>NC_060232.1:35127088-36327088 GCF_021155775.2 Neodiprion pinetum
TTATCACTTTCACGCTGTAGTCTCGCTCGTCAATTAGCGTAATCAGCACGGAGATTGCAACGCTGTCATCCGTAATTCTATATTCATCGTCGAAGCTTCGGACGATGAAGTTTTCATACCCCGATCAAGTTGCGGGTATTTATTATCGGTAATCGCATCGCGATGGTCAATGAAGAGCGAACTTCACTTTTTGAATCACGCTTATTTACTTCGTTCGTACTTTTCGCTTCGCCACCTGCGGTGCAGGTGATGTAAAAAAGAGACGGAAATTGAAATTATCGTGTGTCGGTATCGCCGACTGCGTTATTCGTACCTTATAAAAATAATATAAAAATGTGGCAACTTGGTTATAACTTGGTTTATGTACATACGTGCAGACGATTAGCTGTTAATTATACATTGTGTAACAATCAAGCTTTGGCACGCTGGAAGTGTACATGATCGTTTCACGTTAACGTAAACTAACCTTGTTTCATTGGAATTGGTCGAACAAATCGGTAGACATGCGAGAGCAAATATTATCTAACGGTAAATATAGTAAATGACAAATATTATACCATCCTGCTGCCGCTGCACCCGGGAATCCAAACAATTTGATGTATAACTTTCATCATCAACGACGCGTGTAAACAATAATAGCGACCTTCACGATCGGCTGCGCGAATAAAGGTAAAAGAAAAACGAAGCGAAGCAATTAATTCGCACACAATTAACGATAAACGTTGCAACGAAATTAATTTCCCACATAAAGTTGACAGTGTGATTCGGACGATATTTTCGTAAATCGAGTACATGCTTATACAAACTTGGACGAATGTCAAACTAACTTATATTCCTGTCGCGATAGATCGAGCGAAAAGAGAAGCGACTGTAAAAATTTTACGACTTATGCGTAACCGGCTTCGATCCTCTCTCCTTGACCAGTGAGAATAAAGTTTATGGCCTTCGGACCGGGAGGTTTTTCCCCTATATAGCGTGAAACCGTATTCGCGGATTGTAAAAATTGGCGTCGACCGATCTACGAATGAACGGGAAAAAAACCGATGATACGGTTCTGCTCTGTTCTGTTCTGTTCTTCCACCGCTAAAACGTGTCGAATACGAATGCACGGACAGGGGTGAATCGGGAATGGACGAGGAGAAAATCAACGGATCTGCATCGGCCAATATCCCGTTATTAAGCGAATAATATTCGCGCGTACCTCGTCCTCTGTCGGTCCAGCGGACGGACGAACGGAGGGAACGTTGAATCGGGGGTGCAGGCGAATGGACGGCGGGGGTTTATCGCGAGGGTGAATCGGGTTGGCGCTTGAGGGATGGACGGACGGCCGCTCGGTAGCGCAGGCTTTGGTACGGGAATTAATCCGCGTTTGTCGCCCGAACGCGATCATCCTCAAATCCAATCAACAATCAGGTTCGCTTGTATGTTTGCGCGCACGCCTGTGCATTTCCAACACGCGTGTGTGCGACGCTGCACACCACCACCACACTTGGGCGAAACGAAGGCCGTGTCTACACCACTAACCCCAAAAATCCAGCCGGTGCGTGCGAGCTTTTGCACACGGGTACACCACACCTATGTCAAATTATTCCACGCGTTCCGGGCTACAACAGAGTTTATACTACCAATCGACGATTCTACCCCCTAAAAAACAGCTCTCTCGATTACAATATCCATCCGCGAATTCGTTATCTACATCGGGAAATAATCTTCTACCGATCGGACGGTCAGTGATGCTGCACAAAAAGGACACGAGTCACTGTTTCGGTCGTGAATGTACTCGTGTTGAATATACGTTTTAACGGATAGATATGCGAATAGAAAGTCGTTATTGCTGTACCTACACGGTGATTCCGCTAGGAATTTAAATTTATCTTTCTGAGAACAAATATGACAGCACTTGTCATTGTCAGTTATAAATCACAGTTGTATGGTTACGAGAGCGGGATCGCAACTACGGAAGATTCATTTAATGTTCGACTGAAAGTTGTTTACGACCACCCAAATAAATGCGTTTCGAATAATTTATCAACAAGAGGATCGAGTCAACAAATTTTTCCCCGATTCCCCGAGTGACTTGGATTCCTTGTTCCGCAACAAGGAGTGTGCTCATCGTCTGCACCTAGACCCTGATCGCGTGATATAGCTAATCGTAAGGCGTGTGAAATCTGTAGGTAAACGTTTACGTTTTAAAGTTATATTTACCACACTCGTCCGTACAGGCAGAGTTTTATTTCAAATTTATTGTATACCGCGGCCTTTGCACCTCCTCATCTGGTTTATTTTATCTATCGCAGTATTTTGATTACATACTACAAATCCTACCTACGCCTAGTTCACGCTAGTAGCAGTAACGGTGCTCGGCAGGTGTAATGCCAACTATGATCAATTACTCGATCGAGGATGAAAATAGATTGTTACCTAGTGTTGCCTAGGGATTCGGTGCGCAATATCTTATTTATATTTTCTCATTATAATGTATTTATACATGCAGCTAAGAGATTTGTACTCCATCACCTGCCTCTCGACGCTCTTACGAAACAACCTGCAGCGTTCTTCCGCTTGTATCTATCTTGTACTGCCGTTCGTTCCTTCGTCTGCTGCCCCTGCATGCCATGGGTATAATAAGAGGTTCCGACACGAACCTCTTGTAAAAAGTCTAGCGTTATCCAAATATAACCGTGCACATGTGTCCGACCGATGAAACCCGCATCGCGGACAGCTGTTAACAATTATGCAACAGACTTAAATCACAATTTTTAACACCTATGGAAGCCTTCTCTTACCTAATTTGTTAGGTACTGCATCAGCAATTCTATCCTGTATGTAACTCCGTGGATTAGTCAAAATGTTACATCAATATCGTACACTCGGTGGTTAAGAAATCAACTTTGGTCAGCCTTGAAATTTGAGGCAAACTTTGGCTTCTCTTCCTCCATCTGATACAATTTTTATGGTTATCCTCTCTAACCGATTTAATTTCTATATGTTTAACTTTCAGTTGAATTACCTAAATTCTTTTTATAAGAATTGGAGTAGAATACTGTGATATGCCATGTGTTTTAGTTCACTCTGCAGACTGTCAGCGACCTTGAATATCGACGGAATTGAGTTGGTATAAAAGATCGTGTGAGAATATATCTACGAAAAAGAATAAACAAACCTGAAATTTGCAAATCGAAAATCTGCAGACACGTCATCCTCTCAGTCAACAAATCAGGTTCAATAAATACATGGTACTCAATATCGCTGAGGATTGAAGGTTATTATAGGCCTGCAACCGATCGGGAATTTTTCAGATAGTTATGTTTGCGCTCGGTCAAGAATCTTAATTGCACGTCAGCTTTTCGTCGACCAATTATCGACACGGTAAACATTTAAACATGATGACGAAACCCGAATGACCGTGTGCTTTGCAAATTCATTTTCGTACAGCAGGAAAAAGAGAGAGAATCGAGAGTCCGAGATGATGAGCGCAGCTTGGTCTGGTGGCCGTTTTACAAGTTTAATATTTCGTCATCTTTTTGCTATCGTATATTATCGCCGACCGCTCGACCGGTTTGCATCGCATCAATTTTTGACTGCGCGAAAATCTCCCCTCTCCCTTTTGTTTTGCACGGTGATTAAACCGGCTCGCTGTGTCCTTTCGTACAATTTTTATTCATTTTTCCTTCCATTAATTGTTGCATTAATGTCATATTTTAAAGAAAAAAAGAAAAGAAAGAAAAAAAATTGCAGCATGAATTCACTTTTATATACAGTCTGGTCATTTACACTTCTTCGAAATTTCAACGCCATATTTGATAATCCAATTCCATAAGAATATTCTTACCTCCTTGAAGGACATTGCGGAGTATTGATGTTTTCAACACCCCGAATATTTTTCTCACGATAACGAATTTTATCGAAATAATAGAGTGTTTTGAAGTCGTTTTTTCTCGCCATTCGGTACATCCTGATCCTTTTCATTAGAGACAAGGGTGCAGGTATGAATAACCGTTTCAGCCTCACAAACTGAAAAAAAAAAAAAACATACATACATATAAATTACCACAATAGGTGAGTTAAATTTTTCAAATCGACGTAGAGTTTTTCTTCCATAAAATTGGCGGAAAATTGTTTTGATGTACGCTCCATTCATTTTTCGCCCTTACGTATTCCGAGGTAAGTAGAGCTCAAAGGCTCGCGTAAATGCGCCTGTCTAGGCAACTCTTCACGGAAGGGTTTGAGACTGGAAGCCTTTGAGAACGGGACCTCCTGCCTTCCACAGCCTGCATGGTGAGGCTCGGCAGGCCCACAGGAGGATTTTATCCAGACCTCCCGAAGACTCGGAAGAGAAGGAGGAATGGCCGATCTCTGCTTTTCGGTATATTCTTGGGTTCCTATCTCCGAGGGGTTCGATTTTTTTGTGCTCGCTGCTTCTAGTGGATACAGAAAGCACGTTTTCAAGTGTTATACAGGTCGCTGCTTTCTCAGCAGCAAGATGCTGTCGAGTTTTCGACGCCAACAAATGTCGTTGACTGTCAATTGACCGAAGGAATGCAGAACTCCAGCGTATATTTTTTTTTTTTTTTTTGACAAGATGGGTGAAAGTTGTCGTCAGTAAACGTGTGTAAATAACATTTTTTCGACGAGAACAATTACACGTTTATGTATACATATATGACACTTTGCAGAAGAAGAAAAAAGTAATCGAAGAAATGTTTCTCGGCACAAAGATACGACTCTGTTTCCGGAATTTGGGCAGGTATGAAAAATCTAGAAAAAGCATAAAAAAACATTGAGTTCCTTCCACGAAGGTTAAAATCTCCTTTGAACATTATACAAGCTGGTGAACGTGAGTAAGATAAAGTGCATAACCAACGAAACCCTGCAAAATCTTGGCCAATATGCATTTTGTCTTTCTCTTCTGTTCCGACCCGGTGTAGTAATTTTTTAAAAACTTTTCTCCCTACACAGTATTTTCCTCCATCTTCTGTAATCCTTTTTCTTTATGGTACATAAAAAATTGATATACGTCAGTAAAAAAATGTCACTACACTTGGCAGTAGTATTAATCCATGTCCGACCTCGTCTCGCACGTTGGCTGAACCCTGACAAGCTACTGTTGGAGTACATACATAACATATATATATAATATATATATAGGTATAGCGGGACGCATAGTGACGTATAAAAATCTCATAAAATTATATAGGTACGATACTTTGACGCTACGATGCTTTCTCGTAAAGTCCAGAAAAACTGCGATGGAACGACGCTCGGCGTCGCCACTGGTCCGCGAACAATTATTTTCCCTTTACCGCCTGCCTTTTACTTCTTTCTTTAACTCTTCTCCGGTGTTTCTTTTTTCATCCCTTTTCTCCTTTGCTTTACCCTCCATCTCACCACATCTTTTCCCGATCGGTTGGCACGATATTACCAAGCCTCTCGAACTCGGCCGCTGGAAGAAACATGACACGGAAGCCGGCTGGTATCAGGCAAACAAGTCTGCAGTAATAGAGCGAAAAATTCGTGACGCGTGCATCGATATCACGCAGGGAGCGTTTGGCAATAATTTAGACGTAGATAATCGCGGCGGCGGTATCTGTGCGTACGTAGCTTCGCTGATTGCATACTACAGCTACGATTATTTCATCTCTCCGGGGATAAATCCTGAGGCTCGGAACGGAGCCTCGGACGAAGAGAAGACGAGCGTTAAATGCACAGGAAGGAGGTGCGGACGTTTCTTTTTACCCTCAGACTGCCCCCTTTTTTCTATTCCTTTTTTTTTCTCTATTTTTTGGGTCGTCGTCTCGACGGACCGAGCGACCGACCATCCGAACTAACAGCATCCTAAAAAGGGACCAACACCACCATATTGGACCACTCGGCTTCGCTCCTGACTTCAAACAAAGTCGAGGGACTTGCTCGGGTTAATTTAACCGCGGGACTGGCTCGTTATTAATTTCATCTGGTGTGCATAACCTCGTCGTTTTTTCGTTTTGACAAAGAGCCGAGAAATAAAGAGATAAAAGTTTGAATATTTACAAAGAGCTTTGATTACCTCTCCGCGTCGCATCGTTTAATCTTTGGAATTCCATCGCAACGGGGAAAAACATTTACGTTACAAACATCCGGAAAAGTTCAGTCTCATCCTGCAATGTTCGAGATTCCGCGAGGGTATAACTTATGATTAATTTCGGAGACCAAAGTTTTCCCTCTAAATCTGTAAACGTGTATATTTATGCATGCAAGTGTGTTTGTACGTGTACCAACCGTAAGACCGAAGTTTGAAACGCGTAAAAGTTCACCAAAAATATATATGTACACAAAGCTCGAAGCTCGCGTCAATATCACCCGCTAGATCCGGTTAAAATACTTCCTCCGTTTTGCGTAAATCGCGATCAAGGGATGGCCAAGTTTCTATGCTTTGTCACTTCTGGTTAATGACACAATTATACAGATGATACACTGCACCCAATGACCCAAGCAAGAAGCTGCTAGTATTTTTCTCCTTAGTACTCGTTTTTTTTCTGAAAATGACGTGGAATAGTGTTTTCTTAGTTTTACCACAAACAACACGAGACTGCAAAGAATGCGGATTCACTTCCTGGGTCAGCATTGGCAACACCCAACGCACCGTAACCCGGTTCCAGCAGCTTCGCAACTTGTAACTGTGAACACCTACCGCGGATTCTTCTCCGCTGGCTTAAACGGAATATTTTCCCTTGATTTAACTCTCAATTACTGCAAAGTGTTCGGGTCTTCCGTGTCTTCATCTTATACCGTGTTTGGCGCAGGCGGCGGCAGCGGTAAGCCGCGAATCGAACAAAGTTTCTTCTTACGGCTTAAAAACCCCGCACATAGCAGGGCACGCAAGATCGAACCAGCCAAGGTGCAGCACGATGTTGACGCTCCCAGGTCAAGAACCACTTACAACTGATTTACGAAGTTTCTCCCCCCGTGTGTGCGGTGCAGCAGCATTTCAGTACACCGTGGATATAGATCGAGCACCGTGTGCAGTAGATACGTACAACGTAACGAGCGTCAATACTCGGACGGTCCTGCACCAGTCCATCACTCGAAGCGCCGACTTGGTTCTCAACCCGGCTGAACACCGGGTCCCCCCTTTCTTTCTTTCTTTCTTTCTTTCCTTCCTTTTTTTCATTCCTTCTTCCTTCCTTTCATTCTTTCGAGTGCCGTGACCACGGGGTGCAAGACGAGGTCCGTGCACGTGAGCTCATTGAATTTCGGCGCCGAGGGCGCACAAAGGGTGGTTCTTCCTCTGATCCTGCTCGGCGTCGAGTCGGTCCATTGTTTCGCGGGGTTGATGAGGGTTTGCCCGCGGTACCTACTCTATGGATATAATGTGGATCGCGAGTGTTTTCGCCGGTGACAAAACGCGACGGGGTGAGAATTAGGCGGCCACCGCTTTGAGAACCACTGAATTAAAGCAGACTACTTGCGACGTTGCCGCGCTCGAACCTCGACCCCCACCCTTCTATCGACCCGGCGACGCTGCCGGCTCCTCTCTTTCTTTTCCGCACCTCTATCCCTTGGCCTTTATCGCCCTTTGCCGGTGCACCAACTTCCCGTTCCTACCTCGCCTCGCCTCGCCTCGAATCGCTCCGCCCCACCTCGATGTCGACCACTTTGCCACAGCTGTTTCTCTCCGATGGATCTACACGCTTCTCTCTACCGTTTTGCCTTCCTATGACAGATGCCACAGCGCCTGGCCATCCGCGAGTGGGTTTCTTACGCCTCGGGTTCGGTTCTGCTCCGGCGTGTCCGCGTTCCCCTTGTTGCGGTTCCTCTAATGCTTGGATATACGCGCATACACGCATCTAGCCGTTCCTTTTTACACCGGTAATTGGTTGATGGAACTCGGAACGGATAACGCCATCGCCTGGCGATCGTCGTTCGATACCTCTGTGCATGCACCGGCGTGTTGAACAGAGGAGTAAGGTATTCACCCCGGCTTCTGCAGCCGTTCGCACATCGATCCGCTGGCTTAGCGAGACTTACCCGGCTAAGCTCTGCACTATATGTACACCCTATCAACTCGCTCCGAGGCTCACCCGCGAATTCAACGAACTCTAAACTTGCAGTTTTCAAACGACTTTGCATACCCCGAGCAAGCATCCTGCCACTCGTCCGTTCGCCGTTTCGGAATCGGCAGCTTTCCGTAGCTAAGATCAAAATTTACACTCAAGGAAAACGCTCTTAGGACCATAACCACTGGTTCAACACTTTCTTCGAATCACGAATGTCGTGAAAAGATGATTTCTCACAAGGAATATCAGCTTGGTATCACACGCTGATTTCTTTGCAACTTGCGTATGGTTTAGAGCATTGATAACCAAAAGTTACGTATTTTATTTTATTTTTTTTATCTCATCGGCGGAAGAACCTTTGACCTTGTATGTGTTCGTATTATTATTATTTTTGTATTGATTTCTCGTCGCGCGTAGCACGTCACATTTAGAAACAAATAAGTAATTTATTGAAAAATGCAATTTACGTTTTTATAGATTGCAGTCAGAATACCGAATATCAGAGTTGATTTTCACTAATTATTCCTAGAATTTATAACAGATCGAAGTGCGTCTGAGGGAACTGCAATGAAAGAACCGGCGTAGAAGCGCACTCCGCGACGGTTTTCCGGCAACTGATTTTTGCGTATAATTAAGAAATGTACTAAGCTGCATGTACCGAGAGTGGGAGGGAGGACCAGGTATGTCCGAAGTGGAAAATACAACAATAAAGGACCCTTACCGTTTCCTTCGACCGCGCTGTCCAGGAAAGGCTGCACCTTGCATCTGGCGACTAACCGCGGGTCGTAAATGCGGAAAAACCAGCACCAGCGTTCGGGGGATACCCTTCGACAATTGCACAATTACTGGAATGCCTGGTTATTGTAAAATGTGGTGCTATTGTCTGTCCAAGAAAGCAGGGTCAGAGTTACCTGGCCTGAACCTTTTCCCCCCTTACAGACGTGTGAAGTTCCCATTCGTCAGCCTAGACATTATTTTGGAAATAATTTTAAACTTACAATAAAACTAAAGATACAGACTTGTTGGAAATAAATATCTTTGTTCCATAGACATTCAAAGAAATCGGGTAGTGCAAATCAATCGTAGAAATCATTATAGATCACTCGGTTGACATTTTCATGGATCTATCTACAAAGAAATCGAAGAAATATTTCTTTTCAATTTCATTCTTCGTATCCCGATTTGGTGGCTCGAACGAAATATGTCCAAAAGAAAGAAATTTAAAGAATTTCCTGCCGTTGTATCACGCGTATGAATAAAGAGATAGAAGATACTTGTTCGAGACGACGAAGTCATTGCGGTATAGCCGGTCCAAATTTTGAATGTCTTGTGCGAATGCCGAGCTGTCTGAGTATAAAGTATCTAAAAAGAAGGCTGCCTTTATTTTGACCTGCTCTTCTAGCGGCGCGACGTGACATCCGACTGATGCCGACTTTAACCTGAAGACACTTTGAAAGACTAGTAAACTGCTGCGATAAGTCTACGTTGAAGAAAAAATTCCCTCGAGAGGAGCGCAGCCCTTCAAAAATTCTCCCTGTCAAGGGGCGCGTGTGACGTGAATACCGTAAACTGACGATCTACGTTCAACTTTTAGCGATTAGTGTGAGAATTATCGTCACGAGGATCAGTCGTACGAGCGCTTACCTTATCATACCGATTCAAACTTGGCGAAAATTATGATCTGGCGGTATCGGAGCGCTCTGTATGGGGTCGTAACTTTGAACCCTCGTTGTCAAGACACGGGGAATATTGAACAATGAAAATTAATTCCGTCTAGGCCTTCTAGCCTAATCCCGCAGAATCGATTATGCCTCACTACCGTTAAATTATTATTCGAATCCGCTTTACTCTTCTCACAGAAAATTTCTCGCCTCTGTCACCGTGTGTCGTCGTATCATACGATGATCGCAAACTGAATTACTCGTTCTTTGAATTCCCGGTCATGTTACACGAACAATAGGAATAACTGTTCGGTAATCCTTAATTAGCAACTAATTCAATGCCGGCTGGTTATTCGCTACACCTTACGGTCTGTTCTTCCAACAAGGGTCCCATAACATCATCCCGAATGTAGCCACGTACGTGAGTCCTCGGCGGGGAAGGAGATACTCGAGGGGTTGACGGACAGTTGCTGAGTTATTCAGGAATTACTCGTGTTTTATTACTAGAATTACGCACTCAGTCAGCTCAAGCCATGCATCGTCGCAAGCCCTGTAACCTTAAACTGGCCGGGCTAGTTACCTGCATCGGCAACGCCGAAACCAAGCTGCAGAAACCAAACTCGCAGGTATATCCCATAATCGATTGTTGTCTGACTTTGCCCCCTGCTCAGGTTGCGCAGACGTCCCTTTTTACCGGCTATTCAGTTGCAGGCACTATTCAGACCTCTCAACAATATGTCTGCCTACAGGCGTGAACTGAATTTTCGAAATTTAATATACCTGCGGACGACGCGGTGGCCGCAGACACCTCTTCTTCCATTTGTTGCCAAGGATCCCCGGAAATCGGATCAGCAGATTGTTTCATAGAGTTTCAAGCGCGTGATCCTGCAGACTAATGGCGCCAACCGTGTTTCAGGGCTTTCAAAAGTCGCCAAGTCCACTTTACCGAACAGTCATCCAATCGCGAGAATTACTTCGAAGCGATAAGCGCGACGCAAGCTGCAGTTTGGAACTGACCGTAAGTTTACAGACGATTGTTTACCATCGCGTCTTATCTTTTTTTGGTCGTTTATGCGTATGTGTATTGAGAACGAGAGAATGTCTACCGCCGTTGGGACGACAAATTATCTGCGGGTTCACGAAGTTGTTGTTTGGAATCGAGTCCCTGTCAACGACGCTTCGGACCACAGTTCAACGTTAATGTTAATCACACCCGTCCAAGTTTGTTAATTCAACTACATTTAAAAACGAGCTTTGACCACCAGTTCCTAGACACAAGACCCTTTGCAGTTCGTCCTCTGACTCGGTACGATCAAATAGAACTCATTATTACCGCCTGTGTGCGCGTGCGTGCGTGATAATACATTTCGACGGGGAGTCGGACAGCTTTTACCCTTGGGAAAAATTCAGGCTATTGCTCGTCCGTACGCTGGAAAGCTAATTATACGCCGAGTGGCCAAGGGTAGAAAGATCGAGGACACGGACAAGCGTTGAAAACCCGAGACAATTATCACGTGAACCACGTTTTCGACTGTCCGAGTTAATAATTCACCCATACCGTATCGGTGTCAAAGTTTCTTATAGACAAACCTTATCGCCCTTCCAGAACCTTCGTCGCGCCGTGTTTTAACTTATAGAACTGGTATCGCGGTTCTATTGCGCGCAACGGATTTCAAAGTGTCAATTTATCCGGTGTGTAATCCGAATATAAATTCGAGAAAAGGGAAATAGGCGGCAATAGAAGTCGAAGAAGGTGAAACAGAAGAAAAAAACGATAAAAAAAATTTCAAGACAATCTCATCGCGCGTTGTTAGAGATACATTCACCGGAATATCTGCAGATTCTTAATTCCGGCAAATAAAGGCGAGTGGCGGGTGTTTCGCGATGGTTCGAGAAGATTTTCCCAAGGCTTTACAAATAAATTTCCACTTTCTTTCAGGAGCAGAGATTGAGCAAATCTCGGCTATATCACGCACGCAATTACTACCGGGCTTTGCCTCAAGGCTCCTCTTCCTCATCCCGGAGCAACGCTCGAAGCTATCTTTGCGGCTGAACAGAGGGAGGCGGTGTTTTTTCTTTTTTTTTTTTTTTTTTCTTCTTAATCTTTCACTCCCTTATTTTATTCATTCTTTTTTTCCCTCTGCCTCGCCTCCTTCCCTCTTTCTCATCAGCCCATTGTGTCACTCGAGCTTGCGGACCCCCGCTGCTGTTGACTGTAGCAGATAGCACGTCGCATGCCTCGTGCGAACGAACAACCCTGAGGCACACGCGAAGTTCGGCCGGTCGAGCCAAGGGGTTGCTACTAAACGATATTAATAGGGGCGGCAGTTGCCATAAGTCCCCCGGCCGATCGAACCTCTCATTTTTATGTTAATAAACCGGAATTAAACCGTAATATTCCGTACGGAAGCTTATTAACGAACGCGGTTACCGATTTCGCTCAAAGGCGCTGTTGCGAAATAAGTTTAACGGGGAGCTTCATCCTACGTCCACTAGCGACGCGAAAATGCGAAACAGAGAAAAAGGGCGTGATGTGTAAATGCGTGAGAAAAATAAAACGCAAAGCATACAGCTGCCAAGTCCTAGTCAAAAATGTCTCGAGTTTACTTCGCATCGGCTATATGTATATATATATGTGCGTGTGTATGTATATTCCTTGAATGTGCGAAATGACTAAGCAAAGACTCATCGCTTTCGGAGAAACTATTACTATACACACTTTACTGTACGAATATTCCTATGACTAGTCCAGACGCGATCTTCTGTGATTACTGAAAGAAGCCAGAAAAGAGTCAGATTCGACGGAGCCAGTGTAGTCTAAGAGTGGCCAAAAGTAATCGATTTTCAATTAAACCGATCATTTTTTCCCCGATTAATCGAGTATAATCGACTATTTTTCCTCACAATCGGTTTTTGTTTTATGCTCCCGTGAACTATGCAATACATCATCGATTTATGTGATTAAAGTATCAGTTATTAACATTGTCTTACTTACCAAGCACCTATTCAATATAATAAGCGAAAGATCAATGAATATTTTCACCCGAAATTGAAAAATATTTTGAATGAAACTATAAATTATCAAAAAACTTTTCCGCTATTAGGACTGCATATTGAAATTTACGAAATGTTGGTTTTGTATGCACGTCTCAAAAAAATACGAAATAATCGATTGATCGATTAATTTTTACCGATTCAATCGAGTCGTGTTTGATTATTTTTTTGCTCAGTGACCATCGATGCAGTGTATTCTATGAGTATTTGAAACAATACAGTATTGCTTATTCTCAATTCTGCCCCACTGCCAAGTGCAGTATCCGAGTACCACAATCGGAAATTTATTTCGGAGGAAAAATGAATGAACGAACGAAGAAAAACAACCGCAAAACCCCGCAGACATCTGTTGTTGTGAGGTAAATTGGTTTTTGGCTGGAATCGCACAGCCAAGTCGGAGTATAATTGTGGGTAGATATACGCGGGCAGAAATAAACGTGCAACATATTATCTCGATGCAACAACAACAAGCGGTAGCTACCTTAATAACAACGGTTGCCGATCAATTAGGTGTTTTTTTTTTCTCCTTTTCCCCCAGTCTTCTTCCGTCTTTTTTTTTTTTTTTTCTTTTTTTATTTGCAATTAATTGGTCCGGCCATATGACTGCAGCGGGCACACACATGTGATCCGTCCAGGTGTTTCGACTCGCTGAAACAGCCCTTGGAATCCCTTATATGTATAATTTATATTTATACGTCCGTGTTCAACGGTTCGAATTATCATAAAACTTAATTAATTATATTTTTTTCTTTTTCTTCTTACAGGTAAGCTATCCGGATGAAAAGTGTCTGCCAAGATATGAGTCGAACAGCAAATATATTTGTGCAGGTCGCGTGAGTATTTCACTCGACTTTTTTAATCCACGCAGCGTTTTTTAACAGGCTCGATATAGCGGATTTTCAGGTAGCGTTTCGCAATCTGCACGTGCAAAACACGCGATTGGTATATTCGCATGATCGCGAATTTCATCGCGATGATATTGACATTTGCGATCAACACAAGGCCGCAAAAGCTACCTTGCATAAATCAAGTGTAGGTATCGCATTTTTACACCTAAAATGCGTAAACAAAACTGTATTATTTAAATTGTAAAAATGATGGTGTTTTCAAAAATATTTACCACGTTCGCGAAGGAAAATAAATATATGGGGACTTGTTTTGTCAAATCGACGAAATGCTTACAGTACACGCTGTAGGTTGTACGGTATCGGACCAGTAGTCGAGCAAAAAATTTCCGCCACTGCGCACCTTTATCAGATGTGTATCACGAAAACAACGAAACAAAAAATAAATGAAAAATTCTCCATTCGACAACGTCTCGTTCGAGTCGATCATACTTTTTGCACAAACATCTATAATTGAAACGTTTCCATCTTTTTCTCCACATTTTCTTTCCACTCGCCAAGATGAAAAGTCGACGGGCTCGAACGCGTGCAGCGCAATACACTTTTCCATCAGGGACTATTGAACCCAGGGGCCGGGAAGCCAACCGTATGGCAAAACGGGGCCCAATCTATGCATCTGCGTAAGCTAGCGCGCTATCTGCGATCGGTGCCCGATGACGTCACGGGGCAAGCAAGCGAACCGCACATATTACAGCGTCGTCGTTGTCTGTGCAGCTGTATAGAACATCTGCGTATACCTCTGACTAAATTATGCACAGAGTCGAGGTGTGATAAATGTATATTGTATATATTTTACTTCGCCGTATGCGGCGGGAAACCAGCCATTGGCAGGGTTCTCGACCTGCAGCCTGCGACTCGCTAGGGATGCACGAAGGCACAGCGTTTCTTCCCTCCTCCTGTGGTTTCCTCCGGGATGCAAACCGTTGAGGAAGCGACGAAATTTTCGTTCGGATTATCCTGAATCTGCACGATGGCGGGACAGAGACTGCGATTGTTGGATTAAATTCACACTCGAGTTGAAGAATACAAATCAAAACCTGCGTCGGGGAAATCGCGTACGATCGGTCACGCGTCTGGTTCCCTTTATTAAAAATTTCGGACTAATTTAATCCAGCTATCCGTGTCTAATCTCTCAGCGTATATAATTAATTCTTCCTACGACCACGTGTGTTCGTTGCTTGTATGTATAATGCCTGTTTAATGGGTTTTATTTATTTATTTTCTATTTTTACACCACGTCCCTAATCGTGCATTCACCCTCACGTACACATGTATACGTATACTTTGCACACGTACATACATACATGATATACATGATGTACAATCGTCCGACTTGCCGCGAGTATAATCATTCCGCGATCGTACCGCATTAAAATCGTGACGTGGCACGGGGAACATTGAACCCCTACTCTTCCGCCCTCACCGCTATCCCATATACCCTCTTTTCCGCAAAGGGTAGAAGAGCCTTCCTCTTCCCTTCTGCCTTCGCACACCACTTTCACCCCTCAGTCCCTGAAGCAACTCGGGGGAAAGCAGTGCGGTCGTTTTGCGAAGTAGTCCGATGAACTGAAATTTCGAAATTCCGCATTATTCCAAAAGCGCGGGGCTCCGATAAAAGAAAAAAAAATTTACCAGTAAAGATTTTACTTGAGCATCCCTTGCTTAGAAAAGTCGACTTTTATTTGCTGATTTGGTATTGTTGAAATTACATAGTGCCTTGCACTACGAAGCGCTGATATTCTACATTGTTAGGTGTCGAGTAAATATGAAAGTACCGATTCTCCATGCGATACCCAATCCTCAGTCGTCTTTACCCAATAAACAATGCCAGTATATAAAGCGTATGAAATTCGTCAAAAAAGAACGTTTTATTCTGTAGAATAAACGTGCAGCACCTACGTATTTTATTGCGAAGAATGTCCGCCGTGATTTCGGTTTATTAAACGTTTTTGGTGGACGTCTTACGATAGTTGTTCATATGCAAATTTTATACGTTTGAAACCAAACATTTATAAATCGTATCTCAATTTGTTGATAAAACGTATCGAAAATCCGTTATTTTAATATTTATGGTAATCGTCTAATATTTGGATATTGATGACTACTAAGAGACGTTTCGCAAGTACGTTTTAAAACTCAAATTATGAAGGAAATTTTTTCTATTAAAATGTGTTGACAATGTCCGTTTAACTAACGTGACAAAATGTTTTCTGTTAATGACGCTTTAATCTTTCATTATTTATGTCTAAACGAATATTATACAGTGTTAAAAAACGTTTTTAATTGGACCTCTAGACTTGAATACATAACGTATCTTGGATGTGTAATTGAAAGCGTATATAGTACACTGCTATAGAGGAAGATCATTTCACGTTAGCTAGAAACAAGTCTGGGTTGAGTTAGAAAGCGTACGAATTTAGTTTATATATGTGAATCGATTTTATTATATCTTTGTTAGAACGTTACACAAATATCTTATATCTATAAATACTCATTTATCAAAAAAAAAGGTACATCTTGTAGCTCATAGACACAGCTCAACCTACACTATACTTTCGTCTTCACGGTAGTTACAACTAACAGAAAACGCTAAGAATATTACACTTATATCAGAAATATTTATATGCCTGTATGATTTGTACTTTTATATGACTGTTTTTAAAATTAGTTGACGTTTACCACAGTTTCTTAGCCCTTCTTTCGTACATAGGTATGCCGTGATCGAGCTAGTTTTAACCAGTCTTTCACGGCACACGAAACACTGGTTTCGGTTGCATCACCAATTTCCTTCTTGCCAAGAAAGGTTTGTTTCACAGCCTCTGAGAAAAAATACATCAAAAGGAAGGTACAATATCACGATATTGATAACTGATAAGGAATAATTTCAATGTAAATTGTGATGAATCTCGAATATATTGGGAAAAAAGTTAACAGTTTGCATAATTTGAATAATAATGTGTGAATAATATTGTTTTCACACGATAAATCCAAGTAATAACTGTTTCTCGAAAATTTCATGAATTATTCATTACCGTAAACAGTTTCCATTGTCAATGTCTTTTGAAATGGGACTTTGTCCCTCCCTGCCCAATTGAATTGCATCGCTAATTCGTTTGTGAGTAGTGACCTCATTATAGCCAACACACATTGGCGACCGCTTGTCCCTCCAACAGAAGCCAGTTTCCCGGTCTGCAACAAAATACTAAAATGAATGAATGTCGAATTGAATTCAAAATATTCTTACTGTTATCAACATCGATAACAATTTTGACTAGTTGGAGATTGTCGATTCCTAATATTTTTTCAGCATTTTTTAACGTTAACCCTCTCGATCAGACCGAGACCGATTTCATGTTGAATGAAAATCTCTCACCATATTGATATTTCGATGGGTGAAAGCAGTTTACCTCAGGGTTTAGGAGTATCTATAAGGCCATCTGACCTTGCTTAATGGAACTATGCAGTTAGAACCCTGACCTTGCGACCGATACAGTTTTATGAAGCCTCAAAGTGCGTGTTGCGTAGAAGCAACATACGGTCCGAGAGGGTTAAAACGTTACGAACCGCAATTCTGTATGCCTGTAGTAATTTTCATTATTCCTTTGCAGTCAACACATACCGAGCGTATTCTTCAATGAGAGACAACCCCCTCCCTAGTGCTAAGCCAACTCAGGCACATGACGCGTACGTGAAGTTCGGTCGAGTGGAGACTAACATGGCCACTGGCATTCTATCCCCTCCCGGCCGAGCCTCATGTGCCTGTGTTGGTTTGCGCTAGGGAGGGGGTTGGCCCTCATTGAAGAATACGCTCGGTATTAGTACCTATCCGTATGTCATGACATACATATTTTGAATATGATTGCAAGGTCTACTCACTAAATAAGTTCGATGCTCTTCGGATTTCAGGATATTTTCGAGGTTGGAGAAGTCTTCCATGGAGTTAAGAGGAAGTTTTGGGAATTCGGCTGGTTTCTTTGTTACGTCGATGCTGACTTCCTTCTGTTTTGAGAAGATTTTACGTAGTAGCAGATGGTTTTGTTCAGTGTAGGATTTAATGTGTTCTAAATACTGCAGAGTTTTTTCTTCAAAGGTATTCTGTTCGCGTGATGTGGTCGGGGTTGAAGGTTCAAGTTGTGAAAAGGATCTTGATAAGTCATATTGCGTGGTAGACCTGATGATCCTACTAGAAATGTTTCTATTTGATGTTTCATATCCAGACAACTGATTCGGTGACTCATGGGAATTATCATTATACTGGTGCTGTACGATCTTGTGGGCCAAGTTTTTCTTTGGTGTCTGATTTTTGGTAGATCCTTTGGCTGAGTTAATGTAGCGAGTATTCTTATTACGGTTAGAAGTCGATTCATCGACTTCGGACGGTGGCAAATTCTCGTCAGCTGAAGAGGTGTAACCTAAACTACTTGAACTTTCACGAGAACGCTTCGTTTTTTTTTTTTTGTTACTAACGTGTCGATTTTTAGCCTTCTTCTTGTCGGTTTTGTGTTTACGTTTTTTCTTTTGCGGCTCAGGTTCGACATCATCACTGTTCGTAGCTTCATTCTCGTCCACGTCATTGGTAATATCTTGCTGAGGTATTACAGTGGATTTTTTAGCGATGTTGCGAATTATTCCGGATTCATCGGACGTGCCCAGCTCCAGTAGGCGCGCCATCGTTGCTTCGGTGTCGTGGTAGTCATCTGTTAGTTAATCAAGGAATATCAATCAATACCGAATGCTCATTGATTAGCAAAATTAATCACAAATGTACAATATGATCAAAATATATCGTCGTAACTCTTATCCAAGTGAAAATTAATATGATTGAAACATTCAATCCGTATACAATTGTAAAAAAAAGTTCTACGTTCCAATAATCACCTCCGGTATGCAGTACTTTGTGAATGGCAAACTTTGGCCATGTTTTTTCATAGGCAGCCTTTGATTTTACAAGTTTTGTAAAATGATCTTCAGTTTTTGTCCGTGGCCAGTAACATTGGGTGTTGTTTTCGACCAGCCAAAGAACTGGTACCAATGCGCATTCTCTATCTTCGCCAACCAAGAATTCAATCACCGCATACATAGTTCTGCAGCACGACTGAGTAAAAACATCGTTAAATGTATCATATTCTCTAGTCTGGTGTATAAATTTATATTTGATCAAAATTCAAGCACTTTTATTCCACTCTGAGCAAAAAGTGCCAGTTTAAAAGTTTTTAATTAGGACATCAACATAGGAATATGCAAGGTAGTATATAAGTTAAAAGATGAATCGATCATGAAACATTATGAAGATTTTGGGAACGCATGTCTAACCAATACTTGAACGTCAATGTGACGTACAAAACTATAATAAATCAGCTCAAAAGTGATGTTATGAACATATGGTAGAGTTGGGTATATTGGACTACTAGGTAAATTAGACTCGGCATATACGGTATATGGTAATAGGTATACGATAATGTTATTTTTTGCTAAACATCTCAATTGAAGCAAACTTTTAATATAAAAGAGATAATGAACCTACGATTCTCGGGAATGTGTGCGAGGTAGACATAGACATACTATACATGTCTTGAACGAATCCCTCTTCCTCGTACACATTGCCGAGAATCGTAGGTTCATCATCTGTTTTTTGTCGAGAGCTCGTTTCGTTGAGATGTTTAACAAAAAATAAAAATTTTATTTCATTTCGTGTAGTATCGGAGTTACTGCGAAACCATCTTTAAATGGAAGACAGACGAATTTATGTAATATATCATCGACGCGATAAGATTTCGCTACGTTGAAACTTCTTACGAAAAAAATCCCTAGTTTGGAAGATTTAATAGGTTTCTGATAAAGGTCTCGCTTGTACTTGAACGGAGTACCTATAATTCTATATTCTCCGGCAATGAAAAGGATTGATTTGATCACTAATATTTCTGTCCCACAAGCTACTACATTATCCGGCCTTTTTATTGATATTTTGAATTTTTTCGTTTCCAGAGCCTGACATTCACGAGAATTTCCAATAAATTTGGGTTTAGGAATAAATTTTTCCTGACAATTAGTTTTACGAATAGAACTTAGTTCTTCAAGTCGATTACTCAGCTGCTGCAGCGGCAAGCGTTTCGATCGAATAAGTCGTTTCAAATGGCCCAAATGATTTTCATACACAAAGCAACTGTATTCTTCTAATGGGCCAAATCGTTCTACGTCGTCTATGACATGCAGCAGCGAATGTACATTATATACGACAAAGTTTTGTCCGTATATCTTAGCACCTTGAGTAACGAATTTTTCGATCATATCTTGCGCGATGTTTCGAAAACGCGAGAACAAGGCTGTATTCGATAGAATATACACGGCGGCAGACAATAATAAAAAATGTTTGTACTTTTTTCGATCTAGCACATCCCGCATTACAACAGGGCCGGAATATAACAAGAAAAATCTAAATTCTGTCGCTTTCCATCGATGCAAATCCAAAAATCCACGGGGCTTTCGAGGAAACTCTGCCGGAACATATCGCGCCAATAGTTTCATTATACGTTCAATTTCTAACAAAATATCCTTAGACAATTTGCAATCACGTGAACCCTCGACCCAGTATTTAAGGAGCAACCTCTTCAAAATTCCCAGGTAGATTAAATGCATGGGATCTAAAGGAAATTGGGAGACTAGTCCCACGTAAAGATCTAAAAGAGGCGAACGTCCTTTAACGTGACGATCGTTTTCACTAGGTGCAACAAAATCACTATCTTTTCGCTTCTGGAATTCGGTGTCACATGGATAACACAGTTTACGGTTGAGATGAACTGCGCGAATCTTACACCTCTCGCAAGCATCCTTACCCGAATGTCCTAAACACATTTTCAACATAGATCTCGCGGGCGCGTCACACGCGAATAAACCAACTCTGACAAAGTATTTGGTGCCATTAAACTCAAAACCATTGGTGCTTAAACGTGACGTTTCTTTAATTAAATCTCGTAAATATGAAGATAGTGGCATCGGTTTACCCGTACCATAATAAACACCAATTACAAATGGGCTATCATCGATCATTGAAATACTGCGTCCCAAAATTGGCCAAAATGATGTTCCGCTACTTTTATAAACGGGAATCCCATCAATATTAAAATCAACTCGCAACGTATGTTCAGGTGACAGTCCTTTTTTGAGACCTGACTCGAGTTTTTGTCTCAAGCATTTCTCCAAACCGAAATAACACATTTCTCCGTTGTCTAAATTTAACGTTTCAATACGTCGTGACGTGTGAAGTAGAGTCCTAGCACTTAAGGGTAAGATAGGATGTGCTGGTTTCAATAATGCTAGCAATTGATCGATCGCGTTATGTGTGATGTTATTTGAAGATGCCCAGTCGCGCAAATTTTCAACAAAGTTCGTTTCATCATCTAAATGCACTTCATCGCTGACGGAACTTGAATTATCTTCAGAACTGTACAACGTAGCTTTGATGCTATCTATGTCACTTTCGATGTCTTTGAAATCTTTATTATCGCGGTTCGAATTAGAGTTTTCTTCATTCTGTTCATTACTTTGATGGATATGATCAACATCATAATCGCTATCTATAGAGTGCACATATTCTCCGATACAAGACACATGTTCATGACTAGCATCTTTTAATTGTGATTTCGTAAGGTGCTCGAGTGCACAATTATTGCCTGCAATACTCAGTAATACTTTACGAGTATTTATAGCTGTTTTGCGACGCAAATGTCGTTTACTCAGAACTTTTAAATCATGAGGCATGTTATAAAACTAAATAATAATACACACCAGACAAGAAATGATGTACGCTTTAACGTGCTTGCCTTATTTGTCGTAAATATCCGCACACCACTCTGAAAACTAAAAGTTAAATGAACCTAATGAACGTAGTACGTGAGTCAATACAGAAGATTCATAGCAATAAAGCTTTTACACGAGTTAGCGCAACAATTTATATAAAATTTTATTGAAAATTAAGTAATTTGATCAAAAATGCTGTTTCGTGTATATTTTCTTGGATTTGGGCTAAATAAATATTAAAAAGGCATTTGTAGCCGAACAATTTTGTAAACACGAATAAAAAACGTGGTCAGCTACCCATCGAACGTATATAATACGCAGGTAATGAGTAGTTTCATTCTATTGGATTTGACTCTGACATTTACCGATAAACGCATAGTATACTCATGATTTACGTTCAGTAGTAGGAATCGTGATATATTTCAGGACTAGATAGTACTGTTACTAATATTATTATTCTATAGTACTTATAGTTCTATGTATCGCTATTTATTGTTACTACAAATTAAACAAGATCGTAGTTTAACGTTGAACCAATTCTGGGCCGATGTCCTGCTTATATTCTAATACTTTTCGAATAGTATATCATGACGCCTACTACTGAACGTAAATCATGAGTATACTATACGTTTATCGGTAAAGATCAAAGTCAAATCCAATGGAATAAAATTACTTGTTACGAATTTCCTGCGTATTATATACGTTTGATGGGTAGATGACCACTATTTTTACCAGTGTTTACAAAATTATTCAGGTGCAAATCCCTTTTTAATATTTATTCAGCCCAAATCCAAGAAAATATACACAAAACAGAATTTTGGATCAAAATACATAATTTTTAATAAACCTCTATATAAGTTGTTGCACTAACTGGTGAAAAAGCTTTATTGCTACGGATCTTCTCTATTGTCTCTATTGTCTAACATGACCGTCTTCTTCTGATGGATAATAATTGTTATTTTCAATTGAAGGGAAAAGAAAATAAAAAATATTGTCAAAATAATATTTCTGTGATTTCGATGGCACAGAAATATTTACGTGGCTGTATTACTATACTTTGTTACTTTGGAAGATGCTACGAGTTCATATGTATGTTATAGATATGTTGAAACGGTATCTAAAAAAATAATAAACACGAAACCGATTTCAAACAATACAGAGCAAAAGTTACTAATAACCGCATGATCACATGGGATGATTATTAACATGAAGTTTTCCTCAAATTCGACAAGAACTAATATAATTAACCTATAATATACGTATCATAGTAAACTTAACACATATAAATAACGTTTAAAAACAGTTCAAAAATATTCATGAACGTTATATAATAAACAATAAACTATTCCATATTTTTATGGTACATCGTTTGGTTTAGAGAAAAAGACGCAGAACATTACACATAGTTTCTTTTGAAGAAAGAAAAGAAAGGAAAGAAAAAAATACAGAAGAGACAGAATTTGAGTTGCAAAACACATTATTTTTTCAACCAAGAATGCTCGATGTATTAAGACAAAATACCACCATATTTGGAAAAATATGTAGTTGTACTTACCAGCGTTATTTAATGACGAATTTGCTTCTTCCGTCTAGGCCGCAGATTAACAATAGCTTCTCACCTTTTTTGCTACACGATCACCGATCGATCCGAGCACCTCCGCATTCGGTTGACGAATAACGCCATAACCAGCGCCTGAGGCCAGTTGCAAGGGTGGGGATGAATATAGGCTCCCAGACAAAGACAAAGATAGAGGAGACGCAAGAGCGACAGAGAGATCGTGCCCAAAAGGGAATCAACTTTGCCATATATGCCCGTGTTATTCCGAGCTGTCCTTGTCTTACCACTCGCTATACTTACACTTACTGTATGAATGCGCGGTCCATGGGATAAGTTCTGTCTCTACATATAATTATTGCGCTCTTACTCTAGCTTGCAGCGTTACCGACGCTGACGCACCAGAGCAGGAGAATAATATATCAGTAGTGACACAATGTATAACGCACAGAACTCCGATAAAATAGCGCGAAAAATAAACGTACAAACGACGTTAAAAATGCGACAGGATATGATGAACGCTTGTTTTAGCAAGTACTCATACAAGATATTGAAGTCTTGACGTAATTCGTGCCAAATAATGAGATTTAATATATTATAATATGATAACCAATATTGTGAAATAATTATAAAAATGTACAATAAATTATTATTCTTGGTACGAAATTATTCACGTTTCGGACACTTCTTTATTCTCTTCCTTTTATTGGTTATATCTATGTTCCATGCACCGGTAAATGAATACAAGATCAGTGTTCAGCTTTAGTTACCACATAATATTGGCATCAAAATAACGGGTAATTAAAGTCCATTTTTCGGAAACTAATTATAAGATAATCAACTGATTTGGCCACCGCTTGGCATCAGGCGGTTCCGCATACATGAATACTAAAAGTGCGTTCATAATCTGAATATTGTACTCAACGTTGAATTTTCCTCAATCGTGTTGAAGTAAAACAAGTATGAACCCATTTGATCAAATATACATATTATACAATTCAATGTATCTTGAAAATAGTCCGATATTGAATAAATTTCATAAACGGTTATTGAACGTAGATCACAAGTAGCAGTAAAACGTGAACAATAATCGTTGAAAAAATACGTTCATCAAACGATGAATATATTTCTGTGCAATAGTGGAAAACCGCAATAATTAAGCGCTTAATTGGGGTTGCTGGTAGTTGTATGATGAATGTACAATATATATATATATATATATATATATATATATATATATATTAGGGTGTGTCGAAAATGAACTTTTTTTTTTCTTCGCTCCTACCACTCAAAACTTTAGGTTTTGACATTAAAGAGGTCCTCGTTCAAGGAGGGCGCTGTAGCTTGAAGTTTAGAAGTCGCTCAACGAGGATTTAGGTTTCCCATCTAATTAACACGTAAAAAATATTGTTTTTCGTTCAAAATGATGTCAGGCATCCAAAAAATTGGCGATTTCTGTGCTTCTTGGCTTATTTGAAAGCATGACTCATCCCCTAAACGATGATAGGTCGTTTTTCGACTTACCTTGTACCAATTTTTTTTACGCCACTTTTCGACCACAATAGTCACTTTTTCAAGTTTACAAAGTCTCCAATGTATCAATGAGTTCAAAATGAATTGCTACAAGTATTGATTCTTGATTCGAATATAAATAACCAATTCCAAAAATTAGTGAAACATACAAAATTTCTCAAAATAAACATGGTTTTTTGAATAAAATTGAAGATACGGAATTTACCAATTTTTAGAATTGGTTATTTATATTCGAATCAAGAATCAATACTTGTAGCAATTCATTTTGGACTCATTGATACCTTGGAGACTTTGTAAACTTGAAAAAGTGACTATTGTGGTCGAAAAGTGGCGTAAAAAAAAATTGGAACAAGGTAAGTCGAAAAACGACCTATCATCGTTTAGGGGATGAGTCATGCTTTCAAATAAGCCAAGAAATACAGACATCGCCAATTTTATGGTTGCCTGACATCATTTTGAACGAAAAACAATATTTTTTACGTGTTAATTAGATGGGAAACCTAAATCCTCGTTGAGCGACTTCTAAACTTCAAGCTACAGCGCCCTCCTTGAACGAGGACCTCTTTAATGTCAAAACCTAAAGTTTTGAGTGGTAGGAGCGAAGAAAAAAAAAAAGTTCATTTTCGACACACCCTAATATATATATATATAGATGTTGTAGACACCAAGATTGAAAATGAATTTCATAAACGTCTATCACGCGTAGATCAGAAATACCAATAAAACGTACATTATAATAGTCGAAGATATACGTTCATAAAACAATCAATATACTGCTGTGCAATGGTGAATAGGAAGTATGATAAACGTCTAATTAAAGTTGCTGGCAGTTGTGTCATGAATGAATATTATATGTTGTGATTACCAAAATCATAAACGAATTTCGTGAACGTTAATAGCTCGTAATTTGTAAATTCAAATGAAACGATTCTGATAAAACGTTGAAAGATGGAGTACCAACATCGTTAAACATATAAGTTTTAAACGATTTTCGTACGAATAATGAACAAATATACTATACGTTGCTTTTGCTATAATAATACGTATTTTAAACTTCTGTATAATGAAATACGCATAATAAACAGAGTAATCATACGAATAATATCCATCCGAAATATTACAGTATATGTGATACGGTTGAATTTTATACTTATACCATTATTAAACGACTTCGACGTTTCATATACGAAATTTATACTGGTGTGTGTTTATTGGGTAGTCACCGATCAACACAGCAATGGTGCAAAAATCAAATCTCTATCGAAATTCAATACTATACTGCCCTTTATGTAGCGGCAGGTCAAAACACTCGGATAGTTCGGTTTTTTTTTTCCATTTTTATACGCGCTCCGGACTCGAGTTTTTTCATTCCAGGGAATATCGGGCGTCATGTATCACTCGGCTGCAAGCATAAGCCCACCCTTGCACGTTCACTTCTAATACCTAGGCATAGTTCAGTATGCGCGACAGCAAAGGTTGTCTATCCGAGTTCGCGTCGCGAACCAGCCCTGTGCATTAGTAGCAAGGGCATCAACCCCTGGATACCAACAGGGCTACCAATGTTTGTGACGTGCAAAGCAGGGGACCCTGGACGGACGATTCATACGTCCGCGAATGTTATACCGCCAGCAACAAACGGGGTGGCTTATGGCGAGTGTTTTATTGCCGGTTCTGTATGGAGCTAGCGAACGAACGGTCGGAAAACTCGGAAGCCGGTAGCGAGTACATGGAATGGCGCCTAAATCCAACAGAGCGACGTTGTCTCCTTGTTACTGCAATATTCCATACCTAGGCCTGCATGGCTCTCAATCAGCGACTGCCCCGCCTGCGGTATCGGGTGGTGATAAAATATACAAGGCGCGGCTCCACCCTCGATTACAATCGTGCATTATGCACGATTACACTTGGATTACACGCATGTGTGTGTTTTCAATCGGCGCATTCGTCATTCGAGCAGCCTTTGGGCGTTACGCTGTTACCTGTACACCTATGATAGAAAACCAGCCTCCGGCTCAAGGAGCTCGATTTTTATTCATCCTTGTATCCGCAGGCCGGGTCAATGATCGACGCGTACATGCATACATACACACACGCGCGACACTCACGCACACACACACACACATATATACTATATACCTACCTATGGGTAATTGTTTGCGCATTTGGCACGAATAAAACCAAAGACTCGTTTCGTCGTCGTATTATTCGTGTTTATTTATTATATTTGTTTATTTTATTTTTTATTTTTTACTTTCGTTTTTTGCATTCCTTTTTGGCTTCAGTCTCTCTGGTCTACGTTGCGGTCGTCCTACTCCTCCCCCTACGCTGTACACTTGAGCGAAAGCCAAGACTGATATTTGATATCCCCTAGCGATAATTAGTTTATAAGCAAAGAATGTTTATATGTCGGCAATGAGTTTATAAACTTGACGCGGGTCGTGTCTCCCGTCTTTGACGTCGAGGAGAGAAAGGAAGAAAAAGAGAGATTGAGAGAGAAAGAGAGAAAGTGGGGCTTGTGTATCCTTTTACGGATCTGTTTCGGAACGTACGTATCTCGTTATTATCGTTCATCAGACGTGCTGCAACGCAGGCGTTTTACCGACGCTTTAATATCTGCGAACGGCTCATACATATACGTGACGGGTTTTGCAGCCCACCTTGATTTTACGACCTCGCATAAATATTGAAGCCGTTTTTCTGGAGACAAATTTTGCGAAGGCGGCGGCGACGGCGGCTCTTCTTCCTCTCTCCGTGTGCCGGAATCCTATTATATATATGGATGATGTTAAAAAAAAAAAGGCAATTTTTAAACAAAATTTCACACTGTCAGCGTGAAATTTCACTTCACAGTTATCCACGTATACATATATCGCACGGCACGCTTTAGTGGTAAATTACACGGTGAAAATTTCCGTGAAATATATTGCTAAACGAGTGTCGAGGTGCTGCGGTTCCATAGTGTCGAGGTATATTATTAGGAACGTAATTATTCTCGATGATTAGCATCGCTTGATGACCCATGGGGTGTAATGGATCGCGATAAGCTGAGTATAAAGATCTAGATGACCGCGTCGATGGCCGTAATTGAGTTTGGCGATGCACACCCTTAACGGTGAAAAAAGTAGAAACAATAGCTATTCGTGGTCCGATGCGAACTTCCGATTCGCGAATGCGACGATTGATTGATTGATTGGTTGATTGATTGATTGGTTGATTGATTGATTGATCGATCGATTACCAAATTGCTACGAGGTTAGCGAAAATCGTGAGCACTGATAAGAGAAGAAGTAGCGCAAAGTAAACCAGTTTCAGAAGGATTGTCTTTATGCGTCGGAAAGTTACACGAAGTTGTACAAAGTTGTCCGAAGAGGTGAGGATGCGGAGGAAAGGAGAAGGGAGAAGGGAGAAGGGAGAATCGAGAACTTTCGTTCTGCGATTTACAAGAGTTGAGAGTTTCGCTAATCCAAATTGCCCGTATCACTTGACCAAAAGACTTGACTTGTTCTTCTATCTGTTGAAACTGGATTCCATAATCGAACTTTGGATAGTTCCCCGAGTGGCTTACAAACAAGAAGAAATATACTTTTTCATTGTTCAAACTTTGGCCTATTATTTGTGTATCGTTCCCGTTTCTACGTACATCATAAATCTTGACGCGAAATTGTTAGATACTCCCGAATCACGAACTCTGCTAGACTTGTGACCTTTTGCTTTTCAAAGCTTTTCAAGTAGATAAAACTTTCGCAATTACATACTTAATACCACTATCACTCGTGCTATTCTCGGTATTTATTGCATGTATATTCTGATAACCCGTTTTTTCGGCTTCGTTTCTTCTACTTTTAACCTACACACTTCGGTACATGTTTTGATAGATAAACTTTGTAAAAGTCAAAGATAATCCAATCGGCGTTAGGATTATGAAAATTGACCCGGATTTTAAAATCGCTTTAACCAATCTCTTCGAAAGTTGCGTCACTTCAAGTTTTGTAATTTTATCATACCGCAGACCTTGATCTCTCGGTTATGCATGTAGCCCAGCAAACTTCCATCGTTGAGATGTACGATTTTGAACCCGTGGAATATCATCGATATATAGTCGGACGATTGTCTCCTGCAATTTTACCGGGCAATTTCGATGTCAAATAATTTTACCATCGCGGAATCTCCAGTCACGTATATACGTTTGAATTAATAAACTTTTGCACTGATGGAAGACAAATTGCCCTCGGTTTTATAGCTTTCGGTTCGGCTGCCAGCCTTTATCAATAAATCGCTGCTGCAAGCGGAAGGGTGAAACAATGATATATGAGAAATGTTTACACCATTCCCTGTAAAAAAAAATCGCTGCAAATTTTCGCAGTGGAAACGAACCTTTAACCGAACAGTAGCGTCAGCCGCTGCACGGTAGAGGAGCATGATAACACTGGTAAGTATTGATCCTTGCGGGGGGTATAGGACGGGGCGAAAGTGGGGGAATCCCCGGTGACTGGCACACACCCCGACGTACCCTCGCCTCGCTCCGTTGCTCGAGCTTCGCGACGATCGGCAACGAATTGCTCGTTCGAAGCGACTGCGAGTACTCCACCTCCTGGTGCACCACCGGCGGCCATTGCTCGCTGAGGAGCTTTCGTACCCGGTTTTTCCGCGGATGCGAAGCTCCGTACAACTCGCCCTCCAACCGTTTGACGGATTTCAGTAGCGCCGAAGAGACGTGACGCGAAACTGACGGTTGGGTGCTTTTCAATTTTTACATCAGTGCCTCGTACTTCGAAACTCTGCCCAAGTTTCCGCGGTATTTTCTCCGTGAGCTTTTTTCATTTCTTTCAGTAACGCGCCATTAGTATTGATGGAATCTAGAGGACGTACAAGAATCTTCGGACATTTTTTTTTTTTTTTTCTTTTTTCACAGCTTTCGGGACGCGAATCGACCGAGAAGATAGGCGCAAGATGTAAACTGTGCTTTTATACAGGCTGCGGGATGTAAATAGGAAATTAATGTTGCAATGCACTTTCAAACAGAACACTTGATTTTGAGTATGTAATGTATAGGTGAGAACTATTGTCAATTCTTTGATAACCAATCGTGATACAATTTGAAAATTTCCACAACTGTTACAATAATTGCAACATGCACCGTCATGGGAAAGATTTGCAAACCATGTACGTTTTCCTGAGAATCATTAGACTTTGCCTACATACTTGCACCCTTTGGTAACTATGTGAGTAATGAAAGTATGCTCGAACAGTTTCGCAAATTTATTTCGTACTCAGTTTGGAGAATTGCTACTAGGTTGTCTTGTACGGTTTAAATGGTTAGCCAAAAATTGCCAGGACCGGGTAAGTTTGAAACGCCGATCGGTAAAGGAGTCGGAATATTTCGCATATTATAATCGCGCGGTTGAACGCAACGTCTGCAGCGGTTTTAGAGTTTACGGTGGCAAGAAGCACAAGTCGTACGTCTTGAATGTAGATTTCGTCAACCGTCTTGCGTGACCTTCGCGTTTTTGCGTAGAGACTGCCAATAACCTGATTGGTAAATCGTTTAATCAAAGTTGTCGGGGCACATGCATGCGCATAAATATGTTATAATTGATTGTGAATAAACATGCAGAGTTTTATTTTTATACTTGGAAGATCATGTTCTGGTGAGAAATACGAGCCACTTGGAAATTTTCATCTAATTTAACGGACAATATTGTTCTACCGAGATCCCTCGAAACAAGAAGAAACGGAGAATCGTTTACGCACACCTCAATGTTTGGACAATAATTTGTCCGCACACAAACTTGGATGCAGTAGCTTATAACCCACGCACAGTGGAGACAAGTACGACAACTAAACGAGTATTTTCGACTCGCTTTCTAACGTGTTTCGTAAATTGTCTAATTTATTTTGCAAACAGAATCTCGTAGTATGCTAATAAGAGTCGAGAAGGTATTTTTCGAACTTAATCTGGGACGTGTACGTGACAGAAAGGAAAACGACAAATTATTGCGCAAATTTACTTCAAGCCAGGAACGCAACCTCGAATAATTCGGAATAAGAACTTGTCGTTGCACACTCGGCTGTTGCCGTATAAAAATTCGCAACTTGTGCTGTGACCTCCAAGCACTAGGTGATATTTCGCTTCTAATCGCCAACTCGCTTACTTATCTTACGCCTAAATATCAGCTCACCGTTTGAACTTTAACAATAATCACACAACTGCACATTCTATCGGCTTAAGTACTTTCGATTCGAAGCATTTATGCATTTATTACCAGCCGTTGGCTTCCGTTCCACAGTATTTTACAGAACCGTATACTTTCCTTGATGATTAACCAACGATTATGTGGTTTCAGTTGGCCCGATAGGGAGACGCACAAGCGTAGTGACGATAAGATTGGTACTTTTAACGATCGCGATAACTGTCACGGAGATAAGATAATATACGTCGTACGTGATGATATCGTATCCAACGGTGATAAGTATTGTTTCGTTGTTTGCCCTCGTCCTTCCCTCGAATCAAGTTTACCTAAATTTTCCTCCCGCAATGCCTTCGTCGTAGCAACTGACCCTGAACTCACGTTTACACGTACTTCTCCGAAACTTCACACGCGCTGCCTTAAAGACACGAAACAAATTGATACACCTGGTGTTGCAATGACGAAGAGTCGTCGTCCGTAGATTAGTTGACTGAAAAAGCATACCAGACGGTGGGACCACACCAACAGTTGCACGGAAAGCAAAACTGCACGGCCGACTTTAATACGGAGGAGAGTGCTGGACCTTGGCTTCGTGGCACAGAAGTACCGGCAGTGGCGGATCTGAACGGCGGTTCGATTAAGCCGTGCGCAACCCAGTTTCACTCGACGCGATGGTAAATTTGTGAGAAAATCATTAACAATAATACGTTTCGACCGTCGTGGTGGTCGACGACATCCTCCTCCGTCGGTGTAATAAACTCCGAAAGTAAATGAGGGTCTTCAATTTTCAGCTCTCCACTTACCGCGCACACATTATCCGTACGTATATAATTACATCGTCAAATTTATTCCGTCGCTTTACTTTCCGACTTTCTGTCGAGAGAGCGAGAAAATGGAGAGGAAAAAAAAAAGTGATGACAGAAAGAAAGAAAGAAAAATACCGCAACGCACGATCGGCGTAGGCAGATATACCGCGTATCGAAGCACGCGTCACATACACTCGTTTCCACGTGCATCCGTGTGTACGTGAATGTGCGCATAGAAGCCATATACGGTAAGCTCGGTGCAACCGGAGATTGCAAAGTTAGACTTTAATTTGCAAGTAAAGTGTTTAAAGTTTTGCAACGCGCTTGTCCTCGGCTCACTTATGCCTCGTTGGATGACAGCGGTTAGGTGCCTCTCTTATCAGACCTCGAACCTCGGACTTGCGGCGGTTCAGGCCGCTGCATGGAACGCTGGGTAAAATTAGTTCGTGTTCCCTGTGTATCATCGTACGTTGATCAACGTTGATCAAAGAATTTCCTAACGCCCGCGCCGCCTCGAATTTTGATCCCGAATTTCGAACTCGTGGTGACAAGTGAGACTCGCGTATCACTGAAAGTCCTGGAAGAGCAGCATTATCGACTCGTCCAATCATTCCCACGGGACTCGTTGATTCCAATGCCCAGTGCAGCGTGAAGCGTTTGGACAGAAAAATGAAAGGACTGCGGTATTCGTTGTAAGTCACCCTGGTATTTATAGAAATGAGCGGAGTAGTCACACGAGTGTCGTAAGGAACGAGGAGGCTCGTGGGCCATGGGATAGGCTATAAGGCGCGAATGTAGGTACGTTACTGACCTCGAGACTGTCGCGAATTCCCGTCACGAATGGCGTATATATCAGAGGCACGGCCGCCTTACCCGTAGACCTGCAGAGACCCTTCCATTAGCGGACCCCTTGCCAAGAGAGACCCTTCACTTCGCCACATCCAAACTCGAGCGACCGATCTCGGCAGCTCGAAAGGAAATGGAATGAAATGGAACGAGATGGACCGGAATGGGATGGAATGGAATGGAATGGAGGACGCACCCGGACGTTAGCGCAGGTTCTTTTCCTGGAATTTTATCCCGTGCCGGCCGTGTCTAGGTCCTCCGGAAAGGACCCCCGTTATCCATGGGAGTACATCGCACACACATACGCCAAGGCCATCGTTCTCCTCCACGTCCTCGGTCCTTGCCCACCAACACGCGTGCGAAGAGCCTCTTCGTCGTCTCTTCCTCCGGGCCCCTTCACGATGATAGCTTATACCTACTCGTGGCTTCACGACGCAAAGTTATGAGGTAATATCTGCCGCCTTTCTCCAAGACTTTGGGACGCGGTTAAAACCACCACCGGCATCCTCTCGTGAGTCGAAACCCTCCTTCACTTCCCATGCCCCTTTTTCTCCTTCTCTCGTTGGCTCTCAAGCTTTCTTGTACCCGGATAATCCAGATATAACTTAACTTGGGCTATAACCGGAATGAAAAGGCTCTGACGTCAACCGGGCTCTACTTAATCAGTATCAAAATCACTTGGAAAATTTACGTTCGTTGGTACTTCTTTACGAACTTTCCGACGAACCGCACTCTCTCGCAACTTTTCAGACCAAATTATTCAGACGTTTCTCAATCTTTATGAAATACTATGAACACGCACGGTGATTTATAATCGAATGAGCCAGTACGAGCAGGCTTTGACTAATGGGAAAAAATGCAAATTCAAGTCATGCCGTGATCACCTTCGGGAAAGTTTTATTTTTTGAACCATTAAAAAAGATCGGAAACCATCGTGTTTACCGATCATCTGTCAGCGTCAACCGAAGTTAACGCATCTTGGAGTAACAAATTTTTCAAGAAGAACCTGACACTTGAAACCAGAGGAATCGTCTACTCGAAACCTTGCGACAACAACCGAGTCGTCTTCCTAGAGGGTTTTAGAGACATGTATTTCTTCTTTTCTCTTCAAAATCGATTACACGTTATGCGTCGAGGTTGCGACCAGACGGACGAGTGAGAAAAAAAGAGGTGAAACAGCGATCAGCTGACGCGGGTATCGGATGTATGGGGAAGGTTGTTCAAGTTGGCCCGAAAGAGCGGACAATCCCGTGTGAATAAGCGAACGAATATTTCCCTAACTTGGTTTCGACGTTAGCGGCAACGAGGTATTCAAATATTTAAACTTGAAAATACGGGGAACGCCGACGATGAATAATGCATAAGATGTGTCCAACTATCCTCCGACTATCCCGTCCCCTTACCAATTCGACTCGCGTCTTGTCTGTTGCGTCGGTGATTCCCCGCAGGTCTACCCGGTAACAACCCGAGCCTATCCAAGCCTCCGCCTGGAGGAACAAGACTCGTTTCGTCCTCGCAGAAACGCGATTGACCTAAAAAAAAAAGTGGACGAAACCACCGTTCGTCGCATATCCAATGGCCAGTCACACCACTGAGAGATATTTACCCGAGAAATGGGTATCCGATAAAGATGATATTGGTCCTACGTTACACAGAGAGAGAGAGAGAGGGAGAGCAACACAATCATCTCTATTCTGACCGGATCACTTTCTTTCTCTATTCCGTAACGGAGAAACTTCAGCCCAGTTACAAACTCGCGCAATGTGCGTGTTTGCGACGATATTATAAGACTTGCGCGTTTCGACTCCGCTGGGCGCCTGCCCGACGTATCGCCTAAATTTCGACGATGAAATATGAGCGAAATTTCTTTTTTGATTGATCGTGGCAGCAATCAGGAATCCACCTTGGTGGGGTCAGAAGTCTCTCTTTTATACTCGGTACCTCCAATGTCGGAGGCATTGAGAAACAGTCCCGTAAAATTGGTGCCTTTTTTTCTTCCTCTTTTTTTTTCGTGTAATTAGCTTGTATTAGCTGCCAACCCACGTGCGATGTGCAAGCGTGATAACGCGTTTTGCCTTTACCTTTACAGTGCAAAGACCATCAATATCTGTAATCAACAATTTTATTTTCACTTCTTTGTAAGATAAAAAAGAATTAAATTCTTCTCTACCGGACTCGTTTCGTTCGCTTCCGTTGTTTCTTATTCTTTCACAGTTAACCCAGGCGAATATCCGACAGCTTCGTTGACCGCTGATAAAACGAGTTCTGGACCTGTTTTCGTCCGACTAACGCGATCCGTAACAAAACAGCGAGGAGCGCGTTCGCCGGTTTTCGCTCGTCTAAAAAGTAGATCCGCGTCTCCGTGATCCAGTTTATCTAGGGCTCAGCCTCCGGTACGGTGATCCTGTCAAACGGGATTAACCCGAGCGGGAGAACGGCACAGGACGAATTTACTCGAGTCCTGCAGCGCGGAGGTTACCGTTTCCTTCTCGATTCCCGGTTCTCGGTATCGGTCATTGGGCACCAAAACGGGCATACGATCGTCACGTGACGTCAACTCGTTAGCAAAATAACGGTCGAGACTCTGAGAGCAAGAAACAATTGACGAACATGTCGAGCCAGCTGCTGCAGCCTCGATCGTCGCCACGGTTTTGAGAGAAATCGCTATTCTCATACTCAACGCTAATTTGGTCACTTGAGTCGCGATTCTAAAGCGCGAGCAACTCGCGTTAGGCTTCCTCGCAAAATTGCTAACCAAATTCTGAGTCCGTGTTTGCGGAGTACCAGGCAAGCCGGACGATTTCTTGAAACCGTGATGCAGCCGAACGGTACTTTCTTTAAAAAAAGGAACGATCGAAGTGCCTGAACACGCGCATGACTCCTTGAAAACCTTGGTGAGTACCCAAAGAGCAGCGGCGTTTTATTACACCTCTTAAAAATATGCGGGGAAACGGTGATTCTTAAACGCGCTTCTTCTTATCACACGGTTTTGCAGGAATGCGTCAGGCTCGTATGTAACGGTCATTGCATTTCAACTGCTAGTAACGAGGAGCCGTCGATTTCAGACCGAAATAACGCAGTACGAATTAGTCCGTCACCGAGTAGATTATATTCTCGCCAGATTGTCCGCAATCGTCGAAGCTCATTTTTCTCGAAACACATAATGTAACGTGGGCACGGAATCATGTCAATCGCTGCATAAGCAGCCTTCGAGTGATGTAACTTTCACAAGGTCTTCTGTTTGCAGGAATAATGTGTATTTGCGTACGATTGTACTGACCGCGATGTTGTCGCTAAAAAAAAAAAAAAGGAGAGAAACAAAAAAAAAAAACAAAAACTGAAGGCAAGAATAGAAAATTTTCTCCCGTTGTTAATATCGTAGGATAAAAACGAGCCGTTTCAAGCTTGAAAATAATTTTATTTCCCAACTCGACAGGATATACGTACATATAATGCTTTGATCATTGTTTAACGCACACTTATAAACTCATTGGACAGACCACCGCAGTCTTTTGTGTGCAGGCAAATCCAATACAAACGGAGCGAGAAGAAAAGAAATTTTTCTTTACCAATTTTAAAGACGCACCTTCAAACGTCTGGAGGAGCAGCAACGAAATTTTTTTTCATTGTATTATACGAATCTGGCAACGGCCGAGGTTTACTTGACTATACATAAATGGTCTAGCTACGGTGATTAAATTACCCGGCGATTAGCAGCACCGCGTGCGAAGAAGTAGGTTCCGTGATTGAGCAAAATCTACGATACCAGTTCCTGCTGAACGGTGGAACACGCGTTACGCGCCATTTCTAAGGCTCGAAGGAACTCGTGTGAACGGGGTGCGATTAGGTCATAGAATTCTCGAGGTAGCCTCCTAGCGCCGATAAGTAAGCCGGCCAGAAACGGTCCCATAGTCGGCATATATCAACCCCTTTAAACGCCGGGCCTCCATGCATATCCGAAGACCAGGGTCGAGCTCTCTCCCATTGTCGAGCCGGGTTCAGAAACCTTTTGCGACGAACCGGACCCACAATAGCCTCTGGATACCGAGGCCGTCCCTTCGCGTCCTCGTCCGCGTCCCTCGGATGGCCGCCGCAAACCCATCCTTGGTTCACGGTCAAACTGTCCCTTTAATAAACGACCTCCCCTCGGCGAAGCTTCTCGCAGACGAACCGTCCCCGTGCCTTGATCCCCCTTGGTCCGCCAGCCGGAGGACATCCTTCGTGGATCCCTGAGGGGTGCCCGCGAGTCCTTCCTTTATTATGTAACTTGGATAAATTACCTGGACTTGAAACGTTTCCACTGCCTCCCAAGACTGTACAGCTCCCGATTAACCACCCTGTCGACGACCAACCCCTGTCACCTTCTCTTCATCCCCGAGGCGAGGGTGTCCAATTTTCTTCAAACTATGACGAACAAACTCTCCAGGAAATTCACAGTACAGGGGGTTTATTACGGATACGCGGGTCGGCTCTATTCATTCTCTAGAGTTCAACCGCTCGCTCGTTGTCAAGAGATTCGGGATCCAGGGATGCGCCTACAGCTTACCGAATGATCTTATTCGTCTAATAGTATCGCCCAGCAAACTTTGATCAAGCAATTCCTGACTCTGTTCGATGCATCGATTCGTAAGCCGATTATGCGGTTCTCACATCATCGTGAAATCATTTTTCTCAGGAAGCGGTTGAACTGAGAAAGCGTCTCTTTTCAATTTGTCAGACTGTTACCGGTACTAGACACGATTATTAACTTCTTATCACTTTCAGGATCCAATGTTATCGTCGACTTTGTGAGTCGAGTTACGACGAGCCGAGTCCATCCCCCAAATGGAAACGTCCCTTCCGTGGTTCGGCGGTCGTGTTTCGGTATGACGATTATTAAAATTCACGACATGGATCAAGCGTGTGTAAACTGTGTAAACTGTGTGTACGAACTGCAGGAAAAAGCCCACCCTACTTTTCTGCCCGTACCAATCAAGTCGACTACGCAACTTTTCCCCGGATTTTCAATCGGCAAACTTTACGACCTCGTCGTGGAACACTGTACGTATATATGCGTATCGGAGCGTTTGAAAATCGCGCATATATACCCGACGAAAACCACCCTTTGTCATAAATTTTACCCTGTTTGTTGTGAGGCGTTTCGGTTCGTTCGGTTCTCCGTTGAATACGCGATTATACCCGCGCATTATTGCAGTCGTTTGTCACTTTACTGTAATTATCTCCGCTCTGGGAAAACAATAAAACTTTGCTCTGCCCCCTCGAACCGTGGCCGCGGTCTCTTCGTGGTTTATTTCAACATTCAAATCGAACAATCGAAACGCGGATAATATATAATATCCATTCGCATAAATCACCCATTTTTGTGATAAATATACCTGCCTGTCGCTTACGTCATCGAGATACGCACGCCGCCAATGGAACTTAATTTAATTCTGTCTTTGCCCATTCGCATGTCAAGATTATATATCACTCGATTTTACAAGGAAATTTTTAATTCAAGGCGAATTTTAATACGCAGTTGCGATTATTCCTCATCGATACAGACAACGCGTAATGTTGCTTCGACAAAATTTGACCTCTGAACGAGCCAGCTGAGTCAGCTGTCTCTTACAATGTGCAGGTTGGGAAGAATATGCGGTTAAATTTTCCCAACCGTAAAAAAGAAAAAAAATTCGCCTGACTACCTATCCGTGCCTTTCTTCCTTCCTTCCTTCCTTCTTCTTCTTCATTTACTTCTTATACCGACAATCAGTTTTCCTCGAGAGGACTTGCGCCCTCGGAAGTTCCGATCCCCGATTTTTTTGTCAAGACGAAAACCGGTCGAACCGGTTCACCAAAAACACCCGTTTTCCATCCGCAGAAGGTAGACGGACGGCAGAAGGTAAAGTCTGAAAGGGTTAAAGACGCTTGACTCATGGGAAACGCGCAGTTACCGGTCTTCTGAAGTTCTACGCGTGCTATTACAGTTTTCGGCTTCCTCGCGGGAACTGAATATTCACGATCTTCGTCGTACCATTGTACGAGGGGAATTACTCCCGGACGGAAGAGGGTCTCTAGCCGATGGCAAAAATACGTTTCATTCGTTACAGGTACTTCACCGCGTTGCCACCCAACAGGGAGTTGCCGGAACACGATATGCCTCGACGACGAAATTACGAGTATCGATATACCTTGGACAAGTGAATATTCGCAAGATCAAATTATACGAACAAAAGCGTCGATATTTTTATAGAAAATACAACAGCTCTGCAACCTTCTCGATAAGTTTTCACTTACTCTCAATTTAAACCGATGTCAAAATATACAGAGTGTAAAAACGTTGAAACAAAAAAAGGTAAGAAAATTAACCAAAGGCAATAAAAAAAATGTCGAAATAATCGATCCAACCATGCGAGAGGCGCAAACGTTTGTACGCAAGTAATCGCATGTACATGTACACCGTGTTTTATAACAGATACAGAAGTGTGCTTCGATAGGATTCTCGCGCCTTTCAAACGAGTTGTGACATTGGTCGGCTGGCCTTTCCTAAATACCAAACCGCCAACCATGTCACAGAGTATAATATGTATATGCATTAGGTATGTACAGGCAGGCGTTAGATAGGCGGGACATTTATAGTGTATGAGGCTACCGTCGGGCTGTTTACTTCTAGGCTGATGCTGTTCGCTGCTCACCGATTACGTACAGAAAATAAAGAATCGCTTCCATATACACCGATGGGCGATCGTTGCAAGACCTTAAGAAATCTCTCGCCATATAGGATAACGAACTGCACGACGAGGACGACGACGTCGGAGGCGCACGCGTCTGACACGAGTTTGTAATTACGGTAAAACCCTCGCTGCTCGCGCCCCTTGCTAGACTCGAAAATACATATCCAAAAGATTGCCGAGGCAAATTAACGCCAGCTCGTAACTACCGTTTGCGTGTGTTTCCTCTTAGCAATGCTGATCATCCGTCTGCATATACCTGGCTAGTTAGTGCGTGTCCACTTGCGAGGAGCCAAAAAACATCCTCTTTCTTGCATTGACCGAGCTTCCATAGGTGTACGTATTATACGCTTGACCACCTCCACTCCGACGATGCTAATTAGCTAATCCGTCCCGAGTGCAGAACCGCGTATATAACTGATTGCACCGTGTAACGGACGAATACTTTTTAAATTGCGTTCAACCTCGGTATTTCCAGGATCAGACGTCAGCGCGCCTTTGCCAATTTCAAGAGGAATTTCAGTCATCTTGTATGTCTTAATAGGTGTACATCAGGATTGCACAGGGAATGCATCCGGGTGAACTGAACGGTGCAGCAGCATCGCTTCATCAAGAAACTCGACGACCGGCCGAACCACCATTTAGATCAATATGATCTACTGCTATATGTCGCCATGTCAATTGCCGTGCCAATTGTTATTGTCTCAAAGTCGAATTCATTCTCTCGCGTGATGTCCCGGCTCGAATACACCTATGGTACATCCTGTACTACTCGTTAACACGCGTGCGAAATTTTCACCGATGAAAAAAAATTTCATTCGGCACGATTTTAACGATTTAAAAACTCTCCCTCAGTTCGTTACGTTGCATCAGTTGAGTCAGTTTTTTAACAACTTTTTTTTCACCGTTGACGCTCTCCCTCTCATTCTCTCTCGCTCTTCTCGTTGGTTCCAATTGCTTTTCCAATAAAGTTTGAAACACGAGAGGGGCGCACGAGATTCAAAGCTCTGCGTTGAAAAGATCAGAGAAATTGGAAATAGCGATGGTGGGTAAAGCGGACGCGTAACGTTCACATGCAAATACACTTACACAGACGGCAAAACATCCTCGAAGCCGGTGCGATTCAGTCATTGATTTGCCTTCTAATGATCGAAGGGATCGCTACGTCAGACCCCGACAATCTATCGGAGCGTGGAGGACGGAGGAAGGGCCGCAAGGACACGTCATCTCGTGGAACAAACACCCTCGGGAAGAGAATTGAGAGCCAAAGTTTCTTCACTCAAGTTCAAAGTTCCATCGAGCCTCGCAATCCGCCCAGAACAATGAATCGGCAACTATATAATTTTCCCAGAACTCTGTAATACTTATGTATAAAGAGCTGTGAATCCTGCATTTTACACTCTAATTCATTCTATTTTGCAGTAGGCAGCGAAGAGACCTGACGGTGCCTCGCGTAGACTGAGTCGTAAATCATTACTTTTTTTTTCATCCGAATTTGATTACGATACAGTCGCACGTTGAGTCGAATTTATCAAATTCGCGTATTAGTGAGCTATAACAATTTTTTATAATTTAAAAAGTTGGCGTATTGCTTCCTCAGGAAAATCGTCTTACAGTGGCTTACAAACACATGAATTTCAATGAATACTAAACAAGTCCGGCCATGTCGTTACAAAATTATCGACAAAGTATTGATTCCCGACTCGCCGACCTTCTTAAACTCCTAAAATACATAAAGTACGTCATGTGCCATTTACAGTCTACACACACGACTTACACATCATTTCTCGAATGAAGTTAAGACACTTTCTTAAACTGCAGGATATACATATTGTCAACGTTTCGACGCGAAAATACATACCTGTCGAATCTTAACACACCTCCCGCAAGCTTTAGACTTTATTTATTTTTTTTTTTGCGTTCGTCGTTACTACCGATCAGCGTGGGACGTGGTGGGAGGACGACAAATGTTGCGAATGCTTCGACAAGAGGGGAATTGGAGGGATGGGCGGGGAGGCATGACATATATACTAGAGATAGGAGTGTAATCTGGTCTAGTGCTGTCCAGAAGTGAATGTGCCTGAAAGAAACCACGCTAGCTGAACAGCCTGCTCCGGTGTCGTGACGGGGACAAGACGGACGAATAGACTGGCGGACAGGAAAGGTTAAGGTCTCGAGTTCGATAGCCGAAGAAGCAGATCTGGGAACCGCCTTAAGCTATTGCGATTAACGCACACGCTGTTAATGGACGAATCGCATACTAATTCAATGTATCAGTTTTTCCTTGCGTTACGTTTTATCCTTATTGGTTGATTTTTTTTTCTTTTTTTTCTTGATGCCAAAATTCAGTTTTTTTTCTCATGTTTAAACCGTGCTTCCTATTCTTCCCTGCATCCTGCAACAGGACCTTGATTCACTCGTCTATTAGTGTAGATTGCCTCATGATTACCAAATTAAAAACGAGCACACAGTGAAACAGGTTGAATTACTCGTTTTTGATATTAATTAGTTTTGCTTATATGTACAGGATTTATATGCTGTCGATGGTTTTACGATGAAAAAAAGAAAAAGAGAAAAAATACTTGACCATAGTGCAGACTTCCAGCTTCGAGATCGATACTGTGCTTCTATTTTATCTGCAGCTCGCTTCGGCTTTCATTCAGTAACACCGATCCGGGTTATAGTTATACATATAGGTGGTGTGTAATTCATGCATTCACAGACCTTGTGTTAGTCAATGAGTCCAAGCATCAACCACCGGTCAGTGTCCGTGTGAAAGAAACTGTAAAGTAACGCCTGACCACGAAATACCGGAAATCATTGACTTTCGCCGCGTCGACTCAGGTTCTCCATTGTTTGTTCACTTTTATTATATTCCCTTTTTATCGCGCCGGCACGGAAAGCTGGGAAATTTTTCATTCTCTTTAGTTTTGTTCGCCTCGTTCACCAGATACAGTATACGAATTCTCGGTTAAATCGATTCCCGGACGCAACTGAATATCTACGCCGTCACCGAGATCTTGCAGTTTGGCAGTTAGATGACGCGTTCGTAAACCTCGTTGATTTTTGTATGAAAATTCGAACGGCAAATTTTTCTACTTTCCTGCAACCTCTTACTTTCAGTCTTGTACAATCATCCGTAGACCGAACATACAAGTATACGTGTGTTTTTTAACGGTGGTGTAATAAGCGTGGTCATCAATTACACCTAAACGACCATATCTTTAGCAAGATTTCGCCAGCAGGGTCAAATTCTATTTGGAAACGTACGCTGCACGTTTTGTGATCAATCTGGCAGGTCCAAGCCAGAGGAGGATGGAAGATCCGTACTGCAGAAAAATCCTTGGTGATAATTCGTGTCGTTTTAGTAGAACTACGCAATGGATATGTTTACCGTGTTATAACGTGGATAGGTACATAATAGCTGCAGGTGAACGGATCATTGCGAGAATAACGTCGTACGAGTGCTGTGAGCATTAGTAGTAGTAGCAGTGGTGGTAGATAGCAATAGTTACAGTTCCTCGCTGAAATGCAAATGTTTCGCAAAAGTAAGAGGAAGCAAAAACCTGAGGCGGCAAGTAAGAGGACCGACCAAACCGTCGCGTTCGATTTGAAAGGAACCCGCGAGCAACGTCGCCGGCAATATACGAGCAATGCGGCTACATTGGTGAATACCTGGGTATATATTTCACATAATGGTGCGCGTTTAACGTTCGTTGCGTTTCTAAGATACCTATGCCTACGTATAGTTACACGTCTGCCGCTCCGTATACCTTTCATTTGGTCGTTATGTCAGACCCGTTCCTTTTAGCGGTGTTTGCCTTCCCCCTTTTCGACGAATGACTCACTTCACTATTGGGCGACGATCGACGACGACGACGACGATGACGTCTTCGACGAGGAGGGCTGGCAGCCTCTACTTTTCGTCGGCCTCGGGTATGAAGAACGTGTGTACAATGCCGACGCATACCTAAACGGGCGTAATAATTAGCCTGTTTCGTTTCGTTGAGTTATTTATTAGTTTTATTTCGGCAAGGTGGGAAATTTTTTGACTCTGGAACTTGAAAGGATCCGCGGTTTTTGAGCTGCCTTGATTGCTAACAGGCTCTTTGCGGTGATCGCGACTAGGTAGGTGGTCAGGCACCTTCGATAGTCAAGGCCAGAGACGATGCCCACTCTCGCGAACGCGTCTCTGTTCCCGACTTTATGCCTGCACGAGGCGGGCGATTCGTTATTCCACAACCGCCGAACGAAACGACGAAAATATTGAAATCAACGCCGCTTAAGGATTCCGTAATGAGTCTTTGGCATTGGTACGCATATTATTTTTACGAAAATTAACTTTCGCCTGTAAGATATAAAGGTATTGCCGTCATTCAGCATGTTCGACGACCATTAGTCTCTTCAGTCTTTCGAGAAGTGACTTTCAAGGCTTTGAGTTACTGAACTTATGTCGGCAACAAAATTTCGGAACAAATATTTGCTTTCAATATTGCAAAGTTTTCGTCGTTTTTTCCATTTATGTACGAATTGCTTCGACCTTTAGTCTGGAAACTTCAAGGTTTTCGTAAGTTTCTGATCCGCACAAGAGCCGAATTCCTAAACAGCGCAGAATTATTGTCGTCGGATAAAAAGTATGATAAAGTTGGAAATCAAGCACATAATCCTGCCCTTTGTAAATATAGAACCGAATATCCTGCTGTGATCCTGTGAAAGTTTGGAATTCCTGCAGCACCTCGTAATTCATGGACTTCTCAGTTAGTCTACTCTCGTTGTCTGTCAGCAAGGAAATCGTCGAAGATTCTCCGATTGTCTGAAGAAGATTGAGGAGTAAACGTGACTGTACCACAAATAATCAGGGTGGATAATACAATCGTATTCGAACTGACTCCACCTTCTCTTTCTCTTCGACTTGCTGGCGAGACACTTCCTTATGAGGCAGATTCAGCACGCGTGACTAATCCTACACGAATATTTACGCTTAAATATACGTTGTGATTACAATAATTGACGGCACGACCGAGAGGCTGGACTCTGCCGCCTGCACTCGGAGTCCAACTTCTATTCCCCGTGATGTACGTAACGTACGGAATATAGCTAAGATACGGACATGGACAAACGGTCATTTATGGCAGGGTTTAACGCCATGCTAATCAATATATTATACGTGCGAGCACCGAGAGAGCGGAGTACAGCTGTTCGCGCGTGTCGCTTCAAAGCTCGCGTAAACGGACCCCATGGCACGACGCGAGCGTGCATGAGCCAACCTACACCACCCTCCGCCCCCCCCCCCCCCCCCCCCCCCCATACACGAACATATGTGCGCAGGCACACCCTAAAAAACTAGGGCAATGACCTTTCGAATTTCGAGTCTGTAAAACCCGGCTGAAAACGCCAGGCGGTGCCCATATAACCGTGTGTTCCAAATTTATCTCACCGTCGTCTCAGACTTGTCCGACTATATACAGGAAACGAGCGATATACAAAGCCGACGTCGTGGCGTTGCTGATTTCAAAAATGGTGCCCAAAAAGCGGAAGAACCTTAGGGGTCACCGCTTCTTCCTTTTTACGGGCCGTGATGAAAGGAAATGAGGTGAAACAATACGCATACGCTTTGGTCTAACCAATATCAGCCAACATATCCAAGGTGACGTTATGCAGGCTTGATATATTTTGTCCGTTGGTGCTTATATTATTATTTTTGCAACTTTTGATCGCACAAACTGACATTTTCAGCAAACAGAATGTACGGGAATGAATAAGTAGCATGAAGTAACCAATTGACGCGATTTCTTTGAGGTAATCTCGGATGTGTGCAGACCGAGCGAAAATCAGTCTTCGGTTCTGACACACCTTATTTCCTTACATCACGATACTGTCAATCTTTTCGAGATCGATCCCGGTGGGTAATTTTCGTTTTCCAATGCAGCCTTCTGCCTGCCTGCCTGCCTGCCTGCAAGATGCACGGCTCGGTGAGTTTAATTTAAATATGTAATTACACTTGGACGGAAATGGCAACGACCGTGATATCAATCAATGTAACGTGCAGGCCATTTAACGGTACTTGTTAGGTAAAATGACGGGCACAATATGCATGTAGCGATATTATCCTTACATACACACCTTGTACCTCGCGTAACACACCCGCGGGAGAAAGTTGGGCGTTATTCCAGTCCTTTCGATTATTTCGAAGGTTTTAACGCGTCGCGTCTACTTCGGTACCAGCGTCTCGATTTCAATCGAATTTTCATTGAAAATTATGAAAAAGTGGCGATTTCTTGCAGCAGCTCACCGGATTACGCGACCCGATCAAATTATGTCGCTCAGCGCTTGGTAACGGCTACGAAACCGATTTGGCTATATATATATATTTGCCAACAGCGCCACCAGCTCGCGTAATAGCTCAGCAATGGGCATTAAAATTACGTCATAATTAGTCTCGGATAGATTCAGCGCGTGTCTCTCTCTGTTTACCCGGCTTGTTGCGGAGCTACACCATCGACACTGTGCTCTCTATGGTTGCAGCGCAGAGCTTGCGCTCTTGAGCCAAGTGTTCAGCCATTCGCGCGGAATGCGCACAATGAAAGCAAGGTTGATTTCAAGGTAGATTCCCGCAATATCTCCAGATCGATTAGTTTCGCACAGCATGATCGCGGTTTGACCCTTTTTCTCAACTGGCCGGCTGCCCCTGCTTCGGGCTCGTATCCGTTGCAGCCCTTTCGCCAGTTTTATACTCCAGCCACGTGCGGCATGTGGGCAGAGTATTTTCCCGTTCATACATGCCTGGACGCGAAAGTCCAGCATTGTGTGGGTATCGTTGTTTCTGGTACATTTGACATCAGCTATGTCGTCGACGCGCTAGAAATGCGACACGCCTAATCCTTGGCTTAGAAATAAATATCAGCAATAATTGTTTTCGTTCGCAAAGTTGCCAGCCAGTTTCTTTCTAGCTCGCTCCAATACGACACGAATTTTTAATCAACGCGTTCATTCGTAACCATTAATTACCTGCTACTGCTTGAATTAAACGTAAGCTTGTTCTGTGTACGGATATATAACGTTGTTGCGTACAACGGTCCGGGAGATGGTAAATATCGTTGGCGAAGACTGCATTTCACCGCTGTAACCCACCACTCCTCAGCGTCTTATTAACCCTAATTTATAAATTGCTCCGTTCATTAGAACTGCTGCTGCTACCGTCAGGCAGTTGGTCTAGGTACCGTCGCTCTCAACTCCTGTTACAGCCACGCTCTTGCTCCGACCGTAATACGCACCCCGTCACCTTTTCACACTAATCTCAATCGCCATTATTGTCACGGTTATCACACTCCGTATAACGCGCCATTGTTGTGTCTCCAACGGCCAAATTCACAGTATCCCACAGACACCTCGAGCTCCGTGTGGGATTCGAATTGCATTTATATTATACACCGACTTCTGTTACACTGGGTTGTTGTCATTGTAAGTGTGTCCTCGTTTATCCAAAAAAACACTACGATAAGCCTATCAACGACTAGGAATTATCCTCGTGTACAATGGAGAATGAAGAAAATTGGAAGACACGGCACAACGCATTGCGTCTGCCCTGTTTTATAATCTTGAAAACCATCCACGAAGGTATTATCTTCTCTTTTGGTAACTATTCTAACCAACGTTCCTTATCCACGATCAAAGTAGATCCACTTAAGCCGGGCCGAGTCTTCTAGTGCGGGAGCAGCTCCGTGGCCGATCCACCACCTCTATCTTCTTCCGCGATCTTGAACGTTGGCCGTGGCCGTGTTAAATCTTCTCATCTACTACTTTCCCGGATCATTTATATCTGCGTCTGCGGACGTAATTTTATGCGAATAAACGCTTGTGCTGAATGCAGAGAAGCAATTATTGAATGGTCGCCGCGGTTATGAATGCCTTCCACTTTGCTGCTCAGTAGCCCGTTGGAGTTGGCACGCTGCGCCAATGACCCCCCCCCCCGTGCTATCGCCAAAGTCTGAGTGCGGCCGTCCGAGACGGCCAAAAAATATGAAAGTTGAAAACCCCTTTGTTCAAGACGCCCCGCGGGCTTCAACGTTCCCAGAATCAGATCTTCGCGTGATCTCCGACCCTGTTCTTGCTCCGGGGTCTGTTCGTCTGACCTCGGTGGTTCGTAACTCGTTCGAATTTCCCCGCCCTTGAAGTTCAACCGGGGTCTGGAACCCGAAATCTGGCTTTTTCATCATTTCTGGTGAAGAAACCGGAGGAGCAACATCGATTGGTTCGTACAGTACGGCACTGCCGGTATCGTGTTCATCATTCGGCCTCGACCGTGCGGCTTACGAGCAGCCCAGTGAAGTATAAGGAACCTGACTAATCATACAGTGTGGCTAGCGGTGATGATTATCATTACTCGAGACATGAAAGTTCTTGTGACGAATAACGTCAATGCGGTAATGAAAATTACGTAGAAGTTTTCTTCGAAGATTTGAACTTTGCGCCTTCGTTCAACGAAGTTTAATGATGTAAGCAGCGATGAGTTCGCGGCGCGTCTGCGGCACACAATCAGGGCATGAGAATATTCGATTCCGTTCCGCGAATGATGGAAAGAAACCGTGAGCTGACGAAGATCTCAGTTGTAACCCAAGATTCAACGAAACTGGGCTTATCACCGACGATTCCCGGCTAAATGCGGTCGTTGAAAACGCAAATTGTACACTACGCGGCACTGTAACGCAGGCGGGTTTCGTGCCTTGGCAAGGTTTTTCCAAACCGGTCTATTTGCGGTTGTCACGTGACCCCGGCAACTCGCGCTACACTCTATTTACCGCTGCAACGTATCGCTTGCAGCCTTTCCAACCACGTGGTGCTAATCGGTTTCTCACATTGGAAAGAAGGGACCAATGAAGTTACCCCGATTTTCTTCGCGTCTTGCAAGCATGTAACTTGTAGATTAAGCGTCAAAGGTTCGTTCATACGGTATCCGCTGCGCATATAGACGTCAAACACAGAGCTCGGGCGAGAAAATCCCACGGGAAATCGCGGTGTGCAGAGTATGACATCAGCAGACGAAAGCAGTGATTGCAGGGTCAGCGGGAATGGAACCGTGCGTCGATAGGACGCTGGTTGCGGCCTGACTCTGTGCAGCGATACGTTGGGTTCGTACGTGTATGCAATGTCGCAACGACCGAGTACGTGATACAACACTGCTGGGTTCCTCTCGCCCTCCTTCTCCTTCTCCTTCTCCTTCTTCTTTTCCTCCGCTTCTCCTCGTACGAAAGAAGCGAATAGGCGTTTTTCTGAAACAACATCCGAAGGACACCGCGGCGCTGCCAAGACCTTGGTGTCATTACGGACAACACTTACCGGCTGCAGAGATTACCTGTCCAGAAACGACACGCGTTCAAAGCACCTATATCTCCTTATAACCACTTCGTGACTGCCCACTTCCCGTTTACGTAACGACAAATTATACACGGTTTGTATACTTACTGATACGAGCATCATCTCTCCTGTTACACCAAGCAGCGATGCCAATTTATAATTGTAAAAAGGATGCTAAAAAAGGACGAACTCCCGATCGGAGGATCGCTCCTGTCCTGCGAATGGGACTTTTCGTTCGGAACGCATCCTCGATTTCACCACAACTTCGGCTAACGGTTGTCGCGGGCATGCGAGCTCGTCGCTGTAAACGCTTTTGTAATTTATTTATCGATTCGAAGACGATTCGAGCTCGCGATCAACGGACGTCGAATCATTTTCTATGTGGAGAAATTTCGTCCGTGCGCAGGGTTTGGAACGACGTGCTTTATATCAGAGAAGATGATATAATAGACTTCGTTTATCAGGGATTCCCAGTGTTTACACTGTGTATTTTGCTTTCTACGTTTCTCGTTACCTATTCATCACAGTTCACACGTGTTAACTCTTACGCGCATTTCTACCGCACCCACCGGTCCTCCTCACTTCCGCTACCTCCTCCTTCAGCCTGCAGTGCCATTAGCAACAGTCTAACTCGTATTATTGCCCAGCTCTCCGTTTCAATAAATAATTTCTATTGCCACTAGCTTCCAATGAGTCTGTACCCGTTAAGCGAACGAAGCTTTTTCCGTTTTCCAAAATTTCCGATGAATTACCGCGCAATTTGCAGTCCAAGGAGACTCTTTGTCAACGGCTACGTTCCCGTCGACTCGGGTGGTAGCAAAGTGATATTATCCCTCGGTGTTGGATCTACCTTACTTTTTTGACGAACCTTTCGAGGCTGGATTACATCAGCCAGGTATCTTGAAGGCGACCCTACGAAACGAGGGGATGGAAAGATAAAGAGAAAAGTTTTCGAAATTCCGGCGAAAGGACAGCTGTGCAAAACTCTCCCGTAGCGATGTCCCGTAGTGGTCCGTCGTCTGTTGGACGTCTTGTCTGTTGCCGAGGTTTCTGTCACCCGAAGACCGAGGGCGTGGGTGGTTCCAACCAACCGATCTTATTCGCGCGCCGCTACCCCAGCCAACAGCTGCCCCCTGTTATACCTGCGTCAGCGGATGAGCACTCACAATCAATCGAAGGGGGCCCTAGGATTTGGTCATCTTGTTGCGAACCTACCGAAGTGCGTCCGCACCCTACGCCCTCGCATCCACTGACAAAAGTGTGAGCGGACTTTCATGAGGGGAAAAAATTGGAAAAAGAAAAACATTCGGATAGTCGAACATAGAAAAGACCGCGACAAAGAGATCCTCCCCGAGCTTTGTCGATTTTTAAATCCGCAGCCGAATAGAACTTCGAGTCGTGAGAAAATATTTATTACCCAAGTTCTTATAAAATTAAAGCTTCTCCGCACGAAGCTACAAATCGTATGCACGTATATCTCGTCTTCGGATAACTTTGCGTTGCAGCAATAATGAATTGCATTATTGGCGTTACATTGCAGCTTCTATTTGTCACCTAGTGTTTACGACACAGTAATACGTATAAGTAAAGTGTTTTCGTATTTTCACACACTGCGGCGCGTTTAACGACTGTTATTGACGATATTCCCCTCTTTGTTGCAGGTAAGCAGATGTTTTTTCCCAGCGTGACGTTGGCGGTAAGAAATGTTTTATTTATCTCCGTTTCTTCTCTCTTCTTTATTCTTTTTGAGAAGAAGCTTGTTCAACATCCAACGCTGCATCTCGCCCAAATTGCGATGCGATCACTCGTCGTCTCGACAGCGAGTCATCCAATCGCCACACACGCATACTGCACAGTCACCATCGTTCAATGTTTACTCAATTTCATATTTCAAGCACGTTCGGCCGATATTCGACCCGCGCAATATGAAGCCGCTTCTGCCGAAATGCGGAATTAATTTTCTCGCAATAACGGGTTCCACAGGCATCTGTAAACACATCCATATATGCATGGATTCAAACATCAAACTCCACCGTCAGAGTTGGAACTACTCAGCATCACGCACTGCGAAAGTACTCTTCCAGTCATTTCTACATTCGCATAATTTACCTGACAGACGCTTTGCTTTACCGAAGAAAATTGATAAACAGACCATTCTTCGGTGTCAGATGCGTACAGTGTACTCGGAGTACTTGACTCTGCGAACACTCGCCAGCCTCTTCGAGATTCTTATACTTACCTAGTAATTTCTATTCAAATTTTGACGAAGAAAGTGTCGCGAACCGATCAAAATGGCTCTGCACATCGGCACTCTGCGTGCGATTTGAATTAACAAAATGAGCGCCAATTCTGCTCACAAGGACCATGGTTCCAGGACGAAGCGCCATCGGTACAGCGGCATTTTACGTCTCTCACCAAGCAATTGAACAATGATGAACGTGCCTCTGAGTGCCTTTAATTTAAAATGAAAGTAACGCGTATATAAAAGATTCCATACTTTTCGCATCCCCCAGCCGCAGCTTCTCCCCTCAACGGTAATCGATTGGGTGAATATTCAGCGCATTCGTTTTCTCGAACCGCTTGATTATTTTCGCCAGTCTTCGGTGAGCCGGTAGACGATATCGACTTTCAAGAGCATTGGACAAGAAAAACGGAAAATGGCCGGCTGCATTGTCGCGGTTGACTTGACGATTCGTTCCGGAATTGGAAACCGACGAAATTAGAAATTTCCGTTCACGTTTCAGGGATAATTATTACTGTTCAGAGTCGCACCGCATACTTGCCGCATTGTCGCGTGGTGCGGATTGTATTTTTGTTTTTTTTTTTTTATTTTTCTTATTAAACGACGAAAGCTCTGCCCGCCTGTACGTCGTTCGCTCGGCAACTGTGGCGCTTATTGCCACTCAGACAAACGGACAATGGCTTCCTTCCCATTACCCTTTCTCACCAGCAATTACCACAGAATTAACAAAGAGCCTCCAGAGGCGAGGTGCGCGTACCGTATAACAACCAAGTCTCCTCGGCGAGGCCATGCGCCCGTTTCACTACAATATTTCCATTTTCTGCCTCGCAACACCTCCTCGAAGACGGCCGCTCTTTCTTTATTCCCTCTATACAACGTACGTACGTATGTACGTATATATGCCTGCAATTCTCTCGGCAAGTACGTTGTACGTACAGGTAGGTACAACGTGCAGAGCACTCGCTTCGCACAAGCCTTGTTGGTACGAGCCACGAACACGCGCCAGCTGTTGTGCTCTCCTCCTCGGCTTTTTTCATTCTTCTTCATCGCCTCCCGCCCCTCTCTGCTCCTCCTCCTCCTCCTCCTCCTCCTCCTATTCTTCGTACGCGAATGACCTCGCTCGCGTGAACCGTCGTGAACCGCGATCGGAAGGCTTATTTGTACCTCTTCTCCGAGAGACAATCTGTGCCGTGCCGTGACGTACGTTGTGCGTACACCTGGGATGATGATGAAACAGGATGAAGAAATCGATGATACGGAACAGCTGATCCTACCGATCTAACTGCCCGGTGTGCGCCGCCGATTCCGTGCCGTCGGATGTGCAAAATTGGGGTGGTGGTCGTTGTAGTTCGTTGGGACGATGGGAAACCACCCCGAACTGACTCGGGCTTACGGTCGTAATTCACGTCCTCGTAAGACCGGTTGCCGCGCTTTTCGAACCTCCCGGAGAATTGAGGATGACTGTGTCGAACCCGGATTTGCGACGAGAGCACCCAGCATGATGGAAGGAGAAAAAAAATAGTACCGACAGAAGACACGTATCGGACTTTGGAGTTTGAAATCTATCGCGTAGCTCACTCAACAGTAATCGGCTATCAATAATATCGCGGCTTGGTACAAGAAGCCTTTCAACCGGTTGCCAGACGGACACATGGAGCAAATCGGGCGTACCGAGTATGTCACGCTTGCCCGTGCATTTAGCGGGATTAATAATGCATGAAATTGACCGAGTATTCACTCAAATAGCGCAGATCTACAACGTGCCGATATGAAATTATTGCTAGAAGTACTTGACCTTGGGCCTTGACCGAAACGGTGTGGAGCACTAGGACAATGAACTGGTAAGCGAGAGACCGATGTGTCTTAGATATAGGTATGTAGGTGTACGTGTAATATACTCGGGCGGTACATTCGGAGAAGAAACGAACGGAACGAGAAGTGTCAGAGGAGAGAGAAGGAAAGGAAAGGAAATATTCCACGCGTCGAGCCGGCGATCACAATCGAATAACTTGGGACCTTGGAGGACTTTTTCAAGTGCCTTTTCAAGTTAAACGTCTGCGTGCAGTAAACGTGACGTAACTACACGCCGCGTATTATGTACCTACGCCTTTGGTGCCAACAATCGACTCCGTGCCTTGTCGGTTTTCATTCCTGCTAGGAAACGTCGATCCATACAAACCACGACGGGAGTTACGTTCCTTGCTGCTTGTCGCTCAATGTCAATGCGAAATTTGCATTTAGGCATCGCCGCGTTCTTTTGGCACTTTGAGCTGTTTCTGACACCTCCAGAAGTTGGCCGAGGAGCCAAAGACACGGGAGACTCGATAGTAATTCTGTCTACGACTGTACCCGCGAAGCGAGAGGCGGCCGACCGGGTACGCGATGTAAGATCGAACGAAGGGCAAACTTCCACGGCAGGTGCGAGTGTGTGCCGTGTAGGTACGTCCCGTATGCGACGGATATCTCGACACAGCCTGAACTCACGTGGTAGAACTGGAGGGTTCGGAGTAACGCGAGCTGCTCTATACACCCGGTTTAAAGCGCAAAACTGTTCGGTCTATTATAACAGCCTAGCAGGAAATAGGGGTTGAATTCAGCGGGAAAGGGGAGGGAGGGATGAGCACCCCTCGGTATCCTCGACTACCCATCGACCGATGCAGGTACCCAATTATTAGAATTAGAGGCTTCGTCGCCTTCGCTCACTCATCTACGGCGAAAAAACGGTTCTTCCTTCGCCCCTGTGATCTTCGGGACAAAGTCGTGTTTATGGGATATCAAGATGAAACGAACGAATCCCAATGAGATACAAACAAAAAATTGATTTCAGACATACGAGACTCTGAATGGAGCAGCTCACTTCTCCGTCACTACCGAGCATTTCACCATCGGTTCTTCAGTGCAGCTCAATTACGATCGTTGAATTTTTTCCCCTTCTAAGTCTCCGACTGATACCAACATTGGTAATAATTCCATCAGGCTCCTCCGGCATTTTTCACATCGCGACACGGTGACAAAATACGCGCGGCACCTGCACCATCCATGACGCATTCTCTACCAGGAAACTTGCCTACTCAAGTCAAACGACAGCTCCTTGCACATTCCTTCGTGGCATGCGAAGAAACGAGATGAAACTGCATATGAGCAAACCTTGGCCATTACTGAACTCAGAACTGCGGAGCGCGAAACGTGGGAAACCAATTAACACCGTACCGCCAACGAGGCACCGTCATCTGCGGACGGAGAGACTCCACCTCGCTTTCCGTGCTCCAATGCTCTCCGATAAGGCGAGTTGTCGTTCACGATTAGGTTTACAACTTCTTCGTAACTCTCGTCGCTCACGTTCGGAAGAGACGAGTGTCTCATCGTCGAATCTTGTTCAGGATTCTGCTCTGGGTAACGAGAAATTCGAGCGACATTAACCCTCGTCCCTCACCCGCGGGATGCCATGGACCATCTCATATCGGACGTGCAAGGAGCGCACGACTCGGATCCACCCACCGTGGATAGCCGGTTGGCCGACGCTCGGCGTCGTCGGGAGCTGACAAAAGCCGGCCTTCAGCCTGACATTCACTCTGCCGTTTCCCAACGGCAACGGAGACTGGGGACCAAACCGGACCGAGCGACCGCGAACCTCCAGGAGTCCTGGTTCGCGGAGCGAGCCTCTCGATCCTTGTTCTGCGATGGCGAATGCCAGGTTCGGAAATTCGGCTCCTCGGATTCAGCGCACGTCTGCTTCGGCCGTTTCATCGACGTCAGTCGACGCCGCGCGGCAACCAACCACCGTGGGAATCGCGAGAGACACTTTTGTTGGGATTCTTCTGCTTTCGAGGCATCAAAGTGTATCCACGCATCCGCTGCCGCGTCCTCGGATTGGTATTTCCTAATTTCCGGATCTCGGTTTTTGACCCCGCAACGCTGTTGGTAACCGGTAAAATGACACCGGGCTTCGACTAGTTTTCGTAAAGATTTTGTTACGACCACTGAAATCTGGTCGGTAGTTGCTGTGAAAGAAAGTTGTCGTACTTGGCGATACTGTAACGGAGTGTTGGAAATTCTTTATTTCGAGGAAACATTTAAACTTGCACTTCTTAGCAAATTTATCACATGGATCTGAAATATTTTAAATTCATACTTTTGTTGGGTTGGTAAATTTAAATCAATGAATAATCACTGGTTATTAGTGTATACACACTGATGAGTCAGTGACTTTTCACACAATTATTTGACTCATTTTCACTTTACGTACACTGATTGGTTTTCCAGCGGCGGTAGACTTAAAACTAACTCATATTTAGAGAGTCTAAAACCGTTTGGAGAATTGCTAGAATAATCCATTAGTACTATTATCCACACATCGAGCGTTATACGCTAACCGAAATCTGAAAATCGACATATTCGTTGGAAAATCGGTACCTCCTGCTGTTCAATTTCCATCACGCAAAGTACTGCAAATGAAGTCCCATTCTCTCGAACATGTCCAACAACGGTTTTTAGGTGAAATATACACTGAAATACAACGAAAACGTGGAAAAGGAGAAAGTATAGAGTAGAGATTGTTCGAGTCTTATTCGACCGAGATATTAGGCCCTTTATATTCAGAGGGATAATATTCGTATAATACAAGGTAGATGATATAATGACTTAGACTATCGCGTCGAGCGTTGGTTTTTCAGTTCCGGCTAATTAAATTCCTGCACGTGCAGTTAATAGGTTCGTAGAACGTTGCAAAAAAGTAAAAAGGTGAAAAGACAAAAAAATAAAATACGCAAGCAACAATAAAAATAATCCAGAAGAGATAATGAGGGTTGCGAGCAATCAGTACGAGTCCATTACCATCACCGGAGAACGGACCCCCGGACGGACGTCGGTGGGTAGATGCAAATGGATTTTGGAAGGGACGACAATGCCGATTGCGAATCCCGCCGATAGCAAATTTCCATTGTTCGACGCACTATCGGTAGTGTTGTGTAGGGCATTATGGGTGCAAAAGCTTACTTCGTATATGCGTCTTTGTTTCCACTCACAAATGACATCCTGCAGAACCGTTTTGGGTTCAAGTTTTGGACTCGGGTCGGGTTTGAATGTCACCGGGAATACGGTAAATCGATAAGGAGGAACTGAGAGCGACGAATTTAGGTCTACGTGTCGATACCTAAGACATCCTGGCCCATGATTCCTTGGGCCAATGCAAAGAAAGGACATCCGTCCGAAGAAGACCCGCCTGATGCAATTTTCCTGTTCTACTTAGTTTACGGTGTTGGTACTAATCGCGTGTTTCTCGCAATCACCGACTCACCCATAAATCCTCCGTTTGGATGTCAACCATCCCCTGACGTCGCACTCGATCAGTCAAGCTTTAATAACCTCTAACCGTCTAAAACAAAACTCGGATCTCAAAGTGTACCGTCAATGTGCATTGGTTATGTGTGTGACAAAGAACAACAAGCTACACGCAGTCAGTCTCCGTCTAAAATAAAACGAAGCTTTCGAACCGATAGAAAAGTTGCTTACTCGGGAGGCAAAAAACTACCTCCTGAGACTACGACCTGGAATCGTCGCGTCGTGGCGATCAGAATCGATACAGAAATGAGAGAATATAAGAATCATGTGGTTCTGGTGAAATTACACACGCGTCATAGGCACACGAAGTGCATTCGTTACGTGTCGTTCCGACGCGACGATACGGATACTGTTTACCCCGGACAAACGGCGTGTATTTATCGCCCAGGCACTCTCCTATCCCGGTTCTCGGCCCGGCTGATGCTCCGCATGAGATAACGCACGTGGTACCGCGACCGTTTACAACGGTTTTTCGATATTTTCTCGAGCCGTCGACGTGCGAGACAACCCAGGAGCGAAACCAGACGGTTGAACGTCCCGCGCTTTTCGAGGACAAAAATTGCTTGGAACTTTCGTCATCCGCTGGACGGCGGAGGTCCAGCATCGGATTTTCCTGGGTGGGCGGGTTCTCGGCCTGCCTGGCCGACTCGCTCCCGTCAGCTGAGCGAGAAAATCAATAGCCGAGATTTTTTTTTCTTCGTCCCGAACTCCAGTCAAGTCGTCGTTGACGACTGACTTGCGGCTCGGAGTCGTTTCTAAATTCTTGCAACGAAGACGAGTTTTGAGCACGCAAAACAGACGGTTGCGTTAGTACATGGTTTTATATCGGTTTTATTGGCGGTCATTACTGGTCTCCGTACTTTTATTACACCCAACAAATAGATTAACTCGACATGAAAATCGTGCTCATCAATTTGATACCCAATAAAATGTGAAGACGTTGGATGTAATTAGCATATTTTATTCGTTCAGCGTACAATATGAGGTATAATATAGAATGTAAAAATTGAAAATTTTCGCTGTAATTCTGGTTTTAACCTCAACTATAAAGTACACTATTCAATTTCTTCATCGAACAATATAAAAAGACTGCGAATATGTGCGGTAAATTTTTTCCGGCGTGTAGTTTCTACTCCATATGTAATACTACTTGGTACAAGAATTTTGCACGAAAGGTGCTTTTGGTAATACGATATACTCTGCAATAACAAAAGTACTTTCGAACTACAAAGTGATACGGGACGAAGGAAGCAGCAAACATCACCAGCAGCAGCAGCAGCAGCATGCATGCGTGCATGCGAGGCAACAGACCTTCGATTCGTGTCGACGAGGTGCTTTCACCTTTCCCTTCACCGTCAGCAACAGCGGAGGCATTTGTCATTGGTTTAACCTCGGAGCCTTACGACCAACTCCAAGAGATCCAAAGAAGTTCCTTTTACCTCAAGTATGGCCAAGCTGCTCCCGGGTCTCGAGGGTACGAGGAACGACACCAGCGTTTCCATCCAAGTCCAAACACGAGATCCTTCGATTACAACAAACCCGATGCAACCGTCCGTCCGGCGAACCCGCGGCACCGGGAGTTGTCCAGGTCCCAGGATCGCGGAGTTGTGCGTAACGCATGGCCCCCACCCCACCCCTCTCCCCGTTTTTCCCACCCCTCGTGGTTCTGCCGCCCCTCCTTGACTAGCCGCCTCTCTGGATGCGCGCGCGACGCCGCCGCGGTTCTTACGAAGCCTTCAGTCAGCGCTGGGCCGTCACAGTGGCAGCGTCGTGGCCCTGAGACAGGGGGATATTTTGGCGTGGTGATTGTTGGAATAGTTAATTTTTTTTTTGTATTCCCATTCTCTCTTCACTTTTATTCCCCCGCACGCACGCATACACACTCATGCATGTTTTATACTGTCAACCAATGTGGAAGGAAAGATGTAACAACGTTATCGATATATTCGTCAACATGATTATAAACACTTGGAGCTGATTTAGTCTGCAGTGTGTTTCGTCGTCTTATAAAAATAATAATAATAACGACAATAGTAAATCGAATAAATGAGAGAAACAAGAAGAAATGATATTTGTGATTTATGTTTGAGATTGTATTTTATTTTGTTATTAATCATAGAACGTAATAATAGCAACTTTATCATCAGTTCTGTGCGACGTGAGTTAATTTACGTATCGAGCGGTGGTTAATGATTGTTATTGTATGAAAAATTATAGTAACAACAAGAATAATAATAATAATAATAATAATAATAATCTCAGATACGACAAGAAGTAACAAGATTATACGGAGGAAGTGGTGCTCCTAAGTGTGTGTGTGTGTGTGTTCATTTTTATGTGTCTCCGCGAGTGCAATAGAAACGAGGTATTTGTAATAATATAAAGGAAAAAGTGGGGAATTTTTAATTATTTTTTTTTATTTCACAAATCAACAAACTCCTATACCCAAACGCGCAAGCAGCATCGGCGAGAGTTAGGGCGGGAGGGGGGGGGGAGAGAAAAACAAATAGAAAAAAAAAAACGATAAACAAAATTGTGAAACAGTTGGATACGTACGCGATATGGATTGGGCAGTGAAGGCGCGACGAACGTAAGTGCTAGACCGAAAGGTTATTTTTTCATTACCACAAATTGCTTTCATAAATACAGCGTGTGATATTCTACTCGGTGATTCTTGTGCGAGTAGGAGATGATGAACGCCGTCGTTCCTTTCTCTCCATTTTAATGAAAAGTGATTAGTGTTAAAAATAATGCATAATTTTTGGCTGCTTTCGTTTCTCCTTCATTCCATAAGTTTATCTATTCTGTTTACGTTATAACGTGTGATTGTTATTATTATTCCAACGCAGAGATTAAATCAACCGATAACAGCAGGCAGTGTGATCTGAACTTGTAAAGGTGCATACGACAAAGCTACGTTTTTCACAATCTTCGATGTACGGTGTTCGACAACGTTGTTCGGTTTTTGCAAATAGTATATCGAAAGTTTCGTTGCCTGTACGGTGTTTAATAAGAATATTGCGCGAAAGAAATATTTGGCGGGAAAGCAAGGAAACAAACGTGGTATGTACACCTACGAAACCAAGCTTCAGTGGGTGACCCGGTCAGGTACTTCAGATAGTTGATAGAAGTTTATTGTTTATTATATATAACGGCTGTTCTGTGACTTGACCGCTGGATAGAATCGAACGATAACGACGATAACTTTGTTTTGTAATTGTTTGAAATCTGCGCCAATACCTTGGTTGAATTCAAACGCAAAGCCGTTCAAAGAACTTTTATAATAGGCTGAAGTTAGTAACGTTATTGCAACGACAATGACGATTCACGTTTCGAAAAAAATCGTTGTTCAACAATTTTAGAAATTTTTGAAATGCAGTAAATAAGAATCAAGGTAAAACGTAATCATATTTTGAAAAACTTGACTACTTCAAAGTCACTTACATACTTACATATATATATATATATATATATATATAATTTCTGAGTAGTGAATTTTAATCCGAATGTTTCATTACGTCAACGTTACTAACTTCAGTCTTGTATTTTTATCTCGTACGGTATTAAGAATTATATCGCGTTTCACAAAGTTGGCTTATTCGATCGTCGTTGCCAGGGCCGAATCCTTTAGAAAAGCCAAGATGTCGAGAATAAATAATAACATAACGTCATAATTTTATTTTGCAACTTGGACATGTGTATATACTGTATATATGTAGTGTTTATTCGGATGGTGTTACACACGCCTTTTTCAAGATTCAGATGCGTTTTACACAAGCGACAGCTACTCGCAGACGACGACTGTGAACCACGGGCAATTCTCCTCCCCCTCCCCCCCCCCCCACATCCCTTTTCTCTTCCTCTTCCTTCTCCACGTACGTGTAACGCAATAACACGTCTGCCACTAAACCCGCACGATCGTCGCCCATTTCCTCTATTTATCATCCGCGAAATTGATCGTTGCCACGACGACGAACCTCGCTCCAAAATTCATAATTCAATCGCTTACCACCGATCGTAAAAATCGTACCGCTGACAAAGACAATGGATATATATCCTTCACGGATAAGCATTATCCCGAATTTTCCAATTTTAGGCCTTAAAGTAGGTAAAACATCGTCGATATCAGGATCGGAGTAATCAGAATACAAACGGGGATGAAAAAGGCTTTCGAGTAGATTCAGGGATTCAAGATTTATGTATTCGGTGCAGGTTCGATATCGGAAAGCTTGACGACGATTCGCCTCAGACGACTTGATCTCCGGGTTAAGGCCCAGGTGAAGTCGAGACACTGACCTTCGTTTGAGCGGCGTGTAGAGAAGTATGAAACTGGCGGTGGCAGGTCAATAAACGCGATAAAACCACCTCTACGTTTTTTTCCTCCGTTCCAACGCGTTATGTGCATTTAAAATTATAATCTCGACCCGCAAGTGTTTATGCGCATTAATTTTTTCGCCGCAATTTTTCTCTTTCTTCTTGACGCACCCTTCTTCTTCGTCGTCTCTTCTTCTTCTTCTTCTTGTTCTTCTTCTTTTTCTTCTTCTCCTACTTCTGTCATTTTCCCTTCCTTTAACGCCGGTTGTAACTGGTTACAAAGGCTCGGTCTGTGCCTCGAATTCCACACCCATATCCACCGTCCTCGTCTTCATCGTCGTCATCTAGACAAAGTCGAGGCAGGTTCGGCCCGGCTTCAGTCCCACCGACAGCCTGCTTGGCAGGATGCATCCGTGCACGCTTTGTGCTTCGGGAAGACGCGAAGCATGTCGGTGACGGAGGTGGGAGGACGGTGGAGCGAGGAGGGAAGAGGGAGGAGGAAGGACGGACGGACACTCACTCGAAATACCTTACAGGCTAGTCTTACCGCGGCACACGTGTACCTACATCGCAAACTCGACGTAACTCCACATATACATATATATATATATATATCAATATACGTGTATAATTAAAAACAAAACGATATCTAAAAAATTCTTATTTTTGAACCCAGATATTTTATAGGTTAAATTAACCGAGTTTTAAGATTCGTCATGTCTTGTGGTTCGCGCGTAGACCGGATGCATATTCTCGATTCATCATCCAATCTTCAAGGAGAAGAGAAGAAGAAAAAAAAAACGCGGGAACGAAAGGAAACATGTGTGAATTCCACGCGACCGTATCGCGTAGTAGTCGCAGTTTGGTCTCAGCTGAATTTCAAAAAACATTTGGCACGCAGATGGGAGTCTTAATTGTCGGGCGATTTTCACATATTCGGAATTAAATATTACGGTCGAATCAAGGATTATGTTCGGAAACCATTCGGAGCAGCAAGGAATTGAAAGAATATAATAAGTTTGAACAAAAGTATCGAAGTATCATCATTTTGTTTTTTTCCACTGAAATTCTACGTACAGTCTAAATCTCAATTTTTCAAATTTGCGTGTAAAAAATTCACACACTTCTGTATACCAGTAATAATATATATTTTTTGGGGGGCAGAAACAGTGGGAAGTTAATTCATTTTGCAAGTATTCGATATGTCTTTGCAGTTGACGTACGTTTTTCGAATGAAATTTGATCGATTGGACAGCGAGAGTCGTTCTACTCTCCGAGAATAAACCATTCACTCAATGCTTTATACACTCTTGAAAAACTCTCGCCAAAATTCGGCGTATACGTACAATAATATCGCGTAACCTTTTCGCACGAGCAAAATATTATGGATATACGTTAATTTCGCTAACCAATCCAGAGGCTGGAGATAACGGTCAGCTGATCGTGGCAACTCAAGATAGTTTGTAGCCCTCCTCTCCCTCTGCACCGGCGAGTTTAATGGATTTAGATTAGCGGCTGTCGATGACGCTAATCGGACCCTAATCAGCCAGCTTGTAAAATCGCTACAAATGGTGGACGTAACGCGCGGATTGCGCACGTAAAAAACAGATGACACGTTACGAACTTGGGTGTCTGTTTCGGTTCCAAGTACCTACATCCGTTCAATCTTCATCATTTTTTAGAAATTCATGGCAACGGTGTAGCCAAATTGGAAGGTAGAATTAATAACCTTCGATTCACAGATGTACGTTTTCAGATGTTTGAGAATTTGTAAAAATTGTAATCAACGAATGAAAAGAAGTGATTTTCGGTATCCTTAGAACGTGAAGAATTCGACTTGGAGCAGTTGCGAGTCGGTGGATAATTTTAGAGATTTTAGGGGGGAGCGGATTATAAACGAGACGACATTATAATTTTTAGGGTGCAGAGCCGCCGTTTCCCGTTTTTCAAAATTTGATGGAATTCCGGAAATGATATGTTGATACTACTGCGTGTATATTATGCACGTACCTGCATAAATCAGAAGAATTATAGGCGCGGTTTTCTGAACCAATCAATGGATGAGAGGAAGAAGGTATAGGCGGTCGAGTTTTATTTTATTTGCAACTGAAAATAGCAACGCTATATACTCCAAACTGTTTGTCCATCGGCTTTTATACCTACCTATAAACCATCGACGACGATGACGACGACGACGAGTGGTTTCGTCGTCGTAACAACAGATCAGAGCCCCCAACGGCAGCTGGTTCAATTCAATCGTCGCCCTTCTTCCAGTTAGCAACTTGCTTCTATGAAGCGGCACGTTGTACTTTATTAATTAGACGGGAACCGGTCGTCCGTTAATGCGAATCCATGGCGCAAGTCTGGACGTGACTCGGACATCCAATTTGCTTGCAACCGCTTCTACGGAATACGTAACAGAGTCAAACATTCATGTTGCAAAAAGAAATTGTTCTATATCGTAAAGTTGTAAATGGCGATATAAATACCTGATATCACTTACTCTGCAATGGCGAACATGTAAACGCCTAATGCCTGTAGGATGTCAATATTTTTCTGATTACGATGGGTGGGTAGCCGAAAAATCTGACCAACTTCGACGAATTCAACAATTTCAATATAAACACCTATACTTGAAAACCGGAATAAATAAGTAATAATAATGATAATTATTCTTTCCAACGCCTACTCACTATCAGATCCTATATTCTCGCGAACGTTAGTATCGGTAAATTTTTATTTATTTTTTCTTGTTGTACATACTTCGCTTCTAGGGGATTTATTTTATTGGATAAGGTCGACGGTCGCTGATCGTTGATGGAACGAACTACCATGTAAATTATCGTGAGACGAGGCATGCTTCTGGCCTAGCTACCAGGGAACGACGTTCTACTGGGTTTAGCAAACGGCGAACAGGCAGGCAGGCGTCCAACTATCCTGAACATTCCAACCTTCTAAAGTGAAAGACATTTCGGAGGCGTCGCGGCTAATTGTAAGATCCGTCTGTTCTCCTCTTCGCCCGCAGAAACGATAACTGCTTTCTTAGTTGTCACGGTTTCTTGCTTGTTTTGCTAACCGAATTAAATACTCGTACGATCGACGCGGCCGGATGAGCTGTCAGTCGTACGTGATGAAAAATAAAAAAAATCAAATTACATCTAACCTGTTGAACAATCAATTTTCTGATTGAACGATGATATTTTATTCTTATACAAAACCTCTTGATAAATAAATCATTACTTTATAACTACAATGGAATATAACGGATACCAATAATTGATACATCATTGTGATGGAACGAAATGAAATTTGTTCGAGCTAAATTACAAGAAAAAAAAAAGGTTTATTCTATACGATTGCTCCAATTTTTTTGCCATCTTTCTTAAAGATTGTTCGTTGAAATTCTATCGTCGAAACAAACGTTATCACGCCAGAGTTTAAATACTTTTGACGAGACGATCTCCGTTGATGAAGAATAGAACGTGCAGCGGGCTCATTGATTGCCGCAACGCTGCGACGACCGCCAAAATCGTATATGTATGTAATATGTATCTACGTGAGTGTTGGACTTAATTACTCTTTGAGCGAAGATGTTTCGCCACGTGTGAAGAATTCGCAACGCATCGTCTATGGTCGATCGTAAAGTATTTCTTTTAGCGCGATTTAGCCGTCGACGAGACGACGCAAAGCGTTGCGTAGGTTAATTAATAATCTAACCAAGAGGTATAACGATTTATTTATTCTTCTACCTTCACTCTCGAGCTACCGGTTATATGAAAATTATAATTATTCGTTGTATAGCTATTATTGAAAGATTATACACGCAGGCGTGAAAAATTTCTGTAAAAGAAATTTTCATCTGTTCCCATTGACTTTGAGTTTATCGCCCGTCTCGGTGAGAAAAAAAAAAGAAGAAAAAAACACGGTATACGTACCGTGGATGGATTGAACTAAGCAAATAGAATAAAATGTATCTTTTGCATTCGTTGGAAAGAGGAAAAACAAATATGTCAGGTATGGATACGGGACCGTAATGTGTGTTTAGAGGCGTCGGGCAAGATGTTGCGAAATTTGTGTTGATGGTTTTAACATCGCTTACCGCGTGTACCAAACTACGCTAACATCGCATTGCACGCTGGTCAAAACTCGTTACTCTTCGTTTCCCGTTGCCGATATTATAGAAAATTGACCGTTGAAAATTGAATTGAGGCAAATGACCGGCTGCCTACGCACCAATCTTGCTTGAAATTTCCGTGATTTTCGTCGCTCGCGTGACGCAAGATAAAATAAACTCCACGACGCGGGAAGTTTATCCTGGCGGGCAACGACGACGCGGCATGAAAAAGCACGTGGGCGACGAAGTCCCGTCGTCTATGTGGCAAACCGCCAGTCATGTGTTATCCGTTGCCGTACAGGTATATTCTCACATTATCGATGCGATGAATGGAAAGACGTGCAGAAATAAATTTGCCAATTTTAAACGAAAATTGTTGAGAGAAATCAAGGGATACAGAAACCGTGGGAAACACTCGTGCTGTGGAGCGGGTAACTGTAACGGAGGCTGAAAATGGAGTCCGGTGTTTGAATGGGATGACGGAGAAACGCGGCGCGAAAATTGGACGGGACTTGGCCCTTGCGTTGGCGGTCCTCGCTTCTTTAATAACTTTTTTAAACGACGGAGACGAGACGCACACGACTCGGGGCAGCAGCACGCGCCGTTGGCTCGGGCACGCAAAGAGAACGTTTTCGTAAGCGCGACGGCAAATATATTACCAAACAGACAGACAGACACCCGGGCTCTGCTCGCTGACCCATTTGTGAAACTGCGCGACTCTTGCCACACACACACACACACACAAACACACATTTACGCACAGGCATGCATGCATATGTGCAAACACACCTTTGCGACGACGACGACGACGAGTTTTCGTTTCACGAATAATCGCTGTATAATTTTCGTCTTCCTACGTGTCGCGGAGTGGAAAAGAATAAGAAAAATTTACGGAGAAAATTTAGAGAGAGACTGAAAATTAGATGGTGAGGTTTGGTATTGTGGTAAAAGTTGCAAATATTGGATTTCTAAAATTTTAATAGGAGATGTGTAATTATTTCGCAGCTGACATTCGCGCGTGGTTATTTTAACACTTTGAATCCATGGAATAATAATGGGTTATTTAAATTATCGATAAAATTCATGAATATGCAAATCGGTGCGAAAAAGTTACGCAGTTGATAAACTTTATTACGTATTTGGGAGTTTGGGAAAAAGTAGTGGGAAATATTGATATCGACGTGCGCTTGAAGCTGACCTGCAGGTCGCCGCTTAATCTTATCGTTAATCACCTCAGTTAAGCTTACAAATTGAAGAATTCGTCGCTGATTGAACGCTCTTTGATTAAGGAAAAACAAATTTTTTTGCATCAACCGTAAAAATAGTGCAAGTGAAGCTGAACTCGAAATATTCCAACGCGAGATTTATTCTCTAATTAATCGCTGTCGATCTACATCAGTTTCGTCCGCCTAAAATCACCCTCACCCCGCATATTCTAATCCACCAGCCGATAATTACGCAAAACTTTTTGCACGTACGTAATTTTTCGATACATCGATGTGTGAATTATTAGCAATATATATATATTGGTAATATATTGCCAATGGTGGTCCCGCTTTCATAAAAACACCCCCTCCCCCGATATCGAAAAACCAAACTGTTCACGTGTCGATAAAATTTCGAATTTTGGATCGTAATCGTAATCGGAAACGCAGGTTAAACACTCCCGTAAAAGGAATTTTTTTGTTACGTATGTAAACCGCCTACTTACCTTGCAATAATTGATATTTCTCGTTACAGTAGACAAATTTCTTGACGCATAGCTCAGTGCCAGAATTTATTCTCCAGAATCGAGAATACATCAGAAATAGGTATGAAGAAAACTCTACTTCGATTTAGAAACGACCGTTTATTTTTTGTTTCCTCTTCTATCAACCAATTTGCTAATAAATCGTGAACATTGTAGAAACTGATAACAGTGAGTTGAAACGCTGTGAAAGACTGGCATGTTTTGGTTATAAATTTTCGACGTCGAAAGAAATTCTCTGCGGTTTATCTTCCCTCGTTAGTTGGAAGTAGGTACATGTATACGCACACTCGGTCCGCACAAAGCGCGAGCAAAGAACTCGAGGCGAGTCGTCGAAGCGTCGCGACGCCCGGCTGCCATGCAGCGCATTTATTCTCTCCCAGTTTCTTACCGTAGTTTCAAGACGGTCAGTTTTTACGAAACTATTAAACCATCTCGTCTCGTCTCGTCTCGTCTCGACTTCGGTTTGCTGGTTTAATGCGTCGAGCGGAGGCTTTGTTGCCGCTCCGCAAGAACCACGACTCGTTTCGTTCCTTCCTCCCGCTCAACTGCAGTCGCTTACCTCGCGATCCCGATCCTGAGGAAATTCTATCCCCGTCGATGCAGCGGCAGCAGCAACAGCAGCGACGTCAAAGAAACGGCGAGCATCAAAAGAAAACCTCGTAAGTATTACTATGTCGCAAAGGGGCAGGCTGCACATGCGCCGCCGCTATGCCGTTGCTGCAGCCACTCTGTCCGTTATCGCCGTATCTAATACGACGCCCAGCTCGAGGGCTTCGACCGATATGGGGGCCGCCGTATGCTCGAGGCTTGACGCAACCCGGCCGATAAAACGTGTTTGTGCGACTGGCTTCCTCTCCAATGCTCCGGCCTGAGAACCCAGTCGCTGATTTCAGTCTTTTGTTGTGATTATTTTTCTATTTTTTGTTTTTCTCCTTTTTTTTTCCTTTCTTTCTCTTATCCATCTTATCGACGCTTATGGGATGAAAATTACGCTGGTAAATTCGGACGGTATCCATTCGCGGTATCGTCGTAACAGTTTCATCGATAGTCTTCGGCATAGATTCAATACCGGAATGAATTAGGAGTGATGTATACTTATACGGGCGGAAAGTTTAATCGTAATCTGCACTCTGAACGGAACACGCCTTATCGTAGTCAATCGCCGGTTAATCGGCACTGCGGATTTTATATATACGTGTATTGCATACACGGTATATATTTACGCAAGACAGGTGTTATCATTGTGAACAGCCGATTCCATTGGAACAGAAGATATTGAACGATGTGCGTATTTTTATATGTATGTATATTTACGCCTGAACTGATTCTTTGTTGCAAGAATCGAAGAGAGGATGAAAAAGCGGTTAGCTTGCTCTATCCCCATAAGATTCGTGCGAGTGATTTGTGTATGTGATATTCCTGAGTCATTTCTCTTTGGCGCTGCTGCTGCTGCTGCAGAGGGGACGATGATGATACAGTTGGCTGCAAACCGGAGTTTTACCTACACTGTACATTTAATCCACACGTACGTGCATCCTCCCTTTCGGAAAAGAATCTTATTCTTCGCCTGTGAATCCTCGCTAGCCAGCTTCAGACTGATGATCTTTTGTGCAAGCTCCGTTCTTCCTTTGTCTGATCCGATACTTTGGCCGGTAAGGAGGGAGAAAGAAGGGAGGTCTGATGTTTTTCGAACGGTTGATGGAAGCCCACGAGGGAGAGAAGGGAATTCAAGCCAGCCAAGTCAGCCATCGAGCCTGCTGTCTGCCTGTCAGACAACCCAAGGGTCGTGGGACTCTTCGGTCGCTTCGTAGGACCGAACGAACGAATGGGCAGAGGGACGATGAAAGAAGCGCAAAAGAACCGATAAAAAGAGATAGGATGCAAGAAAGAGATAGGATGCAAGAAAGAGATAGGATGCAAGAAAGAGAGAGAGAGAGAGAGAGAGAGGAATGCAACGGTGCAGGGTATCTGCCGCCAAGGTCAAAGCATCGCTCCTCGTCGACCACCTGGAATAAACTCGATTCGATTGTCGCTAGGCGTTCGTTGTTGAACGAAGAGCGGAGGTGTTAAGTGAACGTAAACAGTTCTTCGCCTGTATAATTCAGTCACGGGTGTCTTTCCATTTCCGCCAGTCGTGCAGACACGTGCAGCAGCAGCTTTGAGTGCCTTACACACCGAAGTTCGGAACGTGATACGTGATAACAAGAAACCAGAGACCAGGAACCCGAGGCTAGTATTAGGTGTAGTATGCATAATACCGTTCCTCTCGCGTATGGATGTTGAAACCGCTCTCGCAGCGTTAAAATCGGACTATGTAATACCAACTGGAAAGTTATTCCGGATACCTGCGCGTTCCAATGCTTTTCGGCATTTCGTTCTCGGCCAATGACCTCGCCTAGCCTAGAGACCAGGCAGTCTCGGTGTCGAACTGTGGAAAATAAAATGAAATAACAATTTGGTAAAGACGAAAAAACACTCACCAAACGATCGTGGTTCACTGCCGGCAATCAACGAGTCGCCTGTTTCTTCATACCAAAAAATGTACCACGGCTCACGGGTTAGCAAAAGTACTTTGCCACTTATTCCCGGAAGTGATGAAATCTCGATGACTTGTGACGCGAAACTGAGGACTCGTGGGAAATGTGCAGGTGAAAAATTATCGCGTTCTTCGTCCTTTGCTCGAGGGTTCGAATAAGCCTCAAAAAATATCACCTTGGAGAAGAAGAAGAAGAAGATAAAAATGTAATATTTCGTGGCTCAGACGTACCATAAAAATTGATTATTTTTTGCTCGTTATACAAGTCGCAGACAACCTTCGTCGCTTTCACGACTTGTTACAGTGTGTCCCGATCTAGACGAAATGGAGAGGAGATCGGTTTTCAAATATTTTTCTCTTATTCTTCACGAGTTACAGGGACTCCCGCAGAAACTGTATAAGGAACCAGCAGACCGCGGTTCTCTCGTCTTTGTCCTCGGAACGCGCTATCGGACGCACAATTTCGCCCCTGAGAGAAGTTCACGCTTCACAATGGACCCGTACGGCAGGCCCCTCGTCGAGCGATGCGGGTGCCGCTGGTCTCTTTCCTCCGGCTCCAAGCTCCAAAGGCCTCGACGACGTTGTCGTTGCTGCGGGTTCAAGGCTCTTGCCCTGGAACAGGGTACCGCTTTTAGACCCCTGACATGCGCAAAAGCAGCCTCTCAGGTACGCCACACGCTTTCTATGGACTGCAGGGAGAAAACGGCGCTGGTAACTGCAGAGCTTATTATGAGCCCTGGACCTATCGCGACGGGACCTTACGTTGGTGCTTCTTGGTCTTCATCGCGTGAACCAGTCGAGGGATCCGTTCGTTTCTAAAATGAAAAATCACTGGGAGTGTAAAATGGTCACGTTCGCCAGAATGTTGGTTTGACGGCGGCTACTTCGAATTGGCGCTGTTACGAGGAGCATGACGTAACCACTTCTCTTCAATTAGTTACAAGCTTCCTATGAGTGGATTGTGTTAAAGTCGTTGCAGGGTTCTGCGACTCCCCGATCGAGATCGTCGTTGGTACTTTCCATGCAGCCTCCTCTTGTCCACTCGAACAGCGGCACCAGACGCAATTTTTGGAACGCCTAACGGACGCCTGGTTGCTGGTCCCCCCTCCCGATACCCGGTGCCCCCTTTGTGAGCTGAAACGCGTTTTGTTAACTGCCATGCTACCACTTTCGGCGATGAATGAACCTAGGTGCGGTGATCACGATTCGCGACATTCAACCGAGCGAAAAGAGGAGGGGGATGAGACTTTGTTCGCGCCACGCCGCGCCGCGCGCACTGCGCGCGTGTTCCGTGCGCTGTAGTGGTTCTATTATTGGTAGCGTCCGGTGCTAGAGACGTCTCTCTAATCGAGACGGAGATGCGAACGGGGCCTTAGACCGCCAGATGGACAATTATAAGCGACCTACGGCCCATACAGTCCTCAAATCTACATTCCTACTTCTCTTTCTCTTCGCCGTCGTTCGCTTCCAGTCCATATTTCGTTGCCAGACTTTAAGGACAAAGCCCAATCGACCAAACGCGCTTGCCAAGTTTTCAACTCGGCGTGTGTTTGTGTGTGTGTGTGTGTGTGTGTGTGTGTGTGTGTGTGTGTGTGTGTGTGTGTGTGTGTTGGTTTAATGTCAGCTTGCCAACGATACACCGATTTTCACTTGCCTGGCTGCGCATAGCTCTGTGTGCGATGCTTTGCTGTGGTGGCTGTTCTCCGCTGCAGCGATCGTGGAATACTTTCACTGGATTCACGGCCACCAGACACGTTACACGATGCTAACACGATAGTACCGACCATATTCGTGCGTTCGATTCTACACACGCAACATGTGCACCGAATTATTATCTTGGCTTTTAACAACTTCTCGTATTCCTTCATCGTACATCTCGCTGATTTTCTTCCGCTGTGCTTCATTGTTCTCTACCGATCGGATCACTTCTTTACTGTCAAAGAGAATGTCGGAGAATTAGTGTCATGGTATTGCCTGACGGGGAAAAAACGAGAGACCGGGAATACACGGAAAATCCGTTAAAGCGATGTGGTTTGCTACTACAAACCGACCGTTGTGATTGAAAATATTTCGTCAGAGCGGAAATGTTGTTACAGGAAACAGAAGAGAACCGCATGATTTCGATCATTTTTTACCGATCCCAGTTCCATTCCTTAAAGTTCTGTCCTGTTGTTTGAAATATAGAAAATTCGCCTGCTTATAAATTTCATTGTGCGATAAAAGGATATTTCCGGCCTGAAGAATTAATTCAGGGAAAACTCGCCGTCGAGCGTTGGGCAGCGACGCTTCTCATCAAGAGGTATCATCGCCCAGGATAACGAAGCGTCGAGCCAAGTGTCAATGTCGCATGCGTCGCAGACATCCGGTGGAAGGACGCGCGGTGTAAAAACGTCCCATCCATCCCACCCTGAAAATTTTGTATGCCGTGTGGCAGAGGTATGCACCTGGCACGTGTGGCTAGTTCTGGCCCTCGGTCGCACATCCAGGAAGCGCGATGGTCACCGAGGACCCTTGTAGGAAGTACAAGTACCTCGTTGTCGCATGCAGGGTGCTTTGCTCGGCAGCTACTGTATGTGCTACGACAACGTCCACGATCAACGCGTAACGTTAAGTTACACTCGTTGCGTTGTGAAACGCGAGACCTTTGCGCGGGGAATTGCGGCGAAACTTCGTGGCTTCCGTTCGCTTCCCCCGCCCCTGCCTTGCCCTCTCCTCTGCCATGACTCCTCCGTCTCCCTCCTCTTCTCACTGTTTAAACCGTCGAGAGGGAACTACAGACCCTCCTCAAACTCATGCAGAATCATGCCCAAGACAAAGGAAACTTTGATGGGTACTCAAATTTTGCGTTCTATACGTATTCCAAGTGACACTGATCGTCAACGGAACTTCCATGTTCACGGGGAGATTAATGGCGGAATACGGATTCATAGGCAGTCACATTGTCATTGTTTATTTTATTTATTTAGTTTTTTCTAAATTATTGTGGTTTTTTTTTCGAGAGTCGAGTGTTAAGAACAACGACGAGAAACTAGGGTACAGCGATGAAGGCTTGTCTTCGACTATCATCATCCGTTTACGCATCGTCACATTATTGTAATAGTTCGCTTGATCAGTATCAATTCGGTACAACTTCATCGAACTTGATACACTTCAAGGCAGACGTATTATTGATTGAGAAGAAAAAACATGAGTGCGTAAATTGACACGATATTATCTCAGAAGCGATTAGTGGCGTTGGCGAAAATACGCATCGTTCGGTGCGACAGGTAGCTGGAGCGAGTGGAAAGTAGTTATCTGATCTCCTGGACAATGGACATTTCTGTAGGTTCGTCCTACCAACCAACAGAAATGAATATCCGATTCGATGTTACCGCGTACCGTGCATTTTTGTGAATGCACCATTCGTCGCTCGACAGTCGTTGGCAAATACTCTGAGAGGAGGTCGAGACAACGCGAGGTGTTTATTGGTGTGATCGAGTGACGCGTGTGTGCCAGACTCTTAGCTATTGAGTCGTAATTGACCTTGATCTTTGCTGGCCGAAGGAGTCGAGGAGAAATCAAGTTTCATCTGTAGGTATAATCCACGCCATGTGTGCGATGGTACAGATACGTTAGTTTGAAGCTCGCAATCGGGCGTTGACTAATTGGCCTCACATTGTTGCGTCTCACCGAGAGACTAACTAACGAGCCTTCAAACACTGCACGTTCATTTCGAAACATACGTAACATAATGGCATTATAATAAATTGGGTAACAATCCTCGGCGTATTATTGCCGACAGTTACTGCATTTCTCGCCGTTTTTCCCGCAGCCTTGGCGAACGTCGCGAAAAGCACGCTCGCCGCTGCATCAAACGCGTCTGCGTGAGGCATTATTCATTCGGCTTTACTTACATTCACTCTTTGGCGATCGCGCGGCAGCCTCCTCATATGTATGCCGATGTGTGTTACTCCGGTATAAATGGTGCGCTGCAGCAGGCTGTTGGGTCGGGACCAGACAAGGTCACGGCTACCAAGCGCTGCTAGCGTTGCCGCCATCTTGGGAATGTGTGCAAATCAAGAACAAGAACAACAACAATTACGATGATAATTCGTTGGCGGTTAAGCATTCTCGCGGCAACTGCGGCAACTGCAGCCGCAAATTATTCGGGAGGAATTCTTGCGACGCGATTCCAAAATCGGCATCAAGTTTGGAAGTCCCGTGATCTGGATGTACCCCGTGTCCTCTCCCGATTTAATTCTCTTCACCACTTCGGGAGTTAAGGGAGAGACAATGGTGATTGTCTTCGACCGTTTACAGCCTAATTATGTGAACACGGTTTCAGGAGGAGGAGGACTGAGGATTAACAATGATTCCGTTGGTAACAATGTACATTGTTCATTGTCTAGCATCACGGTTAGGTATAAGTAGTTTCTTTAGTGTTTGACCGCGCGTTCCGCAGGACTCCGCGCCTTCGTCCGACGTACGTGTCACCGGTTTTACGCGATATGAACGCGTCTGAAATTTCAACCTCTCGATCGCAGTCGCGATGAGGAGGTTGTACAAAAGTTGCCAACGCTAAAGGATACGCGTGTCGCGATTTGCCAACTTGAACGCTTCTTCAAAGTTCTAGCGAACTACACGCGACGAGGAATCGAGACTAAGTCACGTCGTCGAGGAGAGGTAAAAAGGTATAGAAAAAGCAAAAGACGAGGAAAAGAACATGCGCAAGGTGCGTGCGTGCATCGAATACGATACAGGATGCCAGACGTAGATGTGCGTATGCCTTGCTTGCCAGAGTGAAGGGGGAACCGCGTCGCAACGATTCAACGCGCCAGAAACCCGCGCAATCGCGCACCTTTCAGTTTTCCTTCGACGGAAGGTGAAACCTTGATAAAATCTTCGACATCTGGACGGATCCTATTTGATCGCAGCCGGTCGTACGGACGGATGGACGGACGAACGTTTCGTCATCACCGCACAAAAGTTGTTTCTCGCCAAATTTGTATCGCTGGGTTTGTAATAATACGTCGGTCGTCGATTATACGCTGTCGGTAGATTAAACAGAGAACGTATTGCTAAGGTCGAGCGGACAATTTGAACGTCTGAGATATAAAATTATCGCACGCCCTTGGAACTGCGAAATTCGCAGGGCTCGATCGGGTTTTTTTCCTTCCACACCGGCAAAGTTACATTTAATTAATGCGGTATATCGCAGGTTCTTTCCTTTCTCCCATTTTTTGCTAAGTAACTGGTCCGTGGAGGTTGTAATATTTCACTTGAATTTGCACATTGATCTCATCCGGATGTTATACGTGTGATTATAACTGGTGTACGCGGGTACATGACGTTGGTTTTTACGAAGCAATCTCTTGAAATTAGTCGTCGGAACAAGGTCGCGTATAGGTAGTAAGTCAGTACTTGTCGTCGTCGTCGTCGCCGTCCGTTGGCGCGTGTCAGGTGTGTAAAAATGTCGACGACGATCGGACCGAGTATGTGTTTAATGTATTTATAAATAAGGCACACACGTGTAGCGTGGGGGGTATAACGACGAATGTAATTGTCGAAGAAGAGGTTATCCGAAGGATAAACCGATCCAACTACGGCTACTTCGCGAGTGAGTGTCGGCGTAGTTGTAGTATTTTCCATGTATTAAACACATGGTACATTTTCCGATTTCTTTGAAGCTGAACTCGACGTGGTTCGCTCGCTGCTGTCGCATATATGCGGTCATGTTGCGAAATATCTATAACCCGACCCGACCATGTTTTGAAACGTTCTCTGATTCACGGCAGTCTCCTTTTTAATCGTTATGCACTTTTTTTTTTTTTTTTTTTTTATACGCAGGCGCATGTTTGCCGTGACAAACAGCTGGTCGACGTCTGTCTTGCATGACTTGATAGTCGACCGGGTATTCTCCTCGGGCAATCACGCACCTTACATTTTTATCAGTTTTTTCACACACCCCTTTCTGTGCGCTGCATTCCAACTTTCATATTCTGAAGCCTTTTAAACATACCCGGATTTGGCCCGAAATTGTGATTCCCCGACTGCAGTGGTACGAATATTCGTTGGATCAAAGAATCGGAACACCTTTGTTTCGAGTTAAGAATTGATCCTTGAAAGTTTCCAAGTCCGTTTTTGCTATGCAGATTACGCGCGCAGAGCGTGGGATGGCGTGGTAAAATGTAATACAGTAAAAATATCGATTATATGTATTTTAATCTGAAGGTATTGTCTCGTCAATTTCAATTGAGTTTGAAGCGTCTGGTGCTGGGAGTGGCTTTGCTGTCGCTGTTATTGTTAAGGGAGTGGTGAGATGAGATTGACGCATTCTTTCTAACTCTACAATCTCTCCATTAATCGTGCATTGCTACACGGTCACAGCGTTAAGGCGGCCCATCATCAGGCCCCGTTGTTTCAATTGGGCCTTTTGTGCACGCAGCCGGCTGACAGGTGCGAGAAGCCCGTCCGCATCAGCTGTTATGAAACGACGAACTCGACGATGTAATATCCATTGTACGTACCGCTTCCTGACGTTTTTCAATTGGGAAGCTATGAAAATTTTTGTCAGATTGAAGCCGAAGTGAAATGTTGAAATTACTCTTCTTCTCGGAGAAATTATTTTGGAATCTTGGTTGGTACCACCTTACCTCGTGTATTACAAACGGGGGACACGCGATACGAATTTAGAGTTAAATCGACGTGCTCGAGCCACTCGCATCGCGTGATACCAAATCGGACCAATACGGGAAATAGGATATGGAGGAATTATGGGAATTACCGTATTGGGTATACCTTTACCAGCCCTCCACCCCTTCCGTCCCTGCCTGCACCTTTATTTACGGTGCGTGTCGAAGGGTTGGCACTAATGTTCGTACGTTCGTTCCTTCGTCGTTCTTCGTGCTATTCGATATGTACATAACACCGTGTATAAACTGTGCTTCGAATACCTGGCATGTTGTTTGATCAATTATTGTCCCTATAATTCGATTCAAAATTGAGCGAGACTTGCAGGCTTGGCGCTTTGCAGAGTTTCTGCGGTTTACCTTCGCTCTTGACATTCTGACGTCATTGTTGCTTTTGTATATTGTTGAAATGCGGTCAGTGCGAAATACTTGAGAGAAAAAATACTGCCCCGCACTGGGGAAACGACGATAATTTCCAGCACGTTTTGCATATGTGACAATTAAGAAGCGAAGGAAACCGTCGATGAACGCAATGAATTTCCTGGAATTATTAGACACATCTTATTTTTCGCAAGAATTAAATTGAGGTTTTTAAGATTACTAATTTGTTTTCAAGATTGATGAAACACGACCGAGTATTGCAAGGCTGTGTACAATTAATCGCTGATGCAACACACGGAAAAAATATTATAAATCCGACTGAAAAGAACCTTCTATTGAAACAACTAATTACGGTTAGTTTAAAAATCATTATTAATCGCTCTATGTTGCACCTGATTGCACAGATTTGAGAGCAGCAATTTTTAACCGTTACCCGATACTAACACACGCTTAATAACTCAAAGAATAATTGACTCGCGGCAAAGTTACATGTTTCTACGCTTTCAAACGTTGGACTATAGTCATATATAACAACTGCAACTCCGTCGTACTTTATTTACTTGAAAGTTTTATAAATCGACGCGAATGACACCTGTCAACGGAGATTTAATCTCTTACATTTCTGCACCTGTGTCAGTATGTAGTTTTGCCGCTGGCCTATACCTCTGGGTTGTTTGAAATGGGGTTAGTTGTAAGATTTGCAAAGTGGGGAGGGAGAAGAAAAATTGCCTTCGCATATTTTCCCCTCGCGATCGAATTCGCTCGTATAAATAAAGTAAAAACATGCAGGTATTATATATCGCTTTCAACCAACAGTGACGGTTGGTTTAATCACATCGTGCGCGACGCATTTAATCTCTAGGTACAAGTAATTAAAAATTTATCTTTGAAAAATCAAACGTCGGTCCCATGAGTTTTTTTTTTTTTATTTTTATTTATGAGTAAGCGCGGCGAATTCCGTCAGTCGTAACCGTAACGCTTTAAATCTCGTTTCTTTTTTAAATACTCGACTTTTTTTTTTTCCCATCTCTTTTCTACTTCGCTTTTTATCAAATTCATTACATCCCTTCGACTGCATAGCGCTGCCCCTCGGCCCGGGGGTGAGGGACGTGGTGGTGAATCTATGGGGGTTTTTTTTGCGTCCTGTCGACCACCGTCCGACCGATGCGACGATCCCATTCGAACGCAACGGTTGGATATCTCTCAACAACAATACACGCGTACATGCATATACCTATACAGTGTATGCCTCGCGTCGGGGATTTTTCCCGGGGTATTTTTGCCGCTCGAGTCGCGAGGGGGGCGGGGGTGCCGGGAACTTGGGGGTTGTGGGGGTGGTTCTGGATGGTTCGGGACGCGGCGGCGGTGCCGAGGGGAGTCGCCGATCAATACCGCAGCCAGACGCGCCCCTGCCACAGTCCCATGCTTTTTCACCCAGCCCAAAACCCACTGGCGGTTCCGTGGCATTTTTTTTCACTGTCTGTTATTTTTTTTCAGCTTTTTCTTGATTTTTTATTTATATGTTTATTTGTTTTTTTTTTTTTGCCTTTTTTCAAATCCGCGTCGAAAACAAGATTGGAGAAACTTTTTTTTTATAATTATCGTCAATTCGCTGTTATCGGAATGCATCGTGTCGCGCGAAACTGAAGGGAACGGATAATCGTCTTTCAACTCGTTGATAGGTGGAAAAAATTTTGCAGGGTTGCATATCGCTGGACTGTAGAATCGGATGATTTTTTTTTTTTTCAATTTTCTTGGAACCGCAATTGCGTCGTAAATGGAAAATATATCTGGCATAATGATCTAATTTTCGTATTGGAACTCTGCGCGGAAAGTTATCGTGTAAACTTTTTTACACTTATCGGAAATCCAATCTATGTATTCGTGCGAAGTTGATTGCGTTTGCGTTTGGTTTGGTGCAACGAATAGAAGAAGAAATGGAAGACGTGAAGGTAACAATGTCTTGACTTTGAATGGTTTACCCTTGTACGGAGGAAAGCTCTCGTACGTACTGTTCAGAGGTCGAAAACTATTCGACAACTGTATCTGTTTGTACGGTGAAAACTTGGTCTGGCCACTCTGCTGATAGAGTGAGAAAGAGAGAGAGAGAGAGAGAGAGAGACAGAGAATGACAGAAAAGCTCGCAAAAGTTTGCAACTTGTCTATTCCAAAACTATTTCACGCTATAGTTTTAAACTTATTAACCATCGATTACTGCGTGCGGTTCATCGCAAGTTGAAAGTTTGAATCCTTCCGTTACGTTCTATCAGATATTCCAGTCACCTAGAAAACTTTGAACACATTGAAGCCAAAAAAACATAAAAAATTTCACTTAATCGTAAGATAATATCAAATTTTGAAATAAACGTGAGTTCGTCACAAAAACTTCACGATGCAAACTCACGACGCGGGCCATATTTTCACGCGTATTTAATCCTGTCTTGACTCTGTTCTTCGCTTTCGCAAATATTCACTTGTATCCGCACTTCATATGCGAGGAAATGATCTGCCGATAAGATGGCTCGTTTCTCGTACACGTTTACGACTATTGGAAAACATGAATTTCATTACGGTTAAACGGTGATTGGAAATTGTCGGTGTATATTCCTTAACGACACGGCTACTGTACACTATATGGAATAACTGTTGCAAAAATATCTTTCGAGTTTCGACCGAGGCTCTTATCTAATCTGGTTGCACCGCATACTTTTGAGGCAGAGCCTCGTGCGGCTGAAGCTAAACTAACGATATAAGCGCAACGGTTTTAACTTGTAAATGGAATGACGTTAGCTGTTGGGACTTTTATCGCGGAGTTTAGACAACCGATGACGACGACTAAGGCAAGCTTTGAGGTCGCAGATTTTACCCGTTTCCTTCTTTTAATCGCCACGGTCTGGATAAACCCTGCCCCTGACTGTGGCAAAGTTGACCGGAATTGTTGGCCACTCGGTATCCGTGACCGGAAGTGAGCGCTGACGGAAGTAGCATGACCTCTGTTCGAGTCACTGTAACAGCAACGGCAGGCTAGCCGGTTTGTGTCAGCCGAGTGATACTCCTGTTAGTTGCAAATCGCGCATGCATCGGTGCAGCCCTATCTGTTCAATGCCGTACTATCGGCTCCGATCTCTGATATTCTCTCTTACGCGAATCGTATTCTGCAACGACGCGTTTCAACCACGTGATTGTCGTTCGATGCCTTTAATTTATGATAATAGTCTCAGGTACATCGACCCTCTACCCTTATTTTTCACCCCCTTCATCCATGGAGCGACCGTGCAAATCCGGAAACCTACAGCTGGTGTGTGATCCTTGTTCATTTAGAGACGTGTGTGTACGATGTCTGTACGTAATGCAACATACCGGGTGCTTCTCTTAGAATGAAACACGCGAGGAAAGTTCAGTTTAATATCGACCAAAGTAAAAATAGTATGGGTCTCTGAAACTGATTGTTAGTATTTACTGGAAACACAAACTCTTGCTTTTGAAATTACAGTAACGCGTTGTCCGTGAATATAGTTTTTTTTTTTTTTAATTCACTTTTTCCTTAAAACTCAATCAGAACACGCAAATTCATAGTTTTAGTGTCGTTCTTTAAAACAAATACAATGTATAATGTAATATTATAAACCCTTCGGTAACAAATTTATATGAAAGTTTGTCATTTGGCATTTTGCTATGCGACCTCTCAAAGTTGCGAGATGCTCGCCGTCCCGTTTATGGACGGATATTGGTGCAAGATGTGGCTGTCGCAAGCACGCGAAGTCCAGACGTGGTCAAGGTAACAAAATCTGGCCCAGAAGTGTATTATAGAGAGTGAGTGAGTTGACATTTGTCCCTGATATTTATCTCACTGCTATTATACGTACAGTCTCTTTACACAAGACTGTGATGTTAGTTTTATCCTATTTTCACCAGATTTTTCTCGTCTGTCCGATCGTTTGGTTATTCCATATATTTTTGGTACAGTTTAATGAAAATTCTAGATGCCTTAGGGAGTTCAAACATGCCGAATAACGAATCTGCCGTACAATGCCACAATGTCGAACCGATCGTAAGCGAGGTGCATCATTGCGAAAAGAGTAGTAAAAAAAAAAGGAAGACGAAACAAAAAAAAAAGTTAATTGCTCACCTTTCACTTACCACAGACGAGTTGATTCGATTCGCAATCAGCAATCTAACGGAACCTTTGCACGGACTGTTGTTTCACTTTTTTTTTTTTTCAATTTATTTCTTCATTCATTTTCTTCTCTATACCGTCTCGACACCGCATATAGCGTTTCTCCTATTTTTTATGATTAAACTGAAATTTTAACGCTTCGTTAAAGAAACTTCTCATTCGGTACAGTTTATTTGTAATTTTTTTTTTCAAAAGTATGCTATGTACCCAATTATTAAACGATTTCACAACATTCGTCTTTATTTCCTATAGGCTTTTAGCTTATTTTAATTTTATTTTTATCATTTAAAAGAGGAAATATATAAAGTGGAAAAAACTTATGAAGAACGATTGTCCGTCCCGGTCTTTTCATTCTCCAAATGGCATTCTATGTAATATTATATGTACCAAAGTTTCGCGTCTTGATCTTTTCTGCGAAGAAACTTTCCGTAACAAAATTCGACACCGTTGCAGCTAAAACCAGGAGAAAACTCCGCTCTAGGATAATATAAAAACCTTCTGACGTGGGCTAACTTTGTCGGACAATATGGTGATTCGTTTGAAATACCGTACAACAATAGATAACTTTCAACAATGAAAAATCTGTGACGTACGTTACACCTGATCTCGCGTATTAAATTCAACGCATAACAATGTAACCTGCGAACGCTCAGGTGTAGTTGAAATTTGCACGTATAACGTAGTGAAATGATATGGATATAAACTTGCTGTATACCCGATGTAATCAAAGTCTCGAATTGCTTCTGTATAAATCGCGGATGGCAAAATACCGCGTGCTTTGTAACACGTGCTGCATGCACAGAATCCACCTTCGCTGTACGTGCAGTGAGAAAATATTTACCGATGTTGCGTGGTAACATTGATTAAAGCGAGCTTACACTGTGAATCATTGGAGATGAAATTTCAACTTGGAATCATCAATTTTTAGTCGTGCAACTTGAGCTCGATTGCATAAAAAATTGAGCCAAAGCTAGCATCTAGAGTTAGCAACCAAACGTGTTGGATTTTTTGTAAATATAAAAATGCCGTTCAGTTTTATCCTGATAATTCTATAAAAGTATCGGAGATTCACGGTATTTCACAAAATTTTATTATTTGGTCTTCAACTCTACCCTATTCGATTGAACATCAAACGTTTGGCTGTTAATTCCAGCTGCTAGGTTCAGCCTCGTGCATAAAAAGTCTCCTACAGTTTTACGTATACGCTTGAGTTTGTCAACTATGTTTAAGTGCCGATGCAACACATTGTTAAATAAATTTTCAACGGATTACATATGAATCGCAAGAGCTCTAAATGTGAAGGTTGTAATCCATTTAAAATAAAAATGACAGTACGTTGCCTTTTTTGCATTTTAAATCTTGAATTTTTTATCGGCTTGTACAATACATCCTTAAAAACGACCTATAACATAATCTTCGTTAATAACGTGTTACAGCTGTTGACTTACGCGATGGTTGAATTTAGAAAGGTTACGGGTCGTCTTGACACCTGGATATTGCGTCTGTTATTACAGGCAACTACCCACATTAACCCGGCATAGCAATGTATATACTGACGTTTGTTTTTTCGACCATTGTTACAGGTATAAAGCGAGTCGTTGCGTTAGCGGGGGCGGAAGCCGCGGCAGCGGGGCAACTGGGGCAACTGGAGGAACCGGGGGAAGCGGGGGTCTTGGAAGCGGGGGGGCGGTAGGAGGCCGCGGAGGGGGAGGAGGCGGAGGAGGGGGAGGCGGAGGCGGAGGCGGAGGCGGAGGAGGCGGGTTGGACGGGGGTGCTACGCCACCGGCCACCGGGTATCACCACCACCACCATCACCACACAACTACGACGACGACGACGACGACGACGACAGGGACACGCCACCACAGACACAAGCTGCCCGCGGGGAAGCTGTGCAGCGATCACCGTCACCACCCTCACCATCACCGGCATCATCCCCACCATCGATCCCACCACCGTGGCATGAACATGGGCCAAAAGATTTCAGGTCAGATTATATATTCGATTGGGTTTAAGAAACTTTTCCGATCCGTATTACGGTGGCTCGGATTTATACGTTATACGTATGGTTTTATTTGCGGTATCATGAAGAGCTAGTCACCCCTGAGGAAATCAACACGGAAAATAACCACAGTTTTATAAATTAGATTTAGTGTGTACCCGCGCGCGTTTCGAAAAGTCGCGTAGCTTGGAATCGAATCGGAGATGTGATTTTTTGCCGCAAATCGAGGAACGCAATTAAACTTGGATGATATGTTTCAGCGTGTTATGTATGATATGACGATGTTCGAATTGGAAACAGCGTATATACGACGGACGGGATTGCATTTTGAAAGTTGCGATTGACCCTAACATCGTATTAAAGTTTCCAAACGTATGTGGTTGAATTTACGATGCACGAACTGTTGAAAATTTTTTTTTTTTTTTTTTTTTTATTCTATCGAACAGAGATCAGTCGACGAGTTGTACCTTTGTGAAAGTTTTTCCGTTGTTACGTACTACGTATAACAATACATACGTAGACGATGCATCATAGAAGGAGGATGTAGAGCGCAAGAAGGATCGGTGTTAATCTTAGTCGACATCAAGGGCTGCCTTGACACCTTCCAGCTGTGGTGTCGTATCGAAGAATTTACGATTGCGGCGAGGATCAGGGCCTAGTTTATTATACCCCAGAAATCGAGATGGGCCACGGGGTCAGAGCTTGGGGGGGGGGGTTGGGTTCGTCGGGGCCTCGAAAGAGACTTCTGCACGGAGGGTTGGCTACCCTCCACGGCCGAAGGTTCGACCCTTCGAACCTTTCAGACCGCAGAGACAGCTGCGCAAGCAAGTACCGCACTTCAGCCTCCCTGTATTTCCTTCTCGCCCTGCAGCCTTCGGCTCAGACGTCGACCTTCTTCTTCCAAAGAGATATATTATACGTTATACTACGGTTTCCGAGGGATCTCGAGAACCACGAGTTCCCGGCTTCTTTACCCCGAGGGCGGGATTCTACGAGACACTTTCCTGATGTACAAACTCACGGACGGAGACCTGTGCAATCGTGCCACTGTACCTTAGTTTTCCTCGATTCACGTCCTGCCCTAAATTCTCATATATCAGGTATTTTGAATCCTTGTTATACTTTCTCTCGGGTGGTTCTTGAACAGTTTGTTGTTACTGTGTATTAAATTAATTCTACTACAGATAGGTATTTTTTCACATCTTTTTTGACTAAGCTATCATGCTGTGATTTCTGTTTGTTCCTTTACCACGGAATTTCATTGGTCACCCTCAGACCGTAACCGCAATCGATTCTTCCGTTACGTCCCAGCCGATAATCACGGCGATATCGTCTCTGCGTCGTAACTTACTGACGTGCAATCGCCATAAAAGAGCTCTTCCAAATCGATCTACACAGTTAACACCATAGTTAACAATACTTTTCTATTGACAATTCTCACAGATCATACCATATTTTATTTTACAAACCCTGCTCACATCTACGCTCAAATCTACGAGCAACTTATACATAAATTTCACATTTAACTATTATATCTTTGAAACGCATGATCAGAATTCGCAAACCTCGGAGTAACGAATAGCCACGATAGTGATTGTGATGGTTGGCACGACCCACAACAACCCAATTCCTGATTTAGACAAGCTGAATGAGAAATCGACACGAGCGGATCATCGAAGTTCGTGAACCTGGAGACAACGAGGTCTGTAAGTCGAGCTTGACAACGCAGTAACACTTCCTACCCAGCAACAATTTCTCGCCAAACGTACAACACAAATTGTCGATTATTTCCCATTTCATTCGCTTTTGCGATCGCGGTGGTACAGGTTTCGTTTCATCGTCGGTGCAACTGAAGGATTGACAAATTTTTTGCCGTATCAGAAACACCGGTCGTCATCTTGACGACTATCGTAGATGAAATGTCACCAACTTCCTCGATTTGGCGCCCATGGACAGGTGCTTGAAATATGGAAACGAGCGTGAATGCCTCCGCTGGTTCGTTTTACATACGCTCAAGTCGGAAAATATCTGGCATATCAATGAGACATAAAACAGGCGAGACTGAAGAAAAAGAAACATAAATCTAACGTATGCAGTATCGCATTGCGTGTCAGCCGTACGAGAGTCAGATATTTCAATTTCGGTCAAAAGTTCACTCCGATAAGTGCGTCTCGAAAAACGATAGAAGCGCGTTTGGCTCTTTCACGTTCCACCGAAAGCGAAACTCACGCATATACGTTGGGTTAAAATAACGTTAACGACGGCGCAAGCAGGGCACGTGGAAACGTGCAAAGGTGCGTATAGGTAGGTACAGGTACCGATATGTCGACAGTGATGTTTGCGCAGCCTTGTAATTGGCAGACTGTGTTTGCAAAATGAAGGCTCTCGACAAATATTCTACGCGCTGTAGTTTAAATGCTGACATTCCCGATCGGTGCATGTGTGACATAAATTCGGGACCTTCGGAACGATAGGTAAAGAGAGAGCGCGTATCGCACGTACATGGAATATATACCTTCGTCAAAAATATTGCAGTATTAAAGCGACGAACAAATAGCAATAGTCTGTATGTACTAGACCTACGTCTAAGCGACAGAATCATGGCAGCTGTGCATCTTTTTTTCCTCCGGTTTTTTGCGTCTCCATCCCTCTTTCTCTCTCTCTTTCTCTCCCTCCCCCTCACTCTTGGTCACCCTAATTCATGCATACGTGGAATTACAGGCGGCGTGAAGAGCGTGACACGTGACAGCGGTGCGGGAACTGGAGGCGGCGTAGGTGTTGTTGGCAGCGGAGCAGTCACGTACAAGCCTGTTGTACCCAGAGAACTGGCGCAGGATTTTTCGCGTCCAGCTCGCCTGGATGTCCTCCTCGACATGCCGCCCGCTTCGAGAGAGACGCAGATCAGTCATAGCTGGAACGCCGATGACCGTAGTCTCAATATATTCGTCAAGGTAGGTTTCGAAAAAATTCCCAGAATCCAGGATACCTTCGTCTTTCCCGGATGAAAATGACCCTTTTCACTCTTCTCAACATTCCGCAGTGTAGTAGGTTTTATCGGAGTTTAAAAAAAAATAAAAATTTCAGGATGACGACAAGTTGACGTTTCATCGCCACCCCGTAGCGCAGAGCACGGATTGCATACGAGGGCGCATCGGGTACACGAAGGGTCTCCACGTGTGGGAATTACACTGGAGTACGCGACAGCGAGGAACGCACGCTGTTGTCGGTGTGGCGACCGCGGAAGCACCCCTTCATAGTGTCGGCTACCAAAGTCTAGTGGGCAACAATCAGCTCAGCTGGGGTTGGGATCTAGGTAGAAACAAACTCTATCACGATGCGAAAAACAATAACGGAGTGACGTATCCTGCCCTTTTGAAACCGGATGAAACTTTCATCGTTCCTGACAAATTTCTGGGTGAGCTTTTTTTTTATCAAGTCTACTTTTCTTTATTCTCAATGTTTTCAAAGCTTTCGAGGATTTAACTGGCACAATTTCGAACCGTGCTTATTGAGTCTTGCGAAAGTAAATCGTCAAGTTTGGTCAATTTTGTAATTATAAAAAGGAATAGCAAACTTTTACGACAATAGTTAACGGGAGTACAATTTCAGTGGTCCTGGACATGGACGAAGGTACGTTATCCTTCGTTGTAGACGGTCAGTACTTGGGAGTAGCATTCAGAGGACTGAAAGGAAGAAAACTTCATCCGATAGTTTCAGCAGTTTGGGGACATTGTGAAATCACGATGAAATACATCGGAGGCCTTGATCGTGAGTCTCGGAGTAATATTTATTTCAAATCATTCATTACCGAACTTCGAAGAGAAGTAACTTCATCGCGCTTTCATTGAATTTACAGCCGAACCTCTACCCCTGATGGACCTCTGCCGGAGAGTAATTCGAAAACGGGTCGGTAAGCAGAGACTAGAGGTCAGAATCAACGAGCTAAGACTGCCCCAGGCAATAAAAACGTACCTCCTCTACCGGGACAGAAGGTAACCACAGAGTGATCTTCCGGCTTCATCTCGCATCAGCATCAGCAACTACGACCACGACACCAACAACCATGAAGTGACAGAGATAATAGATGATGATAGTACCATTGCCGATGATACGCAACGGGAAGCATTTACAGTAATCTCTCCCGCCTCTGATCGACTGAATCCTTAGAAAAAAGACCACGTGTGTCGCGAACGGTCATTAATCGACAAGACACACACGCCGCACCTAAAAACTGAATCGAAATTCCAAAGTTCTTTATTCTTTTTGTAATTTTGTTGTTTCTTTCTGTTTTTCGAGTTGGATTGGGTCAGGAGTTAGGTCAATCGAGGAAGATCGATTATTAATATTAAGTCTAGTCTGTCGTGTTTCTCTTTATAGTGTTCGATAATACGCATCAGCAGCACACAACGTGCGTAGGATCCTCTATACATATATATATACATACACACAAATATATATACATGTGTGTGTATGTGTGTGTGTATACGCATATATATATATACACGTGCATACACAGTTATATGGTATATATATATATATATAATCTTCCAGACGACTGTCTAAAATATCTAGACAGAAATGGTTAAAATAAAGTAAAACAAGAAGAAGAAATGAACTAACTAATAAGAAAAAGAGAATTTTCCTCTGCCAAAATTTATAGTATCAAAAATTGGGTTTATACACGTTGAAGAAATTGGAAAACAAAATGAATCAGCAACAGTTGCAAGTGTTGTCAGATAATTATAGTGGCATTAAAGGTCTTATGGAAAACAGTATCGATACCTACATCTACTGTAAAGAATTACTCTTCTTCCTTCGAACGCTTCGGAAAAAAAAAAAGAAAAAAAAGAAAGAAGGAAGTTAGTACACTTCGCCGAAGAGACAATGAAGAAAGAACAGATGAAAATTTGTTGGAAAAAAAAAAATACCCAGAAAAAAACTTTTAGAAAAAAAAAACATTAAATGAATTAATTGAAGAAACGTATGCACAAAAAGCTAAACTATTAGGTGATATTATTGTTTTATGTTGTCCTTACGATTAAAATCGTAGAGCATTTATTAATTGTTATTACACCAACGGGATTGCGTTGGACGCTTCACATCACATGTATCCGCGTTTTTTTAATTTTTTTGTTTAATACGTTGTTAGATTATAAAAGAAAAATGAAGATTTAAAAAACGAGAAAAGCCAAAATTGTAACGCGTTCGCGTAAAGGTGATGTGTGGGGCAGATCACAAGTAAAACCGGTTCGGGGGTGAGGGAGAGATACCAAAACACACGAACATTTTTGATCAGCAACTCGGCGGCGCTCCACGGTTGGCCAGTAAAATAAAAAGTTAGACTTAGTCGAGCCCGGATGCCGCAAAGCGCGAGTTTCTATAATCAAATGAACGACAAAAGAAGAAAAAACCAAACAGAATGACCCAAATAAAACCAAACTTTGTAATTTTAACGGGAATGACCAGCAACGACGAATAGTAGCGAGGGAAGAGAGTAAGAGAAGATGACAAAAAAAATTATGAAAAGAAATCTGTGTGTAGTAGTGTGACAACTGCAGCTGAAATCGCCTGAGCCACCTTTTCAACGGACTAAAATTTGTTTCAAGTATTTTATAAGTATGCTCTAGATGTAACTAACTGCAGTGGTAAATCTTAGCAAGGAGTCAAAAATGACGGGAGATTGAAGGAAATGGTTGGCATAAAGAGCGAGAAAAAAGAAGAGGGAGCGAGCGACTGATATCTAGAGAAATAAAAGTGGAGAGAGAGTGGTAAAGAAATCGAAAGAGAAAATATATGTATAGGCGACAGACTATTGCATGAAAGGCAAAAATCAACCATCCGGTGAAATTTCTTATAGAAAAAAAATAAAAACGAAATAGCAAATAAAAAAAATTATTACCTCGGCTACACTGAAGTAACTAAAAATACAAAAAGTAATAATAATAAATAATAATACTATACTGCTATTACTACTACTACTACTACTACTACTATTGCTACTACTACTTCTACTACTACTACTATTACTGCAACTACTACTACTACTGCTGCTGCTGCTGCCGCCGCCGCCGCCGCTGCTGCTGCTGTTACTGCTGCTACTGCTGCTAGAAGACAAAGTGACTGAACATGGGCATTGGCAGAATTCCGAACACGAATTAAAACTGTCATCGATCTAAACCTACGTCAGTGTAACCTAACGACTATCCATCCGCGCATAATTAAGCGGTGAAAACGTAAACCGTAATGTAACAAATACCAATAGAAAATTAACAGCATCAACAACTTATAGCTGTCCTACGATGAGAACATATAAATTCTTTTTCTTATTTATCTTTTTTTTTTTTTTTTTATCTGCTGTACAACACAGATTTGAGACGGCGATGCGATATCGCAACTGTTGGATTGAGAGAGTATGACGTGCTCGCAACCTGTGTTTTGATTTTTAAATGAATGACGTGTGATTGCTAAACGGCTCGTGGCATCGCGACGAATAGCCATTCGGAAATTGTCAGAATTCTTACTTCAAGAAACGGACAACGGTGGTAAATACTGAGATACGCGCTCATTGAATAATGATGGTAATAATAATTCGTAAAATACTTTACGTGTTAAGCGTATTTTTTATTGTTATTTTAATCATCATCATGACACCGACGTACATGAGCCTAAAAAGAAAGAAAAACATTTTAATTTGACGACTTTTGAAAAAAACAAACAATGCACATAGTAGCATAAATAAATTATAAAGTCACGAACATACTTATTACTACTACTACTATTACTATTATTACTACTCTTACACATTGTAATAATATACTATTTTATAATATTTCGACGCGTCTCACGATCTGAGCATGAGATAGAAAAAAAAAAGAACAGAAATAGGCATGATCACGTTGTACATATTATTACTATTATTATCATTATTATTATTATTGTCATTATTATTGTCATTATTATTATATTAATTGATAGTTTAATTAATTAAGTAATTACGATAGTCGGCATAATTAATATGAATTCCTTTTATATCGTAGGGTTGATTGACGCCGACTATGTAGATTAAATGATGAATGGTAAAGTGAAGTATATTTAAAATCAGACAAAAAAGAAATACACGTGTCAATGCGACTATCGGCGATAAATTTGAAATAAAAATAAATAAAAATTGTGTAACCCATTAGCATGATAAATACGAAAATCGCATAAACGGATAAGAATGCGCGGCTTGTAAAGATTTTCTGGGCCGCGCTCTTCCTATACTTTAAACAAGGTATCAATAAAGAAATAAATAAAAGCAACAAATTACCGTGTTTTCTTTTTCGTGATGTTGTTTTTTCTGCTTTTCTCTTGTACTGCATAATTTTATATTTTCTTCATCTCAATGCACATGTACATGCATTATATCGTGTTCATGATCGCTTGGTGAACTCGATATATTTCACCCAGAATTCTTTACAGAGCCTCTTCGGGGAATATTTGAGTACGGAATATTCAACGTTTAGACTTTATCTTCAGTGATAACGTTAAAATTAAATATATTGATAGAAACATATTCAAAAGTTCACGACGGATTAATACGTTATTTCTCTTGCGAGTTCTTGGTATACAGAATTGCGGGTATATATTCAATTCATTCTTTATCCAATTTACTTCTACGCAGCGTAATCTTAGTTCTATTTAAATTTGCAAATTAATAACAATTTCTTTTCTAAGCTTCGCTTTGAAACAACGGATTTCGTGTGAAAAAACTTTACGAATATATACCTTTAAAATCAGTGATAATAATCAATATCCCATAAGAACTCGCAGGAAAAACTCTCGTCGATCTCGTTTTCGCTGTCGTCTTCGTCGTCGTTATTTAGCTTTAGATGTGTGTGCGTGTTTAATTTATTTATATTTTCTTTAATTCAATTTGAGCTGATATGCAAGATACGCATTTAATCGGTAGGTGAAGAACTATGACAGTGCCATTCCGAACAAGGAATTTGCCGAGTCTTTGGAGGAGAGCAAAAATATCGAATTTCGCGCATTTTAGTAATTCGAGCACTACTTTGTAAGTCGTGTAAATATAGTAATATACTTTTATAATCATAATTTAATCATAATAATAATGATAATAACAATAAAACAACAATAATAATAATGATTAATAATAGATGATAACAATAATAATAATGATTAATAATAATGGTTAATAATAATAATAATAATCGTAATAATCATAATAACGAGTGAAGGCAAAACCCATCACGATGTGTAAGGGGATGCAAGCAGGAATCAAGTTTAGTAGTGGACGTGGAAATGCAATCATTTGTCTAACTGTGTTTAAACTAATGCTGTGACCCTAATTCATCTATATATATACCGAAGTTAAGTGAACTGACGTTTCGTGTATCACTGCCTTAAATAGGTCTTTCAAGTATAATTTTGGCAAAATTCTATTCAATTTGGTTAACGATAACACATGTTTCATCTGGCTATTTATCGTCGCCCTTTCCACGAATCACGATCCATACGATATTGAGATCCGAAAGATTGATAAACAAATAGACTTGAGAACGAATGAATTGAGTTGTCAATAAGATTGGACGGTGAGCAAAACAATGAAGCTAAACCTTTTACTCCAATTTCTTTTTACAATTACGGAAATTAACGGAATCCGTGAAACTTGGAAAAGTTTCGTGGTTACAAATCTGCACGTAACATGATCAAAGAAAGTTCCATCTCAGTACGCATACCAATAGTGGAAAATTGGTGCGCGAAAAGTATTTTTTATTCTTATTTTACCATATTATACTTTGTTCTTTTTTCCTGTGATTACTACGTGATAAATGATCATTTATAAGAAATCCCTATGATAATCTCGTTATGAATTGATGATAAATGAACCGTCTTACTCTTACTGAAGTGCCGTATATTATAAATACCAATGTTTAAAAATTCGTACCTACATTAAATAAAAAAAAGAATGAAAGAAATGATTAAAAAAAAAAAAAAAAAACACACTGAATAAATAAATTATTAGTAATAATCAAATTGACGAAATACCACACCTGCCTGTACAATAATTATACCTACCTGGTCAGACCTGTGTCTAATTTTTGAAAATGCAAAAGATAGACGAAGTTCGAAAGTAGAGCGACAGAAGGGAGATATTTACGGTAAGATATTAAGCCTGCCTTAGGGTGGCGAGGGGGCGACAGCTCTTTCGGAGTTGGTCTCTCCTGCTTGCATTCCGAGGAAAATTTGGCTGGTAAAAGTTTGTTAACTACACATACATGAGAGTGTAATGATAATTCACACATACACACACACACACACACGTATATATACATACATATAATATAAGCGACGAGGCGAGCTCTCAAGATCTTCCGCCATTTAACGTGTATATTTAACAATTTTATGTTTTTAAATTAAGCCTGGACTATTGCAACAAGCGATCTCACGACTAATTTTAATAATAACGATAATAATAATAACAACAACAACAACATATGTGTGTGTATATTCAATAAATATACATATATATGTATATATCTGTAAGTAACGATTTAGTTAATGCGGTATTGCAGTAGTGATACGGACACATAATGTGAATTAGACGAGACAAATACTGATATGTAATACCTACCTAACTTAATGTTGATAATAACAACAACAACAACAATAATAATAATAATAATAATAATAATAGCGTTATTTTAGTTAATTATTATCAACTATCTCAGTTCTGTTCGTGATTTGATATTTTTTTATAATTGAATAATGCTCGACGAATGTAGGTTTTTAATAAGTGATGAAAAAGTGTGTGAAGTGCAAGCAGACTGCTGTATAATAGTTCAGGCTGGATGTCGATGTTTGTAGCGGATAAAGAAATACAAAAAACAAAAAAAACTGAAAAAAAATCACAGCATATTGTAATTAAAATTGAAAAAAAAAAAACAATAATCATCCGTATCTGATTCTTCTACTTATGCTTTAACCTGTTGATTTTTTCGTGATTTCTCGGAATTTTGCACTCAATATTTCGGGTGATCCTTCAGTTTAGTTGCCCTATTTATTTTATCTTCTCTTTCATCGCAGATCACCTCCAAATCATGGCAAGGAGAAAAATGGACATGAGAGTCAACCTTTGACATCTGCTAAAACCATTCATCGGTCTCGTCAGCACACCTTTGACCCAATTTTAGCGCAAGGTTAAGAAATTATAAGATTTTTCCAACTCACGTCCAACTTTTTCCATTTCTTAGTGCTTCACTGATTGTATTTTAGAATACTGATTACGAATTTTCAAAACGTCGTGTTCTAAGGAATTTATAGGCATTCAGGAAAGTTTGTTTGCATAGAAAATGTGAAAATCCTTTTATGAAAAATCCAAGTACAAGTTCTATGAATTATTCCATGAAACTGAAAATAATAGTTGTGCCCCATTTTATTCAATTCATATTTTTTCCTGATATGCAGAGCTGCCGAAGAAGAGAAAGAAACGAAAACTTTATTCAACAAGATATACCGCAAATATTGTTGGATAAGTGTTAAAAATATTCGAAAATTTGGAGCCCTCTAGAAACCAAGTACGTATAACGCATGCTTGTATTAAATAAAACAAACTTAAGTAACGTAGTTTAAAGTATATTCCGTAGATAACTTACGTTAGTGAAATTGATGTATTACGTATAGGTAGTCGACGTAACGCTTGGGAAAAATGTCAAATTCGCATTTGACCCAGTTTTCCCAACCCTGTTTATCGTATTACTTCAACGGTATGAGAGTTGGAATGAATTCACACTTTGTTCCATTCCACATATAGAAAGCTAAATAAAGTTTTGAATATAGCGTAGATTCATTTAAAATCTAACCTTTTAGCCGGTTGCCTGCAGAACTTAACTGAGATCGGCCACAATGCATATCGTATAATTATTTGCTGGGGCAGTTTATCTCATTTTACTCAATTTCAAATCATTTCAGTATACTTTCGGACAAAATCCGAAAGCATCTGAGATGACGGCCTTCTGCGATCAGGTAAACTGAGTTTATCTCTTCTTCTATGTTTAATTAAAGTCACGTATAATAACGAATGTCGAAATCGAATAAAAAATTGTTCTCTTCAAAATCTAATCTAGTTCTGGTCTCGAATCCTCAGCGGGGCTGCAATCCCTGTAAAGAATTCTACAGTCTTCGCCCCGAAGACCCGCCTGGCTGGCATCCTCAAGGAGTCTGTACCAGCCGGAAGAAGCCTCCAAAGAAGTTTCGACAGTTCGTCTGCAATGCCATGAGTAAACAGTGTATGATTAATGTACACGCTTGACGTTTGAAAATGCAAAAATTACAGCTTACGTCAAGTATTTGGCCAGAAGCTTGCCAGTTCTTCCCAAATGCTGACCAAGTTTTTTATTCTCAAGACACAGAGTACGCTGCATGCAACGTATCTTGGTATCCTCGCTCAAGACGTCTTCGATCTCGGGGAGCTGAAAAAACACTAATTTTTGAATTTCGTGTAATCATCGTCTGTCGTCAAGTTGGCCGTAATTCAAGAGAAGATTATTTTTCAGGAAAGTCAAGAGGGATTCTCCAATCCTCGTACCATGGGATCCGTTCCGTGGATTGCGACGACGTCACGTTTTTCGCGCAACGATAGGGCCTCTTTTTCTCTTGATGCAGATATGGTGTTCTGGACTATGGCGAAGAGTAGAAGAAGCCCGATGAAACTGACAATGGCAAAATGCTTTTTAATCGACGCTAAAGTGTTCTCAGTGTTTTGGGTTGGAAAAACAGGATGCGCGTCTTCTACCGGAGGACCGACTTCGTACGGGTACGGAAAATATTCCGACCTCAGTGCGACGGCCCCGTTTCGATTGAAGCCCTGTCCTGTAATTAAATTACGTCTCGATTAAGGATAATCTGTGCTAAATGACGGGGGTAAACAAACTGATTAAAGGTGAACGGGTGGCCGACAGCCGCAGAGAAAAATAACGACTCTTCAAGGCTTGTGCGATTAGCATATACGACGTCACTCGCGACCTTTAAAATTATATTACTCGTGTCTCATTAATCAGTCTCGTAATTTTTCCATGCGGTGCTGTGACACCCCGGGTCGTTTACAACGCTTCCGTTTTAATTGGCAAAAATTTACAATCAAGCCGGAAAATTCTTTTCTCCTGCATTGTAACGTGGCTGTGAAAAAAACAAGAATAAATACTGCATCGAACAAACCCCATTTGAACGTTGACGGCCGTTTACAACACCCGCGTCACACTATCCGCAAAGGGTGAAAAATTTTCAACGAATTTGTACGTAACTACAACACTCTTTTCATTGATTTTACTCCTTCAAAACTAGCCACTTCTACTTGCCTGACAAATAATGACTCGAGATGAAGTTTGGCGGAGGAGTTTGCGTTTCGGAAATGATTGATGACAACGTGTCCGGTTGACTCCAAGTCCAGCCGCCGTCGGGATTTTTGTTTTCCTTCGATGCGACGAGTTGACTCTCCTGCGGAGACGCCACGGTGGTAAATTGCGTCTGATCGTTAGCCGAGCAGAATATTGCGAAACAGCAGCAGCTGAGCGATGCTGTTTTCCACGAGAATCCGAGAGTCATGATTATCGCGCTTTGTACGGATCTTCGAAGAATACTGCGACGAATGTCACCCTGTGGCGATCAAACGGCTTCTTCTGAGAATTCAAGAGGCACTTAATCACTCGTCAATTTGTTCCAGCGTATTTCCAGACTCCGTAAGGTAACTTGTTATATTCCGCTGTGTCCGATTGGGACAATTCGGGTAAATGCAAATAATTTCTTTGAGTGGATCGAATTTTTCACTCCGCTGAACGGACTGAGTGAAATGGGCATGAACTCGGCCTTTTCTCCTCGAGGGTTTCGTGCGGACCTGCTCGAGAAGTATCGAAAGTTTCTCCGTCAATTGTGTCCCGTTTTTGTTCTCATTCGAACGGTTTAAAAATACGGGAAACCGGCTCCTCGCCCAGTTGCACGTCTCTGTGTCTCGACGACACAGGTGTTCCTACGAAACGACTTGACAGAGATCGAAAAGTACGATTGGACACGTATGAGTCATCTCTCGGGTTTCCAAGGGTTAATTCTGCTTCAGCTTTTCGAAGAGTTTGCCGATGATGCGAACTTCTCTATATGCTATACAAGGTATTGATTTCAGACACCCAACTCCGAGTCTGGCTGCCAGGTATCCACCCCTCGTAACTGACAATACCTACTTTATGAGCACAACCAAGCATGAATTGCATCGCATGTGTATGATTTCAATGCCGCTCGTGAATGCTCGGCAAGAACAGTGGAACCTGTAATAAATATCTTGGCTATCATGCGCAAAACCAGCCAATGACGTTGCGGATTACGAAGAAGACAAAAAACAGACAAGCAGCGAACCGCGTTTTCGATACGCAAATCTACCCTCCTCCTACGTTTCAAGTCAGTCTGCAAAAATCAAAGCTTACGCTACTTTATCGAATTCGACACGGTACGCCAATTTTATACAACTCCGACTGTGTCCTCTAACAACCAGCCTTACCTCGTAGCGACATATTCGTATAGAATGACCAGCGGTCTCAAGTACAGGCGTTATATTTCACGTGAGGAAAAAAGTGGGGGGGCGAAAAAAATGCCGAGTCTTATCCGTCGCGGGTAGTGTTACCACATTTTTTTTCTGCCCAAGGGCGAAAACGGAGATTTGGGATTCAAGGCTACGCCGTATCGTAGATTGTAAGAGGCGATGGTTAGATAGGTAGTTCTTCTTTTCACCCGCGGGTTTCTCGCCGCTCTGGAATGGGATTCCGGTGGATGGGGAGTCTGAACTCCAGGGGTTGCTATGGCGATGGGGCGGCAAAGGACGAGGGCTGCACACCCCGACGGACGCAACGTTCGGCTGTCTGGAGCCGAGGCGAGGGCGGCAAGAGGGACGGACGCCATGCGCCCACGCCGAGGACCTGATACATGACGTTGTCTGACGGCGCATACCGAATCTTTGCTTTCGCTCGTTCCGAATCAATGAAGAATCGCGGAAATCTTGGGACGAGGATTACCCAACCCTTATCGCCGCGATTTCGTTTTATGCCTAAATCTGCCCCTGTGGAGTCCGCGTCTCTTTTTTAACACTTAGACAATTTTCGTACCAATTTCACTTCTCTCTTTTCCTCGCCATGCTTAATTTCTACTGGTTTTTTTTTTTTTTTTTTTACGAAATTTATTTCATTTTTTAATCAAGACAATAATACCGCGTAAAATCGTCGCCTGATCCTCTAAAATCAATGAGCAGTCAAGATTTCAAAAATCATATGAATGTGTGCTATTAATTTAGATATACTTGAAACATAGGACACTCCGTTAATTTTGGAAAGAAGTTTTCTATGACTTTTGAAAATATAACACAAAGTTGGAGGATGTTATCAGATTATCGACCGTATGGAAAATTATCGCTGTTCCTGCTGATCAGCCTGCTATTTTATTTTTAATTTTTGCCCACCAATTCACTTGCCATTTTCATTACACGTTAATTTTACATTAGAATGGGCAAAAACCACGTGTTCATGAATATTGATTTCCTTTCTCTGTTCCGTTTTAAATTTCAATTTATATACGACTTCATTCGATCTCTTTGGTTGTCAACTGTTTTCTCAGTCTTTCGATAAATTTTCAACTCCTATCCTAACATGTCACACACTTTTCTGCTCACTTCCATTTCCTTACGAATCACCCTACCGTGACCTCTCACATTCTGAGATCAGCTTATGATAGATGTACGAACTGGATATCCACCCGTGTTCTCGGACTGGAATTTTTACCGCGGACGGAAAGAACGTCTCAGAGATGTACTTCAGTACAGCATCCTAAATGTGGAGAATGTACGAGTTTATTTCTCTCGGGTTGACCAAGACAGTCGCTAGATTTTCAGGAATCTTCTGAACTGGATTCCTGGCTGTCGGGCTGTTTGAGTGACGCATATATCAGCGGGGTGGTACATGATATGAAACAGATTTATCTGCCAGGACGATATATCGTTATAATCGTCAGAAATTCGTCTCGTAGTCATTAGTGTGTCATTAAAATCATTCCGTGTACCTGATCTGTTATCGAGGTCAGAAGCTGTTCACATCCGCGGAACAAGTTGCACCACGATGCGTCGATATATCGGAAAAGTGTATTTTTAGACCGTGCTCAACCCTCTTCATATTGTTCTACCACCTGCGATTTCCGTACTGATCGAACCCCTTGTTCTTCTACCTCTGTGCGCGGATCTCGAATCTCAATTCTTGGCGAACTATTTAAATCATGCGACGGTTTCCTTTCGCATGCCCGTAATTTTATCGAAAAAAAGGAATTCGAGAACTCAACAGTTGTATAATACTATGCTACCGGAAAAAATAAGTGTAATATAATTTTCCAGTACTAGCCCAATTCTCTGTAGCCGCAAAACAGGGAAGAACCTGAAAAATCAAATCACTAGGAATCACAGCTCATCTCGTTCTTCTTATCATTCCGATCTGGTTTACCCCAGCAAAGCGAAAGCGTCGGATAACCGACGGCAACTAACGGATTCCGATCGGAAGCAGCTTTAACGCTGAATGCTGTGTCTGATCGCGGCGGGCTATTACCACTTTGAAACACGCGAGGCAGTTCGCTGTTCAAATAGCTGTGAACCGTCAGGATTACCGCTAGTTGTGATTGAAGGAAAAAATAGCAAAAGTTCCGGGATTCTGGTTTATAACCGATCGTAGTAATGACCGAGTTTCAGTGAAAAAGTTCTGTACGGTGCGATGCGAATACAGGCGCGCTAATGCGATTTAACTTGTATGATTTAATTTATATGACGCGGGATAAAAATTCTTGATAATCGATTCGCCAAGTTTCACGACCCTATTTTTCTCACTTCCGTCGCTCCGACAACCCAGCCAGTTGAGCATTGATCGGTTTGTTTTTGTTTTGCCCCGCCAGCCTGAGGAGGTAATTAACTATCCGGGATATAATAATATCACAGCTCGGCTTCACCCACCCATCCACCCAACTTACCTCTACCTGCAGATTTTCCAGATCTAGGCCAATGTTATTTCGTCGGGAAATCACGCCCGAGCGGGTTTATCCATCCTGCGTAAATGTTACCGGGGATCATTAATTAATCCACCCCAGCACAATTTCGCACGAGCTGCTCGATAATTTTACCATTTTATTTTTATTTCAAGCCTTGGGTGACGAATGTTCGGCCAAAGTCGCGTCCGACATATTTCATTTTTCAATTCATAAACCACAGCGCCTTTTCTTCTCTCCCTCGAGGTTTAATCGTCGTCAGACTGCAAAGAAAGAGGGCACGACGATGAGCACGCCACGTGCAGCTATTCAGGCTAAAGAAGCTCAATGGTATACCTACTACCAAAAAAGTGAGCGACAGGCTCTTTGCGCAACAATGTAACGTAATTGTCGTTCCAGCGTGGAGCAACCCTTGCGAGAAAAAGGAGGTTACATTATATTTAAACGGGGGTATTTGAGTTGCGAGGCCTGGACCTAGATACGTGCGTCCGAGTACAAGGACGTATAACACTTATGGACGTCCTTCATCCTTTCAGTTTTTAAGCTCAAGGTTCGGCCAAGATTTGTTAACAGGTTTCCACGAAGTTTTCAGCTGAGGATACTCAAGGAAGGAGTTGAATTCTCAATTCCTTGTTTTCACGTAATTGGAACTTCGCAATTGAAAGCCTCTTTCACCTAAAATTGACAGCCATCTGTGCGTCTCTACGTGGAACCTAAATTACGTGCCGTAATAATCGAGATTAAGCTGACGCTATAGTGACCGAGAATAAGTCGGATCCTTACGGTTGTCCAAAGTTCCAGTTCGTCGAGTGAGTCAAAACTCGGGAGCAAGTCGAGCTTCGATGCCACATTCCAATAATCTATAACGTGTTATCATAGTAGTCGTATTCATATGAATTTAGGTAAATTAAATTATTATTCCCACTAATCGTGTACCAGCAATTACATGTTTTCAGACTACATAGTTTATTTTTCACTTATTAAAGTGACTTGAAGTTTATTTTATTCCTGATCTCTGTAGTGAGTGAGCTCGAATTTTTCTTCAATCCTTACGAACTTGAGCTTTTCACTCAAGACTATCGATAAAGTCCGAAGGCGATGATTCTTATTCGATTTCAGAAGACACCGTCACCCCATTGTAGTCTTCGCAAATACTCGAGTGCTACGAGGAAATTGGATTTCACACCTGCGTTTAAAAGTGCCTAGAAAAGCTGTATATAAAGCTGTATGTAAAGAGTGTCGTGTAGCTTCAGGAATGGAATACAAAAAACACATCGTGTGCTGTCGGAATTTGTGAGGGTGATAAAATCGACCCTTTTGCGAGGCGTGTCCGATATTTAGTGGTCTTCACGGATCGTCAAGCTTCGGATTAATCCGGAAAACTACCACATTCCGTATCGAAGCGCGAAAGCCACCATCTTGCCTGACCCAGTCTAGCTTATTTTGTACTCGATCCGCTGAGCCACGCGATAAACACATGACTGTATTAATTCCGGCTGGATATCCTACGTTATCTCTTCTCATTACACGTACACTCGATGAGAATTTGGCTTGTCGAGATCCGCATATCGCGCTAATTAATCGGCCGTTGCAAATCTTGACAGCAAATTTTCAATCCGGATACACAGCTGCACGTGCGGATCAAACACAGCACGGTGTTTGAACGAGATGTATCAAATTTCCTACAGATAATAAGATAGAGTTATACGTGTCCTGCTATCACTGGAAATCACCATCTCTCTATCTCTTTAGCATTTGCCGTTTTCAGAGGATCGTAAATGTACTCGTATGGATGAAAAATCACAGGAAAATACAGATTTGAAAGCAGGATCACGAAAAATACTGATTAAAAAAAACCGCTCAATTGAAACGAAATGTGCACGTTATACATATACGTCAAAGTGAGGACATGCGCCTGTGTCTCGGGTCCTCGGATTTCACGCTGCGACGAAACGGCTGAAATGACGTTGCGAAAACGGACTCGAGGGGAGATCTTGATTTATGAGTCTGTTTTCGACACTTCTTGCTCCCCCGGTTGTGGATATCTTCCGTCTTTTCTAAAGACGAAGCACTGCTCTAGTGGTTCCCTGATCGAGAAGGGGGAGCGCGAGCTGAGCTGGAGGAACGGCGGGGCTCCCACGATATCAATAATAAATCAAGGATAATTAAATCTCTCGTAGAAGCCCGCGACAGAGGCCCGTTTTCATTACGGCCGCATACCCGAGGTTCAGTTCGGATAGCAAACTCAGTGACGGAGCTCTCTGATAAACGCGAGCGGCCTGTTGGGCGAAACTTTGATTGCGATCATCGTTACGAGGAAGTATTATTATTCACGATACGATGCTTGGAATATAGGTGTGCGTAATTTCTGAGTTGGTCGTTTCCCTCGGAAGTGTCAGTCGCTGTCCGTGATTCAGTCCAATTATATTTCCAACGTATAGTTGCAGACTACGCGCGTCAGACGATGTTTGTTTACCGTCGTTTTTAGCTACTTAGGAGCCTGGGAGAGGCGGAGAGCTTTTTGCCCGCCTCGGAGGAATCGCGTGGGACGAAGAAGATTGAAATCCACGTTAATCCGTGGTCCATCGAGAATTTGACGGAACGTCCGGTTTTTTGGTGCTTTCGACATTCCCTGTTCTCTTTCTGGCGGACCGCGAGGACGGGGATGGTGGTGGATTGAAAAAGCGTCGTCGGTGAGTAGGTAAACCATATCTTCACGGACGCGAAGGAGCCGTCGGTGTGTGAGTCCGCACCCTCGTCTCTCCAACCCCAGAGGCTCCCTTACGCCCCCGCCACCCTTGATGCCCGCGACGGCGGCCGTTCGCGTTATCGAACGAATGCGCGCGCAGTGAGCACACCGAGGGGCGTTCGTCTTGGCTGGCGGACACGAAACCACACCAACAGGACAGTTTGACAGAAGTTGCAGCTCTCCTGAGGAGCGCCCTCGAGGCTATCATCGGCGTTGTGAAACCGAGCAAGTGCAGTTCGTTGACGCGAGCGGACGACGAGGTGCTTCTAGAGTATTCCGACAATCACCGCGTGTCGCATTACTGCACATATTAAGGATTATCATCTCCTCGTTCTACGCCTGCAGAGACTGTGATATAGTGAGAGTAATTTATTGTTTTATTGACACCGTGCGGAGGACTGTGATAGAGAGTTGTTATACTCGTATAAGCGTGTAACGAGTATCGCTTATACTCAACAAAGATGCAGAACATTCTCGCATGACCGCGCCGGCCTTCCAACGACCAGCCGACCGTGTCACCCGTAGTAAACAACAAGTGCAGTGCTTCGTCGTAAACGCTCGGCCGTACAGGTGAACCGTAGAACGTTATAATCGAAGCCCATCGGTGGTGAGAAGAGGGTATAACTAAAATAAATCGCAAACCGCCCAGTCGTTGGGGGAGGAAGCGAGAGTAGCCGAGTGGATCAGCGGTGAGCTCCAAGGAGAAGGAAGAAGGCGGAGGAACCGGAGGCGGGTGCCGAGAGATTCGCGAAGGGGAATCGATCGCGCGATCGCCATTTTGCCGGGGCCCTTGTACCGCGGTGCATCTTCCCCAGGTTGCACAAGGAAGGACCACCGCCTTGGGTTCCGAGTATCGTGCGGCAGGGTGCAACAGCCACGAGGCCAAGACGACGAGGGCCCGCAACCGTTTCGCTTAGGGGTTTTGGGTATTGATCGTCTCCGAGCAGCCGGGGTTCTCCGTTCTTCAGGGCGGCCATATTAACTGCCCGAAGCTCAAGACCGAAGGCAGGCTGGGCGGTCGGCTGAGCGAGGTGGTGGGTCCCGCCGTGGAGGAGGCCATTGAGCCCTGGGATGCACCCTCGCTGACGGGACCCAGCGGGACTTCGACGCCGAGGCAGGCGCCGCCGCCACCCCCGCCCCCGCCCCTACCGCTAACCGCGTCCTCGCCGAGCCCCCCGCGACCCCCGAGGCCGCCACCACCCCCGCCGCCCCCGCCCCAACAGCCCCAAGCCCTCGCCGTACCTACTCGGGCGAAGCTCGCCTCCGCGGCCAGGGCCCAAAACAAGAAGATGGGGACCGTGCTGTCGTTCAGTCCGCGGGACCGGCGTGGGTCCGGTTACCCGACCGCGGCCCATCAGCACCCCGCCGATTTCACCCTGAACAACTTCAACTATGAACAGCTGAACAACGCCAAGAACCGCGAGAATAAGGGCACGTCCTCGGTCGCGCCGGCGCCGACGAATCAGCCCAACAACAACTCGCTGCAGAACAATAATATCAATCTGAACTGCAACGACAACGCGAGGATAATATCCGAGAAGAATGCCCTCGACAAGAACCTCAAGAAGCACTCGCTGTTCATTAACGCTCTGTCGTGGAAACGGTTCAGCACTACCAACAACAACAAGAAGAAACTTGACAACAAAAATAAAAACATTACCTTCAGACAGCCTCTCGACAATATACCCATCGTTGATAAGAACAAGAACATACAGACCCCGCAGGTGAGTTAATTACGTCGTACGTTAGCTGCTCTTATTATATTTAGATTGAGTATTATAATGTACCTACGCTGTAAACTCGGAATCATCAGATAAGCGGTGATGAGTCTGATTCGCCTCGTCATCCTTCTCCGCGCGACGTTAAAACGTTGTCCAAGTCCTTATCAATGTCTAGATAACGCGTAGCCCGTTTGCAATGTGTTTGTGATTGTTTTATTTCTTAATTCTTTTATCCTCCTTGCTCTAATTTCTCAACTCCGACATTGACGGTTCTCGAGACTTTTATTATTCAGCGTCGACGCTCAATGACTAATTCGAGGTTGCACCTACAACTGTTTCGTTAGTTCGTCGATGAATAAATACGCGTCTAGTAACGATTGCCTCGAACGAAAGTTAGTTCTTCGACTTTGGACATTGCATGACATTGACACGAGATTACTCATCAACGTCAGATCGTATCGCGCACACTGTGATAATAACTTGACGAGTACACGTAGACTAATCGCGTTCCATAACGATTCGCTTACCACAATTTTCACTAGAACCGGCACCCTTTTCACAGATCAAAGTACCCGTGACAAACAACAATCACACGACGCACAATCCAACCTGTGAAAAATTGGTCCAAAAACCTCTGCCCCCCGGCCCGAGGAAGACTGTTATTCAGGCCTCGACGTCGGAGCTGCTCAAGTGCCTCGGTGTCTACCTGCATGGGAAATGCACACGGTTGCGCGACTTCCAGGCTGGCGACGCGGTCGTTTGGCTAAAGAAAGTCGACCGGAGTCTGCTACTTCAGGGATGGCAGGTCAGTGAAAGAAAACCGATAAACAGTATCCGAGGAGCAGTCGAAACGATCCGCATTGACCGGGCGGATAACCGGCGTGCAGAGAACGTTACCCGGGGGCGTTGCCTTCGTTAAAACTCAACCCCATTTTGAATTTGCATTGTCGAACTGGGCCGGGTCGATAGCGCGGTAAATCCGATGAAATATCGTCCCTAATGGTATTCCAACAAAACAATCTCTCTAATGGTCCGACATCAAGCGACGTGGTGGATCGTAAATATTTACGAAAGCAGCGCCTGCGCAACGGTCGTTCGAATTTTTCCCCCAAGCCTTGCCGCTGGAGGTTGAATCCACTCGCTGGAAGACGGGTCAAAATGCCCCCTGTTATCCCCGGGGACCTGGACTCGTTTCGCTCGACACGGGGCGCGGCGTTTGTTCGACCAGCAATATGTTTCATCGGCCGCAGCCCTAAACCGGCGATGAAATCGGACCGTAAAACTGGAAGTGACGGTCCGAGACCGGCTGATGTAACGCACTCCGTATGCCGACTGTTCTATTTCATCGAACGGTGATTAGATTTGCAAAAGCTCAACATCCCCTGCGCTCGAGAGCTCCGGGAAAGCTCGTTTCGAGCCGGGGTGATTAGTGGTCGGGGCTTGCGCCGAGTAATCAGTGGACTCTTGGCCTAGTGCGGTTCGCTTGGTTATAGACTTGGTTTCGATGAAAGGGACGCGTGTCTCGCGGAGCGTGCAATCCTATCCGAAGAATCGACACGACGCGGACGTTGAGAGGGTGCCCGCAGCCCGACTCGTACATTCCACCGCTTCCTTTCACCGAAAACCCATTAGCCGGAACGAACAATGCGCCACGGTCCTTATCGGTCCCGATACAAGGGTCCTCGAAATCTCGAAGGTTTTACGTCCAAGCCCAAGAGTCGTCGTCGGCTGGGTGTGACTTACACTCGGGAATTATAGCGGGATATACTCGAGCTCGTTAAGTGAAAATTTGATGACTTTGATGATGAGTTGTACATACCGAGTACCAAGGTGACGCGGATCAGGGTCGAACGCACAGTATTCTCGCAGCTGTGGTGCAGCCACCCTTACCCAGTGCACCTAAAAGGCTACAACGCGCGCTGCTACGTCACGCGAATAAACACGCAGCGGGAAGCTTTCATCCGTACGGTTACACGCGGTTTAATTGCATCCGTATTGCGCCAGCCGCAAAGGGACGTCGCGACGCCCCACGGCGCAGGCATTACGTTAACGTCGACGCGTCGATATTGCGAAGAGGAAACTGATGCATGGGATCAAAGCTTGCGTATCAAAGTCAAAGCCAGAGCGAAACTGGAAAAGGAGCGCAATCATTATCTCTGCACGAATCTCTACGTAGATACCTGCATATTCATTTTCTATACAACAGGTTGCGCGATTCGAGCTTTTCGAATCGAACCGCAGCCTTCGTCCGCATTTCCTCGAATTTTCGATAGCTTCGTTAACGCCGGATGCGACGGGACGTCATCCGGGGGCCAGACGCCACCCTCGCCCCAACAGAGGGCAATGCCTCCCCGGCAACCCCAAACTCCGGGGGGTGTGCAGAAATGCCGAAGGGGTCACGTGCGCGGGAATTAGACTTATGGGTGGTGGTGCGTTGTACGCCAAAAGCGAGGGTGCTTGCGCGTAACGTACGTGTGTGTAAGAAAGCGCGATTACGTAGGGCACACGCGCGTGGAACAGAGCCGACTGATGAGCCCCCCGTGGGGAACGTGTGGAAAAATGCGTAGCTGATACAAGGGCATTCAACCTTTGTGCGTAGCAAAAAGCTCCGCGAAGCTGTGTAAGTCGTATAAGCACATCTGCGTACAAGCTGCAGGGGTGTTACGCGTTCCGAGTCCCGTGGGTTTGGAACTTGCCAAATTACGTCTGCTAGGGAATTCTTGAGGGAATTTAGGTTGTTTACGAAACGCGGGAGGGATCCTTCTGCCCTTCAAGTTGCACATAATTAACCAGCTTGCGAATGAGCGTCCGCTTGACGAAGCGCCGGAATTACCCGCCCAGATTTGCCTGACAGTCGGAGCGTGTTCAAAAAGTTTACACTTTGAATAAGTAAGCAGCTCTCTTTTACTGTTCCTACTTTTCTCGCTGTGATACCACTTCGGAAATCATGCTACTTCGACTACTGATTTTATGCATTCGCTGAAAGCCCTCCACCTCTTAGTTGTCGCTGTTAAGCGCTGCAGCTTAATTGGGCTCGTGAGCTCACTTCACGGTTCGTCAAACGCACGGTGATTATCAATGTGGCAGAGGTGTTTAGTAGTTAATCAATATTGACTGTTCGTTATTCAAATACCAAATATTTAATTCCATTTCCGAAAGGATTCATTTAGACAAATTTTCAACAACTCTTCACGCATGCGTTTCGTTTACAGTATTCACAGTTAGTGCTTTTACTAATTCTGCCGCACGGCTGTTACGCCTTTGGGTCTCGGTCGAGGACGGTATATCCAATCCCACTTCTCTGCCACCAGTGCACACCATGATTCGTGAATGCAAGGACCGTTTTCGTCGCGTCTGACGTATCCTGGCTTGCACACACATCCGTTACGTATACAAACCTGAAGAATAAATAGCATGGTCGTGTATTAGTAGTCGATGTAATTTTTCAAGAATCAAGATTGTGCAAAAATGATAGTGATAATTCGTTACTTAAAATTACACAACCGATTGCCTACCTTGGGACAAAATTTTGGCTTAAGTTGACCGCATGTGAATTCACATGGATTTCCACATTTCGTCGTTATTGTGTTCGGTCCGCAATATGGTAACGCGGGGTGCACCGATATTATGTCTTGTCCTAAACTCGCCGCTGATAGATTTGTGCAATACAAAAAGTTGAGCTCAATATCATGTTCGTTTTTGATATTAATTTTTTATATCATAATTAACTATCGTTTAATGTTTTCACATTTCTTTGGTGATTCGTGTCGCCTTTTCGACGTACAAAAACGACCAATCTATTCGGAAAAGTCGAAAGTAATCGACTCTCACACAGTGAACGTGGAAAGAAAGAAATGAAATGCGAAATACTTACATGTGACAACGTCGAGTAAGAATAGAATCAAAGAAACATATGACCCACGTATCATGTCGACATTGGTCTGTCACGGTTCAGACAATACTGGTGAGATATTTTTTTCAATTTATTCACGGTTAAACATGTTCTTTGAACAGCGCACGCAGCTGTTATTCGACTTACAGCGAAGTGTCGTCCTCGTTACTTTTGTTTGTACAATTGCGACCATTTTATTCATCCATAATTATTTTTGCAATCCATTTCGAACGGAACGTACAATGGAGTTGCTACAAACAGAAAAATCAGTTGTGCCAAAACATGGCTTGAAGTTACTTATGTGAAAGTACGAATACAATCACTCAAGTGCATCTCAGTTGTTTGTTGCAAATTTTTGAGTTAAAACTTTGTGGTAAATGAAATCGTCTAGTTTTGCGATGGAAAAGCGAATCTACATATTTCATGAGTGGAAACAGATGTCTTGGTTGTGTTGCTCATCATTTCCACGTAATGTGGTGCCGGAATAACATAACTAACGAGTTCGTAATCTTCTCTGGATCAGCCTGGATGTGGTTTCTTGATAACAACGTGACGTAATAGTTTTACAAATTTATTGAATCAAGGGCTGGGTGAAAAATGTGGGTATCCAATCCCTATCACGTCTTATTTATCGTATTTAACTGCAGTCACAAACACCTTCCGTATTATCCTAATTATCCCGATCAGCTTATATCATATCATTATACACACGTATGTTAAAGATGCCACATATTTATGGCGATCGTTATTCACATTATAAGACAGATAAAGTGACAATTTACATCTCCACAGTCCCTATTTCCTTCGCCTTATGATTCGTTCGCGAAGTTGTTCAAGTGTTTAGGACAATGGCGACGCACATGCGTTCTGCAAGATTAATTGTTTTTCAAATGAAACGAAGCTTAGGAGAGGTAGTGGCGATAATTGTGAAGGCCAGAACAATGACCTACATCTATATAACGTAAAGAATGTTGCTATCAGGCTATATAGATACACAGTAGCGACTGAGGTTGAGTTCATTCTAATCTACTCTGGCTTTTGGGTCGGATTTTATACGACTTAATTAGATGGTTTACGAAGTAATAAATGCTATCGGACTTTCGACAGAAATGAACTTACTAATCAGTACATATTTGTTTTTGTTATCTATAAATACATTTATTTATTGCCAAGAGTTGGTGAGGAGGTGGAAAAAGCTGCAGCCACCAGTTTTCTACCCCCCCCCCCCCCCCTGAGTCTCAGCCTCTTTTTTTTCTACGTCCTTCTTCGGAGTCGCTTGAGGACATTTCTTTCTTATCTCCGTGCTTCGGCTACTGAAATTTCTATACCAGTTCTCAAAAGTTAATGACCTGATGATCGCATAGCTTATTGCAAAAGGCTTACTTTCGTTGGCTTGCATTCCGATGTAAAATTTTTCAAGATCAGTTACGATAAATGTACGATGTTATATAATTTTCATACCAACTAAGTACTCTCGGAAAATGGAAGATTCGAACTTGAAAATAGTCTTTGAAGAGTTCATGTCAAGTCGAATTCCGAATAAAGTAAAATTTGATAATAATAATAATAATAATATTAATAATAACGCTGTGAGCATCCATATAAATAACTCACAGAGACACGTTTCAAAGCATGTTCGAGTAGAATATCAACATCTATGAGGGTAATGGCTTACACGAGAGTATCGTAATTAAATTCCACAGTGCTATTACACATTGTACCGTATAAGTGATAAGATAAAAATACCGCACAAGGTTTCGTGTAAATTCAACGCTCCATGAATAATCATTTAATTGGTAGTGGATCGTTAACGCAGGTAGAGTAAATACGTGGGCTAAATTAAAGTTGAATAGGATGTTGTGATGGCGTAACTGAATTCCCAGATCGTAGCCGGAACAACGTGGTAACGGTCAACTTTCAAAACACTCTCCATTATTGACTTGACATTTTACTACGACTTATTTTTTGTGCGTAATTGCAGTGAGCCAATTATAGATCGAAGATACGATCAAAGACATTTCTTCTTAACCGTGAACACTGTGACTTTTGCAACAAATTGTCCGAAAGGTTTTGCAAATCTGGAAAGCTCAGACTCAAACGCATCGCGCTGTATTTATAGACGCTGAAGTGAAATAATTAAAATTAAGTAAACTCTCGACGCGTTCCAAAAATTGATACATACCTATGTCGAATCAGTCTTATTCGGAGAAAATGATACAATCATCAGAGATTAGCATGTATTTGTAGGCGTAGTCTTTCATAGACGTCAACCATGACTTCAGTTCGATAATAAGAATGCTCATTTCTCATCCACTTTTTGTAGGGCAATCCGATTTAAGGCGATCACACGATTCCAAGTAAATACTAGCGCACGGTGATAAACTTCATCGGAGGGGCATTCCTTGAAATCTGTACCATATGCACGAACAATATTTGAACATTGGTGTTTGGGTAGTTGTGTATAAGTCCATGCAAGAATTGCAGTAGATTGGAAGGCAGATATAAATATATAATCATGCCCGTTAATGTGCATTCAACTCACGGGAAACCACGAAACATTCTACGTGCAAGATCTGTTCTTATAATAGTTCGAATGATGACGTTCGTTTCAGTCGTAGCCACTCAACAGTTTGTGATGAAAATATTTTTTACAATCGATATATCCGTTAAAACCATTTAAGTATTCACACAATCGTATGATGCAATGGTCAAGATTGAAAATGACACCACAGAAAAATATTCAAATACTGCTTAAACCATATTTTTCTAACCGAAAAGGCAATAAATTTATAATTGAAAAATAATAAATATTGCTATCAAAAGCAAACATTATCATTCGATGTACTTCACACTTGTGTTATTACTGCAATACCTGCAACACGAAGAAAGAAAAACGAAACAAACACATTTCCATCAATAGAATCGCAAGATTCCTCCACTGAAGACTTTTTCTTGGTAGACATTTTCCGTATATAACCATGCCGGAAAACAAATCCAACTGCACTTATATCTTCTTCGGTTTTTAGTTAACTTTGCTGAACAATTAGATTGGCTATAGGGTCAAATATCACCCTCACAATTGATAGCGGTAATGAAACTTATAGCAGAATATAAAACAAGTTCCATTAAATTACGTATTCTTGACGAATTTATTAGGCACCAAAATGATACCGAGTCTTCTTATATTGTCTAAAAATTTTTGCAACGCCAGTACCTTTCAGGATATAACCTTTTATTCGCATATAAGTCGGAAAGCCTGATCGTGTTCAAATTCGAAGTAATGATGTAGGTATTTAAATGACGTATGCCCAACCTGCGTCATTCGCGCGAATAATGTAAAATAGTATAGTACATGGTACATGGGTATATAAATAAACACCGCAGATCGATACAACGGTTGTTCAGTAATTAAGTCGATCGATCAGGGCCGCAAGACAATAAGAAATTATAGCCGGTGAGCAATGTAAAACGTATCGTTGATGTACAAGGTAACCTGCACGTTTCGCACGCGGCTTCCAGGAGGAATTTGGTCAAAGTTGCAATTCACCTGGGAAATATATCGTATGTGACCTCACGCCCGTCACCATGAGTGATCGGAATGGCGCAGTAAAATCGACGGCAGCATCGTTACTGTAAGGCGAATTAAGCCAAACGTCGCTGGTCGGCGTCAAAGAGCGTGGAACACGGGGAAAAATCCAATTATGAGAATCCATATCAATATTTTTGCGATCCAGCGCAGCTGGTCATCCACGTCGTCGACGTCGGTGAACGAACAAATTTCTCTGTTCACGGGACGCGAGCTAGACGTAAAGTCGAGAGGGCAGATCTCGATTCATGCTGGACAGCTCAACCGCGAAGCCAAAAAAATACCTCGTTATGTCTTGCGCACGTGTGGCGAGTCCGCCGCCTAGTTTCAGGTGGAGGATAAAAATGCGAAACGAACCGTCACGCTCCGACCATCCGCTGATTCGAAACCTCGTAAAAACCGAATCTCAATTGAATTATTTTATTTCGAACGAAAGCAGAATGATTCACCCTGCAGTAAATATTGTAACCCGATCCCGTTTTCTTAAGGGTTTGGAAGAATTCTCAATTTCCTCGACAACCCCTCTAGTTCCTTCACCCTTCAGCTAGGGGGGTGATAATATGATTCAAACCGGAGTCGCCGGTCGATAATTTCGATTAATCAACTTCTACGGGCCTTTGATTCGTCTTGGGTATAGCATCTACATCAACGCAACGCGTCAACACATTTCGTGACTCGAGACCGAAACGAGGGTGGTGTTGTCCAGGGCGAAGCAGGGTAAAAAGGGGAAACGGCAGGGCGCCAACCCCTCGAATATCGACCGATCGACTCTACGTCGTACATTCATGCCCAGGTGTGCTTTTACACGGAGTCGAATTTCGAAAAATAATCTCCGGAAACGAATGACGTAAGGTTGGAAGATGAGGAAATATTTTGTACCAAGACGGTGACTTTGACTATTGAAATCCAGAAACCGGCACGTGTCGTTTAATTTGAACCTAGGTAACTTTTCACTGGCTTCCTTCGGTACAGTACGAGTTCAAAGCCGACTAATTTCTGGATGAGAATACCAAGGTGCCTGCAGCAGAAAACGAACAAAGCCGAAGTGATTTTTTTTTAATCTATAATAATTAATTTCCATTTTCGACTCTTGCGTGCTCCGAGTACGCGAATACATGATTTCTCGGAAATAGAACAGCGCAATATGAAGCTGTTCTTAAGCGACTGGTTTCGGTACACCAGCCGTGACCAAAGCTGACCCAATTTATATAATTAGGTGAAAAGCTGCTGTGATGTGATGTAATTGAATATTTACTCACGGAAATTTCCAGGTAACACGCTCTGCCCTGCCTTAAACATTCTGAAAAGCATGACTGCGCCGTTGGTATAAGCATTCCGCAATTGTACCACCCAGGCATCGATGTATGACTTATAAATACGCCACACTCGATACGCAGTCACCATTCCGACAGTACAGGGCGATTAATATTACGTACCTACGACAATAAAGCTCTGCGGCTACCTCATCGAGTGGTTACGTATATCACGGCAAAAGTTACATCATACGTCATACTCCGATAACTGCAGCAGTAACTAGTTCCCGATGGGCTGGACGTTTGTCGTATAATAGATTCCGCGGCGTCGCCGAGGCTCGAGAAGACGTCGTAAAATCATACCAAGCTATTTTATCCGAATTCGAGAAATCAATTACTTGCCATTTCCTTGGCGATTGGTTGAGTTCACCGGCTGCGCGTCGTTTTCCGCTGAATCAAGGAAACCGCTATCTCCGGGAAATAATTCGTACCGGTGATCAAAGTTAAACAGACGTGAGTAGATTTCGCCGGATCACGCAAGAGCGGCAGTTTAACATGATCAAGGCGCAAGTTTTTGATATAAGAAACGAGAATATCAATTGTTGATCGTTTTCCCTGTATCAAAGTAGATTTAAGTCGTTCAAAAAAAAAAAATAAAAATAAAGAAGAAGCGTACTCTACATTGACTACGGAAACATGATTTCAGCGTTTTCCTAAATCTAAACAATTTTTTGCGTGAGAGAAATTTTGATCGTAATAAAGGCAAATGTTTAAAGTCACAGCTCAAATCAATTTCATTATACATAACAGATTGGCAGTGATCAACACGAATCTCTCTTTGTTGTCGTGTATTTTGTGTATTCGAATCTAATTGTAACTAATCGACTGTGTTTAATTTTGTGACAAGTAATATTAGTATAATGTTTCATCGGATATCGTTCTCAGTAACTTCACCGTTCCACCGATCCTTCCGAAGTGTAATGTTTTTGTATCACACCAGATATCAAAATACCCTGTAATGGCGCTGCCACCGCAGGCAATTAAATTATCAAGGACGTGCAAATTTTACAACGACGACGGCAGCAGGCTGCTGGCTAGAGTCCCCGGTATCGGGGGCATCGATCCTGTCGGGTCAACCAGAGGCCTCACTGACTTCGAAGACGTCGAAAGGTCCACCACGAATCCTGCTTGACCCCCCTTGGCTCTGTCTTATCGAATTGAGAAGATCGCTCAGGATTTCTCCGTCTATCATGGAAGCTCGGAGTGTACCGCTTGTTGCGATAAAACTTGTGGCACGACCTCCATTTTGGCTCGAAAGCACTCGTCACGTGACCTTATCGTACGCAAGCTTCTCTCTTCACTCTATTTCACTTCAACGAATCTTCTGAAAATAAAATCTGCTCCCGTCTATCTCTTCGTCGGTATATGAGAAACGTGGGGCACTCCCGTCTGTTTTTGCCGATGCCAATTAGCGAGATGTTTTCCCTGCATTTCCGGTCGCCCGCTTCTCGCTGCACGAGTCACAATTAAATGTTTTCGCGTGTTAATTTCACCCGCGGAGTGTTTTCCCCGACTAAGTAGGTTCAGCCAGGTAAATGGATCACCGGAGGCTGGGTGCGCAGGCCGGTTCTCCTCCTCTTCGTGGGGCGGATACCCCTGCCGCCGTGGTCCCGGATGAACTAGATACCTGGAGAACGATCGATGCCCTAGATGAATGCGGTCGCAGCGGCGGATGCGACCTGAATCGTTTTGCCCGCTTTCGTGCGGCCGGTTGCAGAGACCATTTTTATGTCCTCTACGGAATTATTATTGCACCTGAAACTGGGAAGGGGAACGGAATATATTGGGTCGATTCGATCCCTTCCGAAGCAGTAATCTTGGGATTGTTTACTTGCCGACCGATCCGAACTTCCCTAAATTTATGGGTCCAGTTTTACACGATCTTCATCCGGTTTCATATACCGTACCTTAAAGTTCTTGAAACAAGGACGCTAACTTTGAGGAACTGCCGAAGAGGTTTGCCGGAACCGCAATTCGACGCGCAGCAGTGAATTTTAATGGCGCAGTTTTTCTTTTTGTTTCTTCAATTCTTTGATCCATTGATAAAGTTTGCCGGGAGATTATTATACTTGAGATTATACTGCGGCGAACCCGACTCGGGTTTACCGAGCTATTGATTAGCCGATCGTTAAGGCTGTAGGCGTCTGCTGCTGGACTTGTAAGCCCTAAAACACGCGACATACGAACCGTGACTCACTCTTCTGTCTGCCACGATAAAACGGGCTCACTCGGCTTTCTCTGCACGCGAACCGTATTATTACACTTATCTTGAAAGGGAAAAGAGCCCAGTTTCTGCAAAATATTCAACCACTAGACAGATATTGAATGAATGGAGGAGAAAATAGAAACTATTTTCGAGACGATCGGTGAACCTTGGATCGTACAATTTCACCGTATCGACGTGTACTTTTTGCATTCGAGAAAGTGCAGCCCCGTGTTTGATACTTGTAAAAAATTTCATTCGTTTTTTTCACTCCGCTCTTAAGAGGATTGGATCTAGATTGCCCGGCGCTAACAACGTCAATTTAATTACTCCAGGTATCTCCTTATGGATGGCCGAGGAATTATCGCGACTAGTTTCTTCCAATTATCTAATTTGTCACGAAGCCGTCTTCGCGTGACTTTTCTGAGCCAGGGGCAATAATTTCGTAATTCATTAATAAGAAGCCACGATTTACCTCGCAATCAGGCGAGAGTGACTCCGCCTCGTTCTTAATCTCTCCTTTTTCTTACCTTCGGCAGGACGTCGCCTTCATCAACCCCGCGAACGTCGTGTTCGTGTACATGTTGGTTAGAGAGTTGGTCGACGGCGAGGAAGCCTCGGAGAAGGAGCTCCAGGCGACGGTATTGACGTGCTTGTACTTGAGCTACAGCTACATGGGTAACGAGATAAGCTATCCCCTGAAGCCCTTCATTATCGAGGACAACAAGGACAAATTCTGGGACCGATGTCTCCTGATCGTCAATCGACTTAGCGCTAAAATGCTTCGCATTAACAGCGAACCCGGATTCTTCACGGAGATCTTCACCGAGCTCAAGGTCAGTATGGACATTCACCGCACTTTTGACAGGAATGACAGTATTCTTTACAAAGTTTACAACTGCATCTTATTTACCGAAATTGCTTACTCGTCGCAAGTTTTATTCCAGATTGGGAAACGTCGTAATAATTGTTTGCTCAACGAGTTTCATTCGATTATTCGAGTTGTCTCTATTATCGGACATTCAATTCTCCCATTCAAATATCTGAAAGTTGGAATTTTTTAACTTCCGTTAGTCATTAAATGTTTGAGGATCAAACTCCTGGGTTGAAAACTAACGATTCCGCATCTCTTGCCAGTGATCAATACTCAGTATTTTTATTTTACGATAAACCATTGATTTTCAGATCACTACAGTTCTTTTGCAATCGGTGAATAAGTTTTCGAGTGAAAAGCTGACGGCTTTCATCTCTTCCTATTTGTACATTCGTAATAACATATCGTACATTAATTTTATGGATACCTACGATGCACGAGTACCTTTGTCAACAATTTCGAATGTCTGCTATTATCATTAAAATGGTGTTTTTCAATTACCCAACCTTCTTTGGAGGAAATGGTGGCAGACTGTCCATTTACCTCTCAAGTTCCTCAATCAGCAAAGACTGTTAGTTTTGTTACCTTTATGGTGTATCTATATTACAGACGAAATTCTGTGTCCTGTGTGTAAGCAAAAAGAGAAAAATGATATCTGTGATGGTAATTGAGAAAATTCCTGTGATTCGCAGGCATGCGGAGCAGGAGATCGAGGAACCCTGGCTGGCAGCGGTCTGGAGCGGAGCCTCGTCGTCTCCGGAATCGCCGTGCCAACCAAGGCAGCTTGACGGAGTTACACACACCTGCTGGTGCGCATCGCCAGGCACGGGTGTGACGTCACGACGCTCTGACCGCCGGGTCGCCGACGAGGAGGAGCATCCGCGGCCTGATTCGTCCCTGTCGTCCCCGTCACCGTCGACCTCCGGAGGTGCCGCGCACCCGCGTCCTCAAGCCCCGCAGCGTAAAAAGGGCGCCTCGTACACGATCGAGGACCTGGACGCGATAGAGCCGGCGCCGCTGCTCGACGTTGAAGAGGGCGCGACGTCTTCGGGAATGAAATGCAGCTGCTTGGAGCCGCTGCGGAAGCACCGGAGCGTCGAGACGCGATGGGCGAACAGTTTCCTGTCGCCCGAGGAGCCGCGATGGGAGTTCAGGGGGCGGGGAACGAGAGCCGGGAACGCGGACTTCCGGTGGGAGCTTCACGCGTCGCAGACCGATGTCGACATCGCCAGGAGTTCAAGGTCAAAGTGCACTTGTCCGCGCGGCAGCTTCGCCTCGGACGCAAACAGGCGGCCGGCCGAGCGCGGCGACCTGCGGAAGCATCACAGCGCCGAGACCGACAAGTGGACGCTTCACCCCGACGCCGCGGCGCCCCGTCACCACCTCCGCAAGCACAACAGCGACGACACCCGCATGGCCCGCGACGCGAGGTGGACCCTTCAGGTACCCGAGGTCTTTCCGAACCCCGGGAAGACCCGATGCACCTGCTCGAAGGCCAAGCGGCTCTCCCTGTCGCCGGCGAACGCCTCCCCCTCACCCGAGCACCACGAGCACTCGGCGTCCTGGGTCTATCACGCCCAGTCGTCTACCCCGGACGTCAAACCCTCGAAGAAACACGCGGAGACTACGACGACTGTCAAGGACGCCAAGAGTCCGGAGGTAAAAGCGAAGCCCGCCGGTCGCGAGCTGAGGAGGCAGACCAGGGTCGAGTCGCAGACTACCTCGAAGAGGTGGGACCTCAGGGAGCAGGCCGACGAGCCCGGGCCTGACGAGGGCTGCGGAAAGTTGGCGCTGCAGCAGTTCCGGTTCGCCGGTAAAACGCACCTCTCGTTGCCGCTCGAGAAGCGGGGGTCGAGCTGGCTCGGGGCTCGGAAGTCGCTGGGCGACGCGGCCGCGGTAAAGATCTGCAAGAACAAGCAGAAGACGCTCTCCCCGGAGCCGGTCGACGCGGCGAAGACCGGACGTCCGATATTTCCGGAAATCGCTATTACCGACGAGCCGGTTTCCGGCGTCCGCGCTGCCAAGGTGGAACCGAAGCTCCGCAGCCCGCACGACGAACGCCCCAAGGACAGCTGGTCCCCCTTCGGTCCCGTGACTCCGACCTCCTTTCCGCCCCCCATGCAGCCCTCGACGCAGCCGGAGGACGACGCCCGGTGGAAGTTCCTGAACCAGATATCCCCTTTTCCGATCTACCAGGGTGCATGGAAGGAGCATCCCTCCCCCAGTTTTCCCATCGATCCCTGCGCGTCGGTGCGACGCGCCAAGTCCGAGGAGGAGAAATCCCGCAGCCGGCAGCGGCCGCAGCTGATCCGCTGTAAGGCCCTGCTCGAGGTCCCGGCCGTTGAGCACCACGCGAAGAGGTCGCTCAGCGAGGAGGTGCCGAGGTACAGAATGCAAAACGAGACCGCGACGCGGGGACCGAACCGAGCGAGGAGCGAGGAGGGCCCGAAATACGGGGACCCTTGGTTCGCGAACAGCATCGTCGCCGAGTCGACGGAGATGTGCGAGTACGTGACTACCGTTTGATTGCGAATCTATGACGACGAGTGTAAGACGGATAATTACGGGAGAAAGGTAAATTCGCAATTAACCGGCAAGGCCTACCTATACCTATACATATATACACATATTACGCATAGCGAGAAACGTGTAACGTTATACCCGATATGTTATAACCAAATTATACAATATTGTATACATTGAGTTGTAGGTGATTGTAGATGCGGGCAGTTCTCACTGCATCTCTCGATACGCAACCGATGCGCGTGTTACATACGTGATATTATATACCTACCTACGTGCGAATTGTCGTAACTGTATGTCGCGTCAAATGCGCAAACGTCAGAAACTTGAACACGCACCGTGCTCCCGATTTTCGTTACGATATTATTACGATATATGCGGTGAAATGGCCGTATGACATACGACTCAACGGCGAATCCCCGACGACCTGTAATATCGCGTTAGAACGAATATTTTCAGGCTGCGGTGCTTGCCTTCGTATCTCTGTAATTCTTTACCGCGCACGCGGTAAATTCATCGACGCGTATCATAGGTATATATAATCCACGTCGCCGGTTGGTCCTGCATAGATCGCGGTTTGCGGGCGGTATTTATGTAATGTATAATAAACAAGGTCTGGTGACGAGTAGTTCGTAATAAATATAAAAAAAAAAAAAACAAAGAAATAAATAAACATAATGATGATAATATTGATATAACGACAAGTTGTAGCTCGTAAGTATAGATGTAACCCGTAAACATGAAAGAGAGAAAGAGAAAAAGAGGATAGAAAAAAGAAATAAGAGCAAAGAAAAAAAAAAAAAAAAAGAGATAGGAAGAAGAAAATAACGTTCAACCAAAAATTTAATAAACTATATAAGCGAGTGAGGTGAAAACGGAGGAGAAAAATTAATTAATTACTAGAAGACAACTATTTGTAAGTAAAAAAAATGACAATGATGCTCACGAACCAGTGAAACAATCCAACTGCGTTGAGAGAGAAATCAAGCAAATTATATACCCGCTGAACGTTGCCGAACAGCGGGCACTGCCCGGCTTTATTAAAGTGTAATTGGTACCCCCATATTGTTCGTTTTCGATTCGATGTACAAGAGTGTAAAAGAAACTATGAAAGTCCGAGCTTGCAGCGTGAACTGCGCGTTATACGCATACGCGGCGAAGCTGATGAGAGAAGTATTGTATGATTGGTGCAGATTCGATGCCGATTGAAGGCGGAGTCGTGATCGCTAACAATAAGTTCGGTTCTCGAATCAAACACGTGTTTCGTAAAGTTTAGTTGTTGGTGCCCCGAGGAGTTTGCGAGGTGGCCCAGTGCCGGCGCGTGCAATATTAATTAGTATAAATTTTAGCCAATTAAGTGGAAACGAGGGTATTCTTTGATACACCTAATTCCCATTCCGCGTTATCACGATTTGATATTATTCGTTGACTTTGGGTTGTTGTCGCACGACGCATGACGCCCAGCATGATGCATATATGCATATATTACTTACTTAACCTGAGTTGCGGTGTATTGTTATTTGTATTATTATTATTATCATTAACATTATCATTATCATTATCATAATCATCATTATCATTATTATTATTATTATTGTTCACCTTGCCGTACGAGAAACCACGTACTTACACATATACGCACGGTACACTCTTACATGCGATTCGGGCAAACCTCCGACGCGATATGAGTCCTGCCGAATGTTAATCTTCCCTTTCGATTTTCTGCTCCGCGAAGCGGATGCAAAATTTTGTTATTCATGTCTCTCTCCGTTTCGGATGTATTCATTATTTTAAGCACTTTAGTATTGTAAGATCTTGTCCAGTGTGATTTATTTATTTCAACGTTGATCTGTGATTGATATGTGTTTGTTATCTCGGCGTAAACTTTTTATAACCATTTTTTATTTCACGTTACATCGAGATCGTTCACTTTTATTTATCGACCCGCCCACGTCCTCGTCCCTCATTTTCCCTCTTCCCAGTGATCTGCCGGCAACTTGCAGCCTGTAACCTGAGATTGTGTTAAAAAATACCCCTCATGTCTACCGTGCCGTCGCGAATATATGATCGAGATGGTTGCACGATGTTCTCAAACTTTCGACTGCAATCTATATCGAACGCGATTAAACGACTTCTTAGTGGTATAACATTTTTTCATATATTAATGATCGAATGATGAGAATGATGAATAAAAAAAAAAGGAAAAAAAAAAAAATTTCTAATACAAAGAGCAAATAATAAGAAAACAATCCACGTGTTCTTACCTGCTTGTTCAACACGAACAGAATATTCTATTTTTACGGTGTCAGGTTCATTTATCACATTGTGCTTGTAATACCTACCTAACAACATATTACTTACCATAGTGAACCACGTGTTAAGTGTCGAGAAAGAGCGTAGGTATTATTATAGTATATACATAAATTGTACACGTGCGTACATAACTTAATATTACGCTCTAATGTATACTTTTAATCAGGCTGAAGCATTCGGTCCTGAACGTCCAGTGACTACGGCGACTAATCGGAAATTAAAAATCCCGCTCCTGATCGACGCAAAAAATTTGTAAGTTTCTTGAACTCGCATCTTCGGGTCATCGAAACGGAAAGACGAAGGAAAATAACGAAATAAATAGAAAAGGATACGATCGTCGTCGAAAGTCCCTTGGGATCGGGATTTAGTCCGATTCCGTAGTCATTGCTTTCGAGCTTGGTGCAATTAGCCTGTGATTTATGATATTTTACACGTTACGTTGCGAGGTAACGTCGACAAATAAAAATGAAGGAAACTTTTTGAAAGAAGGCTAATCGCGAGATTGAGGGGATTGAACGATTTTCATCTTATGCGAGGTGTTATAAATACTTAATATTGTTTATAATAAGTCGAAGCCACGTAAATGCTATATACAGTACAGTATATCCGTGCTGCCTGTAGCATAACAGATTCAGCTCAAGCCAAAATAGTTAATTATACATTAATTAATTAATACTCAAATACCAAACATATATTGTATTGTAAAACATACTCCTGTATAAATCATTTGCAATTGAAAAAAAAAAAAAAAAACGATGATTTAGAATTTTAAATATTCAATTAGCTAATTCATCCGAGGATAATGAATTAATTAATTAATTAATTGGCAGAATGACAATTAAACTTTAGATGATAGAACTACTAAGTATTACCTATATACAAATAATAGGAATGTCTTTAAATTTATCCGTTATTCTCATTATTATTGTTAATTTGCTTCTTATATATATATTATTATGGTGAAGCTCGTATCTAGTCTGAATTTTTTAGTATTTTTTATTTTACGAAAAAACAGAACGAAAAACAAAAAATGCTGATAGCAAAATAATATTCTACGCATATTATAAGTAAAGTATAATAATTTGTGATCTGAACTTAAATGAACCTAAATGGTGTGGCGCGTTGCAGGAATTTTTATCCTGTGTAGTGTGATGCATTATTACCTGTACAACAATCCAATATACAACCCGTAACACGAGAGGTCAATGTTGATTTGTTTAAAAATAAATGTAAGTTTGAAAATTCACCCCCGGCCATTTTTGATCCATCGTAATAAAAATGACGTGAAATATTCATTTTACGAAATCAGTGCGCCTTATGCTCACAGTTTTCTCCCGCATTGTCCGAATTAAGTCAAAGTTCGTGATCGTATAAATGAGTCGGTAATGCAGGGCTCTGCCATTACTTCCACGCTCTCGGCTTTCTCTCGCCAGCTTTGGAATAATACGCCCAACGCTACGGACGACGGAAATTCCGTAAACATCGACTAGCGTTGTGCGCACTCGCTACGCGCAGCTCGCTTTCACCGTTCGAAAGTTGCTCGCAATTATCGATACTCGCGCGGCTTCAGCCGCGTTCGATCAGCGAAAGGAGAGCGACGTGCTTGGTGTTCTGGGACTGTAGTCGTATTGTTCGGACTGTGAAGAATAATTTGATCAGGTATGTTCCTGACAAATTAAATACCCCTGTAATGTTTGGAAAAGAAATGGTGAAAATTGGCTCAGGAAGTGACGACACAATTATATTCCTCGACTTAACGTATAACATATTCTAAAACGAGAAAACATATCGTCGTGGTGCGCAGTATTTGCAGTTTCCGCCGTTGCGCATGTGCAGTAGATCGATTTGGCGGCTTGAAAGTATATCAAGCGACGCAGAAGCCCTTTTGCCTATCTACTAGTATACGTAACCAATTGAAGTGAAAAGGAATTTTTCGGATGCTGATCACAACTTTTCACGTCGTCAACTTGCAATTGACATGTTTCCGTGTGAAATGCATTGAAGAAAGTTGCAATGATATTGTGTTTTATTATCCGAATTTAATACATATATAGTACGTTGGATGTCGTAACGTCATTTATTGTACGACTTGTGAAAAAGTTTATGAACTACTAGGCACGCAATGCCTCTGCACATTTTATTTACTCCGTTGTGTCTTAGGAATTATCAGCTGTACATGTTTCCAATTGTGATGATAAATCGTCACAGATATCTATAAGATCGTCCGCCGCGTCCATCGCAGCCGTAAAGCTGCTGGCAGTATTCCCCGTAATGTTAGTACCCACCTGCGCAAAAACATCGTTTTCGACCAGCGTACATGATATGTTAGAAACGAAACCACATACACCACATTCACCACCTAAGAGACAGATCATTGACATCCGCTCACCAAACCGTGTAGAGCCCACTTTCACCTCATACAGAATAGTGTCATACAAATCGTCAAAACTGCCACCCGCCACACGTATTGCCTTTCGAATAAACAAACTTAATAACAATTGTTCACCAGCTACATACGGATATTGCATAAGTTTTCAAAATTTTTTACATTATGTACTTGCAATATTTCTCTCATTGCATAATGAAATATTTTTACGACGTCGTAATATCGCGTTTCTCTGTTAGCAGTACTCTGTATCTACATTGTAGATGGAAAGTAATTTTTTTCACTGATCCAGTGCTTCAATAGTAATTATTCCAAGAAGATCAATAATGAAACAAGTGCTACTCCCCTAGCTTGCTGAACGATTGAGCCATTCAAGTAAGAGAACGCGGAAAAATATGTTTCGGCGTTTGTGCGGAGTCTCTAACGAAATTTTTCTTTCATATGAGTAGTGCAGAAAAATTTGATTGTACTCACCGCAGCCATACACGCATTGGTACTGCATGAGAGCGCGGTTTGTGTCATTTCCTGCATGGTTTCGAAAAAAGTAGTGAAGTATGTTACTGCAGTGTTGATATCAGTTGTGGTAGAATTTGCGTAGCTGATACAGCAGTCGGTTGCAGCCGTCGAGGTGTCATTTGCAGAGTATGATTCAATTACGTCCAAACCATTAATATACGCAGCCGTCTGAAGACAAAATAAATAATTCTATTCGTGCCTCAGTTATTCCCAGGATCACAATCGTTGAGATCTAACGCAGTTTTCGCAGAGTTGAAATAAGATTATAAGGAAAGACTCATTGTCAGATTACACGAAGCACGCAGAGGGTCAACGACATTTTATTTTGCAGGTACCTACCGCAAGTTCTGTATTTATAGCCCTAATAAGTATAAATGTTACGGTAAAGTCGAGTCAAGTCATGATTATTCTTATCGTGTCGACGAGAATTTTCCCTTGAAAGAAGTCAAGTTTTTTTGTTTTTAATTCTATAAATTTCATGGAATCGTTCCAATGATTTCCAGACCCTGACAGAAGTGGTTTTTTCAATCCTTAAAAGTTTTTTAATTTTGCCGTCAGGTTATTTCGTAATTTTTTTAGAGTTTTCAGAACGTCTCGAAAAATCTGGAACAATCAATTAAGTCATAAGGATTATATTAAATAGTAAATAACTTTCAAGGAAACGAAGAAACCATTACCAGCAAGGTCTTGCAATTCTCTTCTATTTATGTAAAACTAGCAGCCCGTTGAAACTCCACCCGCGAATATTTTAAAATGCTTCTTGTGGCAAAAACATTAGACATAGCTGTATGTTTTCGTGGACTTTATTGTAAAGCTCACCGAGACCTCGGAAAATGTTGAACATAACTTTCATCTATTCGTAAGAGTTTGGACAGCGTTCGCATAAGTGTGTGATCGCGTTCCGACTTGACTTACACACATCGTTATATCTCCAAAACTATTGGTCTGGTAGTAACATAAAAAAAAAAAAAAAAAATTTATCCCTGAAAAGACAGAATACTTTATTTTTACTTGTGACTCGATGAATCAAATGCAATTTTTATAACGATCCCACAATCGAAGCTGCAATGTGTACCGTACGCATATGACTGGTAAATTTTTCAAGCTATACAAGGTTTCTATCGTGGCTTTTGCACGAAATTTCATTATTTAAATTTAATTCATAAAATCCTAAGTAAAAAGAAATATTTTTTTCTTTTTAGAGCAAAAAAATATAAATTTTTTTTTCAACCATCATATTTAATAATTTTTAGATTCTTTTTTTTTGTCTGGATATATCAACAGGCATTTCCATTGACTATTTTCTGCCAGTACAAATCAACCAAATCGATATATAATCATAAACAACAATAAACGGCGAAAAGTTATGGCGGGATGAAAATTCAAATTTTCCAGAACTAGCCATTAATGGAACACTATCATTTTCACAATTTTATGGGACCACTAGCGGAGTAAGACAACAAATTCGTCTTCGAAATCGGTTGAAAATACAACCTATAAGACTAGCCAGACGTTGTATCTATGTGCAGAAAACAAAACAATCGAAATCGGTTCGTTAGTTCTAAATTTATAAGCTAACACACGGACGAATGTACAGATGGCCGCTGATACATGGACAGATTATCTGTAATCTTTTTCCGATTTTCGTACGTCGCCCGGGAAAAGTCTTACATACACTTTAGGGAAAATACTTAAATTTATGGTTTGACCTGGTGAAGCCATGAAATCTTATATCGACTCTGGGAAATAGATTTGCCATGTGATAACTTTAAGGTCTTCAGGACTTTTTGAGTTTCTGTTTTTTAATCTACCTGTTCAATCGCTGTGCTAGAGTGTCACTTACCATTTCCAAAAATCTCGTGTAAGCGTCATTAGTGAGGCTTGATGCTGACGTGCTCACCACCTCAGCAAGAGCAGATGAAATACTACTCGTGGTATCGGTTGCAGACTGAAAATCACAATCAACGATATTTGTAATCTGAAATCTTTCTAGGTTTCAAAAACGAAATAATCGCACTCAGATTACTAAATGCATACTCCTTCGATCGGCATCAGTTGAAACCGAAATTTATCGTTTCTTCATTTCTCAAAGTGCTTCAGTAACGTTCTTACGATACCATAATAATGAATTTTTGCTTTCTGATGTGTGAATATTGTGTGTGTTTTTTTTTCTCGCGACAGAAATTTTTTTACCAACAAATTCTTTCCTAGTATTTTTATTTTATCCGAATTCATGTGGGTTTTCTCAGTGGACTTTATTTCCAAAGTCTGAATGAATTTTCTGAGGCTGGATTGTAACCTGAGTACACCCCTACTCGACATTTAATTAATCGATTATCCCTATTGCAAAAAGCCAAGCTTTGTGTTTATTCGGCTAATTTGACCTATTTCACAGTTACTGCAGTCCCACTTACCACGCTGTCAACATCCGACATAATTGAGGTATACTTCGTAGTCATCGTCGTATTCGCTGATGTTGCAGTTGACGTCCCCGACTCCAACATACTGGACAGATCTGTGCCTTGGATACCCTGAGAATAGAATAATGGAGCTCAGACAAAGTTATCTTGGTGTTAAAATGGGACTAATATGAAGACTCGAACGATGCGAAGTACGCCAAAAGACAATGGATGTTTTTTTACACATCGAGATAAAGTTGTGAATTTATATTTAATTACGGTACAATCGTGCCAAGTCGTAATTGTTTGTTAACGTCTTGATACTAAGGATTGTTTGAAGGGACAGCATGTGAAATCGAGTGTTCAGTACTGATACTTCACACCTTAATTTTACTGGAGCTGAAATTTTTTATAAAAATTACCTGAATCGAATCGCTTGATCCCGTGCTACGAAGCTCGAGCGACAATATTTAATTTCGTTGGAAAATATTGCTCGTCTCAATACAGAAAAATACCGTTAAGTATCCTCCGCCCATTGCCAGCGGGGTGAATTGAAAAATCTCGGGACCAATATTATTATATTTTGATAGAAGTTTGTGACCACGATACATGTACAGTAATGAAGGTCCTCGACGCGAAGGTCAAATTGTTTTTTGTCGGTGACGTTTCGATTCGAGCTTCGTCGGCCATCTTCAGACAACAAAACTTTGAACCCCATTTTATATTGCGTAAATGGCAACATAGCAAAGAAATTCATTAGTTTATGCTCTGTTAATTTTATCCACGTGTTCTCTCAATTTAAAACGATATATAATCATTTACAAGTGCAACAGTAAATTCCATTATATTGAAAGTTATTATAATAATCCCCAGAGAGAACGGGAATCAGTTGAATGGTACATCGGAAGACTTCACAGCAAAAAACCATAAGTCCGTAATACATTTTGATATTTTGATACATGTTAAAAATTGAATGTAAATAACCAAAGTATCAGTACTGCAAAAAATACGGCAATGTTTAGTAACGAAAGAAACGTTTCTCGCATTTTCCGTGAAAAATAACTGGCATTAATTCTACATTGATTTCCAAGTAAGTGTTAATAATTCATTTTGCATAGTTTCATAGTTCTTCTTTATCCAAATCAAGGTTCATCGTTAACATTATTTTATTTTACTCACCGTAACAGCGACCAGGAGGCACAAAGCAATTGCGAATTTTGCCATCTTGAACGATTTGGATTGAGTAGAATAGTTGGTAGTTGAATTGAAACAAAGTTGTGATACGATATGCCGAAATTCGCGCTCCTTATATACCTACGCAATGAAACCAGCGTAATCGTGTGCAAATTAAACACTTGTGTAAACCCCGGAATAGGAGGATGAACAGCGAGTAAGTATAGTTCCTCGTCGGGAAAATTTTCCGCTTAATCGTCATGGGTCAAACTTTTCAGAAAGTATGGAGTGGTTAAAGCCACGACAGGAAGTTCTCTAAACTGCACTAAAGATGTAAAAAATTGACTGCTCATTTTTTGGGAATGAGTAATCTTTCACAAGGCTCACCAGATATTTGGCCTAGGAAACGATTCAATTCTAGGAGAATAATGGAACCTGTTCAGTATAAAATTCTGTGATTTAGGAATATCGGAGGTATCTCAGAAAAAAAATCGAGATGTACAGAGTATTTCAACACAGGTAACTAATTTCTTAAGTCTTATTGCACTTTTCTTTTCTAGGTCGATCAGATTAGTCTACTTTGTTGTTTTGACTTTTCATTTTTCAGCTCTGCAATAATTATCAACTTTCTTAAGATTCCTGTTTTGATCGGTATCAATCCCTTTTGGATTTCCCATGACTCGTATGGAAATTCCCAGCTTTGTTTCAGCCATTTTAGATCATATTGTATCCAAGCCTGTGCGAATCTTGGAAAAGTAGAAGACCACCAAAATTCATTTACCTTCTCGACAATTCGCAAAATAAACTCGTGTACGCCATTTGTGTAACCTTAGCAGTTGAATGTTTGCTTCGTTAGTATTATTTCTACATCGAGTTACGACGTAGTGATAAATGAAGAAATTAAGATAAGGTTGATGCTCCAAATTACGACTGATCGTCAGAAGGTGCAAGATAAAAGTAATGAATTAATGATTCTGATGCATTTCTTTTCCGCGAAAAGTAGAGAAATATATTGCATTCCAGCAATTTATTTGACGAAGGTAACAAAAACTTTTATTTCCCATTTCTTAAAAAATATACATATATTTATTGGGCTAGAACGAAATTTTTCTTATCGATGTTAGTTATCGTAGTAGGCAATCCATTGTATTGCTGGAAAATAATATTTTTTACGTCTGTAACAGCGAGAGAAATTAGGTATCAAACCTGTTGAATCTAATTATGGGGTTCGCGTTTAGAGATGCGTATAATTTTAACGTAGCCCCAACGCACGCGCTGATTCAGATCACTTGTCTAAATATAGCAGAAAATATTGGAGAATCGAAATCGCTATCGCTCTGTTCATCAAACAGGTATACTGCAAATATTTGCATGGTTTTGCTCACTTAATCGTATTATCATCATTTTACCAATCATATAATTATTCTATGTCTCGTAATCAAGTTACTGACATTGAGTTCAATCGACCCCACTGAAGTATCAACATGCTATTATTCTACCATCTGTTTTTTCCTTTACTTCGAATATTATCTTTCTGTTCCTGATCACAAAACTTGGATTTCTAGCATTTATACTTTTTCCACAGCGAAAACTTACACATTTATTGGAGACACTGTAGAATATGTATCAACAGTTTCGTTGGATAATAGGATGGAAAATAATTTTTGCAGTGTCGAGCAAATCCGGACGTATGTGTTGAACACGCGTCGACTTTGTGACGTTTTTGAAACCCTCGTGCATGTACAGTCAATCTGAATTTATAAATTCGAATAGATGTCTTGACACAACATATATGTGAATGGTGATTGCAACAGATTGCACGAAAATCCTTGATACGTCATCGAATCAATAATATAATTATATTCCATTCGTACGTCAGAATGTTTTCTTTCGCCCTACTTTTTATTTTTTGCACAGTTGTTGCAGGTGTTAAATAACTGGTGATTATCATTTCCTGTACACGAATGATCCAATACAAAATTACGAAATTCAAATACAGAAACTGAAAATTTTTAAGGTAAGACTCTTTTGAAAAATGTTGTTTTTGGAATAAATTTAAGCATGATTCGTTGGTTGTTGGTTTTTTTTTTTTACTTTTTTTTACAGCTGTCGTCGATTCAATCCGGTGCGCGTTTATACACGTGCCGTGTTTAAGAATTCAAATACGCAACGTGGCCTCGACAAGTGCACTAATCAAGCCACTTGTTTAAATATTGCAGAGAATATTGGAGAATCAGAATCGCTATCGCTCTGTTTATATAAAGAGTATGTATGTAATATTTTTGGCTAAATAAATAAATAGACACGTGTGCACGTGGTGACCTTCCCGATACACTTGTTACTATAAGTGTTGGTGTGTGTTTTTTTACCACTGTTAGCGCAGCTTCGTTACCGCGGCTAACATCATTTGGTTTCTTTCGCATTTCATTTAAGTGTCTTTCAATAATCTCTTCCGAGCACAGCTTGACTGCGATCTTGTGTGAGTGGACTCAATTTAATTTTATCTGTGAGAAAGAGAGTTTACAAGAATGTTGTTTTCACGATCCATGATCGAATAATATTATATCCATCGATTTTTTTTTCGTTCTAGCTTCACGCGGAAGAATTTTTATTTTCCTTTTAAAGGTTTGGACAATTTTTTTCGCCGCTCCATTCAATGATCAGTGTGATTCCCATGTTTGTTTAATTCATTCATTTTAATTCAAATTTTTTGAATCCTGGCTTAACTTAGCGAGAAAAGCTTAACCATGCTTCAGTAAGATGAAAAAAAGAAAATTGAACATTAATTCGAAATTTCTTCATGCGGTCCATTTTGCATCGGGTTTTCGAAAAAATGAATACTTACGGTCCCCAGTAAATGTCAATGACAGGGAACCGTTTATATGTGAGAAATTAGTAAATATTCGTATTCTATAGATTCTATGAGACATATTTTCTCAGGGCGTCCATTTCGAAGATATGTCTTCCTTTTTCAAATTATTTTCTATGAGTACATTTACCGCTCTATTGGCGCTTTCCGTGGCTATAGCTGTTGCGATTCAGTCATCTAATTTTGTTATTTCTATTTTTAATCATGAGATGTTCAAAGTTTTTGGCTTTGTACCGGTAATAAACTAATCTCTCAATACTTTACCTTCGTTTGCTAATTTGCGATCTCTTGCCAGTGCACGTAACCCTGCCACGAACTGTATAATTGTCACACGAATTTTTTTTCTGCTTTCTTTCACGGAAACGTTGCCGTAATGCTGTCTCATTCACTTTCGGATTTATGGATTCTCAAGTTTTCAAATAATATCATTAAAGCTAGTTTCTTAAAGCACAACCTTTCTTGATAATACTTTACATTTTTGCTTCAACTTGCGTCGAGAAAATTGATTTCCTTTTATTTTATCTGTTATTTCACTCGATCCGGAACATAAATCCATTCGCTCTACGAACTCATCCCAATTCTTCTTTCTCACTTTTGTGTGCTGTTTCCTTCAACTTCATTTCACTGCTTGATATTCTTTTGTACTGCTATCCAAGCTTTTTCAGTTATAACCATTTCATCCTACATTTGTTGCAGTTTATTATCTTTTTTACCTGAGTGAAGTTTATACTCTCGTCGCCACTCTAATATAATTGGATAAAGAAAGAACTGAACACACGCTTACATGGTGAAGTTTTTATTCCAACTGTCGTGAAGGGAAAAGTGCGAGTACTTCTGCCCTCATAGACTCGCAACACACAAACATTGACACATATGTAAGCCTAGCATATGGTTGTATCCATACGCATATTCACCTAGGCACTCTAGTAGTACCCCCTATACATTCTCGCACAATCAATTTACCAAGTTCAATCAAGCCCAGTGAAGCGTAAACAGTCTATTATTCTACCACCTGTTTGCTCCTCTAATTTGTTATATTTTCTTGTGAATATTTAATATAGTCTATAATGAGTCGAAGCCACGCAAATGCTATGTACAGTACAATAAATTCGTGCTGCTAGTAACAAAAACAGTTAATTCTACATTGATTAATGTTCAATTACTGATCATATATATTGTATTGTAGAACATACTCTTGTGTAAATTATTTGCAATTGAAAAAAACGATTATTTCGAATTTTAATTATTCAATTAGCTAATTCATCCTAAGACAATGAATTGATTAATTAATTCTGCGCGTTAATATCTGTACAATAATATAATATGCTACATTAGAGGTCAATGTTGACTTGTTTAAAAATAATCGTAAATTTGAAAATTCACCCCCGGTGATTTTTGATCCATCACAATAAAAATAACACGAATTACTTAATCCTTTTAACGAAATTAATGCGCTACACGCTCACAGCTTTTTCCCCGCATAGTCCTGTAGCTCGATTGATCTCTTGCTTGCATTTTCACTCAAACCAGAGTTCGTAATCCTGTAAATAAGTCGGTAATGCAGGGCTCTGCCATTACCGCTGCATTCTCGGCTCCGTTCGCCGTCTTTGGAATAGTACGCTCGATGCTATTGACTTCCGGAATTTCGCAAACACCAACAAGCGTTGTGCGCATTCGCTACGCGCAGCTCGCTCAGACCGTCCGAATATTTCACCATTGGCGAGACTCGCGTGACGTCAATCGCGTGCAAGCAGCGCAAGGAGAACGACGTGCTCGGTGATCTGGGACTGCAATCATGTTGTTCGGACTGTACGGTGTAATTTGATCACTTATGTTCTTTCCAAATCAAATACCACTGTATTGTTCCGAAATTGTTTGTTTTGAGAAAAAATTTGTCGGAATCGGCGCAGGAGGTGACGACGAAATTATATTCTTTAACTTACCGTATAAAATATTCTGAAACGTGATAAGACGTCGTCGTGGTACGCAGTATTTGCAATTTCCCGCAATTGCGCGTATGCAGAAGGTCGATTTGGTGCTTTGGAAATATTTCAAGCGACGCACAAGCCGCCTCGCTTCTCTATCGGTGTACGTAAGCAATTTACGTGAAAACGAAATTTTACAGATGGTGAACATAATGGCTTTTCACGTCGCTTGAACCTTCAGAACACAGGTCGTTCGTACGCCAATCATTACTCGCGTGATGAAAAAAAATCTCACGCTTTTACGCAATTGCGTGAAATTTCAAATATAATAATAAAGTGATACTAGGTTGAATTGAAAAAATAATTGGTGAAATATTTTTTTAAATTCTACAACTTAACTGTCTAAAATTTTTCTGTAACAGAATATCTAAACAATTTAACTATTCATGAATAATAATAAATTTAGTAGACCGGATTTTTTTTAGATTACGTATATTTAAAATTGAAATATAGATTCATATGTTATGATTCATATAAAAGAGTAACAATAAGATTTACTTATCGAGTACATGAAATAGCTAGTGAAAGTTGAAACAAAAACAATTGTTTGTTACATTTCTGCATGAACAAGTACGAGTACGGTTGTTTAGATTGCTGTGAAATATACGTATATATGTATGTATGTATATATACATTAGAAATGGCGGTTGTAATTACAGGGATAGCCGAAGTATATCGGAACTATCCGAATGACGTTTTTTTTATTATCATCTTTACTTAAGTGATGAAAAAAACTCTCACAGTTGTAAATGAATTTTGTTTATCTTCATATTTTGAGTATTAATAATTTTATATTTTCAATATCCTAAAAAGCATAAAATTTTTTCAATGTAAAACAATGTTCGAGCGGTCATTCCAATTGAAATTTGAAAAAATAGAAGTTCTAAAATGAGTGTGAGAGAATAAAATTGCAATGACATTATATTTTATTCATCCGACCTCAATACATATACAGTACGTTGGACTTTATATCGTCATTTAGCGTATAACTTGTGAAGAAGTTTATGCAGCACTGGCGCCCAAGTTCACTGCACATTCTGCGTACTCTGCCGTGTATGTGACTAAATTATCCTGAACCGTCGTCACTGCAGACGAAAGCCCACACGATTCCAATTCCGTCTCTAATTTGCTCATATCTGATATTAGAGCGGTCGCGTTGATCATCACGTTCGAAAAGTCAGTGGCACTCGTGCCTGTAATATCAGCAGCCACCTGCGGAAAAATATTGTTTTAGACTGACTTACACACGTAGGAATCAAACGCGCATACATACGCCAGATACACACATCAGAGATAAACCGTTCACATTCAGTCACCGAACCATGTAGCCTCCACTTTAACCTCATACGGAACATTGTCACACAAATCTTCACAACAGCCACATGCATTGTTTTTGAAAAAAATTAACTTAATAACTTTTATTCTTCTGTAAGCACTACAGAAATATTAGAGTGCACTTACCTCTGCTATACATGAAATGTAAGTCCAGAAATCGGTACTGCACGAGTTCGCTTCTTCTGCCGTATCATACAGGTCTTGTAGGAAATCTGAGAACGCAGTTACCGTTGCGTCGTACTCATTATTCAGACTAGTTACATAGGTAGCGGCGCAGCTGGTTGTGTTAGCAATTGCATTAGAGATAATTGTTTGAAACTCCGTAACTAAGGTTGTACACGAGCTCAAGTCCACACTCGAATCGGAATACTGTTTGGGTGCATGAATTTTTCGTATTAGTAATTTATGAAAATTTTACTGTCACGCCTAGTGAAAAATTTTTCATACAGTTTGGCAACTTAAAACACTGAAATTTCATGTCAACTCTATAAAATCGATTACCCACGCGATAAATTTGACGGTTTTACGTCGTCAGGACATTTCAGGATTTTCAATTTATTCCAACTTGTAAGTCATTCTTCAACTTACCGATTCAACAACTGTTGCCATTTCACTAATCGCCAAGGCTGCGGTTGCGTTAGCTACCGATTCGAATGATGTGGCTGCGGTCAAAGCAGATTTGAACCCAGTTGCCTGTGAATAAAGAAAATAATTCCATTCGTGCCTTAGATACTCCGAGCATCATAATCGTTGAAATCAGACGCATTTTCGATGGAAATGAAATAAGAATTTAAGGTAACCCTCGGATTACGCGAAGCCCCCCGAATGTCACGACATTTATTTTGCAGGTACCTACCCAAGTTTTTGTATCTATAGATTTATTTTGTATATATAGATAGATAATTTTGTATCTGTAATATAGATTTTGTATTTAAATTTTATGGAATCACTGCAATGATTTGAAGACCTTGATAAAAGCGGTCCCTTCAATCCTCAAAACCTTTCTAATTTTGCCGACAAAATTTTTGGTTTTTTTTTTCTCCGTTTTCGAGCGTCCCGAAAAATTGAAACTACAAATGAGTCGTAACGGTGGAAGTAAATAGTAAACAACTTTCAAGCAAATGAAGATACCATTATACGTGTATAATTTTTTGTGATTTTTTTTTTCTATTTTTGTACGCGGGTCGAGAAAGGTTTTACTTTTACGCTAGGGGAAACAATTCGTAAATGCATAGTTTGACGTTACAAACTCATAAAATTTTACGTCGACTCCATTGAATAGATTTGCCACGTGTTAACTTTGACGTCTTCAGAAGTTTTCAGGTTATTGTCTTGATTTTCCTGTTTAATCGCTGTAGTAGAATGTCACTTACCATTTCCGTAAACACCGACTCAGCTTCAGTAGCGAAGGCCGTTATTCCAGAGGTTGACGTCGTAGTAATAGTAGATAAAATAGAACTTGTCCCGGTGGAGCTACTCTGAAAATCACAATCATCGAGATTCGCACATTTAAAAGCTTTCAAAATTTAAAAATGAAATAATCGTATTCGAATTACGAAATGCATAATTCTTTGATCGCTGTCAAACTGAAACGGCATTTGTCGTTTCCTTTTTTTTTCAAAATGTTTTAGTTACGTTTTTACAATACCGTGATGATCTTTGCTTTCTGATACGTAGACAATGTAAATTTGTCTTAGAACACGAACATTTTTTTATCAACAATTTTTGTCCTACTGTTTTTATTACACCCACATTTGTGCTAGTTTTGTCAACGGGTTTTATTAGAAAAAATCTAAACAGGATTTTTGATGTTGGCTTAAAATGAAGCTGACCTGGGTACGACATGTTCGAACATTTAATGAACGAAACTGAAAATGAGCTATAGAGGACAACGAATGCAATCATCCGATCATGACTGTTGCAAAAAAGGTAAGCTTTTTGTTTATTCAGCTAATTTGAACTGTTTAATCAACATTGCAGTGTCACTTACCACACTGCTCATTTCTGAAGTAATTGAGGACATCAAAGATGATATCGTCGTAGTTGACGACGTTTCACTTGACTCCATCGCCGCTATAATATCGGTAAGATTCGAGCCTTGGATACCCTGAGAACACAAGTATGGTGTTGAAATAAAAGTGCAAAGACGAAGACTCAAATGATGTGAAGCACGCCGAAAAACACTGATATTTTTTTGAATGTATCAAGATCAAGCTGTGAATTTACATGTAATTACGGTACAGTCTCGTCAAGTCATAATTATTCTTATCGTCTTGGTGAGAATGATTCTTTGAAGAGACAGTGAGTGAAATCGGGTGTTTCGTACTCGAAATCCACGACTGAATTTTTCTGACATTGACATTTTTAAAAAAAATGTTTTGGACAGGGTCATCTAATCGCGTGGTAGAAAACTGGAGTAATAATATCTATAGAAACGATAGAAAAAACTATCTCACACTCAACGGGGTAAATCCGGAAAGTAGGTTCTGTTATTGATATATTTGGATAGGAGTTTTTGTAACCGTGATGTATACAGTGATGAAGTTTGCGGATGTAGAGGTCAAATTGTGTTTATCGGCGACGTTTCAGTCTGCGTTCGGCCGAACATCTTGGGGCCACAAAACTTTGAACACCATTTTAGGTTGAGAATAATTGGTGATTGGGACATATGACGAAAAAACAAAAATGTTTATTAATAACGCTCTGGTACACTAACTTACGTGATGCGATATCTTCAAACCGCGCAGCAAAAAATCTCGAGTCTAAAATACATCGCATGATATTTGGATGGGTGTTAAAGAAACAAATGTTACTAAACAAAGTGCGATTGCTTCAAAAAATACGAACAGTGAGAGTGATAAATGAAAAATTTCGCATATTTTTCTCAAAAAATGACAGGCATTGATACTGTATTGATTTCCAAGTGAGAGTTCATCATTAAGCGACGATTTTGCAAAGTTTCATAGTTCTTGTTTGTTGAAATCAACGTCCATCATTAACATTATTTTATTTTACTCACGGTAACAGCGACCAGGAGGCACAAAACAGTTACGAATTTTCCCATGTTAAACGACTTTGGTTGAGCAGAATAGTTGGCAATCGAATTCAGACGGAGATTTGATATAATATGCCGAAAACGGCACTCCTTATATATGGAATGAAATCATGGTTGTTGTGCGCAAATTCAACACTTGTGTAAACCGTGGAATTAGCGAATAAACTCGTAAACACAGCCCTTCATCTCGAGTATTACCGTGTGATCGTTATAAATCAAATTTTGCAGGCACAATGGAGTGGTTGAAACTACGGCTTAAAATTCTCAAAGCTGCAATAAATATGTAGAAAATTGATAGCTAATTTCTTGGAAATAAATAATCTTTTACCCGGGATACAATAGATTTGGCCTGAGAAATTACTCAATTCTATATAACAGGTATCGAAAATCGTTCTCAAGTCAACTACGTCCATATAATCTCAACTGTTGAATGTTTACTTCTCTAGTATTATTTCTATAGCGAGTTTCGTAGTATAAGTGCCAAATGGAAAACTGAAAATAAGTTTGATGCGCCAAATTGCAACTGAGTAAGGATAAGGTAACAAGAAAAAGGAATAAACGGTTCCGACAAACTGTTTTTCGTGAAAAGAGGAGAAATATATTTTGTTTCAGTAATTTATTTGTTGAATGTAACAAATAATTGCATAGCAAAAAAATCTTTCTAACCTGTCATAGCAAAAGAAGTAATAGGGATTGAAAACAATTTTGCAGAGTCGAGTGAATTCTGAGGGATGTTTCGCACTCATATCGACTTGGTGTATGTACAGTTCATCTAAGTTTAGAAATTGGTAAAACAAATGTTTTGAAGTAACTTATATGAAAGAATACTTGAACAGATGGTACCAAAAATCGTGATACGTCATCGAATGACAAATATCACTATTATACATTCGCACGTCAGAACGTTACTTTCCACCCGACTTTTTATTCTTTGCGCAGGTGGTGCAGGCGTTAAATTAAAAGTGATTTTTTTTTCTTTTTTTTTATGAGAACAGGGTACGTACATTTTATTTTTTTATTCAATTAGTCCACTTTTCTATGATATATCGTCCCCACGAAGCACGCGATGTTGCAAATCACATTTCGAGAGACACAATTTTTTGGGTACTATCTAGTTTGTGATTATCATTCCCTGAAAAAATTCATTAAGGAATTACGGAATTCGAATCCAAGTGCTGCAACTTTTGGAGGTCAGACTCCTTCAGGAAATTTTGTTTTTCGAATCCGTATGTTTGGTCATTTTTTTTCCACAGCTATCTCTGACTCGCTCCGATTCCCGTTTATGCGTGTTAGAATTCAAATACGCAACGTGGCCCCAAGAAATACGTAATTGAGGCCACTTGTTCAAATATTTCACACAATACATAAGCGAGGAATACTAGAATTGCTGTCTCTGTATCCATAAAAAATGGTACACTGAAAATATTTTCATGATTTTACGCACCCATTCGTAATGTCACATTTTTACTAATTGTATGAAATACGTATATTCTTCTTCGTTTCGCAATCAAGTTACCGAGTTTAACCGACCCCACTGAAGCATCAATATTCTATTATTCCACCGTTTGTTGTTTGCTGTACTTTGGATATTTTCTTTCCGTTCCTGTTCACGTGAATTGGATTATTATCATTCTGAGTGTTTTCATCATATCATCATATCGTATCATCATACATCCTACATCATACATCATACATAGTATTAAAAGTTCGATACTTCACTTGCGATTAGCTAAAACAGCGTTTCGATTCTATGCCTACGAAAATTCAAGATCGAGAGAGCAAATGAAAAGTTGCTGGAATAATTATGAATATTACTGTTATAGGATACATGGAGGAGCAGGGGGACGAAGAGGGCGAAGGTGGTCGCAGGTGGTCGGAGGTGGTTGGAGGTGTTCGGTAATAGTGGGAGGTGGTAGGCGCCGGTAGGAGGTCTTAGGGGGTGGTAGAAGGTGGTCGGAGATAGTAGGAGGGGGTAGGAGCTGGAAGGAGGCGGTAGGAGGCGTTTGGAGGTGGTAAACTTTGAAAACTGGTCACAAAAATTTACCCAGGGGTATCCGTCTTTATACACATTCTTCAGTCAACGTCGAGGGTGAGCCGATTCCCGCGTTACGGCATCAGCGCTGTGACTCGCCGAATCTCGGCCAATGTTTTCCCTTACCGACCGAATCTCGTCTGAATTACTAACTTACCGACTAGCGCTTTGCTCACTTTCGTACATCCTACCCTGGTATAAAATATATGCTTGTCCCATTCTAGCTAACTGCTAAATTGTGTTTCAACTGTTTGCTCTGCGGTGATGTAGTCGGTTACACCAGGGTCACACGATTGGTCAGTGACATTCGTAGTGTAATGAGTGATAAGATGTTGCGGAAAACAGAGAGAAACCTCGGAAAATCTGTGTAATTCTTTGCCGCTATGTATCTTATACCAAATAATTAATATTAAGAATCTGTCCCGACTATGAAATAGATTAGTCAAGGCTCGTTGCAGCGGTGTAAAATGACTGAACCAACTGACGTTTCGTCGTCAGTCTAGGATTAGAGTTGTCAAATAGAAAACAAAAGCGCGGCATAACCAAGAAAGAACTTATCCTTCGCCAAAGATTCTGCGAATTAATAAACTTGAGTAAGGTAACCCAGAGTATGATTCCTCATTTCTTTGAACATTATTGTACGTGCACCTGTCATCTCGATCCTGATCACTTAACCAACATAGTATAAACCATAGCTTGTGAAATAAATAAATGGCAGCTGCAATGGATACTGATAGTGATTGGATCTCTGAGACGATCCTTGGCTCTGGCGGTTTTGGGATCGTTGAGCTTTGGAGAAATACTCATACCGGGGACAAAATAGGTGAGCTCGGTATTGCCGATCCTGAAACAAAAGGATGTTCGATAAATACTCTTTTGACACTTACTTGTATAAATTGCGCATCGCCGCTTAAGTTTTAACAGCGATCAGGCGTAATAAGTACATTATTTATCGTAGTTTTAATTAGAATAATTAGTACTGATGACTTTCTACCTTTAGCAATAAAGAAGTGTAAATCTGGTGATGCTCAATTAACTGAAAGGCAGAAGGAACGATGGGTGCATGAGGTTAATAAAATGAATCAATTGAAACACCAAAATATTGTCGCTACTAGACCTTTGCCAGATGAATTGAAAAACGTTGAAGGGCCACTGCCTGTACTTTGCATGGAATACTGTTCAAAAGGAGATCTCAGACTTGTAATTTTGCCATTGAAATATTTTTGTTTGCAAAAGTAATGTGAATAAAATAATGGTTCAAATTTTACGACTAATTGAATTAACTCGTATGCAATAATTTCTGACATCTTTTTCAATTATTGATTGTAGGTATTAACTAAGAGTGAAAATTGGTGTGGCTTGGCAGAACCAGATGCCATGCAAATATTCGGTGATGTCGCTAGTGCCATCAGTTACCTTCACTGTCAAAAAATAACACACAGAGATTTAAAGCCTGAAAATGTAGTGTTGCAAGAGAGGAATAATAAGGTAATGTTACCACTTATATTTGTGTATTCCGTTCTCTTATATTGATAGTATTATTTAAACCATTATTCACCTTACAGGTAATCTACAAATTAATTGATCTTGGTTACGCCAAGGAACTGGGACACGATAGTATCCACGCTTCTGCTGTTGGAACGTTACATTATGTTGCTCCAGAAATATTGTGGGCAGAGAAATATACTTGTTCTGTTGATTACTGGAGCTTAGGAATTCTGTTTTATGAAGTAATAACTGGCTCAAGACCATTTTTGCCAAACGAAACAAGTCCTATAGAATGGTAATAAATTTTCGAATGAAAATACCGCAATCATTCGAAAATATTCCTCACTTGAGATTTATCAATTTTTCATATCCAGGAGGAGACACGTCTCACGTAAATCAAACGATGATATATGTGTCCAATACGAAGATGGCAGCGTAGTTTATAAGCAAGATATTCAAGATTCCACTGATATATCACCGTAAGATGATGCACATGTGATTCAATCTTCAATGAAAATAAGAAATTATTTTAACTCGTTATAATATGCATACTTTTGTTCAGATTGTTCTAATGATATTTTTTATAACACTATTGCATCAGATGCATCAGAAATGCTTTGAAAGATTGGTTCAGAACTGTCCTACAATGGGATCCAAAAAAACGTGGGCGGCAATGCCAGAAAAATGGTACCGAAATCGTGGTTGTATTTTCCATGCTTGCACAAATTTTATCCAAGAAGGTACATCTGAAACATAAAAAATCAGAATTCAATGAAAATTGATTTCCACTTATCAATTGTGCTGATTTTTTTGTTTGATGTACAGGTGATTCATGTCTTCTGTGTACCACATTATCGTATATATCACTACGAAATATCGAGTGATACCACTCTTGAGCAACTGAGATGTTTGATCGAGCAAGATACTCAAATAAGTATTTCTAGTCAAGAATTACTTGACCCTGATGGTGATCTTCTGGAGGATGATGGGATTATAAAATTAAGCGACCTACGAGTGAGTATTTGAATGCTCAGAATAATTGCAAAATTTCATTGGAAAGTTATTGATCTCTAAATGATTCCCTCTGTAAATGATGCAGGGATTGAGATTGTTGTCTCTCTGAAGGCTTTGAAAACAGTAAAAAGAGTAGAGGTACACATGGATCGGAGAAGCCACTTTCCTTCAAGATTGACAGAAGCATTGAACATGTGTTGCCTCACTAGTTCACATGCTTGCATTGTTGCCCCTTGACTTCAATAATGTTGCAAACTAATCTATTGAAATTTTAGTTGACAAATCTCTTCTGTAAGATCCTGTGTTGATGAATTTAAAAAGAATGATTACAGAAATATTTTTCTTATTAAATAATTTAACCAGAATTATTTAGTTGCATCTCATTTTCAGACCGATTATTTCAGTCATTACACTGATTTCTGAATTTTTATTTATTTTAGGGTAGGTTACTAACGCTTTCGAAAAAAGAAAGTGTGCTTAGCGAGATACCTGATCCGGAAGTGCCGTATTTGGTTAGAAAAATCATTGAAGCACCAAGAATGACAATGACCAAATATGAATTGCAGCGGTGCTATTCCGCTGCAATATTTTTCGTAAAAAGAGAAGCTCAACTGTTTCGATCTTACATATTGGCTCTGTGTGCGAAAATGTTCGTAACTGCATATGCGATTAAAATAAATAATTATTATTCTTTGGCCCACTATCTCTATCAATGAATTCTGCCACTAACATACCTGTTATTAATCATTTCCAGCGATCTAGTCAACTCCAAATTCGATACTATATCATCAAAGAAAGATAACATGGCCTCAGGCTTCAACTTACTCCAAGAAGAATTTCACTCAATGTGTGAATTAATACAAAATGATGGAACTAACGTCTTAGACACATTGAAGAACGAAATTCAAAATCTAACACAGAAGCTGCAATTTCTCTCAGAAACGGTCCATGCTCTCAAAGCAAAATGCGATAAAGTTTTACATGTACGAAACATTTTAACCAAGCTTGGAGATATTGAATGGACAACAGAATACAGAGAACTGTAAGTTAAGAAAACCACTACACTATTTCTAATATTAAATTTATGGATTGCAAAAATATTTTGCGTTAATATCATTTCACATCTCAGTTTAGAAAAGGCACAAGGTATCGTTGAAAACTCTAAAATACTCTCTGAGAAGATTAAGCACCAACCAGTTCGTATGGCCAAGTTTATATTTGAACTTCTGAAATGTCGAAAAAATCTAATGAATAATGAACAACTCATCAATATAAAAAGGTACATTATTAAATTTCCACATTCCAAAAATTTATGAAAAATCTCTCAAATGGAGATGACTTGTTTTTATACATGTTATCAATAACTCATTATGATGATTACAGTACTTGTGAATTTTTGACTTCATTCTAAAGGAGCAGCTTTGTTTATTGCTGTCAGTCACTTAACGCACTATAAATCTTTGATATCATTTCTGTTCGATTTTTCAATTTTACAGTGAAATTGATCATGTGTCGACGGCTCAGGCAGCAAAAGATCTCTCAATGCAAGAAAAGTATATTGAATCTGCTGTTGCATTGGTTGGTGTTTACCGAGAACAAATTTCAAATTTGTGTAAGAAATGGGAAAATTACAAGCAAGTGGCCAGTTTTCCCAAAAATTTAGAAAGCATGGATGTAGAATGTAACGTTGATGATAACCGTGAATTGGAATCTTCCGTACGAAGTCTGAATGAAGAAGATGGTTTGACCAGTGATAATGTTATCTATGATAACTTGGTAATACGATACCTGTGAGTACTTATCTTGTGGTAATTCATTACCTATAAGTATTCATTTTCTTGATTACTGATTAGGGAAAGATAGCAAAAAACCATCGAGTTTGCGCTGCAGAATCGTGTTGCTGTCAGAAATGTTGTTCAATAGTCATGCTGAGATTTATTTTTCACACAGGCATTTTTTCCCCAATACTTCATGCCTCGACACGTGTATAATAAGTCGTAGGAAATTGTCTATTGTACCGAAAACGTCGATGTAGCAACAATAAGATATAATTATATTATTTACAGGATGCTCGACGTTATTTCTGAAACATACGAAAAGTTTAAACAAATAATGAACCTGAATCCATAAAGAGATGAAATCAAACAGAAAAAATAATTTTAAAACTTACGTTAAAAGTATATAAAACTACGTTGTATTTTACTCAAATATTTTATTACCGATTTTTCATAAAATACATAATTGCTAGATGGTAGGTCTATTATAAACTGTCAGTTATGAATTTTGATTTTATACAGTGTGATATTTGATACGAAAAATATAATACTTTTTTAAGCAACACCTATCTATATCTTATCCCTAGATAACGTATACAAACAGAAGACGTGATTTATGATTGTGAATATTTATCCACAACTATGGAGTTTTTATAACAAATCAATAATTAATATTAGTTTTTACGGGGCAGATAATGCCGTACACCCCACTTGATGTTTGCTTTCTTGTCGGTCTTGACAAATGTGTAAACCGGGGCATCCATTTTAGTCACTTTATCCCGTACTCGTTTTGGAACATGAGTGCGTGCTATTATGAGAGAATCACATTTTCACACCTTATTTCAAAACTAAATCAAGCGTTAGGTGAGTATCCAATAATGTCTGTTTGTTCTTACGTATTGTACTTTTTTCTACGATTATGATTTGTTTTCAAATTTCAGTACTTACGAATTTTAGCAGCATACGCAATGCTGAATAAAACGGCAGTGGAACAAATGAGGATAATCTGTAAACATGAATCAAAGGTAAATACATTAGTTTTATCAAATTCTGTTGTACGTCTGATATATAATACGTCTGATCGTACTTATACATATATGTACGAAAAATTCAGTTTTACAGATTTGTTGAGAATTGTGTAATTATCACTAAATTGGCGGACCAATTTCACTTACTAAACGTAAAAAATCCATTTCTCTATTCGATCTAAAGTCTCTTTCTTCGATCAAAGTCTATTCAGTTCTGAACTTATGATTCGACTGATAGAATCATAAGGCCTTGTCAATTTCATAGAAAGTGACACAACTGAACGGTCCAGGCATATATTTGTCATTTTATTAAACTTTCTCTTGATTCACTCCAATTGCTTGGAGTAGTTTCAAATAACTGAGACCAGAAGAGTTTCTAATTTTTTATCAATCAAAATAAAAGGCTATAAAAACCGCAACTGATGCAATATCATGAATGCATAAAACACCAGACATGAATTTTTTTTTTTTTTTGGGAGAATTAATTTTTTAAAATTTAAAGAAAACTCATTGTTTAAACATAGATATTTTCATTTTATTACAAAGTTGTGCACACATAATTCCTAGAATAAATTTAAATCAATTAACAATGATAAAATAAATATTCGCTAATTGTTTCCCATGTGTGGGAAAATTTGTATGCTGTTGTCATACGAATTTCCTTCGTAACATCCAACATAATCAATTCATTATACAAAACTCCCATGTAATTTGTCTTGAGTGAAGAACAGTTGATTTCTGGAGCATTATTTAAGGGGATGCATTCTCTCGCGGCTATTTTCGTCACACATTTTTTGTTTTTTATATTTTATTGACTCATACGAAAATCATGAACGGATTTAAAATTTTCAACGCTACCTTAAATTTAAGTACTTGAAAAGATCTGTTAATATTCCAACGAAACTTGTAGCCTACCAAACGACAGATAAACGTATTTAACATTACGCTATTCCTAGTTAATTGACTTGCTTCTTGTAAACATTCCTCGATCTGGTAGGAGGTACAGTTAGATTTACATTGATGACCGATTTTGATACCAAGACAGGTAGAAACACAAAAGAGTAATGAAAATTTTCTTTTATTTCTAACTAACCAGGTGCCAACTTCGTTTAATACTTCAACTGAAGAGACGAGTACGGGTAGAACTCTGTGTTACAACCAATATTCTGTTTACGTGTCATTCATGTTGTCGTGACTACGCTGCTTATGTTGGTAAGTTTTAGGAATTGGGACGCAACATCGACTATGAGAGGGGTCAAGTTTAAAAAAAAAGATGTGAATGCATCACCTCAATTTACTAGTGTAATGAAAATCATGAGCTTTATTCATTGTCACTGATGTCTTCATCGGTCGTAAATTCGGAATGTTCATCACCAGCATCGACATCCTCCGCTGTTTCTTCGTCAGATATGTCCCATTGTGGGTGCTCTGTTGGTATCTCTGGTGCTTCTTTCACGTCCAGCTATGAACATAAAAGTAATTGTTTAACAGTTCATTATTTTGTATTTACTTCTTTTTCCGTTTCAGGGCATTAATACAAAACCTCAAACAAACAAAATTCACTCACTTTAATGTCTTGAGCTTGATCAAAGCCAATGTAGGAATCACTGCGCAGGCATACAGTGAAGGTGTATAGACCTGGCCAGCGGGGTGCGGTAAACCGCAGCTGCACCTCTTCAAAAGTTGCCAATGATGTCACGTGGACAGGTGCGGTGAGCAGAGTATGACTTTTACGATCACAAATGTAAACCCACCAATATTCCTGCTTTGCTTCTGGGAACAAAGGGCAATGCACTTCGTGCGAGAGCTTGCTTCTGCCCTCTAGAATCTTTTCACGCTTTGAAATTCTCTGCTGAAATCTAGTACAACAAACATGAATTTTAAATAAGCTATCGTACAGTACAGACGGAAATATAAAAGTAGGACAAGAAAACGAGAATGGACTATTAACCAATGACCGTAAAATTATGTATACAAAAAATTTTACCTCTCCCATTCAGTATCGTCATCATCAACCGCAGAGTCCTTTTTATCGTGAGAACTTTCTTCGTCATCACTTCTTTCCGAATCCAATTCAGTGTCACTAGCATCTGAAACGCCCTCCTTATTTGGGTCTTTTTCTGCTTTAGCTTCATCCTTTCTCCTGGCGTTTGGCGTATTGTTTTGTTGAGCCGAAGTTACCGTTGCTTGCGCTTGAACGGGCACCGCCTTCTGTGATGGTGCTTTCTTATTTGAACCTTTTTTGTTCGACTTTTTAGGACCCTTTCTTTGCCTCACCCATGCAGGTTTCTTAAGAGTTTGATTCTCTTCTTCTACAGGCTCTTCATTTCCTTCTCCAGCAGCACCAGATTTGCTATCATCGATTATCGTTTGTTCCTTCACAGTATTGTCACCAAACAAGTGTTTCATATCCTTACGTGTGAGAGACACGGTGACTGTCACTATGGCTCCGGCTGTATATACAGTTGGGTTCTCATCGTCGATGACTATGATTAATAAAAAGCATCAGTAATTGTCATATTTAGATTTTTTGTGATAGTGAGTGAAAGTTAGCAATATCAGCACAAACCTTCTGAGCGAACTTTGAATTCAATATACGGCATGCTGCCAAGAACTTTCATGATATCTTCATATTGACTATCGGTCAGAGCTCTAAGAATCTGACGCCTCTCTTCCCCCTTCAACTGCGCAAACTGTTGGAGACTTTTGATTTGACGCTAGAAAAAATCAATTCAGTTATTCAGTATGTAGTCAAGTCATGTCATAATTTCAGGTAATTTCAGTTACTTGTATCCTTGACTGATTAACATACCTTTTTTGCAAGGAAGTACTTAAGATTATCGTCTGTAATATGGGGCAATTGAAGAAGAGGATTTCTAAATTCCCAAAATCCTTGTACAATCATGGGGCACAACTTCATGCAGTTTTCAATAGTTTCAATACTCGGTAATCGTTGAACTGGAAGAGTAATAATTCGAAGTTAACAACCATTGGTAATTTTAAACCTTTCCATCACACATACGATTTTTATGTTCATTATACTTACTACGTCTGGCATACGCTAATAATATCAACTGATTGACGCAAGTAACCATTTCTTGTATGAGGTAAGGACACTTTTTAACAATATATTGACGGTCTTTCTCTAATGTTTCCGGATTCAATGGCATCCGAGATAAATGAGCATGAAGTAATGCTCTTGCTTTAAGTGAATAAAGGTAGCACAAGGGTCTCTCTTTGTTCTTAGCTCCTAGATTACTAATCTGCTTTATAAGCTGTAAAAACGAAACCAGTCAGACAATGGCGATAGTTTAAAAAAAGCGACAACTTCTCCAATTAGTGGTAGAAGAAAAACTTACAGCAGGAACCTCTTCATTGTCACCTGGTCTTTCTACAATTTCGTTGTTACGCCCTTTGTAGAATTCATAAGATGCAGCCAGAATCATAATTACCCGTTTTAATGTCATGGAAGGGGTTTTATGGAAGAAGAAATAATACAGTTGTGTGGTATCCAGCAGCACCTGTATCACAATTTTTAGGCGGTCAGAGTATTCAAAGACGGACTATTTTTTCAGGCAATAGGTGAGGGGAAGAATCTGTTTACCTGGTCACCAGAATATCGGATACTTCGGTACCACCACATTCCAACGACAGTTGGTAATGCGACCATAAATACAAGAGCATACAGCCCTAGTACCCAAACCGAGTTTTCTTTTTCTACGATCCACGACGGCAGAGCTATTCCGAAACTCATAGCGCCGGGACCATCCGGATTTCCATATTTTTCCCAATTTTTTCTCGCTTCATCGTCAGTCAAGGCCTGATAGGCTGTAAAAGGTAAAATTTTATAATAAATACGTTTGAAACCATACATATTGATATTTTCCTGGACCAAATTTTAATTACCTTTGGTTAATTTCATAAATGCCTTTTCATTTCCAGTTTCTTTGTCTGGATGGAGGATCAGTGATAATTTTCTGTAAGCTTTTTTGATTTCACTTTGTGACGACCCCTAAAATTAAAAGACGTTAGCAGTGGACTTTAATTATTCTATAGCACAGATTAAGGTTTTAGGAAATACAGAGAAGTTAATATTATTCACCGATGGAACTCCCAAAATTTCAAATGGATCAAAGTTTGCCATCTCGTAGTCAAACTGGGAAACTTTATATGCCAATAATAAAAGAATGACCCAGCCAAGGATGATGAGGGATTTCCTACAATATAGAAAAGTATTTCACTATGTTATTACTTCTTTAACATAAACAATATGGTATACATTCTTTTTCAACGGTTTGAAAGACATCTTACGTGAGTAACGCTTTAGTTTCTTTCCAAGGCTCGCTTGATTGCAAGATGATCTTTTTCTTTTTACATCCATCGCATTGGCATTCTCTCGACAGAAGTTCAGGATCTGTTCGAAAACGAAATAGTGAAATTAGAATAGTTCTGATTGTGGAATTTTTTCTCAGCAAACATGAAATGTCCTTAGCAAAAGTTTGATGATTTCTTGTAAACTGGGATGGAAGAAGCTTGCTTGCTAAATTGAGGCGTTGCAATATCTACCGATGTATTGTGTAACATTTTTTCATTTATGGAAAGCAAAAACAAACGGAGCAAAACATAAGAGAAAATCGGAATGCAGGTTAATGCAGCTGCTATTAAAGAGCATAAACGCCAGACGTGTTCGTGCATAAAATTGGTTAAACTTGAATCCATTTCAAGGGCGGGTCATTGTTCTTTCGCTAATAAGCCATTGAAGCCTGTTTACAAAATCGAATGAGGAATACAGGTGGTGGGATCATAATGACACAATTATTGCCGATGCCAGTAATCACGCGCGCGATGGTATCGGGTTATTTCGGAGAAAAACACCGTTCGTTATAACGGATCGGAGCGATGAAAATCGTGCGAAACGGCTAAACAAACAAGGATGAGGATAATCGAAGAGAATACAATAACCGGATAGAAGGTTAATTGATATTCTAACCTTGTTTCGGCCGACGTGGCCACAAATAGTATGTCCCAGGTACCAGTAGCAGAGCCAAGAATGATAGAAGGAAGTAAAAAAACGTTCCGCCACTTTCGTCGTACTGAAATTTCTGTCCACTCATTTTAAATCTATTTAATTACTTTAATTTGTTTATTGTAATTTGTATAATCGGAACCCTAATTCCCCCTTTACTTGAATAAATATCCTATACTCTACATTCGCGATGCCATAAGGACCGAGGTTATGTACGCCCGCGTACCGCCGCGTACAAATTCTTCACTATCTTCACGACTCGTCGTCGTCATTCACAGTCATTCATGGGTGTCAGCAGGCCAGCGACGCAGCTGCCAACTCATCAGCTAGCAAAGTAACCATTGAACTATTTAATTTCTGGTTATTTCGCGGTAATTATTGCCTGGCTGCGGTGTTGGCATCTCTGCTTTCGAGAGTGGTGAGGCCGCTACGTTCAGGCAAAGCGAATGCCGGACGAGATCTGAAAGTTGAATGGTGTGTTGTGATCCCGGTGTCGAAGTCGTTGAAACGGTCCGACTTCGTTTTTAGTAAATCGGAGGTGACAAGGTGTATTTTTACCAATCATGTATAACCCGATCGACGGCATTTCATCCTAGGCTGTAGCCTGAATTTTAATTGATAATCGACGAGACGATGAACATTACGTGCTGCATTTGTGCCGAGCTTCTTGTACCCTCGGACGATGTAACTTTCACACCATGCGGACATTTCTTTCATTTTGTATGCGTTACTCACTGGTTGGAAAGGTATCATTGATTCACAATTGATTAAATAATGTGTTATTTCAACGTACCTACCTCATATATTATCAAGTATAATTCATCACAAAGGGCAGGACGTGTACCGGTCTCCCGCGCTGATCTGCAATCTTACTTTTATTCAATATTTTGCGACAAATCTGATAGAGATACGTTTTTTATTATTACAACAAAATTCTCGTTCTTAAATACACCTACAGATAGTTATTTAACTCTAATTTCTTCATCGGTGAATGCAGGGTCCTTTGACTAAGGACATAGGGGTCATTATTGTTGTTATGATCTTGACTACTGTTATATCAATTTGTTTATTAATTTTTTGCAACCTTGCCAGGTCCAAGACTTGCCCGCAATGCCGAACAAAGGTCACAGAAAAAACAATCCACAGAGCGTATTTCAATTTTTCGAACACAGACACAAATCGAGAAGATGTTGGACAGCTTCATAGTAAAATTGACAGTTTGAAATTTGAAATCAAACTAAAAGATTTGGATATTAAAAATTGCGGAGAAGAGAATGCAAAGTTTAAGGCACAAAACACTGGTCTTCGGGCAGAAGTTAAGAAACTTGAAGTTGAAATCGAGAAACACAGGTCTGCCATTTACGCCCTTAAGGAGCAAGCCAAATATTTGAAAGAAAAAAGCTCTGATGCTGATGCGGCTCAGAAAGAAGTTGTTAGGTTGAAAGCATGCCTTCAACAATGTCACCAGTAAGCAAATGTAGTCTAAGAGTGCAATTTATGGTAATTTTTAAAGAGAAATGTTGAGCAACAATCACACAAGTTGATGAAATAAACTTCGCCTTCTATCAATGCAGGCTTCTGAACCTTAAAGAAAAAATAAAAACTGAACCTAATGAATTGTTATTATGGTTACAGAATACAAACACTCATAACTGGTTCACAAGTCGAGGTAGACAAAATGCTCGGTGAATCACATGACAGAGAGTCACTTGTTACATATCTTTCCATAATGAAACGGTAATTACATACTAAAAAACTACCCGAATTCAAATAATCAAGTGATACCTGAAACACCTATAAGAATATTTACTTAAATGGCCATTGCAGGGAAATGAGCTGCAGCTTACAGAGGCGCAAAGAAATCCGAGAAAGAGTCAGAAAGCTACAAGAAGAACTTCTTGTTGTCAAATCTGAGCGCAACGATCTTATGCGCAAAGAAACCAAATTCAGGTATAAAATTTTTATGTTAACTGTTACTTTTTGTTTTCATTATTAGAGATAATTATTCCCTTTTAGCATAAGTGATGCATCTACTCACTGCCTTTCAACTTGTTCTTACATACAATATTCTCAATAATATACACTATATACAGCACGTTTTTTTCTTTCTTTGCTTGCTCTATTCTTTTCCTTCGCGCTTCATTCTTAAGCTTTTCATTACGATGCGTATATCTTATATACTGTGCACATTAGCGTTACGCCTCTCCAGTGACTTGTGTTTGCTTTCTTCCCTTTCTCTTATATTGGACATATTACGCCTCCCTTCCAGTCCTCCAACCATCCTTGTCCTTTCCAGATCTCCTGTATAATCTTTCTCAATCCCTTCCTGACGTTTTCACCTGTGTATTTCCATGTCTTGTTCCTTACTCCGTCCATGTCTGCACTCTTTTTCGTTTTCACTTTTCTCATTACCTCCACAGTTACTTCCCTTCTAATTTCTCCCGTCTCGGTCCTTTCCGTCTCCATCCTCTCCTCTCCACCATTTTTATTTTCTGATCCTTCCAGATGAAATGTTGTTTCCACTTATCCACTATTATGATCGTTAACGTTGATTAGACTTTGCAATTATTAGCAATGTATGTTAGTCATTTTTAATCAACACGAAAAATATCATTTCTGTTCCAGACAATTGGAGGCAAACTTGAGTCATTGTGAGAATGAGAAGAAATCGTTGGAATTAAAACTCGACGAAATCAAAAAACAACTTGCTTCCAATACTACATTGCGAACCAGCGAAGACATTCAGCGATATATTGCTGAAAGTCCAGCTCCAGAAAGCATGAAGGCTTCTAAGAAGCGTGCAACAGTACCTGCTAGCATCGAATCCGATGTTGAAACAGTAATTGCAGTTACAGAATTATATTCTACCGAATAATGACTGGTTTTTTTTGACAATACCAAATACACATAATCATAATGTAATTTAAGGATGATTCACCAAGTGTCATCCAAAGTCCAACTCCACGGAAACTAAAGATATTGAGAAAGTCAGTGGTAATACCTGATACCCCGGAACTCAACCTTAAGGTAATTTTATTTTACAAAATTTCTTTGTGACTAGTTCATGATTACCGCTCAGTTTTTGTAGAGCTATGAAGTATGATCTCTCTATGATTCAGATTTCAATCATTTTCAGAATTAAAATTTTCTAGAATAGATTAATCCTTTATTAATAGTGTGGAATTTTATGAGAATACAACTCACATATATTCATGTAATTTAAGGATGATTCATCGAATGCCGTTCAGAGTCCAACTTCGAGAAGAATGAAGATATTGAGGAAACCATTGGTAATAACTGATACCCCTGAATCCGACGTCACGGTAATTTTGCTCTACCAAACTTCATTTATAACTAGTTTATGATAGTCACCCAGTTTCTGTAGAGCTGTGAAGTATGATTTATCTTGGATTCAAGTTTCAATCTCCAACATGTGCAATGCGAAATTTATATTTATGGCCTTGAATGTTCCGGTAAGTGTGTGTATTATTTAACGTATGATTTATGTAAAGCCTTCAGTATGCGGTAAAAAATCTGACGATGAGGCATCGTCGTCATATCTACCTGTCAAGTCTCAAGGTGTTGGCGTCTATTCAATATTGAGTCAGAGTAGCAGAGTTAGACCCTCGAGTTCAAGTCTCTCGATTTTGGCAAAGAAACCAAGACTTGATCTTTCACAGGTAAAGAATATTTATTTCCATTCACGAATATACGTCTTTCTATAACATCTCAGTGCTTCATGTATTATCACCAATGAATTTTATACTTTATGATGTGACGTCTGCGAATTTTTCTGGACTTAGAAAGGGGCAAAATCTAAGGAGCTGCAGTACGATGGTTTCGGTGGACATTCAAAAGTCGATGATTTTCCGAGTCCGATTTTAAAGTGTAAGAAAAAGAAGAATAACTTGATGTCAGTCAGAGTAAAACGGTCTAAAACCAGTGACGACAACAATAAAAAGCTCGATAAATTTTTTATTGACTTAACATAGGAAGGTCCGAATATCTTTTTAACTGTACATACATGAACAAGCTGTTTTAACAATACCAGTGAAGTTAGGAGACTGAAGCAAGATATATATGTTTCTTAATCTATACTATTCAATCTGTACCTAATAGCGAATATGCTTTTATCATTTTTTAATCTCAATTATCAGTATTTATATTTATTTAATAAGTGAATTGAACAAATTTGCGCTACAGGTGATTCTAAGTTCTTCAACAATCGTGCGAATTGCTAACGTATTCCAATTAAATGCAACCCGTGTTTCGTATAATACTCCAAGATTATTACCCTGGCATAATTTGATATCTGCCAAAGTTTGTGTTCAGTTAAAATGCAACCAGTCGGTAATCCTGGCGGTGGCGTCGTCCTGGTGGCGATTCTACGAATCAGATTCGCCGCAATCAGAAAGTAAGAGGGTCGCAATAGAACGGGCGGGAGTAATTATGAAACGTGAAAAACGACGTTGTTTTGACCCTAGAAATTAACCCCTCATTTTCACACATTGTATTATTTACTCTTTACGTATTCAGAAGTTTTACCATAAAATTCTGGTCATGATAAATAAATAAATTTTTTTTAAAAACGAAGTGTACAATCAAACGTTAAAGTCGAGCAAGAGTGAATCAAAACCAAACTTCATCCAAGTTGAACAAAAATAAACGTTAAAAATGGTGATGGGAAACCGAAATCTGTCCGAGAACCAGGCAACCTTTTATCCTCCTTCTTTAAATCCGGCATACATGGGCGCTCATCCGCCAATTAAAGTCGGAGGTTCATCCTACGAAGGGGGAACAGTCAGCTACTTCCAAAGTTACAGAAACGAGACTCTGTCCAGGTTTTCGGTGAGCCTTTACACTTATGACGATTCGACGATTCAACGAATACGACGATTGACAAACCTAATGAATCAATGTTCCAAGAAAGATGCCACCTTACGAATGGGGACTGCAAAGCACCCCTTACAGTCCAAGACCGGATTTAGTTGCTGCCGCGAAAGTTCGTGACTACAACAGGTCCTTGTCGGTCCCACGAAATAACATCACAACGATTGATGCAGGACGCATGCGGGAAATCGATGATCTGTACAAGGTGAGACAGTCTTGAAAAACACATACTTTTCAGGGCGTTCAATTTCAAGAACTGAAGGGTAAATCAATGGCGAAGTTTAACCGCCAAAAAACGCAGACACTTAACTCGAAGATTTATAGGCTTGGTACCGCGTTCGTCTCCGAGCTGTTCAGGATTTATGAATTTCTTTCTTCAGGGCGTGCAAATGCATCGTCAACAGTACAAGGACCATACAGGATCCCTCCACCCGTTGAGCTTCTTCAAAGCGGACGAGTATCCGTTCCAGTGTTCCCCGACATTGGTACCCACCTACTTTTCCAAGCATCCGGAAACCTACACGGAGTACAAGCGACCTCCCGTCCTTCCTCTGACCTTTGAGAGGGCGACCAAGACCCCGTACATGCCCGAATTCGCCTTCCCGGGAATTTATTCTCCCGGCAACTGTATCGCCTACAAACGCTAATCTTTGGTTGTTTACGAGAGAAATCGATTCTTCGAGACAATTTGCAATCTCTAAGGGATAGGAAGGCGCATGCTTCGACAGGGTAAAGAAATTTTTACATCGTTCTTGAAATAATTTAATACACTTATGATAAAATAATTTTCATCCAAAAGCCAATCGCGCAATCAGAGATTTTGTAACGAATTACCCTGACTAGAATATGATTTTGATCCACTAACTGTTGCAATATTCGATGTACTTTCTACGGCAATTGAACGGTAATTACGAACTAAAACTGTTTAATCAATAAAACTTCGGTACTTTTCATTCCGTGTGTTAGTCATGGCGTTCGCTGACACGTAGGAATTTAAACCACGGTGCTCTCGTAGAATTCCGTTCCAACTGATAGGCTTGTTTCGTAATTATACCCACGACAGTATGCTTTCCTCGTAGCTAAGGCATGAATCTGAACGTGAGCGTGAATTCTGGCATCCTGGAAACGATGTGTACGAACTCTTGAGGCGCAATACTTCCGGTATGGTCCATGTCCATCTCTTGAAGCACCTATAAAAAGTACGGGGAAAAAGCCCCCTGAATATATCGAAATTCTTTTACAGTTTAATCGTGAATTATACGGCGCGATAAATCTTGGAAGGAAACTAAACTGCAATTAATTATGTCACAAAGGGATAATCGATGCAGATACATGCACATATTTTTAGATTTTGGTATACATACTGCAGCTGTATGTACTCACCGCTTGGGCAATGTACTCGGAACTTGGCCGATCAATTCGAGGCTCGCTGTTCTCGTTTAAACCAGTTAATCTCTCTATAGATTCGATCAAATCATCAAGCGACAGCTGATTATCGCCATCGAAGTCTGAAAGAGTACGGAAATCATTCGGTTTTTGAAAAAGGTTAAAGTTGAAAAAAATCTTCAATGCACGAATACCACATGACAAATTTTCCATTGAGACTGATGTACTATAAATATTAAATACATCGATTAAGATCGCTTTGACGACAATGATCATTACCGAAAATTCGAAATGCCCAAGCGGCTCGGACCTCCTCAGGGCAGTTTTCCGAAAGTGCAGAACACAAGTCGAGAGTGTCCTCGAAGCTAAAATGACCGTCTTGTTCCGAAGAGAAAACCCTCATGATTGAATCGCGGAAAGGATTATGCTGAAAATGTGATAAAAAGAAGATCAAATGAACAATGGCTTGTTGTCGGCAAATAAAACCAATATACGTAGCTGAATATTTCCTACCCGTATCGCTGGAAAAATCTTGACAATATGTTCGACAGGGAATCTGTGTTTAAAATCTTCATTCAATTCTTCCGGTCCCAAAGTTTTGAAGAGCTTGTAAATGCTGAAAATAAGACATTTTCTTTATTCCAGTATTCCAATATTGACGAGAACGCGATTTCGACTTACTGCATGATTTCGGCTTTCGTTAAAAAAGTCAGCTGGCAATACTCCTCCAACTTTTCCTGGGTAATTTGTTTTGTACTAACTGAGCTCCCCATGATTCCAGATTTCTGAGGATTAATCGAACCTCAAATTAGCCACCATTAACGTTTAACAGTCTCCACCCTCTCGGACAAAGGTTGATAATATTCGAAACCCAGCTATAATTTCTTCACTTACTTGTTAATTTTTCAAAGTCTGTTCCGAGCAGATAATTTAGACGAACTTTTCCCCCGTTTCGGGCAATCAATTGTCATGCGTCACCTGGTAATACAATTGTTAAAATACCACCTTATCATTTTAACTTCCGATTTATCTCGCCGCGGTGAGCGTCAAAAGGTTATTTTTTCATCGTTGTTGAAAACTTATTGTAAAACGAATCCTCAACAATTTTCTCCATTTTAAAATGCGATTCGAGCCGATAACAGATCTAATATTTTATACCACTTGATCATTCCATTCTCTGCAATGATTGCAAAGAAATTGCGAGAAAGAAAAAATTCACAAGTACAGTAATCTACGCGATTTTTTCAGCACGTTCGCGTCTGCACCTCCACCTTATGACGCAACACGTTATGACGTATTTGTATGTGTATCGGAGCAATAAGGCACGCTATTGACACGAGTATATTTATACATTGCAACGCGTGTGATACAGACCTTGTTGTTGGAAAATATGCTCGATGTCTCCCATAAAAATGTCTACACACTGCCGGACAATATGCGCAACAAGCCTTAGTCAGTCGACAGAGCGAGATATCGGATTGGTGTGACAACATTTATCTTGAAAGGAAACACACGAACACGTACGTTTGCACACATCCTCGCTGATTCGTAATCTACGTGGTTTTTACTCCCGAGTACGTGCGTCAAATACGCGAGGTGTTTCACCTGCGTGTTTTTTACTTTGGCTTTTATCCAATCGAACCACGGGCTCCGCAGTGTCTGATAAGACCTTATCGCGACGGCGTGTTCATATCTGATGAGCGAGATTGCAAGTGTGTTTTACTCTGACTCACCGGCGATTCATTCGCTCGATTTGAATAACACTCACAATCCGTTTCCCGGTTTGTCTTCGTCTATTGACCGAACGCCACCAGTTTATAAAGAGGATAAGAGTCGAGGCCGTGAAGCATGCTGCAGACTCTGGCTACGAGCCGTGACGCAAGTGCCTCTGTAGCTCGGCTTGTACCCAAGTTTTTCGTGAAAAAGTTACTCGAGTAGTTGTATTATAAAATAATTGAAAGACCGCTCGAAACGAGTATCGGATTAATTTGCATTGAAAAGGTCACTTTACGGAGCCGAGGAATATCATTCCAAAATTGCCTGTTTGGCTGAAATGCCCGAGGCTTATCTGGAAATCGTATGAACGCGGTATTTGATCATTCGACCGCACGGCCACTTGAAATAATTATTAGTAACCGAATACAGAGAATTTTCCACTAGACGGCAAATGCGTTTACAGCCTGCACAAATCGCCGCGGGAGTTTGAATTAATTTATCAACAACCAGGGATTATTGGGATTTCAATCAAATGCTAATAACTTATAAATTTATGCGGAAGTTAATAGCGGGAAAGTTAGAAACCACACCCGGTCCAATCAGTCGGGTAATTAATTCACCGCATCCGGTTAATTACTTTTGCATAAAAATTTTAGCATTCAATATGTGAGAGGTTTTCGCTGTTGGAAATAATTGCGAAAATTATATCAATGAACTAACATATAGAGGTGGAAACGACAACAAGAAAAATAAAAATAAAAATTGAGAGCTCGATCATCGCGAAAGCGGAAAAACTCTACGGACCAACAAAGTCGATAAGCCGTTCCGATTTGCGATATCGCTTCGCTGCGGAACGGCGGCATTTGTGGAAACCATGCAGGGTACCAGAGAGACCAGAACCATAGAGGGTGATGTATCGATGTGTCAACGGCAAGTATATGTCATGGCACGTCTATTGCATCCCATCGAACCACTGCTCGGTTTGGTTTGTGACCTGTGAACCGTTTCAACGGCTGGCAGATGTAGATCGAGAGCTTTTTTCGAGTTTTTTTTTTTTTTTTGTTTTACCTGCGATAATCAGTAATACTCTCGCACTTTCCATCGGCCCTTAGTTATATTTCATTCTTCAACGTAAACCGATTAATTCATTAACGGCATCAATTGGTGTCCTGCAATCGTGAAATGAGCACGATTTAAGTGTGATTGAAGAGCGTGAATGACCGTAAACTAAAATTTATAAACATATGACGGTGTTGGGAAAATGTTTCGGTCTACAGTGTATTGCTCGTCAAAATACTCTTCGCAAAATTGAAACGCGTATTCGCGTATTACAGCTTGGAAGAAGTTGGCGAAATGTTACGGCTATACTTTCACCGTAATACTACAGGGTGAACTCCTTGTCCGAGAATCCTTACAAACCCGGTCGCGATATTTCGCGTTGTGTAGTATATTGTGGATGTTAGCGCCTGATAGTTCCGTATCTAACTTTCCTGGCGTTTCAGTTCTTCTCCAGGTTATACGGTACGAATATGTCCATTTACTATCGCGCGTATATGCATATCTGTATACACGTATACACGAATGTATGCGGGTACGTATGTGAATGGGAGGAAGCCAAGCCGGTACATTTACTCGCGTCCCGTCGATTTTGCAGCGCAGCCTCAGGAGTCTTTGAATCGTGTTCATCTACCGTGTACTTGACCACCAAGTGCCCTCTCTGGTCATCCCCTGAGGCCTTGAACAAACACCGATACGAAGGGAGCGTAGATGTCAGTAGAGCCGGTAGTGTGTTGAAGGGTCCGAAAGTGGATATTCGGAAAGAAGCGTTCGTTGTTGTGGGCACAAGAAATTTTTATTCATCACTTTGATCTCAACGCGATGATGTTATTGCATAAAATTCTTGGATTTCCGGGTTTCAAAGGTATTCGACGAACGGTACGCGATGTGAACGCGTTTACTTTTACCAACGCCTTGCGATTCGAGGCAAAATCTCATGGTTTCTTAGTACCGTCTAATTATACTTCAAAAGGGTGGATAATCTGATATAACAAGACTGCGTTACGGAAGAATTTCCTTGAGGTATACAAATTACGGTGAAAAATAATCCCCTTCAATTTCACGGTATACGTATACAATCCCCTTAATTAAAGACAAGAGATTTTTAAGGTATTTACAGCTCGTCAATTAAGCTGGAGTCTCCTACCTTAAATTTTCATGTTAATTGATATTATATCAAGTCAATCGTGTGATGAAATCATCCTAGTTGACTGAATATATACGTAATGTAAATATACATGCGTAATGTATAATCATTATTATTATAGGAAATAGATGGAAATTACAAAATTAACCCGTTTCAGACTGAATTTGATTTTGTTTAATTAGGTGGGTAAAATCAGTTACTGCCCATTATATTACTTCGATAGTTTGAAACTCGAGATCCACCATTTCAATAGCTTTTGCTAATTAAGAGCTAAACAAATTCCAGCAAATCTCTAGAACTCTGGAGAGATCCTCGACGGAGCTACAAGTCAGTTTATTAAATATATTCCACCAATATGATGGTTATTGCAAATATTTTCATCGTTTCGGGCTTAAAGGTGAAGTTTACTGAAGCTTAGGTACACGCTATATTTTCAAGAACCCGTCTCACGTTAAATAATGTAGCTATAAAAAAAATTTCTTCCGACTCGAGATTGTCGTTAACTTTACTCGAATTTTAACGCGCTTGGATAAGAAATCAACACGGCCAGTTTTCCCCTAATTTTCCGACGCCAAATATTTTGTGCCAACTCTCGTCGTACCTGATAAAAGTTGTAATTTTTTGTCAGGAAAGAAGAGACGAAAAGGCTCTGGAAGAATGATCGTGCCTTGTTATACGAGGATTTCAAACAGCACGATTTATTAGAGCGAGAAATCTGTACCGGAACGACGTGCAGGGCATCTCGCCTCGTCCCGAGGGACCTGGACTCCTGCCGGGCGAAGAGTCATCCTGCGTCAGCCAACCGAGAGATAAGACTTCACGGAGAAGCGTGCACGTAGGTACATATTCCTCGACCTCGAATCACCCGGCAGGCTTCAAAGTAGCCGCCACATTACCAAATGAGGCTCGGTGCAAACGCGGATCGAGATTATCTCCGTGAGCAAGTCGTGCAACTTGAGGATAGAACACCGCCGACTGTCACGAAACGGACGAACAAAACGTCGCTTCAGGGTTATCTTCCTTCCGCAACCCGCCGACTCTCGTCTAGTGTTAAGTTTCGCCTGATGGGTGCGACGTACCCGCTTCACCCCGATATTGATGAATGAGAATTAATTATTAAACGTGTTGGAATCGGGTTGCAGGCTAGTTTCAATACCTCTACCCACTCCGCGACGAATGTGCGCCAATCAATGTGGGAGAGCCAATTTACGGTCAGCTTTTACGTCGATCATATACCGCTTTCGAGTGTCCATCGATGTTGTACCTACTAGAGTTTTCGCTACCCGTAATCAAAACAAGTATTCGTATCGTTTTTGATAATAGAGGCCAGTAGCTTTGACCGATGTGTTTTAAATTTATTGGGTTTTTTCACATTTACGAAGACCTGCGAGGCAGGTGAAATAAAAAGGACACGACTGGAATAATTCTAAAACGGAACATTTTTCGTTCCTCACAGCTCAATTTCAGCGCAACCATCAGCCTTTCTCCGTGTTAAATAATTGCCATCTGTCAATTAGATTTGTCAGTAACGGACGTTACAAATTATATTAACTGCGGTGCACTGCCGCTGGAGTTGGAAATCGCTCTCGAACGACCGACGGTGACTTTGGATCCCCTGCTCCGGTAGCATGCACGCCGTAGTCTGAACAGGGAGAATATTCACTCGAATACAGATATACCGCTCGCATGTCAGCGTATCGCCTAAATCAACTTTTGTCGTCCTCGTTCGTCCGACCCTATTTTATCTCTTGGACACCGGAGACGACCAAGTGTGATCTAACTTAGTTTTGTGAATTTTTCATCAAGTCTGCACACGGCCTCTTCGCCCATCGCGAGAGCGGGATGGAAAAAAGTAAATAACAAAAATCCCTTAATAAGGGTCGAAGGTATTTAGAACGGAAAGGCAACTCTTCACGATCATTCGATCTGAGCAAGTGTGATAAATTAAACGCTCGATCCTCTTTTTGCCGAACCGCCGAATCTTGTTACCGTTTAATTAGTCTTCATAATCGTCTACATTTTTGCCCGTAGCAGCGTGGTCGTGGTGGATCGGCTCAAGTGCCATTAAAATATTACGTCGCGCTGTTTTTACCGCACATTTTGACGTGATGTGACGTACTTTGTTCTTGAACCTCCCCCCCCCCCCCCCCCCCACCTTGCGTAAAATTGAAAATTTAATAATAATATAATATTACGGGTAATGTTGATTGTCCGATCAAAAAACAAATAAATATGCATATAATAGAGCGTGACAATGAGAGTGTATCCCACCCTCCCTGAGAACGCGGAGTAATATTTGAATGGTTCATTATTGTTGGTAATGCGCGATGAGAGGTTTAAAATAGTTATCTAAGAACCTCTTTGACCACTTTGTTTCATAAAAATCTCAGGACGCTGAAACGTTACTTGAGTTACACTGTTACAACGTTAATTAGATATCGTCTCACTTAACGGGTGCTGATCTGAGATACCTACATAATTTTATTACGCGTTAGGATCACCTGTTGCAAATATGAAAAATACAAGAAGGAAATGAATATTCAAGGGACACAGATTCGGGATGAATTAATTACGTTTATTGATTATACATAGGTATACATAAATTCACTGAGTCAACGCATCGATATAATATACGGGGTATTCCATGCCAACTCGACCTGCAGCCAACCCTCACTAGCTCCGATTTTGCTTGAACATTAATGCAGTGTTTCGGGGACCGAAAAAGTAACCCCTGAATTGTTTCAGATTTTTTTGACCACTGGTCAGAAAGTTGTCTTATTAACGAAAAATATGTGAGTACCTACCTGAACTAAATGTCTGCGGTAGTAAGTTATATCTTAAAAGAGAAATTATCAAAATCAAAATAATATTTCATTTGTTTGGTAAATAAAAAAAAATGACAGGGATGCGTATAATTACGTATACGAACATGATGTTCGATCTATCACATAATAAATATCTTTCATCCGTATGGTAAAACAATTTTTATGAACGTTCTGAGAAATTATGCACCTACCTGAGTTTATGGGGTACTCGATTAACTGTGAACCATTTTACATTGTAACTTCTGAACCAAATATCTCTCCATGTTTGGCAAGGTCTCGACAGTTTTGCGAAAAAAAATGCATCAAAACTCGAAAAAAATCGCGAATAATATTTCCTTCCAATTCACGCCATTGCGAAGAATTTTTTTATTGATGATTTTTTCGCACGACCGACGGATGTGGGGATATAAATTCGTATGAAAATAAGACAACTTTATAACCAGTGGTAAAAAAAATCTGAAATAATTCAGGGGTTACCTTTTCGACCCACGAAATAATATATTAAAATTGAAGGCAAATCGGGGATGGTGAGGGTTAGCGGTAGGTCGAGTTGGCACGGAATGCTCCATACATACTGGCTTTTGGCAACGCAATAAATTAATTAGCTACACCTTTGCAAGCTATTGAACACTCAATTGACATCTAGAATTAGATTCATGTTTTGGCCCGCTGAAATACTGTCTGTTGCGAAAGAGACTAATTTGATCACACATTTCGTCGATTATTATTACTAATACACGGACTAACACATACATATTACATATATGAATATAGAAATATTTTAGAAAAGTATGAACACATATGTATTCGGAATTGAGTATCATGTATAAAAGGGAACGTAGATTTATACTTGTATGAATTCATACCGTCAATATTTTAAAGTTGTATTCAACCGACGATGCCATTTTATTTAGGTACCGGTGAATTTTCTACAACTTTGAGATCAGTTTTCGCAACTCTCGTCGGAGTATTTTCCCTGACGGACTCTTTGGAATTTCTTCAATGAACCGGACACCGCCTCTCAGCCACTTTGACGGTGATACTTGTCCTGTGGAAGAAAAAAATACTCATCAAATGACGAGGAATAATTAATCCCGAAATTAAACCGAGCTACGGAACTACTTGACCTTATGATATTTCCCAAAAGCGTTCAAGGAAAATAGAGGTATTCATGTTTCGAAATAAAATACGAAACTGTTCATAACAACTCAATTCTCGTTCTTAATCGATCATTAATTTATTACGCTTATCATATTACCATCGACGAACTTTCGAATTTCTTCAGCCGAAACCTGAGCTCCAGGCTGTCGAGCGACAAAGGCGAGCGGCAGTTCCCCGGAGTTCTCATCCGGGATGCCGATAACGGCGGCATCCTTGACCGCGGGGTGCTTAAGCAGAATGGCCTCAAGCTCGGCCGGCGGTACCTGAAAGGCCTTGTACTTGATCAGCTCCTTGAGGCGATCGACGACGAAGATGTAGCCGTCCTCGTCGTAGTAGCCGATGTCGCCGGTGTGAAGCCATCCGTCCTTGTCTATTATCTCGGCCGTGGCCTTGGGGTCACCGCAGTATCCCATCATGACGAGATCCCCGGCGATGCAGATCTCGCCCTGTTCCCGGGGACCGAGAACCTTGGAAGTCTCGACGTCGACAACCTTGCACAAAGTGTCGGGTGATATGATTCCCGCGCTTCCGCTCTTGTTCTTCGTCTTTGGACTCAGGGACACTATCACCGTGGTCTCGGTCATGCCGTAACCCTGACGGATGCAGGGGACGCCGAGACGTCGCATCACGGCCGTTTGAATCTGTGGGGGAAATGAGCAACGCGTAAGTTTCATACCGAGTTGGTATTTTCAACCGAGTGCGTTAATCGTGTAACCTCCTCGGAGAGCGGAGCCGCGCCGCAAATGATCTCTTGAATGCTGCTCAAGTCGAATTTAGCGACGATCGGATGCTTGGCGAGGAACACCATGATCGGCGGTACCAGCGGGACGATGGCCACCTTGTGAGTTTGTATGGCGCTGAGGAAGACCAGAGGGTCGAACTCGCTCATCACGATGGCCTTTCCTCTGGTGGCTATCAGCCCGAGAACCAGTGAGAAACCGTAACCGTGAAAATATGGCAAAAGCCCGAGTAGCGGACGGTCTGGATTCAGGTTCACGAAGTCCGGATTCCTGAAAGTTGGAATTTCGGTATCTACATTCACTCGTCGCGTTTGCTATTACCGCTACCCTATATACCTATACGTATATCTTCGCCCCGGTGCTCTCGGTCTAGTTACTTGATTACGTGACCCTATTGCTGCGCCCTGACTATTACAGGGCGTACATTCCGATTGCCGCGTTTGTCGGCTAAGTGCTCTCGTCGACCCGGCAAATGCCTAGCACCGTCACGCGTGCGAGGGAACATCTTTTCAAGCCAACAAAAACATTCCCGCAAAAACTTAAACCTGCTACGAACTCACTTGAAATGTTGGACCAGAGTCAGGAGGTTGTGATGAGACAGCATGACGCCTTTTGCCAATCCAGTGGTGCCACTGGAGCACAAAATGACAGCGGCCTGCTTCTTGTAGCCCTGAAGCTCGACGCAACTGAAGCTGTCAAGTTCCAAGACTGGCTCAGTCTCGGCAAGGATGTCCGCTAGGGTGGGAATACCCGAGGAATCGGCATCCGAAGAGAGTTGAATGACCAGCGGCTTCGGATTCATCTCGTCGATTATTTCCAGCACGAGCTTCTCCGATCGAGGTGACACGAAGATTATGCTCGGCTTTGAGATACTCAGAGCGTGCAACAGCTCGGCTGTGTATAGCGGAGGTACAAGCTTAGAAGGACAAGATCAGCGGCGAATTCAGAAAATTCGTCCCGTCAACGACGGAACTGAAAATCAGTCTCGGTACGTAAGTATTGAATATACCTTTCGAATAAGTTGGGTTCAGGGGAGCTATCGCTGCGCCCAAGTAAAGCGAAGCCAGTGTAGGAATGACCAGATTCAATCGGTTCTCGCTTGAAATAGCGACGTGATCACCGCTCTTAAGCCCTCGTTTACGTAGACTCTCGCACAAACGAATGCTCTGCTCTAATATCTCGTTGTATTTGAGCGTCTCTCCCGTGACAGCGTCGACCTGTTTTATATCAGTGTTGAAATTAGGTGAATCGATTGAGAAGTTCATACACGAAGGGAAAGGAGTTCTTGAACCAACAAAATAGATTTTGTTGGATGCCATTCTCTTCAATCTAGTATCCGTTGTTTGTTCGAAATACGATGACTTCAATTCAACAATTTCGATTTGGTTGATTTGTCAAAATGATTTAGTCAAGCGAATTCTTTGATTCAACAAAAGCCTTTCTCGTCGCGATCGAGTGAAGTATCTATTCGGGTGAATCTCTTGATGTATTTCCGAAATTGAGTCAAGTAAATATCGTTTCATTTGAAGTTTGTGTGTTGTTCCTTCAAGACGCATGTTCGTTGTCAGAAATAATTAGGTACTTCAAATAAAATAGGGATATGAATCTAGCCAACAAAAAATTTACATCGATTGAACGCCATACTTTGTTGATCTAACCGGAGCTTGTTTGGCGTAACTGGTTCAATCAGTTGCACTAATTTGTTTACGAGGTAAAAGGAACACCACTTGCTTTGAAACAAGTAGATAATATATTCATCGTAAACATCGGTATACTAGTACTACAAACAACCACTAGGCGGTGAACATTCCCGCTTCGAAAGTAGCCTCAGAGATAGTTATAACACCCGGTAGTCAGCTAGGAAGATAGATACAGTCAACGTAAGACAAATTTGTCATCAGATCTATCATCAACGAAGAAAGTTTCGAGTCGCCGAAATTGATATTGGCTACAAATAAGCAAAAACTATCGCACATCTTCGATTCGCAAGTATTTCGTCCGACAAAAGTATTTTGTTGAATCAAGTAAGTATTATATTCGCCACATTTGACTATAGCATTTAGTTGAATCAAACGAATATCACTTGACTCAAATAATCCTTTCCGTTCGTGTAGAAGGCAAGAAATTATTCTGACAACTTGTGATTGAATTTTTCGACGCAATTCTGTCGGAATTATAAAAATGCGGTTAAATTTTGTTTATCATACTTTGACAAGTGTTATTCACAACGGGGGCAAGCTTTAATAGAAAAGATGGAAAAGTCCAGCGAGCAGACGGAGTGAACTGGGAAACCGACATATTGATCGATCCGTTCGTCCGCGGAACTGTTTTTGAATAGCGTTCATTAAAACGTAAAGTACCATTCATCGTTGATTCATCGAACGGAAGGCATCTCGATTTTATATTGTCGATCGTTTATCAGTCACTTGTCGTCGGACGAGGCTCTGATCACTTTTTATTACCACAAAACAGGCTACTTGAGCGTTCAAAAAATTTGTGAGACAAGGTTTATTAAAATCGTATAATGATAATTGTAACAATAATATTAATTATTATACGTACTTGTGCAACGCTTGTTCCATTGTTGCGTAGACAGTTCAGCATGTACTGCCCAAGAGACATTCGAGGCGTTGGAGTTTTCGGAATGATGCTGCTTATCACCTTTTCATTATCCGCTGACATCTTGTACTTGTAAGTTTATTCTGACTTTTCCTCTTATTGCAGTTTGTTATTTTCTATCATCCCATTCACTCTTCTCTTTAATTGGAAACGGCTCTCCTACAAAAATAAACACGAGTTGTAACTGAATATGCTGTTTAAACGATACGGCTGACAACAATTTATTCGCGATTCGTTAATGCTATTTATTTTCATTGTCAGCTCTCATTAGCGATGTTATGAAAAAAAAAATACATGGTGTTCGATTCAGAAAACGTAGTGTTGAGCTTAACGTAGGTTTGGTGCGTCCGTCTAAAAAAAAAAATTACGATGGTTCCGTACGACGTCCTTCTCAAACGATACAATCTTGATCTCAAACTTTTCTTAGATGTTATTTTTATGTTGGTGGAGTTGTAAAATTTGCTGTAGGTATAAATGAAATTGAGGAGTCGAATCTGCACTGATATACCTATAAGTACCAAGCGATTCTTCACTCTTCGTCAATTTTTTATATACCACATACGTATAATCTACATACAATGTACACACAATGATATCATTGCAGTAACAGCAAACGTACTCCCAAAGTTTGTCGGTGAGTTAGACTCGAGAGTTTATGGGGAACTCGGGGACGAGGCGTGTAGTAACGAGGATGAAACGTAATTTTGGGGTTATTTGAAGTCGGAGGTCGCGAGACTCGAGTCAAACTCGAGTGAGGAGACGCTCAATGTCTCGACGTACTCTAACAATACTCCAGACATTTGCCCGTTGTAAATTTCTGCCTCATTGCAGTCGGCTTCATAGACGCTAAGGCATCTGTGTTCTATAGCCAGCTATCGTGACACCTGAAATCTAGTGCCATTTACGTGCTATAGTGAAACGTTTCTATCTCTATACCGATGACATAAGCAGCGCTAATTGTAACGTGCGAATTCGGTGTTCAATCTTCAACATTTTAGCGTGTAACATATAATAGGGAAATGAACTTTACGGTCTATCTCGAGATACGTCGAAGACTCGTTGAAAGGGCGAATAAGAGAGAATAAATATTCTGCCTGTGCGTGTGTGTTTTTGTTTTTTAATCAAATCGGCTCAATCAAAATGCACGAAATTACGAAGCTATAATCCAAAAATGTAGATTTCCTTTATTTCAAGACGCTCCGAGCATAGTAATATATCAATTATTGAATCTTTTCTGATTTCCGCAAATTTCCTTGATTGCAACTAATTAATTAATCAGGTCATGCAATGAGTGCGGTTCGATTACCAAACTATTCCACTCTGCTATGGAACAGGAACGTGCTGAGATTTTTAAGCCAATTACATTACTCGACGGTGGCATCGAGCAGATAGTTATTCGATGTTGAAATTTGGCCTGAATAAAATTATGTACTCATAATATGCGTCGGATGCGCTTGATGTGTCACTGACATGTTTAATTTTTTAGAAATTTCGGTACGCTGATTCGGATTAAAACTTTGCAATGCGTGATTTGGTGGAAAAAAATCAACTCAATGCAACCAGGTGAAAACTGGTTGACTGTATTTTCTCGCGTGCGGATAGTAGAACAAATATATTATTGATTAAGTTTGATTAATTTGTGTGACACGGGTAATTTGAAACTCCAAAAATTACGATTTGCCTCCATTAAACTAAAAAACTTAGTTTATCCGGTGATAAAATGGCGCTGAAAACCAAGCTCTGACGTCATGAGGACATTTTTCAATACTTGCAAGGTCGACTCGCCTCGGTTTTATAACGCGCGGTGTTACATGTTCTCTGTATTTCGATAAGACAGATATAAGCAAGCTATCACTGGAGGTTATCGTACTAATTGGATGAATTCCAATTATACAATACTCGGTTTCGAACGCGAAATTGAACTCGTCGCCGTCTTCACTGCCGTTTATTATTTATACGACATTGTTACAATAGATCGTTGTAGTTATATGTAAGAATTCTTTACGATTTTGAGAAACTTTCCGGATCATTTAAAGTGTACGATCGACCGTGTAAAGCGAGCTAAGCGTATAATATTGCGAAAATGTATGGGTTTCACGGTGTCTGCCTTGATCGATCGTGCGATTTCCGGGATTTGGTAAACGATGAAACGTCGGTGTAATGCCGGAGTATTTATTTGCGCCGTGCGTGCCTGTTTCTTGGCGATACGATTCTAATGCAAAGACACTTACGATAAGCAACAGGCGCTGGCAACCAGCTGCGCTCACTTTGTATAACTACAGAGTGTACGAAGAACAATCAGCCGCTCTAGTACGGCAGTCGCCTTGGCTCTCGATACGCCGCGTATATTCGCCCCTCTCCAGTTTCGCCGACGTCTTGACGAATCCGATATCGTTTTAACGATGAGTCTAATACCCAGTTTTCGACACACAATCAGCGATCAACTCGTCGCGGCATAAATCCGCTCTAAAAATTCAAGTAAGCTTACTACCGAAACTGTGACGTTTTCATAAATTTTTCCCGAATTTGACAAGACCTGGAAATGGATTACATTACACGAAGCATTCGCTGACGATAGAGAAAGAAAATTTGAATTTTTTTTTACGTAGAGTATATTAACGCGAGGTGCGAGTGTGAAATATACCTATATATGTATATATATATATACATATATATGTATATGCATTTTTTTTCTTTTTATATTTGACAAATATACGATTGAAAACATTGAGATTCATGCGTGTAGAAAACAACAGGCATGGAGAGCGGCGGTCTCCAAAATGCGAACCTGTTTGCACTGTAATTTACGGTATACCATTATTTTCAACACGGTGCAATAAATATTGGTTTTCCAAAAGCCGCTAGTGTTTATCACGCGCGTTCGCGCTCGTCTTCATTCTCCGTAAAATTGCCGGTTCGTTTTCCCTAGCTAAGGCTAATTCGCAAACGTACTGCGCAGGGGCTTCTCATTCACTCCGTTTTCAGTTTATTCAATCAATAAACCCTATAGGAAAATCTACAGGAAAGTTTCGTTCAAAATTTCTAACGGTAAAAATTCATAACGACTCAAAAGTAATCAATTCAACGACTCAAGATTTCGAACGAGTTCTAACTGATTGCGTCAAATGTAGCCGAGACTGTATTCGACGACGACGGACCCCAGACACTTTCGAAAATTGTAAAAATTGGGTGTTTTCAAAATTCGGAATAATCTGCAACGCAATTAAAATCTTTGGTTTAGATTAAAAAATGTTTTCTTTCTAATCTCTTTAAAATCAGAGGGACAAAAGTAAGACTAGATATAATTTTACAACCGCGATCGATGTACGATAACCATGCACTAGTCAGTGCAATGCGATGCAACAAGGCTGCATATTATGCAACAGAATACGCAACAACGGGGATGTCGAATAATTTGACGTCATGGTTCTGGGCGAGCGATGATCGTGTTGTAATTGGTCTAGCTATGCATTGCGGCTTGGTGTAACTGATACAGAACGCGGCACGCGCACGGGGTTCAAATATCGCGGATTCGTGCAAGCATATGTGGAGCAAATGGAGGGGGTTGAAAGGGGGTTGAAAGGGGGTAGGGGCAGCCAACACTTGGCCGATTCCGCGGTGCTGGTTACCCATAGTCTCCCATACCATCCCATGCCCGGAACGCCGAGCATAAATTGTATCGGTTTACACGACCGCAAACATTTGTAGCTTCGGGTCCACGATGTCCCCTCGGGTACCCACCGCTGTCCGCTACTGTCCACCACTGACAGCCAGCCCGGTGCATCGGCCAGATAATTAGTAGCCATTGACAACGACACGGCTGCATTCGAACCATAATCGTTATCATTTCTCTGGGAAACTGCAGCAACTGCAGGGGCGAAAGTCGAGCCGCGATCACTCGCCGCGGATCATTCGGCTTTGCGATACGGGCAACCGTATGATTTTATATATTTAGGGAGATCAACCGATTATACTTGATAATAGTTGATTTGCAACTTTGAACGTGTCGGAACTTGTTTTTTTATCGTATTTCTTCATTAATTTGAACGGTACCTATAATAGTAATTATTTTAAGACAATCGTTATTGCATGTTGGGCTCATTTACTGTGGTACTTTCATTTCGGCACGATTAACGATCTTCGCCCGGATTAATTCGTCATCTTTGAAAACAGTATTTTTTGCAATAATAGTGACAAGTGATCAGTGAAATTCCAACGTATGAACAACAATCTTATACAACCACGCGAGTGTTTGAAAAATCATTTCAAAATATCGCGCCTCTTTCCGCGTCAATTGTCATAAATGAAAAACCAATTATCGGAGCTAATTGAATTTCCGTGAAAAATGAAAAGGAATATTCGAACTATGGACTATATGTTGACAGTACTTTCAATTCTGGAACGAGCCAGAGTCTAAATACGGTCGAAAATCTATAAAATACCGTATTGGGAAATTTTTTTCGTTTAGTGCGTGATATTGTCCAAGTTTTTTTGTCACATGCGCACAGCCAAAGAGATGCTCGCGTCTGTGTAGCCGACAAGCCGATTTTCAAGTTGAGTTAAAATCGCCGTCTGTACGTACCGCGGTTATTGGACGCATGTCACAACCGCTATTCGACGTTCAGCAGCTGAGTAACTTTGAAAATCGTAAATTCTCTGTAGCATAACGTCGCATTTCAGTGCTCCAAGGTTCTAAAGCGGGAATGTGCGCGACTCGAGGGACACAGAGGCTCCCCGGAATTTAGACGTGGACATAGAGGGAATCTGGAACGTGTGCCTCCGGATTTCAGAAAATTGGCCTAAGGTTGAGAGTCTCGATATTCGAAACTCCCTGAAACATTTACGCCAAAAACAAACACGCTGCGGTTTATGCAGGTATGTATAGTAAAACAATTGTCTTCTCTTATGTGTAGTTATCAGTGCGGAGTCAGCCGTTCGCTCAGGCACTAAAGTCATAAATTTAACGGTTTGATATTGTATCGTAAATCAAAGAAACTTTAAAATGTATTTTGAAACAACGAGGAATCGATCGAGGCGATTGAAATATTTGCGATTCATTATCTGCAGTCTTCTTTTACTGTCTTACCACGTTCTTTCGTTGATTTCCAATTTAACGAGTAATTTCAATTGTTTTGCAATGGTATCAGCGATTTTCAACTATTTCCAGTGACTCTATCCAGAAAATCACCTGGAATGCTCGGAAATCATTGGAAATCGGAAATAACGTTGAAACCCAATGAAAATCACTCGTTGTACTAAAGATTGAGGAAAATCCCACGATGAGGTAAAAATGGATCGAAATTACTCGAAATCGGTGTGTTACTAAGTTTGAATCATTCGTTCGATGTCGAAGCGAGTGGTCTTTTGTTTCTCAGTGTATTCGTCTTTTCTGCTATAAAATTATCCACCCTAAAAATGTTGAAGTCAAAGCTTTTGTAGTCACGGAGAGATATTTTATTGTACTTACACCGACGATGAGCGAAAATGCCGTGCTGGAGCCAACCTGTAAGTAGGGTGGCAGGTACTATACGGTATGCAAAGAGGTTAGCCAAGCAGCGGACGTAATAATATTTGAAAATTAGTATCACCGGGGGCTCGTAGTAAGAAAGGATTTTGATAACATACGACTCTATCTAGCATTCGCGGAAGCACAGGTAGAGTCTGTTTACTCAAGATAATAGCGACGGAGATGGGAGCAGAGAGGGCTGCTGCACCCTCGGAGAGGAAGGATATTTCAGGAGGCAACGCCGGTTCGTAACTGTTCGTCGGCGTTCGGAGGCGGCGAGTTTTGCGAAAGGTGAGTGCAGGGGGTTGAGGATGCTGGGGCGAGGAGTTCGAGAGACTGTGGAGGATGGTGGGGGTGGAGGAGGGCGGGATTCTCTCTCGGCAAGCTACAAGAACTTCATTTTCCGAGCCATTACGCCCCGTCCCACTGCACAGCACCGCCTAGGAACCCCTTCGCCCCTTAAATTAATTTATATCGAAATTTTAAATGACACTCATCGGTCCGCGCAATAAATAACACGGGGAAACGCTTTTTCTACCACCTCGCCTGTTTGCACACCTTTCAGTCTTCTCGGGGGCGGCATTTTCCCCATATAGATACCACGCGTATACGTATACGTGTAAGTAACCTCTACCCTTTCTTTGGTAAATAACATAAATTCCTCACCGTGTAGACTCTCGCTTATACGTATATGTATCGCTTCGAGCAATCTGTCAACCCCTGCGAGATCCTACAACCATTATAAACACGACGCCAATGCCCCGGCGGTTGTCACCGAACCTGATACATACAGTCATAATTGTTACTGCCTTAAATTATTACGTACATTCATGCATTCGATGATTAATCTCGACGCGATTTGCACAATTTCGTGTCTTCTCTCGTATAGATCTGATGTGTTGCATAATTTACGCCGTATATGGCACAAGCCAATTCGATACGTTTCGGTAAACTACGCGCTGCCTACATCTGACGGTACGTTATCATCGATTTTCATTCACTGTCGGATATTTTGTTCGAGGTGCTTTTAGCGGGAAAACGTTTCAGGGAAATGTGCAAAATTCTTCAAAACATTCCTAATTATGTACTCAATATTAACGTAAGTTGAAGAATGCGATCGAACTTTAGCCGCATTCTACCGAGCTTCATAAACGCGGTACAGTTCCGCCGACCCATTAATGTCATCGCGTGAATTTCAAGCCGAAGAAAACTGTCGATTGAAAGAAATATAGTTTTCTCCAAACCTAGAACGTCGTCAAGTTTGCGATCCACGCGGTAAGCCTCTTTCTTCTTGTATCCACCGCGATAAAATATTTTCCACGATGAAAAGACCGAAGAGGTAAAGTTTGGAGGCTGCGTCAGGATCAGCTGACAATGAGCCATACTGTCGGACATGGTTCGCTGCGCTAGCTGTTGCGTTATGACGGGTTGGGTGATGGATGATGCTTCGGAGGGGCAGGGAATGGTCAAGGGTAGATATCGGTAATCCGGGGAAACAAAGAGCCAAAGTGTATTGCCTATTACGTATGAATGTGGCCGAGCCGGGCATCCCGCGTCGTCTTTCCTTATCTGAGGAGCGTGGCGGCCCGTTAATCACGAGCATCTGTCACCGGGCCCCACCCGAATTATTCAGTCAAGCCGTTCCTCGCCCGAGACGATGGCCAATCCGTGCAACTCGAATGCCTCGCGCCTTTTGCGACAATTCGCCCACACGTGATACGATGAAATAGAAATTTTTATCGACGAGAATCGGGCAGGTGTGCGAGAGCGGCACGATGGCCGAGGAATTGTTTCGTTTTCCCATTTCACGTGCCACACTGAGGAAAAATAATCCGGTGCAGGTATTTCGGGAGTAATTTATAAAATTCCAATAAATCAGTCACGATTGACCCGCCACGCTTTGAACGCTTTTACTCGGTATTCCAATTTTATTTTATTTCATTTTATTTTATTTTATTCTCCTATACTCTCTGTCCGAGTTGTTTTTAGGGAGCGTATACAGTCCTCGGGGCATAATAAAGGCCGACGCTATGTATCGCTTCATCCGTCTCTCCACCCGCCCCTTTTCTTTATAAAGTTCAGAGCAAAAAGTTCAGAGCAAAAAGAAAGCGGAAAACAGAGGAGGACGAGGAAGGAGGAGGCGGGACAAAAGAAGGAAAAGGAATCTCAAAAATTGACCTCTTCTCTTCTACTTTATCCTGGCTTTTTCGATCCATTTAAAAGGACCGAGAAGCCCGCGGCTGAGAGTCGGGAAACGAAAGCCAAGGGTCAGGGTACAGCTGCGGGAACGGAGGGTTGCGGACAAGGTTAGACGCCGCCTCGTCATGCCCCTGTGTGGTTCAAATTGGTACAAAAGGCCCAGAGAGTGCGGGATGTATTTCACAAAGGATCCGCTGACTTTCGACATGAGTTTTATACCGCCGTTTCACTCGCTCTCGAAATCGCAAAGCATTATAATGGCCCGTTACAAGAATCGCATTTTCTTCTTTTGAGGATTCGTAAATGTACTCTTAATACGTCGTGTGATGTACGCATATGCATCCGTAACTCGTGTGCCGAAATTCCGCTTACCTTCGAGTTTTTTTTCGATTATATAATTTCGCAGAGAAATTTTTCAGTGACATTTGTTTGATCTTAATTGTAATGGAATAAATACACGCTGCTGATTTAACTTTTGTATTTTTATGCAAACTCAAAAGTAAATGTATATATATATATATATATATATGTAAAGATGGTAAAAAAAATTGCCTATTGCTAGGAAAGTTGTTTGATGAAGGAACGCGCTGGTTGCCTCGCGTAGATTTCAGGCTACAATTTATTGCGAAACTAGCCAGGAAAGAGGGAGAGAAGACGGTTCAGTTGGAAGATAAAAGAGATACCGACGTTTTTTTCCATTTGTTGGTTGACTTGGTAGTTTTTTTAGAAAGGGAACGGTAAATGGAGCGAAGATAAAGAAAAGCCCCGGAGGTTGGCCGATCTTGTAGTTCGAGGAAAATAACGAGATTCGAAAATATGCCGTTCCGTGAACGCGTTGCAGTTTTACCTTCCCGCGGAAAGATGCTAATAAGGAAGAGGCACTCATAGTTTGCTCCTTTGTTGGAGATTGTTAGGAATTTCCGCCGAGACGTTTCGCGTTATTCGCGATCTCAGGCGAAGGAACAAAATGAGCGAAATATGCGGATAATACCTACGGGCGGCATAAATTCGATGAGAACCGAAACCGAATGCTGTCAAATTCGACACGTGATACTATCGCGTACAGTTCCCGGTGTTAATACATCAAAGCTGTTCGAAGGGTGAGCCGCGAGTTTGATGAGAGTTAAATGGCCCCGCTCTAATTATGTAGGTAAGTCGATATCGACGCAAAGACGCGGTAGCTCTGAATTACTCGGCATTAAAAGCCTCGGCGAATACCCAATTTCGGTAAATGATTAACGGAGCTGGGAATCACCGGTGTAATTGAAAAATAATTCGAACCCATCGCTGGATCATTCAGGCCTAACGTAGTCGTTCGTTTAACGTCGACGATTTCGAGCGCCGTGACGTTTTACATTCTCTTATATTGTTTTTACCTTCAATGTTAAATAATTCACGCGATTAGGTATAATAACTCATTTCAATGAAGTGGAATTATTCATTCTTGTAACGTGAAATAATCGGTGCATGCTACATATATACACGGTTTGCACTCGCGTCAGCCAACACGCGGGGTTTTTTCCCCGTCGATTAAAATTTACCATTTTTCTCTCAACACTTCGCGCTTTCAATCACGTCTGCACCCTAATTCGTTCTCACCCCTTTGCCCCCTTTTTTTTTCACCACGCCAGCCGCAAACTTTCACCGGTCCTGAAAAAGTTTAAAAACGGAAAATTTCCGCACCTCTGGAAACACCGAGAATCGTTGCCATTTATTAAGGGATGATTTTTAACAGGATGTGCATCCCGTTTTCTCACCTTTCTGCTATACAACTATTTCTATAACGTCTGGTATTCACCGTTGAAAATGTAATATAATCACATTATAACTTATAGAAGAAAAAGAAAACAATTGATCGATATTTTGTGCTGAGGATGAGCAAAAAAAAACACCGGAAAATTGTTTTACCGTAGTTGAACGTTCATACGTAATTACAGAATTGTTGCGCGGATATTCAATTTTATTTATCGGAAGTGCGGGAAAAGAAGCTCCGGCTTCAGGAGCGCATCGTGGTACGTATTATATCTACTTGGTATACAACGCGTTGCTGTACATTTTTATCTCTCTGGAATTTGACCTGATTTCTAACATTGGAATTTCCTTATTCTCATCCATCTTGAAATATACCTGTATTCAGCGTAATTTTAAGCTATATACATTTCGGAGAGGTCATGAAAGAATAGCAGGACGAATGAATATTAATACGAAAGAAATGAAACCTTAGTACTAATACGAAGTGAAATTTTCTTCATTCTCAATAACGTGGAAGGAGAAACGGACCTTTATTCCTCATCGTGCAGCAATCCTCAACTTCATTCACACCTCATTGTCAGTAATTGAAAAAGGCACCTTTCGATTATGTAGCTTATTCCATGTAGGGCGAGATCGAGCAGCAGGCCTGCGGTAATTCCGTACAGTATACGGGGACCGTAAATCAAATTAGTATGGTTTAGCAGAAAATTCATCGACGTGTGACCGTCAGCTGGGGGTGAAAAAAATAAATTTCACACAAGGTATGCAGTGACTTTTGGGGGACACCGGACCGTGACATAAAAGTCTCCCGGTCACGTCGCGGCTCGAGAGGCAAGAGGAGAAGTCGGTGAAACAGCTCGCGTTGTTGTCAAAGTATGCGCAGAAATTGTTTTGCGCCGTAAAGGAAGGCGGCGGCAGACCAGAGGAGCATGTCGTCCTCGTTCCTTCGCACAGTTTTCTGCCTTCGATGCCTCGCTGCCGAGGTTGCGAGGACTCGAAGTCCTGGCTGCACTGGCGCACGGCAAGCTCACGAAGGCGAAAGCTTGCGCAGCGAAACGGCGAAACGTTTGCTCGTCGTCTGAGTTAATTCGGCGAGATTCTACCGGAGCAAGTGTGTCAGTATCTGCAGGCTACGACATGCACGCGTGTACAACTCGGCATCCTCATCGCAGCTTCAATGTATACCCCGCCCAAGCCTCGGGGTCTGCTTTGTCGCAGCGCGACGCAGCGAGGAACCGCAAAAGGCATGCTTCGCATAGTTTTCGTCCTGCCGAACGCATGAGAGAAAGAGTCCCGGAGGCTGAAACGCCACCCTTCAGTACGCGGTTCCGAATGGCAAAGGAAAAAAAAAAGAACGAAAACTCCGAGGCTATTTTGGACGCGCCAAAAAACGTCCTTCCGATCGTCAGACGCGATTCGGAGAAGACAGGACGAAAAGGAGTGGTCGAACCCCCGGCGTATAATCCCTAATCGCTAAGTTCGATAGAATTTTTACGGACTCTTTGGCGCCCAAATAGAAAATGTCTGTATCGTAGCTGAGGATGAGGGAGGTGCGGTGTACTGCGGAAGATTGATAGGGGGCAGGGAGAGGATTAAAAACCTTGTTGTGACGGCCATACGAGGTCCGAAAACCGAGTCGGATTCAATTTGCTGAGCGTTCGTTAATCAGCCGAGATCTTCTCGAAACAATAAAAAAAAACTGAGAGATCTGCACAGGAGTCGGTCTTATTTTGTTTGACGTCTGGACGTTTCGCAGCAGCAGTCTAAACAAATAAAACGTTGAGAACGTTACTGGAGAAATTAGAGACCACCTTTAATGTTGCTTTTGTGAATATCCCTTGCACAGTTACGTGATTGAATTCACGTTACACACATTCGTTATACGCCGGAAACTTTCTGCCCGACTTAGTTTTGGTTGCATGAAAATTATAGAGATAAAATTCCTTTTCTGTAAATAGACGCTGGAACGGGAATGATAATTTTGTTGAATGAAATCTGTCGAGGGGAGAAATTCTGCTGGGCAATGATTGAATGAGGAGGAAAATGTGCGGAATATAATAGTGGGAATGATATTGATTATCCTTAAGTCGTAACGTATACCGGAATTTCTCTGATCAAGTATCGCGAAGCTTCGTTTTTCTCTCATGAGATTTGGTAGTTATTTTCGCAACGCTGTGAAGCGATGAATTCATTTTTCGAATATACCGGCGATTGCTAAGCCGAGGCAACTAACGACGAATAAAAAAAGAAAAAAAACTACGAAACCATTGAGCCGCGTGCGTTGGAGCGTTTAAAGATGACGAAGTGGCGTTTCGCGCTGAACTTTGTACCATCGTGTATACGTACGTGTTCTCCGGATGAGACAAACTAAATTCCTCCGCGAAATTTGATCATGTCCCTGAAATATTCGCTGTGTATTAATTGCTATCGATTTCCGATTGCCGAGGCACATATGTATGTATTATACGTACATGTATGGGAGGTATAGGAATTGATTCGGCATCAATGCAGCGGTGATCCCGGTTCGGCGTTCTCCATACGGAAGAGAAACGTTATCCTATTTGCCTTGCTTGCCATGCACGCGTGTTTCTACTACTTGAAGCGATAAAGTAATTTATCCTCAGCGTATATGTATGGTATATCCGATTCGGAATCCGCACTGCACGGCATTGCGACTAATCGCGATTCGGTCGGCGTTTTGTACAAGGGTCAACAAATGTACGCTGGATCTAATTTACATCGGACGTTCTGCGTCCGCGAAGACCGATGTTCTGCCTAATTACGAACAGGAGTATACGAGAAGGCAATATCGCTTTGCAGCTCAGTGTTTTGCGGCAAGAAACTACGTACAGCTACCTAGATGCGATATTAGTTCCGCAGCTCTGTCTGCTTGGATGTCTCCCTCTTGCTCTATCTCTCTCTATCTCTCTCTCTCTCTCTCTCTCTCTCTCTCTCTCTCTCTCTCTCGCGCATTTTCGCCCTCTTGACGTTTTGCAGAATATCACTGTTACTCTGAATTTCGCCCACGTTGAAGATTTCAGTGAAATGAGATTGCATCAGAATTCTGAAGTGACGCGATTAACATTTTTTTAAATATCCTTTGATATCGTCACTCGAGCTTTTAATTCACAGTATGAAAAAAAGGTATAAAGGGAGAGTAATTAGTTGATGAGCACGATGATACAGTAGAAGTTAAACCCAATTTAATCACAGACGGTATCTTGGATCACGCAACCCTGCACATGGTTCATTAAACGGATGGATGTCCGTAAAGTTTCAGACCCTGTACGACTCTCCTCGAGGCAAGCTGCGAGGTATAGAAATTGTCCGCTCCTACGAATTGGTAATGTCAATAGTTAACGCGGAAATTTGACCAAAATGAAACACAGAAATGGGTACGTGAATTCGTACAGGCGAACGAGATGAGAAAATTGATATCGAGACGTTGTCGGCCTGTCGGAAATTATTCTAAAACAATTATTTGTAGATCCAGTCGAGACGAAACACAGATCATAAAAAGTTCAAGTACCATAAATATTAATAATAGAATACGGATTTTCTCGGTACATATTTGCTGTAAAAATTGAGTTTGTATCAGGTTTGCGTGAGCGAAAGCTCAAGTTCCCGATATTAGCCACCCGACAAGTTTGCTCGGCTCTGAGGTTTAAGCTACTTATTATTAGCTACCGGTTACTTAGGGACCGGTAGTACAGGTTTGATCAGTTGATCCCAAACCGTAATCAACATCACCGGATAATGCATGTATAAAGGTATAACACGCCAAGGTTGTACGGCACCGCTATAACAGGCCTTAAGTCAGAGCTTACACTCACTCCGTATACGTACGGTGTCTCTCTACACTTCCCCTTCTTATTATTGCAAAGTCTAAGCCTTTGACGCTCGGAATAATAACGTTCCCGACAACTTTTAAGCCCCTTTCGCCTCCCTTCCTCGTCAAAATTTTATTGATTCTTCAGCCTGTCCGTTTTTCCTCCACTCCGTCGAATATTGTTATTATTATTATTATTATTATTATTTATTATAGTATATAGGTAGGCGATATCCGACTGATTGACCATTCTACCGCTGAGCATTCAGCGTACTTGTGACTCCAACGGACTTGGCGAGTTGAAGAGGTTTTAAAATAGTTCAAGTGAATTGAAATGACTTCGCCAAACTTCAACTAGCGTCATAATTTCAAGTGACCTCAAATAGCTTCGAGTGACATCAAGCGAATTCAGGAGACTTCTCTTATGTAAATTACGTATACCTCACTCCGAGAAAGAACGATGGAACGTACACCGATGAACGTACTTCGAAGAATAATGTCAAGCACAGGCGGGTGAACAGAAAAGCTTACTGTTGTGTGTACACCGCTCGGAGTCGACTGTAACTTTTGCGTAGCCTCCGCTATGTACCGAGACTACGTCCCTGGCGAATCACAGTCGAAGTTGGGGTTGGGATTGCGGCGAAGAGAGGAGATGGAAGTTTGAACCGTTTGCGAAAGGATTCGCCGGGTTACGCGGTGTCGCGAGAAAAAACGGACGGGACAGTTCCCTGCATTAACGAGTCACTGTTAAACCAAATTTTAGATCGATATTAATATTCACGCTAAGTGCAGGCTGACAGTGATATCCTGATTAAAATACAACTTGGGCTCTACCTGCGGAACGAAGTAACACGAATTGATAGACATTCGAGAAAGGAAAATGATGTTGGAAGCGGAGTTCCCGTTCAAAATTTCACAAATTTTTCCTTCATTCATTAACGAATCATTGTCGTTCGAACTCTGTGTCAAGAAATGGGCTCAAATGCGCCGTTCAATGAGCATTGACGTAAACTTGGTGCTGTTAATATGCGATTAGATGCTCGGAATGCAAGTATAACGATACTAATCGGCAAAAGTACAAAAATAAAAGTTATTCACGTGAGAAGCTTTCGAGAAGTAAGAAATTGTTACATAAATAGCGTGTTACTTTTTACCACCGTAATTTGAGGTATGCCGCGTTTTATTTTGACTGACGGGGAAATGACCGTTTGCTCTTTAGCACCGCGATGTCACCGAAACGACTCGGTTTCAGACGGCGCCGTTCTTGGATGAGTAATTTCCTGAGCTTTGGCGTCAAGGGCTGTTTCATGACGCAGAGTGCCCCAGTTGTTTAATATAATGAACGAATAAATAGATCAACAAATTAACGTAATTAAAGAAACCATGAAATAAATTTCAAAGCTGTCATGTACACGCTTGTGCAACGTAACAGAGGATGAAAAAGAAATTTCATCAAAAATTTGAATCGTCAGCAGTAACAATTTCGCGCGACATCAAAGAGCTTTCAGTCCTATATTATGTAAACGAGTTGTCTGAATTCGCGTAGCTCGCAGCCTGAGGTTCTCCCAACTCAATTTCTAAGAAACTCTTCAATAGCAAGAAGTCGAGTAAGATCAGCGACGTTTATGCACTGTTACCGTACAGCAGGCGACGAGGTGGAAAGCGAACGAGTGGTCGAATGCTCCCGGGTGTCCTCGACAGTATCTTTCCGGAACACCGTGTATAAGGGGGTTGTAGTATAGAAGAGAGAGGGGGAGGGATAATTGAATACAACTTGATCGGGCCGCGCGTTTCCACCCCATTAAATCGGGCTTAAACTCTTGGGCGGCGGAGCGGGGCCGGCAACCCAGGCCAAGCAAGCCTCGCGCGTGCGAGAGAGAATGTTTACTGCTACCCCAGCTGGGGGCCAATCAGTACGGCAGCCGCGCCCTGCACCCAGTCGACGCCACTACACAGCCCTACAATAGAAGAGGGTATACAGAGTCGGGAACCCTGCACCGACACGTTCCAACACCCACCCATCCAGCCACCAAGCCAGCCATCCAGTCAGGGAGCCGGCACTGTCGTTATATCGCTGAATTATTTCTCTGCAACGACCTCCGGTATGACTATAATCAAATTAACTTCCTCAAGATTTTAGAACGCCACTTGGCCCTCGAGTTGAACCGAACACTCGGAGAACCAGCTCTCGGGACCTCCGGCTAGCTGTTTCTTTTTCAAGGAAATATTCAAGTTTTGTAGCAGGTGAGCCGTATGCGTGCTTTTCAACTCTTTCCGTAATTAGAGAATGACGGGATTGCAAAGAAGAAATATTGGAGATTCGTGTAGGTAGCGATTGTTTTTCGCCGAAAGCACCGCGGATTGACGTTGCGTAAAATGAAGTCATCGGCCGATTATGAGTATGGATCGGTACCTAAATGCATATTTGATGCATGGAATGAGGGGATAAAGTTTTAAAGCTCAAAGTCCCTGCGTCACCTTAGTCTCATGGATAGGTGGGGCGATTATAGAAGGGTAATCCAACCCCGAGGCTCGTCAGACATAGATCGGTGAAGTTGAATGAAAAGTCGCGATAAAACAAGGCTTGACGAAGTTACCGTCTAATATGTATGTACAGCTAGTCTCTGTGTCAGTTACCGGTATTCTGTTCTGAACGAGTCGATTTCCTCAACTAGAGGTAGAAAAATAAATAGACAAATCAATTTTCATGCGGATAAGAAGTGTCGGTGTCTGTCGGTGAACTTAATACGTACTGTATTAGTAATAACTGCGCTACAACACTCTCAAGGTGTATCTTTTTTTTCCGGAAAATAAGCTCTGAACTCCAAGGTGAAGGTTTCAGTGTACCTACGTATTGCAGAACTGGTTGCTGAAATCGACAATGCAATCGAAACGGACCGAAGAACGTTAAAGTGTTTCACCACATTCGCCCTCCATATGAGCGGAACAAGTTTCTGCCGAAGATATTCGTCGTTGGTTTTCACATCACCAAAGCAATTTCGGAGCGCTCGTAAGGATTCTGATACACCTACCCACAATCAGTTACCGAAGAAGGCTCGAAGCTAAGCTGCTATTCGGCGAATACCAGTCAACTTCTCCGCGCACCTGCCTGAAGCTTGGGAATTCCACGACGAGGAATCCAAACCTTCCACTAGCTAACCCAAGCGTGGTGCCGCTCGCGCCACAAGGATCAGAATTTCCTTCCATATATACCGAGGACGATACATCCGTGGCGAGATCACCTCGATCCCAGATTGTAGGCGCCCCATACAAGTACACAAACATATGCCTTGGATGTAGCAAGGTGAAAACTTGCGGTACCACAACACACGCCGCATCTCTCGGGGGCAGAGAGTCATTCGCGCCGATAGCTACAAGCCCGTGTCGCGGCTCAGCTCGGCTCTCTCCGGAAAGATAATCAAAGTTCTTGCCCCACAGACGATTTCTCGCATCCTCCTAGCGTTGTAGGTGCCCACTAGACGAGGCAAACCGACTGCGGAGAGGATTGGATGTGGAAGGGTTGAAGGTTGAGGTCGAAGGGAGAGTGAGGCATGGTGCGGGCTACGCGATGGTCTTTTGCGGTGTTATCTGTTTCCAAGCTAATCTCACCAAGAAGTCAAGCGACCTGACCGAACCTGAACGCTGCCGCTATGTGATTCCTCCGAAGCCGAGTGGAATTCGCCTCGATGCCGTCCCCAAAGCCGAGGCAAAGCCGGAGTCAGACCCAGCCTAATCCCCGCCACAGTTCTAGGTACAGCCCGGAATAAGGTATACGTGATTCCAGCCGCTCAAAGGAGCTAATGTTGTTTCTTTTATTGCTAATTATCTTTCCCCCGTCTGAGACTTTGTTCCAGAAGCTGCCTGCAGGCCTCTTATCGCCAATCACCGATTCGTCGTGATAGCCGTATAACAAACAGCCGGGCGAAGGGTAAGGTGGATGAACAGAGTAAGGAAAATTCAGGGAAGCAATTACCTGCGTCAGCTGTATCGAGTGTGCGGAGCCGGAGGACGAGGATGAGTCAGCTTTCGGTTAAAATAAGTTCATCTCTCTCGGGGTAAGGGAACCGAGGTAAAAGGCTGGACGAATGGCAGTGGCACCGTACACAGGCCGGAGCTATTAATCAAGTCAAATCAAGCTGTGGCTAATCAGTCGGCGATAGGCCAGTCAAGAAGGGATACAGAAAAACTTGGATTGGGTATCGAGCAGCTCAGAGGTTCCTGGGGCGGCGGCGGCGACGATGGCGGTGATGGTGGATGGGGGCGAGGGGCAGATAAGGTTGGGTTACGTTTTGGCTGCGCTGTGTTGCGTTGTAGCAGCCTAGGCTGCACTGACGTTGAAAGATGGAGGTGTTCCTTCTCTGTGGCCGCTGGTTCCAGCATGATATAGGACCAACCGAACGCGCTGATAGAACCAATTTAGAGAGCTCTCCTTGCCCCGCTCCGAGACAATTTTTAACTTTATTTACGAATCCGCGAGAAAACTCTGGGAACACAGTCTGGTCTCGCCACGAACCTGCTGAAATAGGTACTATACAAAAAACAACACACGTGTGCGACGTCCAGGAAAAACGGACCGCGATTCTTCACCTTTTTGTTTACCTACGGACGTCAGAAGCAAACACTTAAATCTCGACGGCAAATAATCCTAACAACCTTTCCTGCATACACGGATCTATCAATTTATCATCCCAGCGCTGAGCTATCACTGTATTGCATCGCAATGAGAGCTGGTGAAGATCTACGCAGATCATCGGAAACACCGACTGGATACCATTTGGTTACTTATATACCGTGGAGAATCTGCTACGGACCGACACATATTGGCAACAACGACTGCGACGACTGACTTTCGTCGTCGACTGAGTGAATGACGGAGAAAATTATTCCGGAATTGTAAAAGTGCCTGTATTATGTGAGCGACGGTCGCTCTTTATACGCGATTCATAGTCTGATTGAGACCCACCCTGGGAGGGAAAAACTCGTCTGGCATTGTTTCAGAGGAAGATTGGTCTGGTGTCGCAGAATTTTCCGAGTCCCTTGGTTTTCGGTGTTCAAAAAGTCGTTTCATCATCTCTCCTCCCGTACGCCAAAAGGATAATGGCTGAAAAGCGTATTCGAGAATATCGTCAGAGTGCAGAAAGCATGTGCCCGCAGCTGGCCACGCAAAGATTAATGGAAAACTTAGTTAATTATTGGCATTGCTCGTTCCGCGCCTGCATCCAGGACGATCGGCGGTCAACCAAGGGATGTACTTGACGTATCGCTCGAGCGATCGGATATCGATTAGACCCAGGGAGCTGTTTGGGATACGCAACGCGCCTCTTCCAACATCCTACGGGGAACGGCCGCCGCGGCGTATCCGGATCCCCCCAAATCACCCACAAATCCATCGATGGGTCGTAACTTGCACTCGACGCTGTTCCACTAATTACCAAATCGACATGCCGCGGCATTGCGGTTGACACTAGGACCGGCAATCCCACCGACCAATAACTTCGACCAGGAAGTGCGTTGAGCTTTGCAGGGAAAGGTTCGGCACCGTTCGTGGTCGTTCGTCCAGCAGTATCAATTTCAACCGGGCTTCAATGCGGAGACAATTACAGTTTCTGTTACCATCGGTTCCGTACTTCGGGGGATTTCCGAGGAAACGGTATCAGCTTTACTGGAAATTAAAGTACCGTTCCAAAGTTGCGAAACAAAGAAATCACGAGTCCAACGACCATCGCTTCCGGTGCTTACAATCAGCCAAACCTAAGGGACAAAAATCGTTCAAGCGTTACGGGTGTCTCGAGTCACAGTTTCGAGTGCCAATATCTGGGTCATGGGGCTTGGTAGGAGTTTCGCTGAAGTGCACCTCGGTCGTGGATTGTAATTTATTCGGCGTAAGATGGTGAAGTTTTAGGTTTAGGGGATGACTCGAGCAGCGCACACTGCCGCTAACAACCACACACGCAAAGCATCCTTCCAACTTCTGCGGGGTTACTCTTTGACCAAGTTGATCCTTGAGAGTGTTTATCCAACGTTCCTGGCTTGTTAATTATTTAGGCTGCCAATTAGGCGGGCGGGCCCCTTCTCATCGGCTCTAGTTTCTTAACTATGTAAACTATCCACCACATGGTTAAGACGTCCTTCGATAAGACCGGCTCGCGTTCCTTCCGCAAACCGGGTAACGGATCCTTCAAACCACGCGCCGTCTACCACTGCGCGCAACCGGTATAAGTTCAGTTCAGGTGTGTTGTATCCACCCTCGTCTACGGGCGCATAGGCACAACCAAAATTGTATGGATATACACGTGTAAGTGCGTGCTGTTGTGTACAGTCTGCCTTTGGCAGTCCTCGCTGGGTTATTCGCGGGTAGGTTGCAGGGCAGAGAGAGGCGAGGTAGGGAGAGAATGCCGCGGAAGGCAAGCGAAAATTAATCCGCACCAACGATTTATTATATGAAAGGTGTTATTAATAACGAATATCGTACGTATACAACGTAAGGGAAGGAACCCTCTCGCCTCGTAGGTACACGACCTTCTTCCCTGTTCCAAGACCTGTGTCGTCCTGCCTAAACAACTCCCGGAAGCACCGCGAGGAATATCCGAGCTGGGAAAATCCGGTCTTTATTGGACGTCACAGATTATTGACTCTGTCTTTAATTTTAAGCTATACCCCAGAGCGGCCTTGTACGCAGTCAACCCACCTACTTCCTTCCTTCCTTCCGTTCTCTTACCCGCCCACGGCTCGGCTTTTTTTTTCATCCATCCTGCTCTCCTTCACGTCCGCATTGTCGGCTCACGTATTAACGACGAAATTAACGCGGACTGAACACAGTTCGCTCGATACTCCTGCATGCAAGTGTTGCTCCACCGATGGGTTGGGAACTCCGATTCTCGATGACGTGAAAGAAAATTTCTCTTCCCCATTGAACCAACCCCACTTCGAAAATTTCGACCCTACACCATCCACCTGGCAAATGAACGTACGCATTCGTTCTCGACCGCAGCGAAACTGTTTCGCAGGTGCATGTTTCTGCGACCTTCTGTAAAGATTCATGTAGGTACGGACTGTGGTAAATCCTGCGGCAAGGAGTAAGGCACGTTCTTCCACCTCTGCAGCAGGATCCGCCGCCTACACGAGTAGCAGGTACTCTATTTACTTTGAGGTGCATATGTTATGCCCGTAGCACGTCGCGTCTGGGTAACACGTTCCTAAACAGAGCTGAACATGATAAAATGAATATCGATGCCAATCTCACGGCTTGGAGATGGTCGATTTGGGAGAAACGAGTGACAGTCAGTCAGCCCGAAGTTTCGCTCGCGAAATGATACACATCTGCACGTTTCAAGTTTGAGCGTCAATGATCGTGCTTTTACGTCTCCCCGGGAACGTGTCGTGGTTTCGGAAGAGGAGCGGCTGTGTTTGTCGAGCTAAGTGACACTAATTGAAAGTTCAATGCTGGCATATTGATTACAGTCTGGGACACATGATACAGTGTAAATGCACCGCGGAAACTCAATCTCATTCTTGCTTAATTTATCCTCTCCCGCATTCCGGCAAACTTTGTACGTATCCGTCGACGTATTACGTCGCAAACTCGCGCCTCGTTCTCCACTGACAAACTACGCCCGTTCTATCTGACTTCAACGGGTTGAATCATTCGGCAAACCGAGCACGAACGCGTAAAAGTTTTGAATATGTATTAGCCGAGTATTTCTATTCGGTTACAGGTTGAATTTGTTTGAATCAGCACCTCCGGGACCGCAGGGATGGGTTTCGGAGCAAAAACGGAAGGACGCGTCGGTCATATTATGCAGTGCAAAACTACCTTAAATATGAAAATCGCGAAATTCCCGCCCGGCATCGAGCACGGTAATATTTCGCGGTTTGTGGTAAATCTTCATTTCTCTTGGCGCACCCACCTTACGGTAGGTACCTTATTCCCTCTGTATACCGGGATGTGCCGAAATCTCATTATTATCCCGAAGAGCGAGGCGCGCGCGGGAGTTTATTAATTCGAGCCTGTGCACGTAGGCGCGTTCAGACTCCGTGAAGGGATTTTAAAAATCACCTAGCTCTGTGTACCCACCAGCGTCCGTCGCGAGCTTCGAGCTACTCCTTGAGATTACACTGTAGATCCGCGGCTTGTACACACAGTGTCATAAAGCCCTGGGATACACAATACTTGTGTACCGTATACCAGTTACATCTACTCATGATTCGCGGTGTGAAACCGGCGTTTGAATTACGCGGGCAATTGAAGGTGTTCGTAAAACGTCGTTACGACCGCCTCCAGCGACCGACTATCCGCAACTTTTTCTTACTCGCTACTTTTATAGAGCTGTAACTAGTTTTCACGTGGCATACATAATGCACTCAACCAATTCGACTGTACGGGAGGCAAGATTTCAAAACAACTTCTCCGGAATTCATCCCCGGCCTTCGGTCTCTCACCTAGCGTCCCACTGCCGTGGCACTCGTTTCGTGTGTCTGCGTTCTTGCACTATGCTCTTATACGTACCTACCATACCACTTTTATAGTTTTATTTTTAGTTTTTATTTACTGGCTCACTCCATTATCATGATATTCTGGTTTTGCTCCGCGCTGTTACTCCCAGGTGACTTTGTTCCGGCGAATAACAAACACTTTTCCCTTTGTCTCCTTCTCTCTGGGCTTTCGCATTCGCTTTTTCTTCTACTTCTCCGTCTTCTTCATCTTCTTCTTTTTCTTCTTTTCCCTGTTTCTCTGCGTCGAGTTTGCTTTTAGCCACCTCTACATTTTTCTCCTCTCCATCTTTGCTGCTCCGTTATATAAAGGCACACGGTTATTCAAACCGCGTAAATCTAAAAGGCTGTAGCAAGGTGTGCAATTGTAATGGGATATGCCTTGTTTGATCTTTCAGATTCAAACTAAGGGACGCTTGTGCAAACCGGCCGCAGCGCGCCCTTGTGAAGGCCGCGATGCCCGTGGCAGAGATGAGGATAAATGGTTGATTAACATTTATCCGACGATGTCGGCCGGAGTTTAGCCGGCTTCATAACTTGAGGGTAAGCTTTCTCAAGGAGGAAATTAATCCTTCAGCCTCATCCTGAATCCGTCCGCGTCTCTCACTCCCTCTCTCTCTCTCTCTCTCTCTCTCTTCCTCTATCTCTTCCTCCCCCTCTGCAGTTCTCTCTTTCTCTCTCACTCTCTCTCTCTCACGAGCTCTCCTGGCTCACCCCAATCCTTATCCCGCCTGTCCTCACCTCACTCACCGGCTACCTCTCAATTTGAACAAACACCCCGCGCCTGTACATAATAGGTATAGGTCCCGTGGTATTTGCCCTCGAACTGACCGTGTGGAATGTAACCCAAGGGGACGTTGTAGGTGGGGAAAATTACTATAATAGGCCTCTCACTCGGCTGCTGCGGGGCCGAGAAAGAGAAGAAAGCTCGCCAAAAATTAAGCCAAACTATTAAAACCGTGAGTAACGTACCAAGAACATGTATAAAAAGCTGATTCATCGTTGATCAAACGGCGAATGGTTAAGCAGGTAACGTCAATTAAACATACAAAGTCGAAGAGTTTCTTGCATCCCAAAAGTTAATAAATCACAATTATCAGTCACATCGACGTCACATGCAAAGCCAGAGAGGGAAATTGAAACAGCAATTTGTTGGATCCAGAAAAATAATTTGTTTGAATGCAAATGTCTCAGGAAAATTCATTAGATCGATTAAAAAATTGCATGCGACTAAATTCGAATCGTTGATTCGAGTTTACAAGAGAATACACAGAGTTCATTGAAATATTGTATATATAATCTTTTGAAGCTTCTAAAACATCAAACCTTATTACGCGTATCGCATAGGAATATTCCTGTCAAATTGTACTGAAATGAATAATATTTTCTGGGTGTGTTCCTTGCTAATGAGGCAATTGTTTCGTGTGATAATCAGCCTGCAAGAACTGTAAAGTACCGTGTAAAAAGTATGAATTAGTAAAAAGAAACGAGGAATAATGATCGTTAAGTACTCTTTGATTTGAATTAGCGGCTTGTTGACTAAGAGGATTGCAAATGAATTCGTAAAATTACGAGCTCTCCGACAAAATGTTGCGAGTCGAGTGAAATTACTCGTGACGTAAGATTCGTGGAATCAGAGAAAACAGCTGCTTGTTCACCGGGAAGAACTGCACACAAGGCAACGCGGCGTAAACGTTGGGAAATAAGTGCGTTAAAGCTATAGCGATAAATTTGACCTTGATATAAAAACACTTTGGCGTAATCAAAGCCGAGCGTCGAGAGGTTAGAAGCCCTTGGCTCCGGAAAAAGCTCACAATCAGAGTGGGAGTGTAAATAGCAAGGGGCAGCAGAAACGAGAAAGCGGATTCGAGTATGGAGGAAGGAAACGCGAGTGAAACACGCGATCTCGATCTCTCAACATCCCTCGGCGTCCCTCCTCCCCCCTCCGCGTCATCCCGCCTTGGGGAGTCGAGATACAAGGCAAAGCCACGTAAAAGTCACACAATTATACGAGATTAAAGATACGCTCTTTGGGATCGGACGGACCTCGTCCCGCGCACCGGTCTTCAGCCAATAGGACTATAAGGAACCCGAGCGGAAGCCGGGGAAAAAAATCAGGATAAAAAGCAGAATAAGACATCCTGGCAACCTCCGGTGGATTTCGGCCCGGAGGCTAAGAAAGACCTCTTATCTTCGCCTTCTCAGGAAATTAAAAGGACCACCGGACGGCCCAGTCCCAAGGTGATTAAAACCATGTCTTATTGATGGAACTATAATCGAGGTACTCAGTTCTGCGTTGTGCGAAAAAAATAAATAAAACAATGTATATATATATATATTGAAAGACCAAAAAAAACGGGCGCATTGCTTCCTCCCGGTTCTTTGAAAAGCGCGTTCTCGCCGCGAGTGCCGGAGTGCTATTTGTAGTTCGGCTTTCAAAGGGCCAGCAGTCCCTGCTGAGGAGTCGGAGAGAGAAGAGAGAGAGGGAGGGAGAAAGAGCAGACGAACCTGCAGAGTCGGTACAAACAGCTGCAGGGAGCTAGTAGTAAAACCCACGGTATGTCCCGGCACCCCAACGGCACTGGGTACAAACATCGAGAGGACGACGCGTGCACGGAGACAAAGGATCCTATTTCAAATTAAAGACGCCACGTACTACCCCCCATTAACTCCACGCGGATTATCGCGCTTTGTTTAGCCAGAGTCTGCGGTTATCGTCGCGGCTTTTTGCGTCTCCCGCTTAGCGACCCGCGATAACTTGTGTAATCCCCCCTTTCTCTATAACCAAATACGATTTAGACTTAGTCTTATCATCCACGCGTGTGACAAATACGAGACGTTGCATAGGGCGTGACGAGCACTGATGTCTTCAAACTGAGCCGGAGGTCTTTCACTTCGTTCGCTAACTTTTGGGTAAACGAGTAGTTGATTCAACGTTTTTGAACGAAATGTGGCTACCGCGTCGCTGCCTTCAAGACGCGATGAATTCGAATGAACCCAGGTACGGAGACTGCGACTTCGTCCAATGTATTAGCGGCTTCCAACCCACCAGGTGTACACCTGACGTCAAGCAGGGTTGAACTCTCGTTGGATAGATGAGCGGAGGGAGCGAGGGAGCCTCAAGTTGCGTGGAAAATATCGTTTGGACTGATTTTAGTGGTTGTCTGACGTGCGGGTGAGGCTAGAACCCGAGACGATCATCGGGAGGACCCTTCTTCTGTCGTAGACGAGTTCCAAAGCGACGGGCTGGGAGTTTCCATGTCCGCGATGGCCGCAAATTCCCCGGGGGGTGTAAACCACCATCCTGATAGCAATATTAAACTTACGAAATGCCGATGCCTGGGGCTGAGGAGAATTTCCTCGACAGTTTCGCTGTCTCTCCTCCACGCGGGCTGCTTTTCGTGGGTATACATAATACCGACTTGTACCGGTGCGGTGGTAAACGAGCTGTTGTACTACCAACACCGGCGAAACGCAAGTGCGACGAAGTCGCGGTGCTACTTCCGTCTGTGTGCGAACTTTTCCACAGACCTGGGAAACCTCTGCATCCATCGCCGGAGAACCTGGACCGAAGTGCAAACCGTAGCGTACCTTCTTCCACAACCGCCTTACCGCGAAGCTGGAGGAACATGGCCACAATATTAAACGGCATAAAGCGCTTGACTTGGTGGAAGCATTTGTAAATACGGCATAGATATGTACGCAGAGATAAACATAAGGGCGAACGGGTTTTGGTAAACAAACAAAAGTAAGTACTTGTCCCTCGGGGGGGAAGTGAATGGTTGCAGTGGGTACAATACCACCGATCTGCACCCAACCATGCGCGTATACATCGAAATAGAAGTTGGCAGTTTGTCTTTTAGATATATATATATATGGGGCATTCCACTTCAAAGAAACGGGCATCGGCCTGACCTCCTGGGAGTTCTGATGTCCAATGTAATTTTTGGTTTGTTTCGGTCAAAAATAATACCTGCAAGTTTTTCCAAATTTTTCCGCTATTTTGTAAATATGTGGGGACCTCGCGAAGTGAGGAAATATTCTTGACACGAATGTGAACATTTTTAAATTCCGTGAAACTTTTTGCAAAATCAAAAACTCGAAAACACATCTTTTTATCACGATTCAAAAATGTAATGAAAATAATAAAAAAAAAAATTTAATTCATTTTATTGCATAAATAGCGGTTTCTTGTAGTGAAAAACAAACTGAAAATTAACTTTGTCATGGTGCAATTCGCTTTTCTTTTTCTTCAAGAGTAAAACAAAGGAAATGATGCTCAATTCGAAGAAAAATAATAATAACTCCTGCAACAGGAACCTTGAATAAAATACATTATTTATTTAGGGAAATTACGGAATTATGGTTCTTCGAATTCATCATCGTTTCCTTCGTTTTATCCTTGAGACAGAAAAATTATCAAATTTTACCAGAATGGAGTTTTTTTTCTTTACTAAAAGAAACCATCATTAAAATTGAATTCCAAGAACTTTTCATTTTGATAACAGAATATCAAAAAAAAAAGTCATTAGCCTTCTCATCCCATTTTGAAACCATGACATAAAAATGTGTTTTCAAATGTTTGATTTTACGACAGAGGTTGATTTTAAAAATGTTCATCTCCATGCCAAGGATATTTTCTCACTTCATGAGATCGCCACAGTTTTACAAAATGGCAGAAAAAAAATTCGTAAAATTAGAAGTATAAGTAAGTGAGTAAGTAATATATAGAATAGCGATCTGATCCAATTAAAAAGTTTACAATTCTCGCGGTGGGAAACCGTGTTATACTTTTCTCTCAGAGCCCCTGCAACTTGCCTCGAGCTCTTTTAATATAAATTGACAAACAATACGCATTACCTGAGACAATACGAATGGATTTTCGTAAAATCTTGAAAATATCTTACACCGAATTTCGAAAGTTAGCTTGTTCCTTGCGATTAGGTTGTATTCTCAATCAACTTCCGCCGGCTGTGATTGCAAAATTAAACACTCGGTGCTCAGGCTTGTTTTTGGCGAATCGACGACAGTTTAAATCAGGTGTAAACCAGATTTCAGCAAATCCAAAATCTTTTCTCAAATCGTTTATATCTCAGCTTGTATTATTCGAATCAGTTCACGTTCATTTTTGTAACATATATCTAGCAGGTACGTCGTTTCGTTGGCATCGACTGTAACATCATTGGTTCAATCAACCTTGCCGGCGATTTTTCAAACGGTATTTTCTCATCTCCTATCTCTTGATCCAGACTGTGGTTCCGATTCATCTTGAAGCCTGCAGCAGGTCTCGGTTTCAGATTCGTTCCTTTAAGAGCTTGTCCTCGATTCGGTAATCACATTTTTATTTTCAATCGAGGCCGAGAATAGGGTGGGATAGAACGAAAAGTACAATGAGCCGGAGAACCGGAAGAACCGAGGGACGCGCGGTGACAAAGAAGGTGAATTTCATCGGGCGATAGTCGAGCCGCCGGGTGAGAAATCTGATTGTAAAGAACACCTAAAGCCAACACCTCAATTTATCCAGGGGGTTAGCTAGCCGCGATCTCCTCCTCCAGCTTCTTCCGGCTGGTGTACCTCGACGGTTTTCAGCGGTGCACGAGGAGAAGCAGCAGCAGCATCTCGAAACCCTATTTCTCTCTTTTATTATTTCTCTCTCAAAGAAATATCGCGACTATTTCAATTTTCGCTGATATTGGCGAGCGATAGACGCGGCGCACCGCCCGAGGCACATATCCCAGTCGGCTATCCTTTATTTTATCCTTCGTCCTTTATTGTCTGAGTGAGGTGCGCGCATTCCACCTCGTCCCGCTCCTTCCCTTCCCTTCTTCCTTTTTTCTCCCCCTCGCTTCCGCCAGTCGTACTAATACCATGAGCGTGTGACACGCACCATCAAAGATGTCCGACACAGTCTTAAACTTTCTCTCTCTCTCTCTCTCTCTCTCTCTCTCTCTCTCTATCTCACTCTCACACGAAGACAATATCGGCCTGTGCATGTGCTGTTTACGATCCGAGATGATCGACGATTCTCTCTATTCTATCCCATATCCATCCTTATCAATTCCTCGCCGTTTTGTCGGACGAAACAAAATTCAATTTATTGAGTTGGAATTCTGAACTTTGACAACTCTCGTTATTTCGTTATTACACGTTGTTGATGTTCTATGTTTTCTTACAACTTTCCACCGCTTTCTACAATTCTTCCCTCCCCTCTCTGAGCCTATCATCTTCCGATTCTCGGCTAATGCGTATATCGGCTTCTGTCATCAAAAATCGACTCCAGAACACTTTGCGATAAATGTTTTATCGCGATCTCCGGCGATCTTCGGAAGTACAAAAATCGAGTCGGAATCGCCACCTGGACTCTGACTCTAAAAAGAGACAGCATCAAAATTGCATGTATAATTCTACCGAACCACCTACGGAATTGTCAATCGTTTTTACATAAATTATAATCGAGTGTCAGTTTGATTGAAATTGTTTGCTCGATACGCCGTGATGTACATTCCGACCAGAGATCCGGCACGAAACAGCTGCGCAGTAATTTAGTTTGAAAACTTTTTTAATACAATGAAATTTATGCGTTCAAATGAATTCGTCGTAAAGTCCCGTTGATGCTATGAATGTAAAATGTTGTATTTACTGATCGGCGCGCGAGTGTTGAAACCGACTCTTACAATTAATCACAGTTAATTTCGGACTGATTACAACCTCTGCAGCCAACAGAGAAATGGAACGAGTCGAGACAGCTTAATTTTATTCCTTGAATACAGAAATTGCTCATCAATCATAAAAAGTAAGACGTACCCATAATACATCGGGCGGAATATCCCGAGAGATTTGATTGACTATATTATAGTCTTCTCAAATGTATAATGATGAAATGTAAAAGTCGTTATTTGTGAGGCGGCATCTCTCACAGTTAGATTAGGTATATACCTAATATAGTACACCCACAGTCACACCGTCAATGAGAAAGCTGTCTTCCCAAAGTATATCAGGATCAACGCCAGCTTCAATCTTATACGTCTTTTGTTCCGAAATAATTACTCGGAGAAAGTACCATTTCATCAGGATGACAAGTTACAAAGTGCCGGTATTGTGATTTCGCAAAAGTTAACGCTGTTGTTTATTCATCGTTACTGAGGAAATTTTCGAAAAAATTATAGAGAATTTCGATTTTTAAATATAGCGCGAATTTTGAAAACATGCACGGAAAAATATGTAACGTAGATTTTACATCTGTTGTGACGAATATATTGACAGTACGTTTTCGGTGTCAGATCAACATCAACTATGATAGATCTATGTAAGCATATTGTAACTCTTACTATTGCTTTCGTAACTCTCATCATCGGTTTTGTGCTACCTCAATTGTTGTAGATTTAACACCAAAAAAGCGCTGTCCATATATTCACCACAGGAGATGTAAATTCTACATTTTCGAACTTTGTACGCAACCGTGACGTAGAAGAAGTAAAATATGGGTGGGGGTAAAAATGTAAAATTACAAAGTAGTAGTGTCGCTGTATCGAATTTCCGGAGATGTGAAAATCTATTTCACAGGGTTTCAAAAACGTTGATATAAAGTCGAAACGTAGAAAGGTTAAAGTATCAAAATCGGAAATATAGAATCGTCATAATGTTTAAGATCATTACAGCAAATCGAAACACACAATTGTTAGAATCGGGTCGTTGGATGTAAAAAAAAAATCAATTTTTTATTTGGGTATAAAGTAGAGATACATAAAGCAACCAAATGGCATTTTCTTATCTTTCGCCAAAAAAGATGACTGCGAATGTTACACGCAATTTGATTTCTCTGACTTTGTAATATTTATAGTTTTAATTTCAAATGTTCTGTGTGTACTTCAATTAATTATTGATTGATAAAAAAAAAAAGATGCGACATCTCATTCTTTTTATTTCATCTGCCTAAATACTCGTTCAAATACAAAATTTCTTCGTTCAAAGATCCGATTTTGACGATTGTACGCCTGTTTCAATTTTTCGTACTTTGATCTTTCTACATTTTAACTTTTCTATACATTTCGGATTTCTACGATATAAAAATTCTGTAAAACAAGTTTTAGCGTTTTTGAAAATAACTCGATTCTATTGTGTGACCGTTGAATTTTCAGGGTTTCATACCTCAAAAGGAAAAAACGAAACCCTTGCAGGATCACTTTGTTGTTCGTCCGTCTGTCACTCTGTCAAGACTCTCTCTCTCAGGAACGGGTAGTGGTATCAATTTGAAATTAATATCAAATACTACGGTCTAGGTTAACTTGAAATTGTAAAAAATTCAATCAAAAAAGATACGGTCATTTATGTCACATATTTTTATACTCGCAAGCTCACTCATCAAAACCTGTAGGTTACTTCCCGTTGACCTAGAATCATAAAATTTGGCGAGAAGGAACGCCTCACGGTACAAGTAAAAGAAAAGGTCCGAAAATAGTTAATTCGTATAGTTACGTGACATAAAAAAAAAGTAATAATTAAGTTTGTACGGAACCCTCTGGCGGCGAGTCCTACTCGCACTTGTCCGATTTTTTCTTCCCAATCTTTCTCATACAGTCTCATCTCCACCCGAAAATCCCGAACATCGAACGAACGATTCGCGGTACCGGCAGGGGGAGGCGGGTCGGAGGAAAAAAAACCGGATGAGATTCGGCAGGGCGAGAGGGACGCAGTACAGGTGTGTTCATAAATCTCGTCCCTAACCTACCCCAAACAGCCGGACGGCACGCTTTCCGACGTCTGTGCATCAGGGTGAAAGGCGGAGGGCGCGAAGCGCGCGCCGATTACCGCGGGCGTCGCGACGCGTTGCGCGCGCCAAAATTCGCTCTCCCGGGGGGTGAGGAGGAGAGAGAGAGAGCGGGAGAGAGCGAGAGAGAGAGAGAGGGAGAGGGCAGCGATTCTGTCAGAGACGCGCTACAGTCGTGCCGCGCCACCCCTGGGAGTGAGACCGCGTGCGAAAGGCTCGGGAAACACTTGCGAATTCGCAACGCGTAAAAGTTGCGAAAATCAAGTGGGAATTCGCGCTGTGTCGAACGTACGGAGAGCAGATTAAAGCAAATGTCTTCAGTCAGTGCGGGGTCGTTGTAGCCATGCAGCGTTGTTGACGCCCCGGTAGATCATCGATCTTCCCTCCGCGGAATCAATCGCACGTGGGAAAAAGTTCTATGGGGGTAAGTACCTGCCTCGAAGCTTTAATATTTGATACATGTACACGCACGCATGAAAGCACACAAGCACACAAAATACCGAACGCGTAACGTGGATGAGAACTGCGTGCGAATATATGCTTGGAGATAACGAGCTTGCGGGCAACTTATACGGCCTCTGTGATAATATCGTACTATCGCGAGCTTTTCCCCCCCGACCAATTTCAACCCCTCTGAAAATGACAAACGCTTAGCGACTGGGAGCAATATTAGAGCCGGAGTTCAAGTTTTTACGTTCTTCGTTTTATTGGGTGTTTATTTTTTCTTGCCGCGTAGTGCAGTTGGTAGGAAATTCATGCGGTGGGAAATTCGCGAGGGAGACGTGAATTCGGTACTCGTTTTGCGAAAACACGTACTTAGGAAAATGTGAATTTTTATACTCACCGAAAAGCTTGATACATCGACACCGTTTAAATCAAGTGAGAAACTTTTTTCAAGCATACCTTGTAACGTACAGTGAGATATTCATTCAACCGAATTGTTCAAGGGTCAAAGAAGCTCATCATAATAACATCAACATCAACCGGGTAAGCCGATTAATTCTCTCGTTATAGCATCGGAATCGCTTGCCATTCAATTTCGACGCGACGGATCGAACAAAACCGCCTTTTCTCGTCAATGGAAGGATTTTCTACACTATCATCGTTGGTCATATTTCTCGTTGCTGACGTTTCTTTCGACTGCGATTTTCTTTCTGTTCCCCTTTTTCTGTATACTCGTGAAATGTGATAGATCGGCAATTGGTGGAACGTATGAAAAGGATTATAAAAACTCCGTTTCCTCCTCTCCACGCTCTGATACATCGACCTGCCACGTGCCGATTCTGCCGAGGAGCGTACATGAAATGAAAAAGTTTTATGTAGCGTACAAAGAGAAGAAAAAATACCGCGAGGTGAAGAACACAAAAATTTCGTCTCGTTTCTGGCTATCGAGATAAGAGTCATCCTTCTTTTCACACAAGCTTTTGAAGTCACTAACGTTGACGCGAATGAAAAATTATCGTTTTTTAATTCAAGGATAACTTGGAAGAAGTTTCAAGTTTTCAAAATATAACTAGTACAATATTTTTTTATATAATGCTTTTTCTAAATCCCAGACAATCGCAACATACTTGCAAAATTACGATCATTCCAAAAAACAACAGGTTACGTTAACGTTATGTGTAGGTATACCAACTTGAACGTCACGCATCTTTTATCGCGACGCCCCACACAATGCCGGATTTTATTCTTAACCCCGACTTTTCCCTGTCGCGTTGTCGGTGCCTGGCTATAACAGAGCCTGGGAGAACAATTCTATCGTTTGGACAAACGCCAATGACTGCAGGGGAGCTTAATCGGCGAAAGAACCTGTTGACAAGCTCGGAAAGTGCTGCGGCGGTTTGTTAAACGCACACTCGACTACGGAGCCTCGTGCACAACGAACAAAAACAACGAGGATGCAGCTGAATTGATCGGGAATCACGCCTCGGTGAAGTGCTTCGACCGCACGGCGTCAAAAATCGGAGAACACTGTCACAAAACACGGGAAAAATCACTGCGGACGGTTTTCCGGCTGACGCGAATAACTCGCGACTGTTGAAACGTATTTGAACGGCGGTTAAACAGCAGGAAGCCGTTTTTCGAGGCCGATTAATAACGATTCAAAAGCATTTCGGAAACCAAAAGCTGTGCGAGAAATGTTTCGCATTTGGATAAAGTAGAATAATAATAATAATCGACTTGAAGTAATAATTCATTGCGCACGAACCGTGAATAAATTGTATAATTCAAGCAATTGGACGTACGTGTGTTTCAACATTTTCTCATTTCTTCATTTGTCTCTATTTCTGTAATCAAGTTTAAAAAAAACGAAGAACGCACTTTCAACGTTGCGAAAATATCGTAATCAACACATGGCTGATTTGCCGACGCGAAATTTTTTCGCGACTTTGTCCTGACTCGTGAACTCGCAGGTGATGATTTTCTGATTACACATACATCCAGATTTTTCAGAATTCCAGCTTTGTATAACAACCGTGATTAATTGCTGTACAATCAATGTGAACTCGATGGTATCGCGATTCGAGTAGTTATTATAAAAGAAAACCGTGACGTTGATCCGATTTTGCGAATCACTTATTCGCGCATAGAAAATGAAACGTTTCATCTCCGCAAAGTATAAAAAAAGTCTCCTTCACCTGGTATGCCTCGCGAATGCAAAAATTTCTATTTTTCCCTCGTGTTCGACCTTCTCGAAGCCAGATGAGATTCGCGTTATTAAGGAAAAACGATGCATAACTTTGGTGACTCCATGTATACGGGCCTATCCCTGTTCTTCACTGAACAAAAGGTCCTCTCTTATCCTTCTTCTTTTCTTTTCCCCGTCAGTCAGTGAGACGCTGCGAAATTTACGCGGATTCGTCGTGTCGTATACAATCGAGACACGTGACGAGACACCTTCGACTTTTATCATTCCTGATTGGCACCCGTCGGCTTTACAAAGTGTGAACGTATATTTTTAGCCGTACCGAAAACACAATGACCGTTTGATTTAATCTCGACATTTCCACCCACGCACCGTGTGTTCGTCCTGTACGATTTCTTGCGATGGTCGATCCTCGTTTCCGTAGTACAATTGATTTTTGGAAAGAATCGGAAATACGGGGTAGAGGAGCCTGGAAATAAATTGATGTTTTGTATTGGTAAAACAATACTTTACCAATACATTACATACGAGGTCGAAAATATCGATCTTTCATATATAAATTCTAAGTTCATACTAAAGGCAAGTATTTTTTAGAGGGAAGTTAAATCGGTTACGCTGAGAGAAAGTAAATATTTTCAGATTTCATTGTGACGGAAATATTTCACTTGAATAAGAATTTGTTCAATGATTCATTTGTCATTGGCGAGAAGAATTTATTTCGTTAGATCGAAGTTTGTTTAAGATTTGTATTAGAATAGATTTTCTCTCAGAGTGCGAATATTTTGGTATGTTCAAAATTTTTTTGGTTCACATTTCGCATGCTAAGCAAGATTAAATATGATGTAATAAAAAACAGCACCAACCGCACGACGAGGCGTCGAAAAATGGCCGAAATATTCTCAAATTTCTTCGAGAATGGAGAGGGAGGGAAAGGAAAATTGAAACTTTCCGCGATATCAGCGGCCGGCAGGTATTGTTACGAAAACACGAATACCGAAGTGAAAATCTTGTACTTCCCGTTAATAAACGAAGCTTTGAGTGAATCTCGGCGATAATCGGTTGAGCTGAATTTTCCGGGACGTGAAAGTTTCACGCGGGAAAGCTCGTGTAGTATCTGCATTCTACCAACGGTTTCGGGGTAATGCGAAACCATGGCGAAACTCTAGTTTCTATCAGACACCAGCCGCGAACCTCCGCCTTTCGAAGAAGTTTCCGTTGTTTTTGATGTAATGCAATCACGCTGCCTGGCTGCTCGTCGGAACAATACTTCATCTCTTTACCTCGGTTTGAACCCCCGCAGTTCCCCTCGTCCATCGCCATCTCGCTTCCTCGCGAATTTTCTCTCTAACGATTCAATTAAAATTGTGAAAAGCAATCCTCCGCATGCAAACCCGCGCCTTTTGGTACCTGGGATACTAACTCGATGTGTATTCGTACATGTTACGTACATTTGTTACAGGATAACGTTTGTTTCTGCATGCTTTTACGCGCGACGATCAATGCCATGGAATTCTATCCGTGTCGAATTCCGATCTCGAACTTTTCCCACCTGCGGATATATACGTATTATGTGTATAATCGGGTATTCCATATGGAATCGAGCAATTTTTACCCTCGTCATTTTCAACTTTTGATGAAACTTTTTCCCATCTTCAATACCGTCGATGTTTGCCAATGTTTTTTTTTTGTTTTTCTTTAGAATCACTTCCGAGACACGGATATTCAAGCCTTCTCGAAGTTTTAGTAACTTTTTTCAAATTCCATTTAAGAAAAGTTCTAAAACATCAATGTTTGACCTTATATAAAGATGTCGAAACATTGTAGATTCTATAACGAAAAAGCAATTTTAAATCGCGTGGAACGATGATAATTATTTTTTTACTATTTTTCTTATCACATTCGTCCCGAAACATTTTACTCGAACTTATTGTCAACACCTTGTAAAAATATCTAGTAAGTAATTATTGCGCAAAAGTTGTAAGATTTATTATCGTGATTAATTTACGATCGGGTCAACCTTCCGACAAATTTGACTATTTCTTTATTTTATTCTTTCGTACTGCAGTAATTCTTATCGATTAGAATCTAGTTCACCTTTTACCTTTATGCAAATAACAAAACTATTTAAATATTCGATAAAAGCAATTCAACGTGCCTTTCGTAGAGCGGAAAATGTTTCAGATTTCTTTCTTTCTTTATATTTCTATTACAGTGAACATTGATTATTTATTATTAATCAAAAATTTGGAAAGTAGAAAACAACACGCCGTGACAAAAATATGAGATTTTCGAAAATCTTTCAAGAATTCAGAAAAAAAGTGGAATTCTAACGCCGTTTCAATATTGTCAACTCGAAAGTGGCTCCATAGAAAAAACTTTGTATAAAAAGAGAATTAATTACTCTGCTTTTTAGAGATGCTGCACTATCACGTGAACGAAAGTTTTAACAAAAATTAAAAAGGGTGGGATCTAAAAGTCGGTTGATTTCGTATGGAATGACTTATACATACTTACATTAGATCGCGACTTTGGCTTCGTTTAATCTTTAACCGCATTACCGCTTTTTCCGTACCGCATACGTGTTCTGCACCGTCCTACGGGAGTTTCATTGCAAAAACTTGACAAATCGACGATGTTACGCCTTTTTATTCCCCCCCTTCCTCACCGCCCTTTCCCACCCCCGCGCTGCACGTCTACTCGACTATTGCAGAATCGATTTCAAACGCTATTGAATCCCCGCTGTGCGCGAACGACAATTGTAATGTAATAAGGGATGAAACTGGACAGAATTTCACGATCAAGCCGAAGCTATCAGCCAGAGTTAACAGCCAAACGCACCAAACTTTTTGATAATAGAAAAATGCAGATCAGTTCTATCCTCAACGAATTCTATAAAGACATTGAGGGTTCGAGGTGTGACACAAAATTTTGATCTACAGATTTCACTGTCTTGTTCCAATGAACATTAAAACGTTTGTCTGCTAATTCCGGCTGCTAGCTTACGCGCGAAATTTAAACTGTATATCCTCTATTCGTTTATTCTCCACTTGCAGAATTAAATAATGAAATTCGTGGATTTCGTTAATTCGGTTGCAATGTTTAACGAATTTTTCATCTCAACACATTATTATTGCAGTAATGCTCGATCATTTGCCATCCGCACGTCACGAACGGAGTGTAATTTTGGCCCGGCTTGACATCGCCGGGAATATTTGCAATACGGAGTGAGTGTCGACGTTATGAGAGGTGAAATATTACCGCCATTATACGTCATCACCAGTTTGTAACCGGTTCGTTGAATGCGTTCAAAGGTTTATTACCGGTACACCTTCTACGTTTCTACTACACTTTCGGGCTTAATACTCGGCAACACTTGTTTCAAGTCTTACTTCTTTATTCATTTCCCCCAGTCGTCGCTCTTTCGTTTTCTTTTTTTTTCTATTCTTTTCCCTTTCTCTTTATTTTTTCTCCGCTCTCTGGATCGCGCTTTATCCATTGACGATGCTCACCGGTTTTTTTTTAAGACCAACTGCGAATATATACGTATATAGGTACATAGGTATACGTATGAACGTATTATACCTACATCCTCAGTAGTTGCATTTCTCTGCAGCGAAAAGTCGAACGGACCTTTTCGATCTACGTAAACACACGTGTCCGGGTACGTGCATGATATATATATCTATATGAAACAGCGATAACGGCATTGAAATTATATACTTGCGTACGTATATTGATTCGATAAATCACTGATATATTTCTGATATATTTTTGTGCGTACCTATGTAAGACAATCAATAGTGTATACATATAATGCATATCTATACACTATTGATTATCTTCTCCCGTAAATAATTGCAACGCCCACTGCTCTAATTTCACCGGAAGAACGGTGTGAATTGTATTCGGCGAAGAATCCTGCACGATTCGTTGCAGAAAACTGATATATATATATATATATATATATATACTGTACCTAGCTATTGTACCTATGATATAAAGGCGCTTGAAAAAATATTCACCAATCACTCGTTATTATATAATATATATATATATAAATTATTTATAGTTATATTTCAATTATATTGAAAAAAAAGACACTAACGACTATCAAACTTCCTGTGTCAATCGAGCCGGCAACGCCGTCAGCTTGATCATCATCATTACCGATATCGCACAATCCGTAAGATTTTACTTTTCGCTCATTATGTTTTTATCTTTTGTCTTTTTTCTCATTGAACTATCGATCGGTTTATTTAAAAAATCGTTTCGAGCTACCGGATATCATTAATACGGTTCGAATAAATTTTCAATTAACATTCTATACCCACGTTATGTTTTTTATTATTATATAGGTAGTTTATTGCACGCCGCTGTTTCCCCAGATGGCCAACAATTCCGGCCTATGTACGTGTATAGGTGTCGCATATATACGTGACATAAATCGTTCGATTGAGTTTTTTCGAAGACGGTAAAATCCGCACACGGTCGCCGATAGAGACGAGTATGCGTTGTAATTTGGTCCGTATGCACCGCATTACGGTTTAGAACACGCCGGCCCGCTATTCTGCGCATCCACCACGCACGGTGGACATTGCCTGCCTATATATTTATTGCGATCGCTTCGCGCGAAATACTACGCTTCAAATTTATAGCCGAGGCGCGTGATTTTTATTTTTATTTTTTTTTTTCATCACATTTCTCTCTTTTTTTTTACGGCATTTTTTTTCTACTTATTGTTCTTGTTTTATGCGTTTTTTTATACTTTCCTATACGCTTCCGATGTGTCCGCGGAAAATTAAAACGAGCTTCGTTCGTCCGAACGAGTGATAGAGATTGGTTGCTGGTAAACAGATATACGGGAAAATGTGAAAAAAATTGCGATTGACTAGTGGGTTGAAATTTTGGGGAACTAGAAAAATAATAATGATGATAATAAAATGACGAATAAATGAAAAAATACAGACCGATCGAAAAGTACCGTACTGATTGCGAGAATAGAAATAATATATTTACTCCGTGATTGGTTTTTCGGCGAAATTTAAAATCAACCGTTCCGATGGAAAATTGAAAGCAAAAGAATAATGTGTTAAAAAAAAAAAAACTTATTTCACCCGAGAAAAAAATAACTGCCGATGATAAATTTCGGGTATTTTACCCTTCGTGTTAGCCTTTCCCCTAGTCGTCGATACACTCTGCACACATATGGATGCCGTCTCTGCACGCTTAGCGCGTAGGAATCGCATTCGAGTAATTGGGATCATGAAAAGTTTGGGTTGTTAGGTGCCGCATGTTGTTTTATTATTATATTACATGTACACGTATACGAACTTTTATTCAACAAACGTTTTGAAAATACGTATACAGATAAGGGATCGTCGAATTGATTAGAATCGTTCCAGATAATACCGTAGTGATAGGAATGCAAAAAAATCTGCATTTTGGCGCAATTTTATTAATAATAACAATGACGGTAATAACGAGGATATGAATTTCATACGAATGTGTATTCAGATTAGCCGAAAAGCGCACACTTCCTAATACATATATGTTCAATAATAGTGAAAATGATGATGTAGTATTAAGGTATTAATTATGCGTGAAACGATTGTTTGCTGGGGCGATGAAAATGTTATTATTATTGTAGTTAAACGGAAAACGATTGGTAGTGAAATCATACGTGTACCTGCGGGGCAGTGTGTGACTGCTTGTTTAAAAGGGCGGGAAATTTTGCTATATTAACAGAATTAGTATATAACGTATAATAACAGGGATCCGAACGATAACGAAAACCGGTCGAAACTGTAATAAGTAGTTAACGAGAAACCCGCAATGAAATTAGCTAACCTAAATCTATCATGGTTTTTCAATGATCATGTTACTCACACGTACTTCGAACAAAATTCAGTATTTTTAATACAGAAAAACGTCGGCTTGATTTTTCCTGCTGTTCTCAGACTTCGACTACCCTGCGCAGCGATGGATTTTATCAAATTGTCGTAAAATCTTTATGACACTTTTAGAACGGTTTGAAACGCGCTTTGCAGGTGCTCTGCGATTGCAGAGTATGCATGAAAGAGAACGGATTCGTCGAGTAAAAACATTGTTTGTCTGAAAACTGCATTATATGCAAAGAATTTTTGCGAACCGTCTGATTGGCCAATTAGGAGGCTCAAGTTTTTGCTGGAAAATCAATTCTTCAGTGACCATTTGGCACGAGTCTTTTTCAATTCTTGACCACATCTACTCGTTACAAAATGCCTTCAATTATCAAAACCTGATTGTAAAATGGCGACAATTATACTGCTCGGCGCGAAAAATATAAATAAAATCGTTTCTAATCATCCCGTTAGCCTAAATCTCGTATCTAACGCAGACGAGGTTTTCAGGCTCGAGCGTATAACTAATAACTCCATTTACTTTAGCTGCACGACTTAATCCCGTTGATGTCATAGCCGGTTCCGCGTGCAAGACCTCATCTTTAATCAGGTCTGATGGTGTATTCAATTTCCTCGAGTCACGATTTCGAGGATTCTCTAAATTGCCCTAATTTTAAAAGGGGATTCCGTAATTTCGATTATCCTGATTATTGTTCTTTCTATATGCGCCGCACAATAAGGGTTGAATTTTATTCCCGGGAATCGAGTTTTTCGCTCCCTTTGCTCCGAATTGAGAGACGTATTAAATATACTCGTATGTACCACTTTTTATGAAAATTTAGTTGACCAGACTGCGATCTTTGCGTTCTCCCGAATTTCGGTATTCGGTATTCGGTATTCGCCGCGTGAACCAGAAGCGGATTGTTCCTTGAACGGCTGAAAGTTATTTTTTTTTATCTATCTGCTTCTTTTTCTTTTCTTCCGTTTTTTTTTTTTTTTTGTTCCCCTGCCTCTCGGTCTTTTTTCTGGTAATGAAAAAATATTCGCAAGGATTAGTATACAAAGAGTCGGTCACCCCGATTGAGCATTTCTGTTGAGAGAAATATGCGAGCGGGTCCGGTGTTCGAAATGTCCCATAAAACAACCCTGAACCGGGGCACGAAAAATCTGCAATCCGCAACTTCCCATCCATCGGCGTTGTTTACCGCTATTTGCGTTTTTTTTTTTTGGTATTTCAGCGCTTCGCCAATGTTGTTAACGTCTCGTCGAAAAATCGTGTTCTAGGAACATATACGTGTGTAATAAATACATATGTATATATATTTATATGCATATGTATACACATACATATGTGTATAATTTTTTTTTCGTCCTACTAAACGTGCCGCTCGACGTTTAAAAATAATATAACCGTCAATGTTGCGGTGAAAAATACGACACGAACGTGTCGAGAATGACGGATGGCGTATACGCGCTCAGCTATATATATATATATACCAAATGCGAAAAACATTCGAATCACTCCCTTGCCGAATTTCATGCGTAGGCTCGCACCCTGTATCATGAATCTGCCGGGAAAGCGTTATTACGTACAATTAGTGTTACCATATTTGATGAAAATCATCTATGTAACCGTATACTGTTTTTCCGATGACGCGGTGTTTTCGATCATGGATTTTTTCTGTACATATAACCGCAATTTTTCCACGCTTCCATGTCTGGACATCCGCCAATATTTTTATCCAATTTATTTTTTCTTCTCACGGTACGCGAGACATGTGAAAAATTCAGGCATGAGAAGAGAGAAGAAAAATCTGATTTTCAACGTACGCGCATGTAACGCACGCTCACATATATATACGTATTATCTATTCGCAATTTCACGTTGAATACTTTTTTCCGCGCCATATCACTGAACCAATTTACGTTATTTGCATCTTTACGAGATGGATCGTAATTTTTTTCTCTCTCTCTCCCTCTCCCCCCCTCTCTTCTTTCACCATGTATATATACAACACAGGGTTTCAATGATTATCCAGCGAATTATAAGGTATATTAACAAGGGGAGAAAGAGCGAGAGGGCAGGGGGAAACCGAGCGGAGCGCAAGCAAGTTATCTGCAAATTTGTGGCGGCATCAGCGCGATTTTATTCATTTAGTTCGAACGAATGGTTGGGTTAATACCGCGTTAATAAGTATCGCTTGTATTTAATCGGCGCGGTTCACGTGCGTAGGATGAAGTTCAATTTTTTTCGTCTTTTTTTTTTTTTTTTAATTCTGTTATTTAATTCGTTTTATTTCTTTTATTTCATTTTATTTTTTTTTTTTATCGTTACTGTGATTATTGTGATTTTTTTAATTTTTTTGCTTTGTTTTTGCTCTCGTTTTGTTTTCTGACTGCCACTTCTTTGAACGCTGCCTAACGAGGTTTGCATAATAATGAAAAAGTAACGTGTATCGCCCCCTATAACGGTAATAATGCGAATGGGGGGGGAGAGATGAACGTCCATTTAAATTCCACAACGTAGTACCGACGCACACGCAGAGTAAAATGGCTTGTATCTGTGACCCGCTGCACACAATACGCAGAGAGCAAAGAGCCGGGGTGGAGAAGAAAAGGGAAAGAGTGAGAGAGAGAGAGAGAGAGAGAGAGAGGAAAAATGGGAAACGAGAAAACGGGAAAGAGCGAAGCGTGGCCAATGGGGAAAAGTCACCCCCTGGAGGCGGTGGGACCGCCGCCGCCCCTCCCCCGTGGAATTCCGCTTTCTTTGCCGGGACGTTCTCATTTCCCGCTAATCGCGATCCATCATCTAATTGCTTCGTAGCAAAGAAAGAAACTTTTACCCCACTATCAAAAAGTCGATCGGCCGACTCGCGGTCCTCCCTTGTAGGTATAAAGACACGACGGCTAAAGAATACATCCCCAACCCCTCCCCTCCCCCACCCACGATTCCCGGTCAAGTGAAAATCTCATTGAAAATCTGACCCCGAGTAAAATATTACCCCCTGCACACTGCAGCCTCTGTGATACATAATACGGACCGCAGGAATTTTTTATTTCGGCTAAACTTTAGTATTCTTATCATTTATAATTAAAACGTATCTCAATTTTTTACATTTTTCCTTCACGATTCCTTGTTGTTTCGATGTCTTTGATGATCTCAACAGTCTCAAAGTTGCATGTAGTAACATATTTTTACTTTCTTTTTATTCTTAAAAAAAAAAAAAAAAAAAGAAAAAAAAAACAGATCGAAATGTTATGTTCTTTTTAATATATACTTATTTCATTCAGTTACTTGGATAGAGTCGAAGATGATAGTTTGTGAAAATAATCAGATTTTACAAAGAATATCTTTTCAATCTCAGATATTCGACGCAATACTATTTTCTCTGCGAATATCGTAGAAATTAATTATTTTTTGCACCTGCAAACGTTCTTTAATATATTTTTGGAAAACATTTCATTCGCGAATAACTTTATCAATCAATCGGAGAATTAGAAATCCGCAAACAATTTTCACGTGTGAAAATAGAATTGGAAATCTGTAGAACAACGAAAAAATTTATTGGGAAAATGAAGTTTCGATTTTTTTCTCCCTAATTGCAAATCGAGCAATAATATTTAAGATTCATGGCCAATGTGTGCTTTTTGTATCTCAGTCACATCGCTTGATATCATCTCGAATCGATGGTACCTAGACTCATACGTATATACACATGTATACGTGTAAACGTACACGTATGTTCATATGTATATTATATATATACACGTAGAAATATTCGTCATCAGAATCCGTCACACGGGATGCACATTTAACGAGGTATAGGTATAACAGGTGGTAATCGAAGAGAGATTCTTTGTGTATATACGGGTCATACACATCCATATAGACGAAGGAGAGGGCATCAGGATTCATGTTTACTTTTTGCATCAAAGGTAGTTTGAGCGGGTACATAATATAGGGGAGTATAGGGGTTGTTTAAATACGTCCGAGGAAAGCGCATCTTCTCAGTTACAGGGAGGTTTGATCCCGTCAGAAGTTTCCGGTATGTTTATAATCCGCTAATCGGCCATCCCTTCCCTCCTCCTCCTCCTCCTCACCCTCCATCCCCTGCATCCCGGGTCCCACTTTGGCACAATTTAAAAGTTTCACCGTCAGAGGTTATCCCTCTGTCTCCCATTTCCCATCCCCGTTCGGCTCCTACGTCGTTTCGGGTTCATTTTGCGGTTCATAGACCACCAAATTTCCCTTGGATAACGTTTAAATTCTCCACCGAGTTGCTAATATTGTTTCGACCGTTACGAAACTCCGCTTACTTCCATTGTTCTCATCTTCTGCAGCGAATTCGCCGTCTTCGCACCTTCCAAATCGCGTACTCCGAAGTTTAAGCGTGAACGCCCGCCTTCTTTACCCGGGCGTTCTTCGGCTAGGTATATAGGTATAGATATACTTCCAAAAACCCGTTAACTACGCGACTTTTATTGAGAATATAATTGCTTCGAAACCACAGCCACCGACCTCCGCTTTCCCAGCTTCCTCTCTGCGGGCTACAGGGGATGAAAAATAAAACGAGTAAAAAAAAAAAAACCGTTTATCTTGTCCATTTTCATCCCCTGCCGCGCGCTGCTCTTTTTGCTCAAATTATTATTCCCCCGCTGTGCTGCCTGCAGGAATGTTTAGTCGTCTTCGACGAGAACCGTGCGTCGATAGGGGTTCGCTGTGTCTACACTAAGGGTTGTAAAATATCTGTATTCTTTTAAATTTCTACATTTTCATATGTGAAAGCTGAATTTTGTCGTATAAGCGATATGTTCAAATAACATGGAAGATATTGGGTAGAATTCCGAGTTTTTTCTGCTCAGTCTTCGTGCACGTAGTAAAGAATGTACCGCATATATTGAAACAGGAATTTATTTACTATCAAATCAGTCTCTCACGTTATTGATTTATCCTTTTTATCCCACAAATTTTTGTATCTTCGAAAAATTGTAGACTCAAGATAACGCACTTATTTTGCATACACATGTTTTAATGCGTCTAAAAAACGCATCTACAATCCTTCCAGTCGGCTGTACGTATAAACAAATTGTCGAAATCAAATCAATAAATTAACGATATAAAAATCCGCAAAGCGTTAAACAATTCCGAAAACCTTACGGTCCCGATATTTCGAAGCCTAAGTAAGCGCTTATAGCCACCGCGCTTCACGAGACAGCCTTCTCGGGGCTGCAAAGGAACGTAGAAAAAGGATAAACGTTATTCACCGTATAATATAACCCCGAAACAATTGGGGTGCCAGACGCATCGTCGAAAGGCCAGGAGGCGTTAACTTGGTTCCAAAGTGTTGCGCCCCCGTGTGAATTCGGGCGTAAAGATATCCTCGGAGATATGTGTGTCCGGAGGGTGGGAAGGACAGGAAAGCGGGGATGAAATGTCGGCTCCCCGCACAAACTCGGGATATGAACTTACGTATCTCTTGCGCGTGTGTGAGCTTCGACGTTACATGCTTAAAATTAGTCGTAAATTCAGCGTAATATGCAGACGGAACGAAACAGCAGAGAGCATAGAATCGGGAGTTTTCCGTGAAACTCTCCGCTCGTCGCCGGCAAGTAGAGGGAACAGGCGTCGAGTGATGAGTTTCACAGAAAACTCCCGGTGAACCGAAAGCTAGGAGCCTGCGTGAACTGTAACCGCTGGTTGAAAATTGAATAAATCAGAATCGTCGGGGATTCAAGCGGGCGTGCAGCGACGTGTAGTTAGCCTGCAGAAGACGGGGGGGGGGGGGGGGGGGGTATCAGAAAAGTTAGGCAAACAAGGAGCACGTCGCGTTTCTCGGTTCTCCCGGCGGTTTCCTTCATTGCGAGATGTGCCAGTATCTGAGCTCGCGGAACCCTTCTCGAAATACTAATTCAATATCGACTCCCTTTTCCTGCACGCCCTCGATCCTCCGACCTTTTCTCGGGACACCGAAATCGAGTTAGCTGGCTTGAACCACGGGACAAACTTTCCACCGTGTTGCTCACCGCGGATAAATGAATGTATATATCTGGGTATGTTTACACATCACGTTGCAGGGGATGTGAGGGGATCATGCCGGTCGAAGTAAACTTTTTAATTCGATAAACCGAAGTAAAATATCAGCTGGTCAGCTCATAATTTTCTGAAACATTTCCGGATTTTTTGTTTATTTATTTGTTATTTTTTTTTGTTTTTTTTTTACAGAAACTAAAGAGGTCGGTTAATTATCGTTCCGTTGTCATGGTTTTGAAAATTCTATGCTAAATCTGGTTATTATTATGTTGTACGTGAAATGCAGGCTTTCCGCATTTGGATTTGATTGTACGCGTTACAGTTTGCACATATTTTTTGTTTTTTTAGATATCATCAAATTACATTACGAAGTCAGAGTATCCTTGTACAGATTGTAGAATATATACGAAAAATCGAAACGCACATACAAAAAGTTTTTGTGTGAAATTGACCACACAACTCCAGCGAATAGGCAATCGAATTTTGTACATTTGTATACAATTTGTATTGCCATGTATTTGAAATGTAACTTTGATTGTCCGCGTGCTGGCGTTAAGCGGTGAGTTTCACATAATTCTTTACTTACATGAGTTTTTAGTATACCGTTCGGCATTCTTAAAAGTATCACTGAAATTCCCTGTTATACGATAGTTTCCGTGTTTTCTTGTGCGTGAGGCGAATTGCACAATCTGCGGAAATATCGTTTGGTATGGAACCAAGTATAACTACATAAATCCGACGTTCGGTTCTTCTCCAAAAAGTTTTCCTCCACCCCAGGTTTATGTGATTTATATGGTGATTTTTGCGGAACGTATCTCTTTGTGCGTACATATATATATGTACACACATATTCCTTTATTAAAAATAACTTTTGAAAAAGTAGATTTATCATAAATTGATAAGACATCTTTTTTTCAAGAGTGTTCACTTACTTACAACAATACGTTCTGGTCTTATCGGCAAACTAATGCGTTGAAGAGTTATAAAATTCCAAAGTTAAAAAAAAAAAAAAAAATGTACCATTGTTACTTAAATAAGAAGCACAAAATCGCGATGTGACACCTCTAAATATTAATACACAGAGCTTTTTCGTCCTATCAAACAATATTTTCGACTTGAATTTTGAAAAAAAAAAATGTCTATTATACATAAATATATATAAACTAGGCCACTCACCCTGCAGCAGATGTGATATACAGCGGAGAGTTTGCGAGGTCCGAAGCGAAGAGAATTGTTGAGCGATGACAGATGGCTGGTCTGAAAATGAAACGAAAATCGTCGAAATTTCAGAATTGAGGAAAATTAGCCGGTGAGTTAAGACGACGCGGATTTATCGCTTCGCGGAGAAACGATTCACGGCGAAGAAAAGGGGTGAACGCGAGGAGAAACGTTGCAGGGTCTCATTCCGCGAGCAGGATATGCAGACGGCGTGGCGGAGGAGAGGATCCTCGAAACCGAATCATTTTATTTCACGGAAGGACGGACCCGTCGGTCACAGGAGTAGATCTCCCTTGGAAAGACGCCTTCGGGATACAAATACCTTTGTACACCCCCCGAGACCCGCCGCTACGACGGGCTCAGTGTTAAATAAATCGATGTTTCTTTTCGGAGGTCTCGACGCTCATAGTTTAGGGTCGGTTTATCGGCTCTAGGCTCTACGTGATGAAAAATTGCGAATACGCGGCACGACTGGCTCGAGGAATGCGACCAGGTAGACCCTCGACGAAACGATCGTTTCCGGTGTTGCTGGTCGATGTGGAAAAAAAAAAAAAACAAAAAAAAAAAAAACATTTCTTACCCCACGAAGTTGGAGTTAGTAAAGCAGACCTGATGAGCCGTTGAAATCACCGTTGTTTTGCAATTTTTAAATCACTTCAAAGTCGCTCGATTACCGAAACATGGAGTCAAAACAGGAGGGTTAGAACACCGAATTTTTAGGGACGCAAAAATCTGTTTCATGGAATTTCAAAATAAGGAAATATGAAACATAGAAAGTCAAAACGATACAATGATTGTGATTTTCTGTCATTCATCTTTCGACTCTTCAATTGATTTATAATTGGTATTTCTGAATTTTAAAATTCTATAACGAAATAGATTTTCGGATTATCCGGAATTCGATATTGCGATTCTTATGTAATCTAATCCCAGGTTTTCAAATAAACGATGTTTATAAGTTTTCTGTAAACGTTTCTGCGTTTCCTGTCAATAACGAGGTAAAGTGCCCGAGCTATTGAAATTTCGACAAAATTTCGAATCCGTTCGACTGGAAGAACGAAAGGACGTGGAATCCGTGACGTAATAGCAATCGCGAAAAGCTGCCTGAGTAAACCTGAGCATCCGGTTCGAGACGGATTTCGTAACGGAAGTTATAGCTCGCGGCACTTTCCACGAAGACGGAACGTACAACGTCCTTACACAGAATTGTGATAGGCACGTTCGGGGGTGGACTTTTGACGCATTTACACAACAGCGGTACGAATCGGTCGTGTGTTCGTGACAGGAGGAGAACAGCGCTAACCAATTCCGACGAAGAGTTTAATCAGACGAGAAGAGGAGTCTGCAGAAACTGTTTGTGTCTGCCTGGCACGCGCCAATATCACGTGTATGGAGCAGCGAAGGGACCTGAAACGAAGGAGCGAACGAAGAAGGGAAGAAAGGACGAAAGGAAGGAAGGAAGGCAGGCAGGAACGGTTGCGTCAAGGTGCCACTCGCAGATGCTGTTCGTCTGCAGAGGCGAAGGCAGCCATTGCTGATCAGATTACTCCTGACGAAGAAGCGGAGGAAACGGCGAAAATGCTAAGCAGCTTTCATTCGGCCCCCGAAATTGCTCTCGGAGTGTTTTCACACCGGATCGGGTAAGGACACCCCGTAGAATTGGTAGCCGGTCGGTTCCTCCGATCCTTCGGGACCCGGTTCAACGCTCGTCCAGCATTCCGTTCGGAATGTCGATTTGTTTCGCGTCACCTTTTGCCCTTTCATTTGTCACTTGACGGACGCCTTTCGGCCCGGTATGCCGGTAGTTCTGACTTCTCGCGCGAAGGAGAACAAACGTTATTCCCGAATTTTGCCTTGGAATATAAATCACGCCCTCGACGAACATCTTTTCCAAGGAACGAGTTACGATTATTCTAACTTTTATTTTATTTTACTTTTTTTTCACAATAGCGGAGAGTAACGACCGTGTTGTAAAATAATTTTATCCTCCATAATCGGAAGCGTGATCAGGGGATGATGAGTAAATGATTGACGAATATGATCTTTCAACTTTGTTGGTTGGTTATCGGACAGTAAATTTATACTAAAAAGCTCGAGCCAACGAAACGGAACAACCGAACGGTTTTTATTTACAATTTTTTTTTCGCTCCTCCTTGTACTTCGAAAAGTTTATCAAACGGAAGTTAGGCTTTTTCCTATACTCCGGACGCTCTCCGAGTGTAACTCATGATTCCGAGTGTATCCTATATCAATAGACCGCGATGCCTTCCTTCTCTCTCTCTCTCTTCCGATTTTTCTTCTTTTCTGCTTTTTTCATCCCCCTCAATCCCCCCTCGTTTTCTTCCTGTTGTCGTAATTTTCTCTTCATCCTCTTCACTCGGAGTTTCTTATTTCCCGCAAGACACGACTTTATAGTTAGAGACGTGACAGCAGATACTCCAAAGACTTCTTCGCCCTGCTTGCTGCTGCTGCTGCTGCCGGTGGTGCACGAACGGCCAAACTCTCGCGGTTTGTCGACGGTAATAGTTTTCCCCGAACGTTCTTAGATTCTTTTATCAACTTCACCTGTTCGTAATTCCCTCAGCATTTTCTATATACCCGGCTGCCGTATCGTTCCCCTCTTTCCCTCCACCTCTCGTCCCATCGTCTCTTGCTCTCTTACTCGACGTTCTCGTCCATTTTATTATATTTCAATCGATTTTATTCATCGTACATTATTGCCTTTATTTTTATCTTTCATTTATTATTCTGCCTGTTATATATTTTATATTATTATTATTAATTATTTATTTCTTTATGCCTATTTCTTTGCTTCCTCTTTTTCTGTGATTCTAGTCAAGCTTTATTTCTCATCTTACCGATTGTTTTACCGTACCTTCTTTTACTATACAATTTATCCCTGTATATATATTATCTATTTTGTATATACCGTGTGAGAGGACTTGTTCCATGGCGAATAAATGCTTCGCTCTCCCTCTCTTTCTCTCTCCCACTCCCGTCATTTGCTCGTCTTCCACATACCGCTATTTAGATACGCAGAAGTTTCAACAGTGCGTAAAATAAAACGAACTTAATACCTAGCCGGTATATACAGGCTCCAGAAAAGAAATTCATATATTTATACATGTTACGATACATCCGCGAGGTGTAATGTGATTAATGAAGTTGAAAATATCTTTTTCTTCTCTCCGATTTTTATATATGTATATAAAAAGAAGGTTTTGTTTCAACATTTGTAAATCCTACGGTTAACTTTTCGTTCGTGGTTAATAACCAGTCCATATTCGAACAAATAACAAATAACAACAACAACAACAACAACAACAACAACAACAAACAAAAACAACAATAATAATAATGATCATATTTTTGCGACTGTATAATCCAACAGTTGCCGGAGGCTTGGATATTTCGCAAACAGTTCGTCCAATGAAAACGAGAGGAACGAAAATAATGAAAATAATTGAAAATTTTTCGTGTTCCAGGAGGCGCGCGTATGGAATATGCGTGTAAATATTCCGTGCCAGGATTGTTAAAAATTTCGTGCGCGATACCGTACAGAACCGATGCCCTAATTGACGGATGGTCGTTATAAATTGAACCAATTCCCCTGGAGCTGCTGCATGTTGTAGACGTTGAAAATTAAGGGGAGGATAAGGCAGGTAGCGAAGGAACGAACAGAATCCCGTATCTCTCGCTCGTATACGGATACAAGTTGTAAGCGAATCCTCGAACCGTTTCGGACGGGCGCATCGGGTTCAAGAATCGGATATATACATATAACGTAGAAATAGCCGGCGGCGGGCTTTCTCGACGATTCCGGGGAACCGCAGCTTACAGCCGTCAAAAGCTCGTGACGGAGGAATTCAAACACACGTCGTCACGGTAAACACGCGCACCGGGCACGATGGCAAGGGGTGGCTATCGCGTGTATCATCACTGATTGAACCCTCTCGGGGTCCCGAATAGATTCGTCGTATTCGGTTAGCGCTCGACGGCGACGCCGCGGGATGACGTCCGAGCTTCTGCCGGGGGGGGGAGTCGAAATGGGGGGTGAAGTTGGGGCGGTAACAGGTCGGACGTCCGGCGGTCCGTCACCCCGCCGTATCGCCTTCCACCCCCGTCACGCCGCCGTATCGTCGAGTATATACGCGAGCACTGAATATGCATATATTCGGCTCTATATGCATACGCGTACACATACATCATATATATCATATACATGCATAGACGTATACGTATACGTATAGGACATACGTAACTGCGGAGCGCCAAAGCGCCATTGACGCCAGTTCAGCGGCTGCCCCCCGACGATTTATGGCGTGCATATGCGTGCGGATGACGACGCGCGATCCCCGCTCGTGTTTATTTACACGCGTGTATTGCCCCTCGTCAGAGGACGACGACGATTTTGACTGCACGGTACGTTTTGACGTATTGCCGTCTGCTTGGGGGAAATTATAATTAGCCTCCTCCTCCCCCCCCCCCCCCCCCCCCCCGAGCAAAGGAACGAACCATCCTCCACTTTGACCAAACCTACGATCGATTTCTGGCATCGCTTTCTGCTCGATTCTCACGGCAATTACACCCTCGTCTCCGATTCGAGCTGACTTGTGAGTTTTTATTTTATTTTTTTTTTTTTTTCGTTTATAAAAAAATTTCAAAGTTACGCTGCACCGACGTCGCTTTTACCGTTATCGATTCTGGACATCGTAGAAAGTGGTCCGAGCATCATCGATCTGTATCTGCGTGTGTCATCGTAACGATGATTTTGCATTAATAAGAGAGCGCAATTTTCACATCGATCCGAAACTTGTGCGACTGTTGAAAATTTCTCACGTCACTCCGTGCAAATTTCAAAATATTCTTGCGAAAAGAATAAAAAAATGAAAAAATATCCCAAATTTGCATCAACTGGTTTCGAGTTGATGCAAATTTCGGCTCACTTCGAGCAAAACTTCGAGGAGAAATTTTTATATAATATATGGACTTGAATTTATATAATGGACATATATATATATATATATATATATATATATATATATCCATAAAAGGAGTCGGCAGAACTTTGGAGACTATAAGGGTAGACGCAACTTATTACATCTGCAGGTGCCGCTCTGGTTTTTTTTCAAATTTCAGATCATAAATTGGGTATACGTGGCTCATGCAACAGTGAATCAAGTGCGTAGCGTACCGTCGTGAATTTCAGATTTTATTCACTCGGTATCAATGAAGAGCGTAATAACGGAAATATCGAAGCGCCGTCTCCTGGAAACTACCCATAATTTCATACACCGACGGTTTCCCGGTTTTCCCCGGAATTTCAAAAGCGTTCTTGCGTAAAAAGCGGCGCAAATTTCATGAATATAATCGGAATTCCGAGTAACCATAGAGAGTTATATCAGAGCGGAGTAATCAATATCATTTCACTGGACAAGGAGAGGAACTTTCTATGTATAAAACGTATCTAATGATGTCCCAAAATGCGGCAAGATCACAAAGTGGGGTTTATATAGGTATTTAATACGCATACCTGTATAACGTACGCGCTTTACGTGCTTTTGGTTGAAATTTATTTGGTGTCGAGGAAGAAGAGAAGAGGATGTTTTATGCCTTGCCAAAGCTTGGCGCGGGAATAGACCGCGATTCGATATAATATGAACCTCCTCTTCGAGCACCTGAGTACTTCGGGCGTTTCCAACGCGCTTTGTACAACCTTCGTTCAACGAACGACGCTGTCGGATACAAGGTTTTATATCTTGTACCTCCTGGAAACAGGTAATTTACTACGCTAATTAAATCACTCTCAAACCGGCGTTTCTGCAGGAAACAGCGTTTTGCAGGGCATGCGGAAGCGGTGAAACGAGCTTCGTTGAATGCAGCCCGGGAGACGGGCGAGAAGAAGAAATTTCGCAGCGGATGGACGCGTTTCGCAATCTTTATATCGTATCGCGACTATATATCGTTATACGTCTCGATCCGCAGATGCACTCCATGCAAAGTCTCGGAAGTCTTGACCAGCGTTAACACCCGGAGGTACTAAACCCTGTCGTTAAGTTAAAACTGCCTCGTCCTAACTCGGCAATGGATTACATCCCAAAAGTTCCTCGGGCATCGGATTAATTTCCCTCGGCATTGTTCTTGGAAATGCTGCAAGGGTTCATGGAATTAAACCTGTAACGTCGTTCGTCTCGATCGCGGCGCTTCGGATTCGTTGACGGTTGACACCTCGGAGGCACTCGGGCCGAAACATCCAAGTCTCTCCGATTGAGGGAAGCAATTATAGGACGAAAGTACGAGTTTCTTTGTCTCTCTCGAGTAACTTGAATTCCGGCGATTTTGAAAAATTTGTAGGTTTAGTTTTTCAAAAAAACAATTGGTTAATCTGATCGTCCGATACTCGCATCCTGCAATAATCTTTTTTTTTTTTTTTATTTGCGACGTAACGGTTCCCTCAGGACCTTCTTTCTGTTATTAAACACAACGGTTTTTCTCCACATCGTAAAATTGTGACCGTGTAATCCGTGATCGTGAAAAGTTTCGTACGTCGAATTTATGATAAATTATCGTAGTTTTCGACGGCGAAAATCCCTTGGTATTACAGACACAGGTATACGTGACGAAACGCGGCCTCAAATTACAACGGAAGCCGAAAAGTTTCGTTGATTAACCATCTTGAAATTCGGATCTATCCGTATTATAACCATGTATGCATACCTGCGTATAGATCCGTTACACGGCTGAACACGAGGCAGGTCGGGTGAAGATATTTCCGCCTATTATTTGACACACATGCAAGCCCGGATCTCCGTTCTTCCATATATTCCATCTTCCTGATTTAGATCAGGTTTAAAGATAGTCGAGAGGATGAGTAACTTTGCAGGTATATCATCGGCGCTTCGCGTGCCTGCTAATAGGAGAGAGATTGTTATCCCTCGGCGTTTCGACGAGCGTACGAACGACGCCGTCATTACTATCGGGAAAGAATATTTCCACCCCGTGCGGATCGTTAGCACAAAGAAGAAACACCGGGTCTTTTTACTCAGCGTCCTTATGGATGGATCTTCTCCTTATTCTACAGGGCGATTCCTCGTATCATATTTAACACTCGACTCGTCGTTTCTAACGAGACGCGTACGTGTGCAGCCGTGCGGATACCTAACGATTCTTTTCAAATGAGTATAAGGAGAAAATGGAGTATTTTTCTTGGGTCGAAAAAGGAGGGAAACGAAAAAACACGCCTTCTAATTTCCTTGCGCAGCTTGCACGGGGTCGCATCTGTTCTTCGCCGGGTCGTACGCTCGGAAATATGCCCGATGGACAAAACCCAGCTGAACGTTCGAGGACAAGAGGAGTACGATAATGTATATAAAGCTGTACCTACACTGAAAAAATATCAATGCCGAAGAAGGCGTTATTTCGTTTGCTAGATTCACCTATGTTTCTTTGTTTAAAAATATTTTTGTCGTTTCACTGAACAAAATTCACTGTCGCGCTGGTTGAACTACGAAAAAATAGAGTATAGGTGAAAGTAATACGCAACCCCAATGAATTTGATTGAAATTCTATTTATTGGAATACGATTCGTCGCGTTACAATGAAAGATTTTTACATATTCCTTACAATTTACAATTATAATTCAATCGAGCCATAGCAAGTCAAATCACTTGTTCCGCAGCGCAGTTTTGAAGAAAAAAAAAAGTTAGAGCCGTTACGTCCTCGGTCCCTCTTCACACTCACTCTCTCCCTCTTCGTCTCTCCATATCACCTGGCTATCACCTTCTCTGTGCTCTCCGCACTCGCCGACGCTTCATTCCGTTCGTCCCAAGACATTTCTCACCTATCCTCTGAAATACACACTTTGTTTCTCCTGTTCCGTGAACTTCATCACAATAAACTATAATAACGTATAACTAATATTCTAAACACACTTGAAGTTAGTCAACCCTCATCGCAACCTCCGGTTGTCCTAGGACGTAAAAGCGTAGCTGAATAAGTCTATTCCATACCGCTGGGGAATAATCGACCTTAAAACCATTACAGCGCTGTACTTTTTAGTTATAATCGGATACTTTAATGAGGAAATAATATTGCAGCACGTGGAAATCGCCTGAAAAACGTTTAATGCCTCTTGAGATATCTTGAAAATATATTATAACGGAAACTTGTCGGTAATAATTATTCACGTATGTATACATAGGTATTATACAGCTGTAGAAATGAACTCGAGTACCGAGAACGGATGGTGATCGTTTCATCGCGGAAAAACCGATCGTGAGGGATTATTTGAAGATCCGTTGAATTCCAGTGTTTCTCCGGTTAAGAATTCCCTACATTAATTTACAGTGTGATCGATTCTGAAATTTTTGTAGATATCCCGGCGTTTTTTGATTTATCTATGTGACAAAAAATTGGCAATACAAGGGAAAGTGAAGAAAGTGAAGTTATACTTTATGATGTTACACAAGCGGTAAACTGAGGAAACAATTTAATTCGAGTAAATAGGAAAAAGAAATAGAAACAGTCGCGAAGTGTATCACGTAATGTTTTTATCATCCTATTTCCACGTATGTGTTGAGCTTAGACGGATTATAAAGGAATTACAATGTGCGAGAAGAACATAATCCTTGCGAAACGAGTCTGTTACGAGGATTATAACACTGGCTATATGAGAATCCGACGACAATTACATAGAGCGGATATAAAATTTCAGAAAAGCTTTCGCTAATAAACCATTCGCAATCACGAGGATCAAGGGATCACTTTTATACGCAAAAATTGTTTTGCCCGCTGGGGATTTGCAATTCAAGCTATTTCAATTCGTGCCACATCTCACCAAATCGCTCTTCGTTTTTTTTTCTATACGTTTCCTTACGATATCACATCTATTACATATGTATTTTATAATTTTTCTCTTCCTTCCCCTATTTTTATCATCCGACTGCAAACTACCAACCGTATATCAAGGGGTTACATGGGTTTTGAAGGGCAAAAGAAAAACATGTTTTCTGTATTTTTTTTTTTTGTTTTTTCATCATAATAAAAGAATTATTGCATTCAAAGTTTAGGCGGGTAAAAGAACAACATTTTATTAAATTTTCATCCAAAATGATCAAATTACACCTTAGAAAAAAGCATCCTCGCGGTGATCAGGATAATTCGTGACAGCTTTATCTGTAATAAAAAAACCAAATATCGTATAGCTTGTAATTAAACGAGGGATTTTTACAAAAAATTGAAACTTGAACTTTAGATAGTTTTATGCAAAAGAGTACAATTTTTGGTAAAATCTAGACCATGCGTTGCCTAGTAAAATAAGATGTGACCGAAGTAAGTAAAAAAAAAAAATAAAAATAAAACAAATCCTTCTTTCAATCACTGACCTATCAACAAAAAATATTTGGTTTTTTAATTTGAGATAAATCCATCACGACTCATCCAGATCACCGCGACGTACATTTTTTTCCAACGTGTGTCCAAAAACTAGTTTTCAACCACTGACTTTTCAAAATTTTTCGATAAAAATTTTATGAAATACCGATCAAATACTCTTCTTGTACATGCCTAAAATTTGAATGAAATGATTCTTTTAATATATTGAAAAATAAAAAAAAAAAATATTAAAGTATATTTTTTTTTTTGCTCTTCAAAACCCCTTAAGCTGCTTCATTTTTTTTTCCACACCGATCCCGACAAACCTTACGAGTCAATCTCGATCCTTTCCCCTCAATCTGCATGTGGAAACATCCCGTGCCGTTCACGAGATTATTAGGTTCTCGACGCACGTCAGCCGCACGCGTGCTTCCGCGTATGCAAATGCAAACAGGGCTCCACGCTTAGTTGTGTACGGTTACAGTTGGTTACGGACGATATCGGGTGGCGCGAGGTTTCAGCTAGACGCGACACCACGATTATCACCACTTACCGCATGCGGCGTGGCCGTGCGGAGACTAGCATGCACCGTACGTGATATACTATGTATAAGCTGCGGGACGTTGATCGTGTGTATTTTTAATTCCAAGTTAAATCGGTAGAAATTCCATTTTCCAAATCTCGGGTAGCGATGTATAATTATAACATCAATTAAGGTCGGAATCGAATCGGGATTAATTATTGATCGGTTGACTGGTAAGAGTTTTTCCAGTTCTCGTGCCAAAACTGGTTGCCACGTACAACCGGTCAAGTTACAACAAAATTGGCACCCGGGATTTTTTATGGATCCCTGATTTAATTTCAGAAGTTATTTTTAGAATTTGCCACCCCTTGAGGGTGAAAATAGGGGTAAGTCGAGTTAAATTTTCAGTCCTGTTGTTAGTTTCATTGCTATAATGATACAGAAAACCGAGTAACAAGATTCAAAAGACTTATTACACTTCTTCTGAAGCCATTTTGGATCTTTCATAACGAATTTTTCAATTCTGCTTTAAAATTTGGATTCGGCGACCCCCAAAACGCTCGTGTACGTACCAATTTCGTCCAAATCCATCGACAAATCTCGGAGTTATTAAAAAATGTACGTAAACGATCCATTACCAATCAACCGGTTAAGAAGTTTTATCTCAATTGATCAAAATGATGCTAAGCGACGATCGACAAACTTCTGTCGATTTAGGATCAATCGGTCTAGACTAAGAGTTACAAAGAGAAGAAAAGGATTTTAAAATCCCCGGCGATGTTATTTGCGCCGATGTTGGTGAAAACGAATGAAAAAATAATCCTCATGTTATAAGGTAAGAGATAGAAATAAATGAGTTCCACAAACATGAGGTATCAATGTGAAGAATCAAGTATTTTATAATTACATAGAAATTTCAAGCCACGATTAAATCCCGGTATTTTCGATCGGATTCTAATATCGCTGAGCTCGTCATTTTTTAAAACCTGCAAGGCAAGTTACGAATCGCGAGACCAGAGAGATGCCTAATCATTTATCGTTTCAGCGGAAAATTCAAATACAACTTGAACTTTGAGTGGCCAATTATGACGGTATCCGTCTCTCTCTCTCTCTCTCTCTCTCTCTCTCTCTCTCTCTCTCTCTCTCTCTCTCTCTTTCTCTCTTCTGGATAAGGAGACGAAGATGGGGCGACGAAGCGAGACAAAGAAAGTGCAGGGGGCGAGGGGGTGAGAGGGAGGGAGAGCGAACGGTACAGAATCACCGAGAATTGGGAGATTCGCGTCCGGCAGTGTAGAATTGCGATAGTATATTGAGCATTGTAAGTAGCGAATGCCCACTCTATGAGGCTAGACAGCGGAGCCAATCATTCCGGCATTGTTAAGCCGGCGTGCGAACCCATTTATCAAGGCTTCGCGTGTAGAATATACCATGTATACGTAATGTATAGGATAGGTGCATGCATGCACATATCCTATATAGACACGGGTATACCTTCACAATCACGTGGCTAAGATAATTATTGTATGCATGTAAATACGAAATATCCGGTGCTTCAAATTTTTGCATCCTAATGTTACGGGGAATCGTATTATTATTATTATTATTATTATTATTATTATTATTATTATTATTATTATTATTGTTATTATTATTATTATTATTATTATTTCGATTTTAGAGGGGACGAACAAACGAAACAAAAACTAAAATCGGCCCTTCCACCAGCTTACACGTTATACGCGATATTGAAAATGTACGATTCTGCGATTGTTTCCTCGTTGGTGCTGATCCGCGGTCTCTCATTAATGCGGTAGGCTGGAAGCTTTTTTGGAGATAAAGGGCAGACGTATATCGATTACAGATTGTATACGCAGGTGTCCTACGCAGTTCGCGTAATTATTCAAAATATTTATATGTATATATACCCAGAAACAATGAACGTAGGTATCGCGTATTCGTTACTCTGAGAAGGAGAACAAAAAAATACATGCATGAAAATTAAATCACCTGCAATTTTATGTCCATTACAAAGGTTATGGAAATCTGATTACGCCGTGTATATGTACGAGTTGCGTGTCTAAAAACAAAACTAAAAAAAAATTAAAAAAAAAAAACGTTCATACAATATTCAAATTAATGCTGTTTTTCTCTTTTTTTTTTTTTTCTTTACCATATTCAATTTTAATCCTTACAGTATGTTCGTAGGAATATTTCTCTCGCTATTGGTTACCGGACTGCACTCCGGCGTTTAACGTTATCAAATTACCGACAAAATCAATACAGGACACGTTACAGATACGAGTGATACGCATACCTATAAAAACATATTATACATACAAACGTTATACAATTTATTACATCAACACAAAATTGCTACGGAATTTTTTTTTTTTTTTTTACATTTTATTTTTAAAAGGGTCAATAGCTGCGCGAACATTGAAAATTGGGAAAAACACTGTAGATTCAATCACGTTGCAACTTTTAATTATTCTCGGAAAAAGTCGATTTCTCGTGCGTGTGCGCTTGGACGAAACACAAATAAACAAAATACCAGTCCGACGAATGAACGTTCACAATCAGACCTTTTGCTGCAGCTCGTTTTATTTCGTTGAAGTATCATCGACAATTGCAGTTGATGGGCGGATGGAAGTCAACAAATTGTCACTTTTACCAGGAGAATGGATCGTTCGTTGCGTATGAAATTCTAATTCACGTTATATTCTTGCGAATGTTCGCGCATTCAAAATGGCCCTGTCCGCTGAAAAACGTAAAATTCGTTGATGTAAGGCCCACGGGAAAGACGGCGAACTCCCCCGAGGGTCCGTTGGCCGGAGGTCCTGGCGTCCATCGAGGGATTGGTTATTTGTCGGGTATTCAGCCGGCCGTGTTACCTCCGGGAGCTCAGTGTCAGCTTTACTTTTCTCCCACGGGTCGCCGGCGAGAAAGCAGCAGCGGCAACAACATCGGGAAGAACTCTTTCCGCGTTAAGAGTCCCGAGGGTTGATATTTCGCGGATTCCATTCGGCTCCGAAATCGGGACACGGATATATCAACAACAAGATTATCCCGCACGTCCTCGAAGCCAGCGGAAATTTCCGGTGGCTCTCGTTGACCTCTTAGAACGTGAAAAGCAACGCCCGAAGCTTCCGTTATCTCCGAATTAACCCATTTTCGCGAAATGATTTGCCCCCTTCGTTTGAGCCGGTTTATAGGTGGCAAAAAATTTGATAATTATCATCAGTTTTATCATGAGATAGTCGTACATCGAGTATTTGACTAATTATTATACTCGTCAGCCAGGAAGATTTCATTATGAATATAAAAATTATACAGAAACGTTTAGGTAAATACATACATCGACATTCTATTTCAAAATATTGGTTGTTGGTTTTAATCAAGGGACGGCAATATGGAATTAACCCTTTGAGTCACACATTATTTTGCCGAGTCAGCTTTCATAAAAAGATGGTATTCTATAGTTTTTGGGGTCGCTGATGACGAATCTGGAATCAGATATTGAAAATTCAAGATAGCGGATCCAATATGGGTGGGCAAAAACTTTAAATTTGATCGAATACGGTCAAAAAATTATTTGCAGGGGTTTTCGAGATCACTAATCGGATGTGCGATACTGAATTTTCAAAATTTTCTAACAATAATAATTGACATTACATCGCAATAATTACCCTCGAGTATTGGAAACCTATTAGCATACTATCAGAAATAGCAAAAAACCGGAAGGAAATATGACGAAGTTCTCTAAATATGCAAAAAATAAAGTGATAAGAATAATTACAACTATGACTCAGAGGGTTAACTGTCGAAAAATAAGGAGATTTATTTCATTGAATTTGTACAATGTAAAAAGCTTATATCGAAAGCGAACGAATCTACTAGATTTTTAACAATTTTTAACCAATTAAAAATGAAACATCGATACCTAAGCTTTTGTTTATATTCAATATTTTCTGTTCTTGTATTTTCAAAGAGACAACCGTGGCTTAGAAACATGATAATTTGGCTAATACTAAACGTACGACAATCTCGTAATAAAATTAATAAAAAGCATCGATTTTCACCAACCAACCTCGACTAAGGCTCGCGATAAATTCGCGTATTCGCGCATGCGCGATGCGGCAATTTGTGCCTAATATTTTGCGATTTCTGCACACACACGTTCCTCCCCTTCTCTCATTCGGAGCTCACCTGGAACCGAGAGAGGGGCGAGAGGAGAGGGTGTTTGGGTGATAGCCGGGGGAGGCGTGTGCATAATACAGATTAGCCTCAGCGTTACTTTTTATCGCCAAGCGAAGCTCGCCAGCTGTACGAATTTCCACCCTATATATGCATACGCGACCAAAGCTCGACGTACGCATGGTATACACATCCGCTGCTTTTTCAGCAAAATTTGCACCGCGTTGATACGGTTATCCGACAATTAGCCTTCCGAGTTATAACGGCGTGCGCTAAACTCCGTACTGCAGTCCAAATTATGGGCGTAGCGTCGCCAAAATTTTCGCCACGTTATACTCAACGAAGAATACCGCCATTCGTCTAATCCGGTCTATTATTTTTCACCCACATTTTTACAGTCTCCCTTTCGGTGCGACCGAAGCTGTTTGATATTCCGAATGAAATTCAAGCCTGCATTCTTACAGTTACCGGCAAGTTTACAAGTATCGTAGGAACAGCGATTATACTGGGAATGGAATAATTCGACTCCGAGGTAATGAGAGAGCTTTAAGAAAATTCTGTGCGTGAGAAAATGACGTGATTAATCAGCTGTACAACGTCGTATATTGCGTGAAAAATTCACTATTCGATAACACCCACTCCCATGACGTGTTTCGTCGGATTTTTAACGATCGAATAAATGTAACATTCACCGTCAAATATACGCTGCACCTTCCAATTACACGACACATAAAGTTTCAAATTTGATTACCGAAGCATGCGGGTAAGCGTGTATAATGTTTAATCATTACTGTTCGCAGAATTATCCCCATGCTACATGGTGGGTGAATTTCTGGTACCTACATTTCATCTCGTGTGTCACGCACAATAGACGCGTGTAATGTGACGCGAGAATTATCCTGTGATTTTCAAGCGAATTTTTCGTACCGTTATACACACGGCTCTGTTACATATGCTTATACATGTGCGGTGATTTTGAGGGAAATTCAAATTAAAACCGAATTAATACGGGGAAGGATATCATATTCCACGCGGGATGCACGCGTGTGTGTAACTTGGGTGCTTTTTCACGCGTGAAAAGGTCTTTTGCACGCAGGCTGATTCGAGATGCTTTACATATTAAAATATCTACCAAGACGCGTTATTAAAACGGCATCACTGTGTGCGAATTCGGCACGTCTTCATCGCGTTATTATCCTAATCATGCAGGGTTGGTGGGTTTTCGGCATATTACATTGCAAGTATAATAATAAAGTGGAACATGGGTCGTCGAAAATACATGCTATATGTAAATTATACCCTGCAGCGGTAAAAAAGATCCAAAAAATTCACTCACTTGACTATAATTGAAAAGTTTTTAAACGAACATGCGGTTTCAAGCTACAATAATAACCTTGAAATAATATTGGATTGTAAGCTCACCCGAAAGTATTCACCTCGGGGTCAATAGAAATAATTTCCCATGATTCGGAAGGACTTTGAAGAGCGAATTAAAGTACGGTGGACAGAAAAAAATCCAAATTTTTGTATTCCCAGCGTCATGATTTCGCAATAATATTTTGTTACTTTGCAATGTGAGGGGCGGAGACGCGAGGAGAATGTTTGATTTACGAAGTAGAGTAGAAGGGACGAGAAGAAAAAAAAAAGCCGTGGTACAGGCAGAAAAATCCGTTTCAACGGATTATTATTCCGTCGGTGTAATCCAGCTTCGTAGATAATTGGAAATATGTATGCGCCATCGCTGCACAGTCGCGTTTATGTAATAATGACGATGAGTACGAAGCAGCTGCGTCGGTCTGAATTTTCATTTTACACTTTTTTTCATCATTTTTTTATCGTATATTTTTAGAAAAAAATTTTTTCTACGCTTTATATTTCAACGATAATTCTCAAAGTTAAATTAATATCGCGTCGCTGATGAATCACTCAGCAGTTTCATGCTCGAGGGCTTGTAGAAATTTGAATGCAATTATCGTGCAAATGCGATGATATATGTGTAGGTACAGCTAGGAAAACAATTTTGGAAAAAACCTCGCAGGTCGCTTTATAAAGTCCCGTTCCTTATACGCGAATTGCATCACGATTGAGTCGGGCGAGTAACAACGGCGTCACTAAATCTTTTTTAAAGCACCTATCCAACGATGGATAGAAACATATGTACGTATATATATATATATATATATATATACACACACACACACGTATGTATATATATATATATATATATATATATATACACACACACACGTATGTATACGTATACCGAATTCCATCGCGATTTACACAACATCCACAGTGCCATACTCGCTCCTTCAAAACGTACGTGTATTGGTACGGATATGCCAATAGGTATAATTTCGCCCCGTATCGCCCTTTCAGAATAATGAAACCACTCGCTGAAGCACCATCGTTGTTGAATTTCCGCTGTAAATCCCAACGCACGCGTAAAATGTGTTTGTGTATTTATTACGTGAAAACAGTATATCTCGATGTATTCAAAGTTTCGCGAATTTGAAACTCTGACAAACTTGGACAAGATGCAGTCTGCGGTCCAACAAGCTAGATCGTAAATTTGTGAGAACTGAAAAGAATATTCCGTCGCAGAGAGATCCGTTTCCATCCCTTTGAACGGGATTATTTATTCGAAGCATATTTATTAACGGGGATAACGCTTCGAGTTAATCAATGCAAATACGCTGCGAAAAGGGTGACAAAAGTGAGTGAGGTGAAACTCAGTTTCCAAACGAGCGCAGATTTATAAAAGTGTTTCAAAAAAAAAAAAAAAAAAAAAAAACAGGGCGCGAACTTCGTAGAAATTTATGCCACATTATATACAATGCGACTAAGGGTACGAGGAGAAGAATAGTCAAAGAGAAATCAGACGGGGAGAAACAAAGGCAAAATAAAATACGAATGAAAAACAAAAAATAAAATGAAAAAAAAAAAAAAAAACGAACATAGAGAACGTGCAGGGGAAAAAAGTGAAAAGTGGTTTAAATGATATAAATCAAGAAGCACGCGGGGTGTGTATGTATAACAATGATGATAACGGCGATAACAATAATGATAATGACAATTGTTACGCCGCCAGGAAAAGCGTATACAAGAGAAAGCTGGCAGGCGGGGGCATTGAGAAGGAGGATGGAAAAGGGGGTGGCTGGCTTACGCCGGCCACGGAGCTAACCTCGGAAGCTGGAAAATGCTAAGCAACATTCCTGGGGCCCCCGGTATGCCGGTGGTATTGCACGAAATTGCCGCACTCCGTCCGTGTCATTCGCCCCGCCTGCCGTTTCTGCAGGGACGGTGCCTTTGCCACATGAACACGCCGACACGCGTGTGTCTGTGCTCACGTGCGAGAGAAAACGGCGGGGGTGGAGGAGAGTGCCGAGGAGTCGAGTGGAGTACAGTGGCTACACGTAACCGCGGGGGGGGAGGAGGAGGAGGAGGAGGATCCACTTCGGTTAGGTATCTCTACGTTCCGAGATTGCTCCGGCAATCTGAGAGCTTCACCTCTTTCCTTATGTTTTGGATTCCGATATCTGTATTTCTCACGGAATTGAATTCATGGAGAGAATACCGCGAGCGGGATCCGGAAGATCTCCGATACTCTGGGATACGGGACTCCGTGGGACGAATCGGAGTTCTTATAAACCACCCTACCGGTATCTCTCAGCTACCGCGGATATTCCTGTAGTACAGACTTGTGTGTACCTGTACGTATCCTGCTCTATAACCCGGTCTACCCGGGAGAAGCATTTCGGCGTTCGCGCCTTTTCAATCTCTTGGTTTTACAAATTATGTATACTACGAAAGTTGGGCACAATGGCTTGAAAACGGTACGGGATATTGACAAGGAAGGTATCCTAGGTTAATCTCTCCGATTTTATTTCTTTAGTAATATGTTATAGTAGAGGCAAAACTAAACGACACGTATTTTTTGTGTTTTTACCTGTCATTAAACACTTCAAGGGGGTGAAACCACCCTCCAAAGTAAGGCGTGTCAAGAGGCGATTTGGCAGTTTTTTTTCCTTTCTCGTTATGAGAAAACTTTGACAGTTGAATTGGTTAAAAAATATTATGTTCTTGTGGGTGAAACTGCTAAATCGTCCCTTCTTGACATGCCTTATTTTGGAGGGTGGTTTCACCCTTTTAAAGTGTTTAATGACAGGTAAAAAAAAAAAAAAAATACGTGTCGCTTAGTTTTTAGTCTACTATGACATATCGGAAAAGAGATAAAAATCGGAGAGATCGAGCTGAGATACCTTCTTTGTGAGCCGAACAATGCCGAAAGGTAAACCTGTTACCGGGTACGACGAAACAATTTAGGTCTCTGCAGCGAAGGAGAAGAGTCAGAAAAGAAACACGTCCCTCGTCGACGGTCGATCGCGGCTTTAAAAATCTTCATTTAAGCATAATCGAGGAGTACAATGACGAGTGAGGTAGAAAAAAGGTGCAAGATTTAAGCGGAAAATGTATTATATACGAAAAAATAATGGAGTCTTCCCTGGAGGTTGTAGGTATCTCCGCTCGGGAAGGAGTGCCGGTAGACTGTAACGATAATGGCTTTGGAGTGTTGCGGCTGGAGGCGGCGGCTAAACGCGAAACGCGAAACGTCGAAGCCCGCCGAGACGGGGCCGAGGGCGCGTCTTGGTGGTGGTGCCAGTACACCGGCGATTACATGGTCTACAAACTGTGGCGGTCGCTGGGAGCCACTAGCCCCACTAGGTTCTTCGCCAGGGACCATGGGGTCTCTTCGAGGTTGATATTCCCGGCGAGAAAGAGAGAGGGACGGAGAGAGAGGATGCCGCATGGCGCAACGTGATGTTACCGAAACAATCACCCGATTTGCTAAATGATCTCCCTCACCCTCACCCTCACCTCCACCTTGAACCAGCAATATCACGCCTGTCTCCGTTGCACGTGTTCTCGGTTGGGTACCTACTGCAGGCTACCTTTGCCAAATGGAATTGCACACCACCACCGGGAATCTATCGATCGTTTTGACATTCGGTACTGCGGTCGGCTGACGTGGATAATTATATGGACGAGTGGTATAAATATACGACAAGCTGGTTGCGCAGATCTAACTTGCTCCGGAAACACCCTACGATAGTGTTGGACCCCTATTTCCAGGTACGGTAGTCGGGAAAAATTGCAGAAGTTTAGTTTCTCTGGCACTACGTGATCACTGATCATCCGTATGCGTTAATTTGTTATTGTCTTTGTCATACCGTTGACTGAAAACTGTACCAAGTGTGGATCGTGTTCATTTTCAGACAGACTTGAGTATTCGTACGGTGTAACATGGTTCTACAAGTCATTTCCAAGGAATTCTCATGAGTTGTTTTAACAGTGAAAACTGGTTAAGAGACAAGAAAATCGATCATTTCTTTTGGAGATGATGTTTCGTAGCAGACGGTTGTATATGCGTTGACGACTTTCGTTTTGACGAGTTCAGAAGTCTGTTTGAAAGTGACGTTAATTCATGAAGATCGTATAGCGGACAAAAATGCTTTGAATGACAGAAGTGAAAATCGAAATGGCATGTTGAAGGGGAACCAATCGCGAGTTTTCATTCACGTGAGCAACTGTCATTTGTCATTTTCATTTCTGCAGCAGTGTTGCGACGTGGCACACGACCTTATGCTAGAGAATCGTGCAGTACATCAACTAGAAAAAAAAAGAAATATGTAGACGAGAATATAAGGACGAATAAGAAGGTTTTCACCCGAGTCAAGATGAGGACTGCCATTCGAGCCTTGGAGAACAACGAAAAACCCCGCCAAATTTTTCCGTTTCCTTGCCATCATCAGTCGGTTAAGCAAACAAACACAAACCGTACAAATTTTATTCACGTTTCTTCCGTGCTGTTGGGGGGTTGAAAACCACGAGTCGAGTTTCAGAGAATGGAAAGAAAGGCGCGGTAGTTGCGTTCTCAAGTCTTATAAAGGAGTGCATCAGACTCGCCCACCACTTCCGTAGCGTGCAGGAAGCGCAGTGGCAATGGAAACATTTAGTTCCTCGAAAAGTAAAATTTTCACCGGGATTAACTAACGTCGTGATAAATCTTGGAGCGATGCAGTTTCAGAGGTTTGCAGCTAGAAGGTTTACTTTTGCAACGGTTGCTTTACGATTTACGACGCAGCTCCAGCCTAATCGACAAATGCGTTCCGCCCTCTCTCTCTCTCTCTTCCGCTAATTCCATTTTTTTCTTTTTTGCCTTCCCTTCGCATGCACGGATCTCGCGTTTTTCACTTCGGTATCCGCGACGTCCGCAGCAGGCGAACCGTCGGATGTCTGGATACGGCGAATATCTCGAGTGCGTCAAGCTCCGGGTTTCCTCGGCGTCGAGAGGAGGTCTCAAGTTAATCCCGTTACATCCGTGCACAGAGGACAACGGCATTCTCCGCGCTCTGGGATATATCTAACATCCGTCCGTCGTGACGTAGCGACAATAGGGACAAGATGCTTTACCAGCAATGCGATGGCAATTTAACGAGACACGGATGAGACGAGGGAAACGCTATGTATGCATTATACACCCACTGCTATCGTCCAACAATCGGCCTGACACGAGAAAAGACAAATTCCAATACACGTCAACGATTACACCGGTCAGCGCAAATTTTTAGTCTGGATTCTAAATGTCACATTTTCATTTCTTCCACGTAGCTAATGAAAGAAAAAATAGTTTTATTAGATAAAGTTTGCTTTTGTAGAAGCCAGAACGATATTTCGGATTTTAGAAACAATTTGGAAATAACAATTAAACAAACTTCAGTTTCGCATTTAAATCACTTTTATTCAAAAATAATAACTAATTACAGGTTAACAGAAATTTTTTTGTTTGTTTATATTTAAATAAATAAATTTTGATTCTATATATCGAATAATAACCAAAATCTTCATTTATTACTTATAAAGTTTGCTTTTGTCTTTTTTACGTTGATAAATAAATCTTGAAGTGTTTGGTCATACCTACGATTTATTCAAGTATTAGCTCTAAAAAAATAATTTTTGTTAACCTGTATTATATGGGGATTAATAGTATGTATGTGTATTCTATGGATACAATAGGCATATCTTCGTAGTGGGATAAAATCGAGCAGATGTAAAATGAGAATTGAGAAAAATTAAAACCGTCAAATGACCTGTTTACGTTACAGAATTTGCTTGGAATCTCTTTGTGATGTGAAATTTGTTAGATATGACGCTATGCTATGTGTGTTTTTCTGCATGGAAGAGGAGTGGAAGAATTCCTGAAGCTCTGTGCGTACAGTTATAGTTATACCTGCTCTTGCATGTATCCTGCTTCCTTGTATTCGCGTGAAACTGGAAACTATTTGTCAAAAATAAAGAAACAGAATGAAAAAAAAACGGTAAATCAAAAAAAAAAAGAAAAAAGAATCATGTTTGTCAAGCAAGAAAAGCAAAGAAATTGAAGAAAAAAGAGATTGCGAGAGGACACTCGCTACAGTTCTCAATTCCAATGCTTATATACACACACGATGCGGAAGAGCTGAAATATATGTATATCGTTCAGTAGAATAGAAACGCTCCGCCAGAGAGATATAATTTATCTGCACCGTGTATGCTCACATTTTGCATGGTAAAAAAGAGTGCGAGAAGTGAGAAAAAGGGAGAGAAAAACAAAAGAAACACATTAGTAAAATGTAACGAGAAGAATACCGCGCTGCAATTTATTGTTGAACAAAGAAGGAAATTTTCAGAATAATTCTGTAGATTTCGTTTTTATCCTTATCGCATGTATCGAAACTTCGCTCGCAATTATCCAAGCTTCTAAAACCTTTTCAAGTTTTGAACGTATGAAAAATGGCCGGAATTGTGTCCAATTAATACTAAATAAATATTGCAACCCTTTTATTTCTAACGAATTCACGATGAGACATAATTTGATAAATATTATCCAAAGAACGCGAAGTTGGCTGCGTTGTGCTTATAGATTTTTTACGTCGTATTCATTACCTGTTTCATACACGTCGCAATTCAAACGTTCGAACCGTTGCCGCCCTCGCTTCGATACCTCGACGCAGTTGAATCGAGTAATCGAACGACTAAACATCAACTAGCCCTTCGATAGATCATGCGCGCGCACTGCGTGCGAAACTTGTGCATTACGTAAGCGGTGGGACTAACCTAACCCTAACCTAAAAGTCACGCCTCTCGTTTTTTGGATGAGGCGAAGTTTACTGGTGACAATAGCAGGCAACAGTCTCTCGCAAATTGCAGGCTATTTCATAACCGTGGCAATTCAACGTACTGGTTGAAGCCAATACCGCTGAACGTTCATACAGAATATAACAATGCAGACTCACCCTTTATTTCGAGGAAAATATCGTCGCCGAACGAAACACTCTTACACGATGTCAGTTGGCGAGTTCAGCCGTTTGCGCGCGCACACTGTTAAGCCCCATCCACGCACATGTACGCCCCATACAAACGTTCGAAATTCAAATTAACCCGCGCATCCGACGCTGGATGTATTTGAAAGTTTTCCCGCCATTGGCAACACCATATCGTTATTCGCAATGATTGGCTGAACATGACAAGAATCTTAATCTTATTTCTGTCGGTTTCTGGCCCCAAAAACTATAATTTCGTTAAATTGTGATCGTCGTTGAAAATGGTGGTGAAATTTGGTTATCGATTTTGCGGTATTTACACGCGTGAAGCATCGGCTATTTGCGTTCGGTAATCATTCAGGGATCATGTAATTATGCGGGGTCATTAGACTTCGTCAACTCCGTGGTGGTTATTCGTTTTCTGCGTGGTCAGTTTGCCCCATGCAATGTTTGTTGGAATTCGCGAACGGAACGAATTATCTTTACTTTTATACAGCGCCGTGCTGCTCGAGACAAATTGAAATTAATTACGGATTATATATCCGTGCCGTGCTGTGGGAATATACAGGGTCTATACGACGGGGGTTAAAAGAGTACTTAGTGCCGGGGGTGGGGGTGAAGAGGTCGCGTGTAGCTGCCGCCGGGCGACTTTGACGAAATTAACGCAATTTGAAACGTCGGTGAACAAGGGCAATTTGAGGGATGAGGGGTTTTGAGAAAGTCAGCAAACACCCGCCAGCTCTCTTATATTTTTATCGAATAAGTCGATGAATACACCCATTGGTTGTGTGCACAAAGTTTTCTTAATTCTGTCTATACCTCTTGAGTCAAGCTCTCCGCCGACTCTTTGGCTTCGACTCTTACCTTCCAATACCCTAGATATCTTACTGTTTTCTGTTTGTCTTTAATTACTGGGAACGTGTTTTGCGACTTCTATTGCATCGCCGTTTACCAAGAACCATCAAAAAAAGTCGACGCAAGCTATAAACCCCAATCATACTTTTTTACGTTTATTCACACACCGATTTTTCTTTGTCAGATATACCCACTTACTTACTCAGCATCCGGTCAATATTCTCCAAATTCAAGGCAATTCTAATTTAAAAATGTTGAAAACTGATCCGCAAAACCCTTCCGTGAAAAAACATTACTGTCAATTTCTCATTCTTTATTCTACCAATGATCAATGTATTTTTTTATCGTTACGATCGGGCGAAAAAAGCTAGCGGTATTTTTAGAAATGCTTGTTCAGGTGCTCAAAACTTGGAGTTTCTACAATCACAAGCTTATTTTAGATGACCGGCAACTCTGGAGTTCTTCAGGAGCCAAAGGCAATCTAAAAACGAATCGTTCTATAGATGGAGACAATGCTGATGTGGGAAAAGACGAATTTATAAACGAAGTACTCCGTAATAACGCCTGCCAGTATAGCCGGTCCGTGTAAAAAAAGAATCCCCGAGAAGGAAACAATAGGAATGATGAAGAGATAGGTTACAAAAGAATGCTGTGTTAAGAAAAAAATGATAGCGATAGAGAAGAAAAGGGGGATGAAAACACGAAGGAATATATAAAAAAAAAAAAAATGGAAAAAGTGACGAAAACCGGTAACCGAGAAAATGAAAGGAGGAACATCTCTAGCTATAAAACTTACGGAAGCACGTCACGATCAAAATGCGCTCTATATCGACTTAGGTGCAAGAAGATGATGGAAGCTGCAGCAGGAGATTGAAAGAATTCTGAAACGCGGAAAAACAATATAATGATCAGGAAAATCAGGAATGCAGAGCTGGACTGCAGCAAAGTTGCTGCTACTGAAATTCTTCAACTTTCTTCTTACTTTCCAAATTTTTCTTTGATTTGGATGTCCCGCAGAACCGAACTAACGAACCGTTAATGATTAGACAAAGAATCCTAGATGGAATCAAAGAATTACCAAATGTCTGCGGCATTGCCTTGGTTAACGGATTAATTAAATTCAACGTCGACTAAATTTTGAAATTAAACAACCCCCCCCTCCGGTATTCAAAGTTTGCGATCTCGTTAGGATACTAATGAGGCTGAGTACGTCGAATTTGCGGCAATACGCGTGTGTGGAAAAGACGTGGGCGAAGAACGTGCGTCACGAATGCGTCCCAGTTGAAGGGAAATAGAAATATTCAGGCCGCAGTCGCCGGCGGTGCTGTTTGAGTGTTGGAATTGTTGAAAATGCGCTGCGAGCTGCGCGCGCAACGGCTCGACAGCACCTCAGGGTTCGCCTAATGAGCTTCCTGCAGCAAGCAGCCTCTGGCATTCGCAGTTCCGGCCTTGGCGAGGATATAGAAGAACAGGAGAAGGACTGCAGAGGGACAGTGTGGCTGGAGGAGCGAAGAACTCGCACAATCGACGCTGTTCCAACTGAGACTATTGTCTCCGAGCGCGAAGCACAGATGATGCTTTAATATCCCCCCGGCTCTTCTTCCACCCCCCCCCCCCCCCCTCCCAAGAAGATCGACTTCTCGCTCCAAATTATTATTCACTGGATACTGGACGGACTTTTGACTCGAGTTCAATTTCCAATCCTAGCACCTTTTTCCTTAAGAACTTTTGCGACTACCTCGGCTTCCTCTTCGTCAATGTTCATCGGACAAGCGATATAAAAGGAAGAAAAATAAGCCAGGTCCAGCTTAATGGACCGCCGTCTGAGAAAATTCAAGTACGCTCAGAATGGTCTCTGGAAGACATAATCTACGGTACCGTCTCCCGAAGCTCAAGTACAGCGATTAAAGGACTCGCAGTACATCCTCGAAGCTTTCCTTCTGCAGACCGTTACTTTATACTCTCAACATTTTACCAGTTTTCCAGCTCTCGTGCTGCTGTTTCCTACCCAAGTATCATCTCTTTGCAAGCTGAAAGGATCTAAAACAGCGAACCACTGATCTGCAAATCAAGTTTGATGGTCTGTGGAAGAAACCTGCACGACATCCTGAAAACGCGGACGTTGATGACTGTCCAAGTGATGAGAAGAAAAAAAAAAAAACTTTAAGTAGAAGGTGACCTATGTCTTCTTACTGTCGATCCTGACTCGGTTAAGTGTTCGCAGAGATACTTGGACAGGGTCTGATTACGAGGTAACACGAGATGGGTTCGTAATCAGGAAGCGACGCCAGGTCGGAGCCTCTCTCTCTCTCTCTCTCTCTCTCTCTCTCTCTCTCTCTCTCTCTCTCTCTCTCTCTCTCTCTCTCTCTCTCTCTCTCTCTCTCTCTCTCTCTCTCTCTCTCTCTCTCTCTCTCTCTCTCTCTCTCTCTCTCTCTCTCTCTCTCTCTCTCTCTCTCTCTCTCTCTCTCTCTCTCTCTCTCTCTCTCTCTCTCTCTGTGTCCACCGTAACGTGTATAAAGCGGATTTTCTTGTTAAGCAGATGGAAATAGAAGCGATGTGAATGCTGGCAGTAATGCATTTGCCAAGGTCTACGTATAGGTACAAAGTATATGAATATAGCCGCTTATACAGCCTGCGTTCAAACTGCATCTATATATTGCACACATTCATACGTTTAGGAGAAACGTGGCGATGCAATGGCGTAATTGTGCAATGGATGCAGGCAGGGGTTGGACGGGGGAAAATCCCCTGTGGGCTATACCTACCGGAAGGCGAAACACCCCGACTGGAAACAGTAAACCTACCGCCTGCACACACAAACGCAGACACCAGCGAATACTGTCTGCATCTGTTATAAAGCCACTCTCATTTGGATTAGCGGCTGTATATTATGCCTGCATGCTTTCATATCCATGTGGATATACAGCACGTACTCCACCTCCACAATACAAAAGTCATAGAAGCGTGATTGCAGAAAAGGTCAGTTTACCGTAGTTCTGACAATGAGAAAGTTCAAGGTCCGTTAAATTTGGAAAAGCGATCGAATGAAATTTTTTATCATTACTTGGCCAACGTTTAAAATTGTTTCTTTCTTCGTGCGATATGCTAATGCAAGATTCAATCGCTAAGTAGCGAGTTTGTGGTAACTCGTCGCAAACACCGCGTGTATCTATGCCTGACACGTCTTGGAACCTTTTCGATGTATACTCATCATCCGTTTCAATTAGTCATTAGCTCTCAGTCGGCGATGTTGCGAGAATCGACAAAGCGTACGAGCATTAGCGGAGTAGACTGATGGTATCCGTGACTGACTAAGAACCTCTAAAGGCAGCTTGGATCACCTTTCGCAATCGCAGGTGGCCGTATTCTCGAGTTTTTATGACCCGGAGCAGCGGGCAACAGGCAAAGGGTGCCGGGAAATCAAATCCTGGAGGGCGAAGAAGAAGGCCGGGAGAGTTGAAGAGTTAGGAGTTAAGAGTCAGCTCGAGTGAGTGGTCCCTGTTCTCGTTGGTGTTAAACCCACTTTTATCCCTGGGTAGACTTGAAAAAGTTTTGAGTGAAAGTCGAACGATATTTCGTTTCTTCTCCGGTATTCCATCCCCTCTTATTTCGTTCCTCTTCTCTCTCGTTTGTCTGTTTGCGAATCGATCCGTCTCGAAGTCCTTCGGTTACATCTTACAGAGCGCGAATATCGAGGCGTCCCGGTATCCTTCGGGCGATTCGAACCATCTTCGACGGTTCTTGAATGTCGGGAAAGTAAAAGAAAGTTCCGTCGTCAGAGCTACGGGAGAAAATAAGCGATCAGACATCGACTCGCGTTCAATTATGAAGTCTAGTTCGAAAGTTCGATGACGACGGGCGCCCACCCACCTTTCTTTATACTATATTTACCCAAAGAGACTCTTGTTTGAACTTTTACATTCAACTTCACTCGGCAAGTTTTCTCTCACTTCACATTTTATCCATCCACGCATCCATATACCCTCCTCGATGCAAACGACGTTCCCGAGTATTCTTTGCTTATTTTTTTTACAATTTTATTACATCTATGAATACCCCGGCATTGTTTGCTTCCTACGGGAATCAGGGAATACAGTCAGATATTCAGGACCTTGTTCGTCGCACGGCGATATCAGTTGGGTCGCACGCAATTATCGACTCTTCGTTATAATAATTTAGTCCCGAGATTTCCACATCCGCTTCGCATGCCGGACGCGTTTTGCGCGTTGATGTATTCTATCTCAGCGTATAATTTTCACGTGCCATGCAATGTCTTCTGGCTCTGTTTGTGTTTTGGCCGGTAAACAAATTGACTAAACAGACACCAATATACGTATTATACCTACAGCGTTCATTCGCGCGCATTGGCATCCTTCACTGTCTGCAGGACCATCATATCAGGGTTGAATTCGCAGACAATCTGAATCTGGCTATTTTAGAGAGCGTCTCTCTCTCTTTCTCTCTCCGCCCCTTTTTATTGTTCGTTATTCTGCAGCTTCTCCGAAACGAAGTGGAGGCTATACTTGACCGCGCATGAATAGAAAAGATCTTCTCGAGGTAGGAATTCCTTGTTTCTGTGAAATAGCAAATTCTCGGGGTAAAATAAACGCGAACCTGCAGCATGGTGGAGCATTCAAATTCGCGCTTGCAAGCGAGCCTCGAGAATCTGCTTTTCCTTTGCATTCGCAAATAGCTGCACGTATGCAGGTCGTCAATATTTTCGTCGGAATGTATTCGGAGAGTAGAACGAGCTTTTCGAACCAGCAATTATACGAAGAATAATTTCGGCGCGAAACAATCGCGATTGTAATTATACTGTAGAACGTAAAGTGGAAATTGCCAAGCCGTGGGAGAGCGAAATCTGCCGGGCATTATTCTTGGCGGGAAAAGTGACAGGGAAAAAAACGAGGAGGGGAAGCGACATGCCCGTCGCTCGAGGGTTGCGACACTCGACTCGAATCAAGCCCTCCAGCAGATTGCCGACGACGCGGTCTTTACGAGGAGATTAGGCATGTCTAGAAGTCGGGTTGACCTGACCCGAGAGCCCTGAGCTGGTTCGGGGCGAAGGTGAAAGGGCACGGATATCGTCCTAATGATTCTTCCCGGCCACGCAGCCCGCGGTCCGATTTCACGCACCCCGTATGGGTTACGGTTTGTTGGCCAGCAATTTATTGGCCATTGATTTACTTTACACCGGGGTCGAATTAGCTGGGAAAAAGATAACAGTACAGGCGTATCGGATTTTCCCTCACCTCCCTCTCCCTTTTTTCAAATTACTTTACTCGCTTGTACGATCTATCTCGTTTCGAGATGTTGAGCTTTTGAAATGGTTGTGCCAGAAACATTGTTTCGGTATTAGAATGTTTCCGCATCGAAATATACCGGAGAAAGGAAAACATCAACGGACGCAACAGAGGCTAATTATTTTTTGAAAGTCTCGCCATCCCATTGCTTCAAGCTTTCAGGAATTATGGTACATTTGGTAATATTTCCTGTGCTAAAAACGAACGCATAATGCGTGATTATGTTTCGCACACTTTGCTACTAAGCCGGAGTTATTATAACGCGTTTAAAAAGTTTAAGGCGAGAAAAAAAACGCCCGGCTTCATCGGCGCGTCGTGCGTTTATATTAGCTTATCGACGTTTTTAACCTACCTTGACTAATTAGGTTTCGATAATTCAAGGCTTTGCGGCTTTCCGCCGGCGTCGCGTGTCCGTCAGACGAGGACGAGGGTGAGATTCAGGGGCTGAAAAACTCACCCGCAAACTTATGAAGAGCGACTTTACGACAGGAGCTGCCGTGAGAGTAAATCGCTTCAAGGTTTTTACACCAAGATACCATTTTCATGAAATCTAGGCAGGAGCGAGACCACGCTTGAAATAAAACTTGCCCGAAAACTTTGGACAATGGTGTATCGGTAATACCGAATTATTGTTATTTTACTTCTCAATTTTTCGTGAAAAAGTTTATATGCGAAATTACGTGCAGGGTAAAAAGAATGAATTTGGAAGAAAAAGTTACTCACTTTATCCGATTCAATACACCTGTAATTTATATGCGTAACGAAAAGTTGTAGTAGAAAAACTATCCCAATACACTTTCCCATTACTTTATTTCGAATCGCTTCGAGTGCTTTTTTATTCTGCGATCGGTGAAAAAACTCTGATTGAGTTTGCGAACCTGTATTTTCCCCGTCTATTATAGCCCTGAAATCAGTGCGGGTTCATATACTTGGCATTGCTTCCCCCAAACTTTTGTTGCTCGCAGGTGGAACATTGAATTATATCATGTAATATAATTGAGTCAGATAAATTCGCTGGATATTCAATTAAGCTGTATCCGAATCGAGTTACGGTTGTACAAATTACGCGGGCATCGAATATAAACACGGAGTTTACGATCATGGTGGACGTATTTTAATCTTCCTATAGTTAGCCTTGTCTACACGCGGTTGAAAATCTCCAAGCATCATTGCGCCGGTATTGAAATTAGTGTTTTTACGAATTCGAAGACTTCTTCCGGTGCAGGTAAAAAGTGGAGAATTCACCGTACAATTTAGATTGCTGATGTCTGCTGGGGGTTGAGAAGGTTGAAAGTCCTCGAGACGAGTAGCAAAGCGTCTGTACAACCCGGGTTGTTGGTGGATACCTACCTACCTACACGGGTTTTCCTAGTTACCGGTGTAACGGATCACGCTCGCTCGACGAAGAAGATAACAACGGTTGGGTATATTTATGATTATGAAGCGTTTATCGCAGTTTCGTGGGAGTTTTAAGTGGGGTAGACGCTGTCGAGCTGTTTTCGGAGTTTGATTAATTAGGTTCCTGCCCGCGGTGGAAGCAGCTCGACCCCCTCGCTCTTTAGAATCGGTCCACGGCGTCTTTCGGCTCCCGGTGCACGGACCCTCGATCCCTTTCAGCCCTTCGAAGCAATAATGTATGCCACTATTTCGCAGACGCGTAAAGTCACGAGGGTTCTGCTGCTGCAGCCGGTCGACCCTCGTCGTCATTCGTGTCGAATAATACTCGAGACATTTTCGAGTTCACGGGATGAACGAGAAGGACAGGATGGTTGAAAAAAACCGCGGAAAACAACGGGAAGGAAACCAAGTTCTAATTTTCACCTCGGCACACGCGGACAGCCTTATACTATTTGGCGCTGGTCCAGAAAAACACGCGCTTCTTTCTGGCGTGGCGATTTCCTGCACCAGTCCCAAACTTTTTGCCAATTTTTTTTTTTCTTCGCTTTTTGCAAACCTTGTTTGCCACCGAACGTTGAACAGCTTTTCTGGCTGACTGCAGGCTGACTAAAACTGCGAAGCAGCTACGCCCTTTTCGTATATTAATTATATTTACAGCCGCTGCATGTACGCAACCTCTGCGAGAATTTGATTTATCGCTGCAGGCGTGTCGAAAAGGATGCGGGGACAGTCCGCTTTTAACATATTCTTTTTTTTTTCGATACATCTATTTTTCATACCCATCGCGTGCATTGATTTTTGGCAGAATTTAGAGCTCCGTAAGGACTGCAAAATAAAATCATCGCGTTCTCGAGTGCGTTTGATATTTGGGGTACGAAAAAATCAAATGCAACAAAGGCATCTACCAAGAGTACAATAACGTGTTTGAATTCAACGAATGTGTTTTTGAAATGTCGGTAAAAATCGATCGATTCGTATCTTCGGTATGTAAGTAATAATCGCGTGCATCACAATTACCTCAAACTTACAACGAAACTTATAAAATATTCGATAATTTTACAAAAAATTCCAGCAGAACTATTCGTGCCTTGAAAGAGAAGGGAAGGCGACCGCTATAGATGAGCGACACGCGGCTGTTTCGCGAAAAGACCTGACGGTGTTCAGCAATGCGAGTAAAAGCGCTTACTGACCAACAGAAACAAGGATGTAATTACAGCGCGATTAGGAGGACGCGGATGCAGGGCGAGGGTGTCCCGCGGAGGCAGGATCGACCTCAAAGTAACTGGCGAGTAAAACGCGAGCGACGGCTCGAGATCTACGGGGGTTCGAGGTATACGTTCTCTCTGCGGGGTGCCGTGTTGCCCAGGATTACGGAAATGCCGGGGTTAGGTACGGTTGGTCAACCGGCGGCTAGCTGATGCTGAGTTACGTCCCTGGCTATATCCCCGGCTCCCCCCCCCCCCCCCCCCCCCCCTCCGCCATAAGCATGGCCGTCACTACATATATCCGCGGCACATACCCGTCTATGTACGTAGATACGTCCAGGAAGTACCTGCACTCGCGGGGCACATAGTCCGATGTAAGGTATGTACGACTCCCATCATCTGCCCATACACTCGTTCAGAATCCAGCATAGCGCACCTTGACCTCTGAATCCATACTTGGAGATCAGTATAACGAGTTTTGCGTATAGATCCCGATACCGACATCTTACCGACATTCTTAGCCGCTTCACAGCTCGGACACGAACCCTTTTTTTCGATGGAGGTTATCCCCACTCTGGTTGACCTTATCGATCATCGGTAAAAAGGGCTTGTGTCTGAGCTGTGAAGCGGCTGAGAATGTCGGTAAAATGTTGGTATTGGGATCTGTACGCAGAATTCTCCTCGTTATACTACTCGGGAGAGGCACTGTTATTTTACGTAGGAAAACTTTGTTCCTACTCGCCAAGGGGGGATGAAAATGCACGCGTCTTCTATGCACACTTGCAGATTATACGTATACCGTATATGGACGACAGTGTACAGTGGGTACCATGCTGAGCTACATGTGGCTCACGTCCAGCTGTCGATATAATGTGACGCGTACACCGGAGGTTAAAAAGCCTCAAAAAACTGCGGCCGGGTCTGGTTACAGTGGCAATTGCAAATGGGCAATATTACCATAACCAATAGCAACTGTCGCACCAGCCATCGGTTGCAATTCCTCTCATGGTGTGTGCAGGCTTTTTCCGACTTGATTAGCGGGCGTGCTGGTACAGGAAAATGGGAAATTGATGACAAATCACGGTAGTGTACCCGTACCATATTCGCTATCACAGGTTGCTGAAACAAAAATCCGATCACCCCATGGAATTCATCCCGCACGTGCGGCTTCTGGCCAGACAGCATTGAAATTCGCCAGGGTGAGATTGGGTACTGGAATAGCGGGTGCAGGGTGAATTTGCGAGTAAATGGGACTGGTGTTGGTGCCGGTGTACGAGGGCAAGAGTGGAGGCGTAGCTAGAGGTTAGCCCGACTAAACTAACTGCCGGAGCTTTTGTGCTAAGAAGGTATAAGGGAAGGGCCAGGAAGCCCCGTTCCCATTCCGCCTCTTATGAATCTTGGGGCAGACAATGACGTCGCGAAGAGCCAAAAACTAGTTCCTCCTCCGTTTTCTCCTCTTGCTCCTCGGTCTGCCGTTAGCGAGAGGGAGGTGGAAGCGCCGGGTTTGTCAACGGTTGCGTGTTGTTCCTTCGCATCGCGTTGCGTCTGGAAGTTGAAAGTGCGAAGAGGCCACGCGGCTGGTTCGATAACACGTCGTCAACCTGCCCTTTTATTCCTCTTACCAATGCCGCTAGATCCCAGGCAGGAAAATTTGGACCCACCGCCCTGAGACAACGGGGCAAGTTTCCGGAGGTCGAAGAACTCCTACTCATCACCTTCACCTACGCCTGCTTTGGTCCCGCCTCGACCCCCCGAGCCATTGTTAATATTCGGGTGATTGCGTCCCCTTGCAAGGGTTTAAAGTCCTTCTGCAGACGACGAGAACCTACGCGGCTCGTTCGTGGATTTCAAAAGATGCCTTTTGTTACAAGTAATTTAGATGCCCCTTACCGAGCTATGCGGATTCGAATAATGCTCTTCTTCGGGTGCTGGGCGGCAGGAAGAAGTTGATTTTAATTAGCAGGTAACGAGACTTCACCTCGATTCAGGAGTAAATTAGCCACCCACGGAACTCGTGACAAACTGTGATAAAAAAAAAACAAAAATTCTCCCCATTTATTTGACGGAAGTACGTATCATACCTATACTTTTATATATATTATAAATAATAAATGTGTACCTTGTGTCCTGGCTCGAGACCGAGACGCCCAACCCCGACGCAAAAAACTCCTTCGTTTTCTTACAGCGAGCGACTGTCACCTCAACTTGTTAAAAGTTTTACGCCTACTCGGGGAATGCTCGGCTTATTCCCTATCGGCCCCGATCCATTCCAGTATCCAATCAAACACCGAGGATAACGAAATATTGTTCACGGGAGGCAACGCGCATCGGAAAATGATGCGCTCCTCATTCTCTTCGCGCAAACTTTACCCAAGAGTTCGCAAAGAAAATTCTACAAACTCGGTGAATGCGATTTGTACACAATATATAATATGCTTTCGAGGCCGTCCTACGTTCTGTGCTTAAACTTCGGAACCACTGACTGCCAAAGTAAACAGTCGACATCGTGACAAAACTTTTTCCAACTTTTCCCGCTGAACAGTCAGTCAACCGTTCAATGTTCGTTCTTACGAAACTACAAAATAAACTGTAAAACCGGGAATAAAGCATAGGGTTGAACAGTACTTGAACGTTTAACCAAATCGTCCGTTCAACGAGGGTGAATTAAGTGTTGTTTTTTGAAGTGTTTAAAAAACCCGATCCAGCGATCTTTCCTCCGTTTCTTCCTTGGAATTCATCGAGAGACTCGGTGTGCTGATTAACCACGAAGCAGTCGAATTAGGAATCATCTTGCTATTTGAAATCTTCAAGTTGTAGATGACTCTGACTTTCCAGTGATGACTTTGAGCTTGCCTGTTACACTCGAGTTCCGGAATTCAGCAAACGGAATAAGGAGACCTGAGAAATTTTGTAAGGTTTGATCGAGAATCGTTTGCCATATCGCTGAACAGCGGTGTGCGAATGGCAGGTCAATAGGTAACAGGGAGAGAATAACAGCCCCGTAATGACATAATTTAACGAATTTCTCGCCGGGTCGGTGCTTGCAACAGTTAATTGCTCGTAAAACTTGGCTCGAAGCGTGGTAACGGGAAACAGTTTAATGTTTATCGTAGTTTTCGCTAGTTGAACAACTTTCAAGATAAGGTATAAGCTGGTTATACACCCGGCAGATAGAGGCCCCGGCGTTAATCTTATACCCGCGGTTCAGTGCTCCATTTACAGAGGCCTTTCTCAATCGGTCACTTATTCGCAGCCTCCGCGTTCTTACATCGTACATACCGATGCCGTGCCTTCTCTCCGCTTGAGTAACATTTTGCATGGCTTCCGCGTATCCTGCATCATACCTTCGAGGAGATTTTCTCAGCCGGTCGACGTCATTCCGGCAGTCATTCGACGGGGGAAAAGCTTCGGGATTTAAGAAGATAAGCTCGAACGAATGGAAGATAAGTGTATTACGAGATGCATGCGAGCCCGGGTCTCTCCGACGGGCAAGGAGAGCTCGACGGATCGGCCGGCAGAGAAACCGGGACCTCTTCTAGGATGATAGAGAAAACATGTTACGCCGTAGTCGGTACGCATACAAAGTGCGCTCTTCGCCGTCACCTTTTCGCCCACGTCCTCCACGAGCAGAGATCCGAACGAAGTGAAGAATCGGAATGACGAGAGCCTGCAAGTAGGACGTCGCTAAAAGTCGCCCCTGGGAAAGCTTCGAGAAAAAGGAGGAAAAATCACCCCCGATACATCCGCCGTCTAACCGATCACGCCGGGAAATATTGTTATTGTGTTATGAAGGGGACTCCGTCAGCTGCGATAATATCCGGTACTTGAAAACGCGTAAATCTGCGGAACGAAATAGAGATGCGGTTTGATTTTCCATTGTGTTCTGGAAGTGTCGATCCAACCACCCGTGGGTATCGGAAAATTGAAGCTCCTGCGGTGTTTCCTCTCGTACACCTATACCTATGTCTCGTGGGAAACTCACGCGGAACGATCAGATTCTCCTCGTTTTTTTTCACCTTTTTCTCAACTTCCTTAGTTTATTTCATTCTTTATTTTCGACAATGTACGAGGCTGCGGAAGAATAGCTCGGAGAAAGGGAACTGAATTTGGGGCTCGAAAGCACTTTGCCGGAAATTTTGTACGCGATGTCTTCGTTGAATTCACTCAAGAAAGCTGCGGCTGGGCAAACTCATATTTGGACGCATTTACGGGGAAAACTCGTGTCATGTATGTAATTTCAGTAGTAGTTCGCACACACATCCCGACCCTTGCGAATACTCTTGGAAAATCCGATCGATTCTGTTTCTTTTCATATTACAGAATCGTGCGCCGCGGTTATATTCACTATTTTCCTTCTTCCGTCATCGGTTCTCGACGCGACTGTCGCAGAGTCATTCGTACTTTTTCCTAATACATTTATGGCACGAAGCCTGTCCTTGAAAATTGAAATCCGCTTTCTGCCTCCGGCTTAAATGAGAAATACCCGCGTAATTAACGAAATCCTTGAGTTACCTACTCAAAGCGAAGCCTGGGCTTGAGGTTAATGAAACAGCAGGAATTTGTACCTCAAGAAAAGCTTTGAAAAGCATAATTATAATGCTCCATGTACGTTGGGAGTCTGAAGAGAAGAAAATAACCCGCAATCATGCCACTCGTAAAAACAGTGTATGCGGTTAGCCAAAAACTTCCATCACGCGGTGGTCGAATATCATCATCCCATACATCGTGTTTGTAATCAAAATATGCAACGTACCGTTCAACGCACCATTGTAATTAAACTTTGGAGTAAAATAATCTAATTATAAGCTTATGAAATTCTGCAGAGAATCATTATTTGCGCACATGCGAAACGGTGATGAAATTGAGTGAATTTATTAGGACCGTTTACTCTGCACCGTAGCTATGGTTTGCATTAATGAACTGTGTGTGACACTGTGATTATATTACCACCGCAGGTATTCGATATTATTGACGATTCGAGACTGATAAATCAGTGTTTGAAATTTCTCGGTGTTTGAGCAAATATGTCAAAGAGCCAATTTATGGGGACGCGATACTTTGAGATTTTTTTCGCAGCCTGCACCACTTGATGTTTGTACACGGCTGAGAACAAGGATAGGGTTTGTTGTAAGCGGTGGTACAGTTGACGTAACTCAAGACTGGTAAATATTTGACGAGATGAAAGGATAACGGGGAGGGGAATTAATGTTGAAATAAATGTACAAGACGTATTGCGAGAATTGGGTAAACAAGACGAAAGTCAACATACGGGAAATCTGAATTTCAGCAAAAAGAAGAGAAGAGAGGAAGATAAAAAAAACCCCGATAAATTCCGCATGCCGTTCCTTTTCGAGTGTTGATATTGGACAAGTTACATCCTCGAAGAAACAACTGATCCAACACGGTCTGGTCAGTATAGGATACAATCGGTATCGTAGACACGTTCAACACACAATTTATAGGCACCCTGTCACATCCTGGCATTGTACCGTACCGTAAAAAACGCTTCTCTCGTCCTTAGTACAAGCGAGGATCATTGTCGAGCACATTCCTTCCTCCGATTCCTCATCTTATAGTCGAAAGTTTCACAGCTTGTACAATCAAGTATTCGGCAATCGCATTATTACAGATAATGGATAAGTTAAAAGTGAGTATGAACATAAAGACTTTGAAATACTGTAATATCGTAACGTCTCGGCTTTGGAAGTCCATGTCAGACAATTCGTACCAACAAGGATAGTACAAAAGTATAAAAGAAAACTTTTCAAACAAATAAGAAATCGGAAAAGAAACCTACGGGTGGTCCTTACAAATGGTTAATTGCGTTTTCCTTTTGACAACTCTTGATAACTAGATCTCAGATACTTATGTTAAAGTAGTTAAATCCGGAGAACTTTGCGAATTCGGCACGTGCGGTGGCCGTATTACAGTTCAGGCTACTACCTGAACAGCTGATGCCAATGACACGGGCACATGTGTATAATCGTCGAAGTGGAGGTAAACGGGAGAATTACGGTGCAAGCAATACGAACCGGGGCAGCAGCCGATCGTTCTGCCGCGGTTGACTGAATAACTGCGAACCACCTGTCATGAACAGGTATCGCAAAGAGAAACACAAGAGTGTAGGAGCGGCCATTTAGCCGTGCGACGACCACCTAAGCCACCCTCGTCCCTGCTCTTCGCCCGCTCCGAGGACCTTATTCTTCCCTCGGATTTGTTCCAAGATATTATATTTCCTGCTGGACAAACAGCTGAGAGAAATTTATCAACTGACCTTTACCTGCTACTCAATTCGAGATATGGAAACCCTTCGGTACGATCCCCTATTCGTCAATTGATTTTCGCCCCAATCAAACCCGCTTGGATAGAGATGTCTTATCGTCGACGCTCGCGTTTCGGTTTTTGCCCTCGCGAAAATGGTCTAGGGTAAATTTTTTCACGCCACTTGATTCTCGCCGCGTTTCAATTTGTGAAACTGGTTTTTATTTGCTCGTTATCTTTTTATTTTACGGACGTACGTCAGTCTTGAGCATTTTAAGAACCTGTCAGGATTATTGAATGTAGGTGCTTTATATAATAGAAGGTCATCGGATGAGATGAAATTCGCAGGAACAACGTGCCTGCTATCAATTTCACCGGTGCAGCATAAAAATATTGGCCCCTGCGGAGTGCGGAGAGATATGTCCCTCGGATATAAAACACTACCAGAGCCGGCTGGTTTGCCTGGTTATGCATACCTATGTTATACTACAAGTACCTTATCGCCTGTGACGTGCATTCAACGTGTGAACTATAGAAAGTTCGTATCTCATTTGCGATTCATGGAACGAAACCCGTAAACGCGACAGCTTATTGTATCTAGATATACCGAAGGGCAAACATGCATGGGTGAAATGAAATGTCGCTGTATGATAAATTCCTGACGAGATTCTTCCGTATGTGTAAAAAAAAAAAAAAAACTTCAATCTCATGTATTCCTAATGAAATGATTCCGAAACGGGAGAGACCAACGTCGCAATTCCTGCTTTTCTGTTCCAGATTGGTGCACATCCAGCAGGTTCGAATCGCTCGTCGAGCTGCATAAGACAAATTCTCGCTCTCATGGCATCGAGGAAACTCGCTGCTGTTCTTGGAGCGATTCTGCATCTTTCCCTGTGTAAGTCGAACCCGCATATACCTACTTTTATAAATTCTTCACGTTCGTCTGTCGCGTGACTTACTTAGTCAATTTGTCACTGAACTCGGTGCAGACGATAAGAATCAGTAAAATAATTTAAACTGTGACAGAAATTAATACGGAACCCGCGGGAGTTTGTTCTTTTTTTTTTTCTTTCTTTTTCTCTTTACCTACATTTTCTGCCTTATTCTCATTTTCGATACATCAACGTCTCGAATAAACGGCGCCAATTTATTTAGCTAGAAAACTTTACTCCGTGGGAGGAGTTCATTTCTCAGATGATATATAAAAAACGTAACGAAAAACCGCTATTTGTACATTCATCAGGCATTACAGTTACATGCAATAGCTAAACGGACCCGTCACGAAATTCTAAAAGCTTCTTCAAACCACGAATATTTGTCGTATATTTTTCCTGACAATCTTTCTTAAAGCTATACGGATTTGATTTTCACCTCGAGGCGCTCCGCTGTATCGCCGGCTTCGTGCACTTTATAACACCGAGAGAGCTTTGCCTGCACAATGTTCGCTTTCCGCTCGCCTGCAGCACCGACGAAAATCGTCCGCGGTGGAAATCCGTGTGACTTTAACTAAATCATGGCGGATTTAAGTGGATTCTGAGAAAACCGGCGGGGTTCCACGATCTATTGCTCCTGCACACCCTCTGCAGCCCTTCCCACTCACACGCTCTGGTCACTTTGAGTCCGTGATCCCGCGTTCAGCCGAATCAGTTACTCCTTTCGGGGGCGACTTCTCCGGGGAGATCAAGTCGAGAATTACGCCTCGATTACGCCCCAGTGCTTACCTTGATTTAACGCCGTATAAACTGCCTTAAACGCACTCCCCCATAGCCGAGGTGAAACGCAAGCGATAAATGTCAGGGCCAATTTGGACCTCGAAGGAGCCTCTTCGCCTATTTCCTCACATAATGTGCAGAAAATTAACCGAGTGCCGATCTCTAGCTCGATAAAGAACAATACAAAAACGTGGTGCTTGCCAATTTTTGAGTTCAATAGTTTAAATGCGTGAAAATTTGACGGTGCGGATTCGCACGTGAATGTAAAATTGTGTGAACAAAACGAAAGCTGAGGGTATATTGTAAGCGGACTGTAAACGTTTTCAAACTTCTTATCACAAAGCCATAGAAGGTCGATAGAATACGGAGGAACGCGCTGACGATTCTGAAAACGATAAAGCTCTGACTCCGTAATATTGTGCCGCAATACGCGGAAATTATAACAATGGGAATAACAGAAGAGAATGGAACACAATTTGGATGAAGATTATAGAAATGTACACAATTATACGTAGATATATAATACAGCCATCGCGTAATTCGGCACGTGACGCGATTCATTGTAGTCAGTGGCCAAGGTACCGGCTGCGAAATATTTCAGGAAACTTCAGGGTCTAAATAAAGTTTAAAAAAAGATGATGAAACGGTGGATTTTCGGTAATTTCAATCAGCTCAACGTAACTGATCATCCGTATCGACGGTGCAGATCAGTGTGATTTATTTTTTTACACAGAAAGAAGTACGTCTATCGAAACCCTAAGAGATGGGATATATTCGTATGGAATTGAGCCAGCAGTTTCCCAATTCTACAAGTATAAATTCCGAAATAATTCGATTCGCAATAAATTTTTCACCAATACATATACATCGTTATAGACTTGGGCGAGAATAATCAATTGCATATAATTGGTGACAAGCAGACAGTCGAAATAACTTCGAGTTCGAAAGTTGTACATTTACCTACTCACGGTCTGAATGAAGAAAATAGTAATGATAGATTTTCCGGAATGTATTTAATCCAATGATCTTTTGTTCGAAATTTGCTTGAGCAGCGAAGCTGATTGGAAATGGTATAAATTTCGTTTTCTTACAAGTTGAGTAGGAAAAAAAACTTGGTACGCAGTTTCAGCGAAGCGTGTCCCGCTACTTTTAACCGGGAATACTTTACGGTCAAAGTGAAGGAGAGCTTGCAAACCACGCCAGAAGTTTGATGGTGGGTATGCATAATTTTGCACGTTACAATCGTCTATGGGATCTTAGCGGCGAGTCGAACCGAGGCATGATCAGAAACCGCATCGAGACTGATTGCGAGGCGTTGAATCTCGGCTGCGCACGTGTCGCCGGTATTTCGTGCTGTCGCGCTGTCGGTCGTATTTACACGCCTGTGAAGTCTCACAAGGTACGTACAGAAGCTAGTCGTGTTTGTGTATCGGGAGGCGAATGGACGTGAGAGGTGGGTAAGCTTAAAGCTGGATCGTGTCGCTCTGAGAGGGCGGTTCGCAGGGGGAGTAAGAGGCTTGAGTGAAGCAGTTTTAATACGGCTGTCGCGCCCTTAAATAAAGCACAATAGCGCCACCCTCTGACAACCCACCCCGGGGCTTCTTGCCAAGACGTATTGGAAAAATACCAACGAGAAGAAACGGCTCGATATAGAAACGGAGAAGCTGCTGCTGCTGCAGTAGGAGCCGAGGGAATTTGATAGAAGCTAAGAGAAACTGGAAGAACCGCCCCCTCTCACCCTTCCCACCTTCGCTTTCGCGCCTTCTCCTTTACTTCAGTCTCTTCGGATTATGCTAACGAGACAATCTCCCTCGAACGGTGAAACACATCTGAAAATCTTACCCTTATTCTCGCCTTCGAATCCTCCCGCCCAGATATTGCCATAACCGTTCGTATGGATCCGATCGAGACGCGATCCACGCACCGCGCGTCTCTTCGTAATAAATCGTTTCTCCAAAAATTTAACCGTGAAAAATTTATGCGTCGAAATTATTAAACAAGTATCGAACTTTTTTCGAGTAAGAATTACAAGGGTAGTGTGAGTTGCTTATCACTTGATGTATTTTCAAGTTAAATTCACGCATCTTTCAACTTGTCACATAACAAAACCGCTGCACCTTTTAGTGCAAAAATATGCTGTCCAAATAATTCCGAGGGATTTTTTTTTGTCAAGTCCCTGAGACTGTGAATTCACTCGCGCGAAGTAGTTTTCAAATTCCAGAGTACCAGAATACATTGAAGGGCCAAGAATGGAGAGGAAAAGAAATATCATTTTAAGAAGTTGAACAGTATTACGATTCGTAAGCGAAACTGTAAGATAGTGAAGAAAAAGTCGAAACTTTGAAAGTCTACTCAAGTTTGCAAGACGTTTCTTTTTAGAGATCGAATTGAACAACAAAGCGCAAATTTTCACATCGTTCAAAAGTCGAGTTTAGCTAATTTTGTCAGCGATAAAAATTTCTACAGTATCATTTTTCGCGCAGTGAATTGGTACGAGTTCTGACTTCACCCTCCGTTCGATTTTCCAAATTCCATTCCCATTCCGAGCAGGGCGCTGCAGTATTTTCCCCCTTTCATAGCTCGCGCTGAGAAGTAAAATCGTTCCGGCTCCTTTTTCTTTACGAGATTCGAGCCACGATGATCAGTTTCGTACCGTATACGTACGATTTGCGCGAAATAGGTTGGTGGGTGTATCTAGTAATAGAGTTGCGATTCAATCAACTCAGAAGCTTAGCTCAGGATATCGATGGATTACTTCGGATAGCCTCGGTACTTACTGATTACATGCATAGCTGGTAATTTAATTTGAAAATCAGGGCGCGTTTTTCACGTGCAGAACTCTCACATGACTTGTACCTTACGTTATATTCTGCTAATCGATCAAATCTGCGTTTCATCACTCAGCAACAGGTATCAAACGTTCATTTGAATATTGAGAAAAAAAAAGTCTTTTACTGGCATTATTCAATTCAACGCAATGGCATACTTTCAAATTAAATTTATTTCAGCGACAGAAACGTTTACTTGCAAATTTTATGAAATAAAGAACTATTTAATTGTATCGAGAATTGAATTTCAGTTCATTCGATGAAATTAATTCATTACGGACTGCGGATGAAATCTCGAATCGATTTTTCAACCCACAGAATATTTCCGTGGCTTCATAGGCCAATGAATTTCTTTTCGTTCGACTATTGATAATTTATGATTTTGAGGACAGCACGCGACTAATTGATTTCTGTCGATCAAAAAACGTTTTCTTAATCGAAAGTGCATAATCTCGCGAAATCAAGTGAATTCAAATTATTACCTATTTCTTTATATCTACTAAAGTTTTTTTTTTCTTGGTGCCTGCAACTGTAAACAATAAGACGAATGTGACACTCAAATTGTGGAATCATCCGAGTTCCTGAATTCTGAATTCTAGAAATGGGAAGCGTATGACGTGGAGGGTGGAAAAAAAATTTGGAGAATTTTATATAACGTTTTATGTAGGATATATGGAAGCCCGAGGGCGATATCTGCGATTCGCATCCAGAATCGTGTGAGTTTGAAGAATTTCCCCACTTATCGGTCTCGTGCATGACCGCATATGAGAGAATTCGATACGAATACAAGCGTATGGTATTTTCAATCTATCGGTGGCAGAAAAATGTTGAATATTCAATCGACCATTATTTATTTATTCCCGGCATTCGCGACGGCTTCGGTGTAGAGACTTCCGGAATGTTTATCTCCCGGACGGGATCCGGGAGGCGGGAAAAGGGAGAACGAATCTAAGAAAACTAAAAGAACGGTATAAGACGAAGAGGAAGAAATCCGGGTTTAAGCGACGCTGTCGAATACAATATGAACGCGGCGCGCGGAAGTCCCGTGTTTGGCGAGAAGGAGAGGGATGAAAATAGAAGAAAAAAAAAAAGAAAGGAAAGAAAAGAAAGAGGAAGAAGAAGTATAGGGAAAAAATACCACGCGATTGCCCCTCCATTACAACGAATTCCGAACCTCGTCCATTCACAAATTGCAAAAGCACTCGTGCTGCAAACCGTAAGAGCCTTCGGGTTGCCACTCGCGTTCGTGACTATTTTCCCAAAATTACGTTCGATGCATTTCCGCCCTATTTTCCCGCTCTTTTCTTATCACCTTATACCGGGTCTCATTTTTACGATCGATTAGTCAGAGGCCCGATACCTCGAATCTTACGCTCAATTAATTAGATGTAACTACAAACAAACGAATAATGTGTTTCAGGCCAAAATTCGCCGGAAGTGAAACCAGAGTTTCTGGCCCCGTTGGAGAACCACACGGTAACACAAGGCCGGGACGTATCGTTCACCTGTGTCGTGAATCACCTTCAATCTTACAAGGTGAGTTAGTCGCAGCAGGGTTAACTTGGCCATTTTATTACACTTTGTTTCGTTAACCTTTTAGCCACCTGCCGAAGCGAGATCCGAAATCAATTATCTCGACTCGACTGTAAGTCTGTGTGTAAAGGAAACTCCCGAAGGCAGGCAGGCGGGCCTTATGAAGTATCAGTGCGTAAGCTGAACAATCGTAAAGTGAACTTTTATTTATTTCTCGATTGAGTCTGGGCCGCTCTTTCCGCGTTACTCCGCAGCCCAAAGTTCGGAACTTTATCCGAGAAAGTCCGCGGGACTGGGGCTGCCGAAATATTCGGAACGGTCTCTTCTGCGAAGGGCGAAGAAAACGGAAAGGACGAACGAACGCTGCCGCGCCTTTCTCGAATTTAGATACGAGCTTTCGCCTCTACTCGCAAGCACGTTCGACTATGTGCCTGCATCACGTATACATATACATATCTATATAATATATTTAAATATATACATTTATTATATATACACATATATCTATAAACAGTTTGAGTAAACGGTGGGAAAGTAAGTTGCCGGAGTGTATTTCAATTTTCTGTTAGAACAGGGCCTCTGCAATGTTGACGCACCCTTTTGCGCTGTAAGAAACACTATAGCCTATTGTTAAATATACAGATATACGTGCACAAACATGTCGTACATTAAAGTACATAAAGACCCTCGAGCAGCAAAGCACAGCTTATAATATCGTAAATGGAGAGGAATCCGTGGACGCGTTTTCAGTAGATAGGGTTCCTGTACGTTACACCGATTATCAAGGTAATATAGTTTAACCCGATTAATTCGATTCAGCATTGTCTATTTCAAGGTTCGAGAAGGATTAAAAATTTTCTATACCCGGATTGTCGTTATTATACGCGTACTATACTAGTTCACGTCACTTTCGTCACCTATATCTATAATCATATATTGAACATACGTATCCTACATACGTGTCATGTATTATTTATGTAAACTGTGGGCAAATTGTGATCCGAAACTTGTTGACATTAGCTAGGAATTAACCAGCATGCAGAGTTAATCCGGGATATTTCTGATGAACAATTTAATATTGTTTTCGGAATGATTATGTACCTTCGATCGCATCGTCGATCGGAGATCGATTCAAATTGTTTTTTTATTATTCAATTTCAACCAATTTTCTTCAACTACTGACACGTGAGCGATCATTCGTAAATCAACCGATCGTTCGATCTCGATTTCAGGTCGCCTGGATCAAGTCGGACTCGAGAGCCATCCTGGCAATCCACACGCATATGGTCGCCCATAATCCACGAATATCTGTTACGCACAACGGTCATAACACTTGGAAGCTTCATGTGGCGAATGTTCAGAAAAACGACTCGGGGACGTACATGTGCCAGGTGAACACGGACCCGATGCGAAGCCAGGTGAGAATCGTATCCGAACATCGAAAGTAAAAAACTACTACGTGTAAGTAGAAATGAATCTGAGCAAATTCGAACATCAAACGATATTGAGAAACGGTTTCGCAATTAAGTTTCATTCAAAATGTTTAAACTTATGTTTGAGTTTGACACGCAACATATAGGTATATGTTATCGAAATTAACGTTCCTGGATTTCTCTTCCTAAACTTCGGTTCAGATCGTACGTCCTGTTCGTCCTTGATTCATTCCTGTTACAATTAGTTTTTGTTCACGCATATTGGCACCGGCTCGCCTGCATGGAAATTGGTTGACATCGAGTTACCAGTTTATTATTACACGATAACGTTACTCTGCCCAGAACGGTTACATGGAGGTAGTAATCCCACCCGACATTAAGGACGACGCCTCTGCCGACGGCCTTGTCGCCAAGGAAGGCGGGAATATTAGACTGCGATGTCAGGCGACCGGAACTCCGATGCCCAACGTTACGTGGCGCCGAGAGGACGGCCGGAACATAATCCTGCGACACGACAATCAGAAGGAAGGTAAGCAAAGTGTGCAAAGCACCTTGGTTACTTTATTAAAATTCCCCTGGAATGTCTCACCCCCTCCGCGTTCATGTATGTACTGCATCATTTTTTTAATTATCACACACTTGCACCCACCTACGTGTGTAAACCTAAACCGAGCGAGATAATGACTCTGAACCCTCGTATTTATTATACGCAGCACTCAAGTACCACGACGGCGAAATACTCGAGCTAACCGGCGTTCTCCGACAAGAAATGGGATCCTATCTCTGCATCGCCAGCAACGGCGTTCCTCCGAGTGTCAGCAAGCGATATTCCATCGATGTGAATTGTGAGTGGTAAAATATTGCCGATAATTCGCGTCGTGTCATTAAAATTGCGGAACAGATTGACGAGGAGAGTTGAAAAAGGCCGTAAGCACCATTTTTTTAACTTCCGGGTTTCTATGTGTTCAGAGGAAGAAGGGAAGTTTGTTTTGTAATCGCTCTGAAAATTAAAACTTGAGTTTTCACTAGATCTCGACGTTTCGAGATCCAGAGGATCATCTCCGTCCATTTTCGGACGGACGTCTGTCTGTATGTATGTGTATGATTCATTTTTTTGTTCGACGATATCTCGAGAACGAGTTACCGGATTTCAGTGATTTTGGCCTCAATCGACGCGGCTTGTATAAACTAAGAACTGATCAGGTTTTGGTTTCAATTGGTTGAGCACTTTTTGAATTATTTAAATAACATAATTCTAAAAATAAAATAAAAATGATATCTTGAAATAGGATGAATGGATTTGAATGAAAATTGATGCCGGAAGGATTTTTGGGTCGCTAATCACGTATTTGAGGTCAGATTTGCAAAATTTGAATCTGGCGCATTCAGTTTTCTGTAAAAAAAAACTAGAAACATTTTTCATGAAAATTAGTACTCGATTTCCAAAATCCGAAATAGCGAATCCAACATGGTCGGAAAAAAATCTAAAAGTATTCGGATTTTAGTAGAAATCATTTGCTCGAGATTTTTTGGGTCACCGATAACATATCCAAGACCAAACTTCCAAAATTTGTAATGGTGGATCGATTATGGTGGTTCAAAATAAAAACAATCGTCTTATTTTCATGTAACATGGTGATCTGAGGCGCCTTTGTATCGCTAATCACGAATCTGAATCTGTGGTTCGAAAATCGACTTGAATATTATTATTTGTTTCTGTGAACTTGGAACCGCTGTATGTGAACGGGAAATTTGAGGGCTGGCTCATTTTCAGCCTAAGGCCGTTTGCATTTTTGCAACTATGACACAGCGAAGAAAAAATAACTTGTCTCCGTTTTTTTTGAATTTTTGTTTACCGGAACTTACAGCCTTTTTCAATTCTACTCTTCAATGACTAACCAATTGTCCGTTCATCGGAACGAATGACAAACCAAGAATATCCTTCAATACGAGCGTACATTTTGACAATTAATACTTTCGCATGTTTTTTTTTTCAATCTCTTATCATACATCTACCAGGGAACAAAAATAAATCACACTTCGTTCTTGTTCTCGATTTTTCAGTCCAACCGCTAATCAAGGTCCACACTCAGCTCGTGGCTGCGCCTCTTCAGAGCGACGTGTTGCTTCAATGTTCCGTCGAAGCCTCGCCCCGAGCCATGAACACATGGTACAAAGACACAGGTAAGCGATATGCCCTTTTATTTTATTATATACCGCGGTTTTATGCACATATTCTCACCTAGCTTAAAAATAATTATTCAAGAAATAAGTTGCGAGCTGCAGTGTCATAATGAGCAGCTGTTCAACGGATTCATGATTATTCTTCTTCGACCTCGTGCACAATGTATGTACATACCCAAGTGGATATTATAACTCGCTGCATCACGGCTCGGTGCAGCTGTGCAGCCTGTTGAATTAAGCCGAGTTTCAATTTGACGCAAGCTTTCCGTGCAATTGCGCTTGAAAGTCGAACTAATTAAAGGCTGCACTTTTCCCTAGTGGTTTTACAGTGGTGTGCGGGTGTACCTGGAACTACGAAACTTTCTGCACTACAGGATAAACCCACAGAATTTCACGAGAATACGAGACGACGTTTACTCAGCTAATATCCTCGCTTCGCCATTCATTTTTCACATAAATTTATGATTTTGGGCTACAAGGGGTTAACATTTGTCCATTTTTTTTTTATAATCTCACTTTTGTTTACAATCATTTGTTACAGTTACACAAAAAATATTCAACATATTATCGCTATCGAAGATATAATCTCTTTGTAATATATTTGGAGTTATGCATTTTTGAAATATATGTATAATGAAAGAAAAATTCATTGAATATTAAAAATAATAATAACAATAATTATCGGAAACCTTTGTTGAGGTGAGAAATTGCTACCCAACGAGAAATACAAGATGGAGGAAGCGTCGGTGAACGACTACTCGTGGCAGATGAATCTGACGATTCGTTCTCTGGAACAAAGGGACCTTGGTAGCTACGTTTGTTCGGCGGCGAACGCGCTTGGAAATGCCGAGGGGGTGGTAAGGCTGCAGGGTGAGTTACGTTTTAAAATTCAAAAGTAAAAAAGAAAAAGAAAAAAGAGGAATGAGAAAGAAAAAAACGAGATAACAATACTTTTCGGGGTGGTGTCGCGCATGATAAAAGATCAAAAGAATCCCGTGCGTCCGAGTTGGCCTCTGACCGCGTTTTCCTTCCGCATCTGCAGAATTAAATTTGCCGAAAACGACGCCGGTGAGTTTGACGAGGAACACGGATCCTCGACCGCGAAAAAAACCGCCAAGGACCAAGAAAAAAAATGGAAAAATGTACGCCGGCCGGGCCGAGGGCGATGATGGATTCGCGGGTAACGACGACGACCTCGCGACGACCCAGAGGATGGGCGGAAGCGGAAGCACGCAGGACGGTCATCGCACCGAGGAACCTCTGACGGTGCCTTCCCTCTCGCCACCCTGGGTGATCCTGAACACGGCGAGCAGGAAGCGGTTCTTCGGCCTGCAGAAGGCGACGCTGCTGCTTTTCCTGCTCTTCGTTACAGCGGTGTACAAGTGAAGGATTACGCGTTCCTTGCTTTGCGCACAAAATGCATTCGCCGCGCGTCGTCAGATTCGTATTATTTATACCGTCGTTAACATGTGTTATGATTGCTGTTTGTACATCGTTATCAATTATACTGTAATGTTGTAAATACCAATGGTCGATACTTTTTCTTACAACGATATTCGCGAGGGAGGTGAATTTAAGGATGATATATTGCCGGACGAAAGGTCAAACAATTACCGCGAGTAAAAAATTAAGGACGATACTCAGGTAATTATTAAACCAGATTTAACGTGATCAAGGTCATTCAGCTCTGACGATTATCAGTTATCAAAATCATCCGCAGCACAGGCCTCGACGAGCGTTGATATTGCCTATTATCGTGGCGAAATTGGTGCGATAGTTCAAGGATTTGAATTAATGGTACGTCGGACTTTTTTCGATTCATAAGCAGCGTTTGAGGGTCGCGTAACGTAAAATTTGAATTTTATCCACATTGTTTGCAAGTTTTTTTTTTTTTTACATTGCATTAATTTAAATCGCAGCATCGAATCGGGATGGAAAAATTATATTGCGAAATTATAGCTGGTTAAAACGGCGATATATGGACTGATTTAAGCTATTTGGTCGGAGAGCGTATAACATATTATATCGTCTATGAAAACGTGAGATATATGTTGCGAATCAATATAGGTATATATATATATATACACATACATATATACATGTATATTAAACTGATCCAACTAAGTCGACTATTTATTTTCAAAGTCACATGTTTAATATTTGTAGGAGGAGGAAATAAGAAGCCTGTTATAATTCGAGCCCTTAATATTAACATTTAGTAGTTCCTGAACGCAATTTTCATTTCCCATTTAATTAGCACGAGAAAATAATTTTAGTTATTTCTGAATTCTGTAGCTCAATAGCAAGGCAATGTACATAAATGTCCGATACATATTTTTGTAGGAAATTTAATGCTCCACAAAAACGCTTGTTATAATTTTTTGGTAACTAAACTCTTTCAAAAGTTATTCAAGGTTCAAGTTGAAATCACGTGGAAAATTGCATTCAGTAACCGCTATATATTAATATTAAGGGGTCAAATTATAACAAGCGTCTTGTTTCCTCTTCCTAGAACTATTAAACGTGTGACTGAAAAAAATAAGGTTTTTTCTTTTGGATCAGTTTAATATACGTATACATATGAAAATAACACGCAGGTTATGTATAAAAAATCGTGTTAATCAATCTATATCCCTAAGTTGTATAAATATATACTTAACTGTATACAAATGTATAACAACGCTTTGTTAATATGAGCAAAAGATAATATTCTTCCAAGACGTTCTTCCAATATTTAAAAACACTCTTCATCACCTCTTTAAAATGAATAATATTTTTTATAATTGCCTAATCATTGTAATCTTGCGATCCGTTGAGTATACACCCAAATATTTGTTTCATGAGTGGTATAATAATTTTGAAATATTCCACGGTCAGAGCTGTAAATACACTTTCCTAAAATTGCACCTGCATAATTTTTCATGTTGCGTCAACTTTAATCGGGTTTTTAATTACGGGTTACATTCAGTGGTTTCACACAATACGAAAAAATTTTCAAACAGGACAATGGATGATTACTACTGTAGACCATCACGAAGTTTTACTGTATTTTTCGTCACAGATCCTACATTGTATATTTCGGTTTCGCGATGACGAATAAAGCTCATGAAATATAATGATTAAGGAAATTCATAACAAATACTTGTATTACGTTATACTAAGTAATTGTGAGCTGATTTGTTAACAGACGTTGTTGATCGCCCTTTAAAAAAAAGGCAGTCACTAACTCGATAGCTTGGAATTTTTTATTCGAGTGAATTGGACTGAGACCCACGAGCGGATTAACGTCAACAGGAATAAGAGCTACTGCTGCCATGTGAAATTGAGTAGTTGGTATTTCGCCTGAGCCCCTCTAACGAGAAGGGCTATTTTGTTCTGAGATCCGGCAGGGGTTTGTTAGCTTGCAATCAAAGCCTAATAAGGTAAATTTGGCAAATAAATCTCTCTCTCTCTCTCTCTCTACGCTCGTAACAATCGCACATTGTACAACATTTTAACCTTGTAGCAGTATATATATATTTCGGGTATGTTATATAATGTTTACCTGCGCCAAGACTCAATTGACCGAGCTTTTTGATCGTAATTACTAGTTACACAAACTGTTGGCTAATCAATTGTCACAGACCGCTGTAACATTCAACTGTGATTGAATACCTACAATTCCTAACAATTAGAAAGGAATACTTTTGGCACAGGCTGCGATGTGAAAATTCACATCGCCACCAGTTTCTCACAAATTTATACCGGACTTCCGAATTATTATGTAGTTTGATACTGCTTGGGAATTTATTAAGTAATTCGCAATTATAACTCGAAATTGAATTTGACGGTCATCAATTCCGACGAGAGTGAAGCGGTTTATATTCAAAGTGAAGTTTGTTTGCTCGTAGGTCAATGATCATTATTCGTACAATTTCAAATTACTATTATTTTAGCGCAACGGAACTTTCGATGCAAAAACATACAATATTGTGTTGGGGAACGGACTTTGAAGTATCCATTGGAAAATAGAATTCGATTCGTATTACCGTTGATCGTACAAAGTAGAAATTTTATAATTTATATGACGAACGATGACAAGAAATTTCGTTAATTTCTTCCATCTAAACTTTGTTAATTAATTTTACAAGGTTGTTTCATAATTATTATAATAAGCACGGTGTCGTGACAATAAATATTTGCTAATAGTTGATACGTATAGTTGTTGGAGAATAGGAATTAAGGAATAACGGTTTAATATTGTCTCATAATGAACCAAAGAAATCTGCGGTCCTTCACAGTCGGCATACCTATCTATATGCCGATGAACGTGTTTTAAGTTGTGAGTAAAAAAAAAAAAAAAAAAAAAAAAAAAAAACAGGAAAAAAGTTTGAAGGCAAACAAGTGAAAAATTTTATATATATATATATATATATATCTATTATATATATATATAATAGATATTTGGCAACGACACATATGAATTATATAGGACCACGTTAAATGTACATAAACATAACATAAAGCAGTATATAACTGTATAAATTGAATACCTAACACATATAGCATATATATAGCACATATACATGCCGTATTCTGTAAATAATTATAATGGAATGTTGAATCGTACGAGAATTGCAGTATCGATAAACATTGGTAATAAATTCATAAGAATTGGTTAGATTTTATATGTAAAATTAAAATATGACTTCATATGTATGGTGTAACATAATTTGGAAAAAAGGACATGTTTTGCCAAATATGTAATGGATTATAAATTACTGAATCATCTGAGGCCTGTGCTTACTTTAGAAAATTTGCGTATTCAAATGTGTGCGAATTTTCTCACTCCCCTTGATATTCATGATATTTTTCAACATGTTACTTTTTCTTCTGATCTTAACGCGTCCAAATAATTAATAATAAACTTTCCCAAGTCGAAATTTGCACAGGTCCTATTCAAGATGAAATAACGATTCTGCTCCAGTTATCAACCCCTCATTTCCCGCTAAACCGCATACTTCTAGTCAAATAAACTTCTATCTCGTCTACGTAACATCTTATCAATAGAAAGCGAGACGTGATTCATTGCGTACCGATTTGTTCTCGAAGCGAAATAGTAAGTGACGTGCGAGTTGGAGATGAGAATTTTTGGTAATGTTGCGTAATAATATTTTCTCCGTTTTACGAGATAAGTAACATCATTTATCTTTTTATAAATTATTGTAATATGAATGGTTGCCTTCGTAAACATTGAATAATAGAAACAGAGTAACCAACAGTTGATTATACAAATTGGTATTAAAATTAAACTGATAGAGCAACGTAAAATAGTAATAATAATAATAATAATAATAACAAAAATAACAAAAATAATAATGATGATGATGATGATGATGATGCAATGTATGATATTATTAAAATTCAGACAATAAAATGTTATTATCGATGTTAAATCCTTCACTGTATTTTTCACGTAACGTCGTTCGGTCGACATAAGTAATTGTTGTTTGGTATAGTACAAGATAGAACTACCCTACAAATTATTTACATTAAAATAAGTATCGAGAAAAATGGTTTTCCGTATTTTACTGTAAGCATAAGGCAGTAATTGAACATTATAACTACTTGTGTATCCGTTTATGTCTTCTTTTAACAGACTTTACATGGTTCAACTCGTTGACTTGCTCCTCCTCCAACATTTCTCTTAGCTTTACTATATGCTCCTCGTAATCAGGAGATTCGGAAAACGAATCAAGATCCACTTTCTCAATAACAGGTACACTCTTTCGAGCACTGGTCAACATTTTACTGAAAGCTGCGACCTGCGCGGGTGTTAGAATAGACACTGCTGTACCCGGAGTACCGGCTCGACCTGTCCGTCCTGATCTGTGAATGTAACCTTTGATATGTTTCGGTAAGTCGTAGGAAACGACTAGATTTACACCAGAGATATCCATTCCGCGGGCTAAAGCATCCGAGCTAATCAACCTGGAATTAATCAAGTAAGATGGATTAAGCAAGAGTGAAATTACCCGTATATTAGAGATAATTTTGAATAAATTAAATTTTAACAATTATTTCCAGGCTTAAGTATCATACACACGCTGTGACTTACACTTGAATATCTCCTTGTGCGAATTGCGACAACACACTTTCTCGCTTTTTGTGATCCAAACGTGCAGATATTTCTGCCACGGTTAATCCTCTCTTTTTACCCAATAAATTGATTAACAGGGCCAATCTATGCGCTGTATTTCCTGAGTTTGTAAATACCAGTGCTCTTTGCACTTCGTCACTTCCAGTTAATAGTTGGAAAAGAGCTAGCGGCTTGTTCAAAGTCTCGCACTCCACAGCTTTCTCGACTAGTTCGTCCGGACTAGTGTAACGCCCAACAAAATCTCCGGTAGCTTTGTCCAAGTTTAAATCTATATCTTTGTCTTCCGGTAGAACAGATGTGAATAACTTGGGTTGAAATAAACCAAGTCTACTCAGCTTCTCCGGGTCCTGAGATAACGTCGCGCTAAACAATAGCTTCTGAGTAGGTCGATTCCTAATTTCGAAATATTTACGAAGTTATATTATATTGCAAAATTGTTGGAGTATTGGTATTCAATAAAATCAGCATCTTCTATACGTTACTTTGACTCAATGTTGGATATATTAAGAGTAGCTGATCCGCAATGTGGTGCAGGAAGATGCTGCAGCCAATCCGTGGCTTTATCAGCTTCGTCAATGACAAGATATCGAAGTGAAGATAGTGAAAATCCTTCAGTTCTTTCAATGTGATCTATCAGGCGACCAGGCGTTGTTACAATGAAATCTACCTTGCTGATGTATTTTCCAGATCCGTCTAAAGCAGATATTCAATGCGTTAACAACTCAGTTTGATTAGATGCTATAGTGTATCTTCTTTATTTTCCTGCAAAAGTGTAATTTTATATAAAACTCAAAATTTCCTTCAAAGTTGCATGTTGCCCAGATTCAGGTACAAACCTTGTTTGACAAGTTTTTTTTGTTCTTGCTGAAAGGTAGCAGCACTTGAGAGCAATGTTACCCGCAAATTTGTATGCTCTGAATATGTTTTCACCACTTTATAGACTTGTGCAGCTAGCTCCTGGACTGGGAGTACGACAAGACAACGGACTTTTCTCACAAACCGATGTTTTAGCAGTTGAATAATTGGTAAAACATATGCAAGTGTTTTTCCTAGAATAAAATTGATCTATTACTTGAGATATAGATATACTTGGGAAACGACCACAGTAACTCTAAAGATAATACAAAAATTAGGCAAATATATCATTTACCACTTCCTGTAGGTGCTGAAATGCAAACATCTCGAGGCCACCAGCCCATTTTTCTATGCCTATCACATTCCAGTAGCCATGGTATAATGTTTGCTTGAACTGGAAAAAGTTTTGTCGCTCCACTTTTCTTGAGAATATCTATTATATCGGAATCTAGAATTGATTTGAAGTCAGATAAACTAGGACCGCTGTTTACATCAGCAGAAATTAGTTCTGGTTGTGACAACCATTCAGGTAAGACACGTTTTATAACAGGTTTTTTCTTGTGCGAATCAGATCCGAGAATGAGATAAGCAGGTTTCTTTGCAGTAGCCTTTTGCGTAGAGCTCGTGGTTTCTGTCAAGCTTTCACGCTGTTCGCTAGCTACAGGGTCGTTGACTTCTGTAGCAGAGAATTGTAAAGACGTGGTGATTTGTTCTGGAGTAGTTGTATCCTTGCGTTTTGCTCCATTTTCCTTGGTAGTCGAGGGCTTTTGTTTCTTTCGTTTCTTCTTCGCAACTGACACCTCCGAGCTGTCAACTCCATCCTTATTAACTTCGTTTTCTTGTGTTGCACTCTTGCGTTTTTTGCGCTCCTCAATTTTCTTCAACAGAGTTGTGTAGTGGTCTTCGGTGGTCGTAGATTCTGGTGCATTATCATCGTTACCCTGATACCTGAAAAAATATATAAACGATTACTTTATCCTATACGGTTCTTGACCACGCCATAGTAAAGTTAAAAAAGCACTGAAAATTCTTAAGTATAGGCATAACGTATGCGGCATGAAACACGTGCTTGAAACACGTGGGTACCGTTGTTCGTTATCAGTGGAAACCGTCATTCGAAAATTACATAAAGATCCAAGAATATAAATAAGAGATACGAAGAAAATTCTTCGACCTCACCTGTTTACAACAAAGAGACTCATATTTATGTCACCGCTCAATTCACACGCTACTATAAACAGTATATGTATTTCTATTTCACGACTTCGTAGCCGTTTGAACCTAAACTAAACTTTAATATACATTCAACACGCTGAACGTTGCCGTAGAAGTCCGAGTTCCTCAAACGCTACCCAGAGGCTGCTGTTGTAGCCTATTAAGCTCAATTTACACTCTTTGCTAGCGGTTTACGCTATTGACTCTTCGACTTTATCGGTTCAATATGATCCCGCCCGCCATGGAGAGAATAACAGATAGAGTTAGCAATTGAATGGTACGTGGGTATAACCGATTTACCGATAAAAAGAGAGAGAAAGAGATAAACAAGGTATCCGTTAGCGAGGTATCCTCCGGCCCGTATTCATAGTCAGGTCTCAAGGCGGTGCTTAAGACCGTCTTGGTGAAGATCGTCTTATTCGTTCAAGACCGTCTTGAGATGCTATGTATTCATAGTCGGAAAACAAGACGGTCTTCGTCAAGAATTTGGTCTCAAGCGCTAGCTTATTTCATTCAAGACCGTCTTGACGAAGACTGAGCTTGAGACGGTCTTATTCGACGTTCGGTTATGTTCGGAATATTTCCGATGTATCCCCCAATAAGATGCTCGGATTTTATTTCTCAGCCTGTGCAAGATATTCGTATAGGCATGCAGCTCTTGAGTATTTTTATAGTTTATGAACACAACAACGTTAGCGCCACGTAGTGGAACTAAAAAACGGGAACAAATCGCGTACAATTTTTTGTAGTGGGTGTATAGCTATAAAACGAAGAAGAAGAAAAAGAATTTTATATAGTATGTTTATGTGTATATAATTTTTATATACACATATTTTAACCTATATCATTATGTAAATCTCTATACCGGTTATTGATAAATAAATTGTATTGATATGTTAAAAGGAATCCCGGTGCAGACTTGCAAAAAAATGCGCGTGAAAGGGACAACCTTTGATCTTCAAAGTTCAAAAGAGCAACTTTAGTTCTATTTACTGGCTGTATTTATAATGTATTGAATATTTTTACGTAGACAAATTTTCATAAGTATTATCGTAACTATAAGACTGACGCTTAGTACAATTACGTACATATCAGTATTTTCATGAGTAAGTGAGGGGTTTAAAAATAAAATGAGAACCAATGATAAGTTATGAGTAAAATATGTATTCTAATGTTAACTGTTTGTGCAGATTAAATTCAATTTTATTAAATATTTGGAGTATATTCATTCTAAAATCAATTAGTCTTTACAATTAAATTAACTTGATATACATATATTTTGATTAAATTAATAACCGTTCGATTAGAGCTTCGCGTATTGCAAAACCCTCTCCAGGCTGCCAATGCGGTGCTTGAGGTGGCAATTCATCCGCTTCTTCTTCCTCGATGCGATTATCTTCCGGAAGAGCATTATCCAATGTTAGTGATAAATTGTGTAGTACGGCACAAGCTACAACAATTGTGGTAGAGCACAACAATTTGGTTCCCAAACCTCGGGATAGGCAAGGAAAACGTCGCTTCCAAACTCCAAATGTTCTTTCAACAATTTGCCTTGTTCTGCTTTGTACGTTGTTATACCTATCAAGATACCGACTTGGTTAATTCACACATGTATACTTTGTCAATTTTATGACTACTTATCGAAATCTAAAGTAATGCGATAATCTTTATCTTACCTTTGTTGAGCATCTGTAATTGGATTTGCCAGTGGAGTCAGCAGAAATGGCAAGCACGGATAGCCGGCATCTCCAACCAGGGTTCCAGTAAGTTGTCTCTCATGATACCGCATGTAAATTCGTGAATTTTGGAATATTCGACTGTCATGGTTACTTCCAGGCCATTCCGGAACCACATCCAAGAATTCCATATTGGGTCCGACAACTGCCTGTGGTATCATTTAAATTAAAAGTACCGATTTTCATAGAATAGTATTGTTTATTTGTATCCTAGATAAAATTAATTGCAACTTATGGTATTTGTAAACGGTTATCACCAACGCGACATACCTGTACATTGAGGGAAAAATATCCCTTACGATTCCTATAAACCTCCTGCAGGTCTGCAAATTTCGTATGACATAATCGAATGTGAGTGCAGTCGATAGCGCCATCAACGCCAGGTAAACCGATACCCTCCCTGCGTGCACCAAGTTGTCTGAATAGATCTCTGTTTGCGATCATAGCAGCTTCCGTACTAGGAAATTTGATAATTGCGTGAATCAATGATGCAATTTGAGCCGATACTCTGTGTATTATCCTCGATACTGTAGACTGCGATATAGTCATCAGATCTCCGTTGACGAGCTGTACAGTACAAAATGTATTAGCAATCATTTATTCCATGATCACAGGAAGCAATGAAATCACTTTATATTTTCAGTAGAATGTCAGGAATTATAATCACAATGATCCTTACTTGAAAGCTAGCGGTAGCGTAAAATCGTAGACATATTAATAATTGCATGACAGGTGGAATTGGTAGACCACGATTATTGGCACTGACTAAGGCAGCTTCAATTCTAGGTAGTATTCCGTACATAATACCATCCTTTGAAAATCGGAATCGCCGTTTGAACTCCTGCTCGGAATAAAACTCGAACGGGTTTTGACCATCTCTGATTTATCTCTTCGGAGCTCGCTGTACTTCACCCTCGTCTTCGTCATTCGGCCCAACGTTGACCATTGCAACCACCTCAATCATATTATTCATTTCTTCGATCTGATCGTAGAAATTAAACATATCTTGCATATTCGCCATGTCAATAGAATTTCACTATTCACTTCACTTCACAAATTTTTCAAAGCGAATGCTCTCATAACCTCTATTTCAATTGCAAGTTTCCGTTGCTACCCTTTTACAGTAAATAATCCCGTCGCAGCTGCACTTTCCCAAACATTCCTTCACAATCTATTCCTGTTAATTTATATTGTTCGAATATAATATTTTCCAAACAATTCGTAATTATCAATTTCGTACGCATCAGAACAATTGAGTAGTATTTGGGCAACAAGCATTTGCTTAAGTGCAGTCCGAACTCGACTTGATCAAGATACGTAAATAAGACTGCGTTAATTGACTATGAAACGTTGCGTGCTCAAGACCATGCTTATTTCAAATAAGACTGGACTATGCAACCTTGTAAGCACGCTTCGAATAAGACCGACTTGATGAAGACCGTCTTATTTGCCGCGTCTCAAGACCGTCTTGTTTGACGTCTATGGAACCAAACGCCATCTTAAGGCCTCGTATAAGACCGTCTTATTCGAGTCCGGTCTTAAGCACTGACTATGAATACCGGCCCTCGACACTGGGTATAGTCATCTATCCTATTCTACCAAGTCGTGCGCGGTGTTTTATGCAGCACCGTCTTCTCATTATCACCCGAATGAGTTGATTTATTTTTTAATCGGTAGTTGGTCATTAACAGCGCTTGGCTAACCTTTAATAGACTTCGAATAATCTGTAAAATTTGAAAAAAAAAATTAATAAAACGATTTAGTAAGGCACTAATCCGAGAAGTTTGTCCAGTCCTAGAGCATCTAACTTACGACAGTTCCTTGATCGTTAGTTAGTCATTTAACGAAAATGCCCAATGCGGGGCTACGCTTATGGAGCTGCCTTATGCGCAAGCGCAAACGCATAACAAGGACGGTGACCCTTCCATACTTATTCTTGCCCACTCTGTCTGTTATTATCTTTATGGATTCCACCCCGCCCGACTAGAAAGCGTAGGAACCATGAAATACGCGGTGGCCGTTGCTAGAACTACCAATTCGGCCTCGGATTGAGGACCTCCCCACCCGCCGTCGAAATATTGAGGTCGTATCCAGGATTGTATGTAACAAGACCGCGGTAAGGTGCTCGAGTGGCATCGAATACTGATTCACAAAGTAATTAGAAATGCGAAATACACTTTGTCGACGTTAATTCTGAAGCAAGAAAGTTTGAAAAGGTCGCCAGTGTCGTAAAAGTTATATGTGACTCGATGATACGTGCGAACTGAGTAAGGAACTGAGTGCGAAAAAAAAAGGTTGATTCATATTTCAGAATTGTCGTACGCCATCGTGCGGCAGCCGGTGAATAAGCAGCGTTGGTCGAAGCAGCCGGTAACAGAATCAGCGCGTGCCTCGTTTCTGTACGTATGTACAGTGTACACGTATCTCTTTTCATTGATCTTCTGACTACTGGTTTGCGGCGTCAGAAAGTGTTGAGTCCTCCGCGAATACGCCGTTGCATGTTGCGAATTTAATATATATCGAAGGAGAGATAGTTCTATAAATAAATAAACGTCGTGAAGCCGGTCGTGAGAAAAGTTTTTAAAGAATTTTTTTTCTTTATTTCATTTAACGCACAGTAGTGAATGAGGTAAGCATCGGTTTTTCTATTTATTTTATTTTTTCGATTTTTCTCTATTCTTCTTTTTCTCGGCGAAGGCGTTATTATTTGATATCGCGGCGGTTTAACCCCTCGTCGTTTCATAGACTTCGGCATATATACCGGAAAACGATTTATCTGTCGTTTACTCTGTTTACAGATATGTCTGAAACAGATCTGTTAGCCAGCGATCAAATTGACGGCCTAGATGGCTTAGAAAATGGTCAGGATGGCGATACTTTAATGCGTGGTGACGGAGATCACAACAACAGCGAGACAAACGTTGATGACCCTGTAAGTGATCGTTTAAATCTTGCTAATATCCAGCAACGCCGTATCATTAAACTTCGATTATTAGAACTACGTCATAGATGTTTATATTCTATTCGACTCGCAAAGCGTTTCCACACGGTGTGCTGATTCCCGTTACTCACGATTAGGAACTCTACGCGTTCGTGATCATAACCAATTTCATAAAGATTGTTTTCTATTATCTAGCATCTGATTCGTTTTCATCATTTATCAAAAGATTTATCTCATTTCAACGTTTTACGAAGATCTCGAAAATACAAACGTGGCTTGAATCGTAAAAATTCTAATATTCAATGTCTAATTTTAGAAAAGTTGAAATATCTTTGCATGTGTTGGTTATTTTTATTTATTTATTTTTTTTTTGTCAAGAAATATCCTTCACCCTGAGAGCAAAGATAAAAATGTTCATGTCCCTGAAATCGTTCTTTTCATATTTTTGTCAGCAAAACCATGAATCAGGGTAAGTTTTATTAGATCATTTTTGTTGATGGATGAGCTGAGCTTATTTGTCGTCTCATAAATTCTGATTGTTTTGACAAAATTCTTATCATAATTCAGTTATGTTCCAGACATTTAAGCAAAGCAAACGAAATGTTTGTTTCACAGATACACTATTAAGAATTGATGTTTAACAAGCAAGCCTCAGGTTTCTTTTGGTACCTCAACGATACTGACCATTCCACATTGTGTATGTTGTATTCAAAAAAATAAATATTCTCTCCCATTGATGTAGGAATTGGAGGCAATAAAGGCACGTGTCAGAGAAATGGAGGAAGAAGCAGAAAAATTAAAACAATTGCAATCTGAGGTTGATAAGCAAATGAACATGGGCAGCCCTCCTGGCATCAGTAAGTGGATTGTAGACAATCAGATGTCCATCTTTTATTCTTACGAATGTAATTACGCACGCTCAACTCCCATCATTAACTGATTGATGATTCTTGAATTACAATTACAGCTAGCCCATTGAACATGTCTTTGGAAGAGAAAATGGAAGTGGACAATAGATCGATTTATGTCGGAAATGTGAGTAAATTCACTAATCGCTCGCATATTTTTGCCGACCTGTGTGTACTGAAAGGGTTTGTTGTAAATTATATTTCATCAAACACTTTCGAACCAGACAGGATTGCGGTAATTGGAGACTTAGGTGTAGATAATCAACTAATTCAATAAATGAATAATAGGTTGATTACGGAGCAACAGCTGAGGAATTGGAGCAGCATTTCCACGGGTGCGGCAGTATCAACAGAGTGACAATTTTGTGCAATAAGTTTGATGGTCATCCTAAAGGTTTTGCTTACATTGAATTTGGGGATCGTGATTCAGTGCAAACCGCGATGGCTATGGATGAGTCTTTGTTCCGAGGCCGTCAAATCAAAGTGATGCCCAAGAGAACTAACAGACCAGGCATGTCAATCACCAACAGGTAATTTCTCTATTCATAGTTGAAAATGCTGAACTGCGTTATTGGATTGACAGCAAGTTTTCACCAATTTGTGCAAAAATTCATTTGCAGAGGGCCTAGAGGAGCACGTGGATTCAGAGGAGCTGCTCGAATCAGCCGTGGTAGCGCCTATTTTGGCTGCCGATATGCAAGGAGACCCAGGTAATATCGGTCATTGTTAATACTTTATTTATTTACAACTGCGTAGCGTAATTTATGGCTCTAGGTCTTTTGTTTGAGACGATTTGTTCAGAATATTATATAAAACAAAAATCAAGCAATTTCGATTTTATTTTATAAGCATGTGTCGAGTCAATGATAAATAATAAATAAATCTGTGGTGTTTTAATTCTCGTACGAAATTGACTTGATTTCAATTTGGAAGTTTTAAAACCGTATAGTTGAGTGAAACTATTTTCTCCACAAATGCACGTTACTTCCATGTAGTTGACTGTGAAAATAAAATTCTCTATCAGTTTGTAATACCACAAATAATGAACGTTATAGATATTTATCTTTTCTGATTGTCACTTTATCAGAATATTCATGTTTATTAAATCAATAAATCCTATCCAATATTCTTTTATAAACGGGGATATGACAATTATCAAATATTTCTGTGAATTTAAAGCTTCGATTTTGTATTATTTTTGGTCACTTTGTTCGATGTGTTGATATGATATATTTTTCAAGTTAAAACGTGTATCAGTCAAATATAGTTTGGTAACAGTATTAGAGTTTTTTTCCTGTTGCACATGAAGTAGCAATAGTCCAGTAGTTCTAGGATACCACTTTCCACCTTTCTATTTTATTTCGTTCTGTAGAAGTTACTTTTCAATGGACAAAGGACACAAAAATTCACAAAATAATTGAAGTTTTATTGTTCCTCCCTTTTTTTTTTTGTAACACCACAGAAGTTACAGGCGTGGCTACTATATGCCCTACTGACGCTTGTAGACCTTCGATATGAGGAGAGGTGCCATCTGATTCATATTCAGGGTGAGTATTTGAAAATATTCTCTCCTGGTATTTTTTTTTTTTATCACAGCAAAGGTGATTTCAATGAAAATGAGTAATTCATTCGTGCAATAATATAGCCAAAAGAAGTTAGACACAGTTAAATCATTGTGGCTAGTATTAGTAACAGTTCTAATTTTCCCAGATTTTTATTTGTACAATTTAGACTGTACCTCATTCAATGTCTGTAAACTTCCTACAAATGTTGAATGACATAATGTGAAGAATGAATTATCGTTTTCATTTCGAAAACTGGATGTTCTTACGACGATTTCTTCATTACTGTATAATATTGCTACTAGCTTTAATATAGCTAGATTTTGTTGTGCCTTTTTTTAACAATGAGAAATAGCAAATTAACAGTACTGGATCAATTGTTGTGTAAATAATTTTGTGTAAAGAATGAAAGGAAGAGCGTACATTAATATTTGCAGTTCAACTAGAACTTCATGCAAAGTCATATTCTATGCTGATTTTCAAAGGCTCAAATAAGGTGTAATACTAATTGAATTATCGATATGTGACGTTATAGTGAAGATCTTATTCTCGATGTAGGTTAATTTGATACAGCACATATTTTCATCAAATGCGCAAGGACGATTGCAAGTGGTGTCATTATATATTTAGAGAATCGTGTTGTTCAGAAATGAAGTATTATTTTTCCATTATTGGAATATTACGGTTAGCAAAAATAGATGCAGCTACTACAACATAGAATATGGCTCTTAGCGTCCTATCGATCTTCAATAGTGAACAATAATCTTAGTCAAATATAATTGCACAACAAAGCACAGTATATTGTTAAATATCACTGTTGAAATATCATGTGAAATTTTATGCATGTTGTGATCTTAATTGACTGAATTCCGTTAGCCTGATGATTTATGCAAATCTCTCCCATTTGAGTAAACTGTGCTGTGTTGCATTATATTGTTATCTTATACATTCTGTCAAGGATGTACCCATTGTGAAAATTCATTCCCAAAACTGCAAGTTAATCTTCGTTGTAATAAGAAAATTCATGTCTCTTCATATTTATGATATGTCCACAGAAAAAAAACTCAAACGATGGAAAAAAAAGAGAGAGAAAAAAAGCCACATGTCAAAAGAAAAAAAAAGATTGGACAAAGCGGGCACAATTATTCCTATTTCTTAATTTTATCGAATCACAAAAAAAAAGTAAAGATGAAAAAACGACAACAAAGGAAAAAAAATATAAAAAAAAGAACCACTGATTCTTTAATACCAGATCGTCAATCATTCGCAATTGTAGTTCAATTGATTTGCTAATAATTGCAGCAATTTATTTTTTAGCATAAGTTTTCAATCACCCTACAGCGACAACTTATAGTAGGTCTTCCTGATCTTGAAGGTTTTAGGTAGCTGCGAGTGAATATTCAATTTTTATATATTTGACATTGACTCGAAGAGGAAGAAGGTTTCTCGTTCAAAATATATTCTGTCGTTTAACCATGTCGATGATAAACGGTGAAAAAATTCATTTCATACGGAATGATTATTGATGTATCGATCTAGTGTTGTAATTTATTATCTCTGTACTTTAGGCACCATATATTTTTTATTACAAAATAAGTGTTCATCGTATAACTATAACGTGACAGCGAAAACTGATTAAAACAGCAATAAGAGCTGGATCAATAAGAATTATATTGTAACAATCAGTTCTTCATGTAAACATATTACATTGAATACTTATTTCTTTCCATTCCGTTTTTTTTTTTTTTTTTTTTTTTCTTTCCCCCCCATTCTCACACCTTAGTAAGTTCGAATGATTTTCAAATGATCAGTTTTTTCCTTTAGTCGGTATCATAATTATCGATCCAGATAAGCTGTCATTTTGCCATTTATAGCTGAATGCACAAGTGATTTATCAAAATTTTCAAGTTTATCCTTGTCTTCGATTATTTAGTTATTTTTTTTTTCTTCCATTTTTTCTGAAACAGTTTAACGTACAAGTAATATCTATTGGTCCAGATCATTTGTCTTACAGCGATTTGTAAAAATATAAAATACGAACTCATGTCACTCATGAAATAAAATATCTGTCATTAACTTCATCATAATTCCAAATATTAAATAATTGTCAGGCACATAATTATTCAGGTATTGTTTTATGTATACAGTGAACGCCCACGTCGGTGACACCTTTTTCATATATTATACCTAAAAATGAGAGTGTGCTGGGAATCATAAGTTTTTTTGAAAAAAAAAAAAATAAAAAAAAAACAAGATATCCATATGGTAATTCACGCACTGAAGCCTAAATGAAACAAGCAGATAAAATAAAAATGAAAAACAAATTCATTGAACTACAATCTGAATGAATAGAATTATATCTCATAGTTTATAACTAATAACGAGTTAATCAGTTCATTGACCAGTTTTGTATGCATTTGGCGAAAGAAGTTGCTTTAAAGTTCTTTTTAGTTGAAAATATAGTTTTTCAAAAGCAACACAGTTTCATGTCATTGCAACTTTGATTAAGTAGGAACGTTTTAAGGATAGATTTTTAATTTGATTTAAAGTTTAAAAAAAAGCGTTGAATACTACTTTGTAAGATGAGGATTGATCGCTATTACCGATATTTATACATAATGTACTTCCGAGTGCGTTTTGAGCACTAAAAAGTTCTGGTGTTCGTATTAGAGACCGAAAGTCTAATTAAACCCACATTACTCCCATGTCGCTAAGTATTTTGCAGGTGCGGTGCAGCATCACCTTCGATTCAGCGACATAACACGTATTCATGAACAATTTTTATTTCTCACTAGGAAAGAAAAATAAGAAAAGAAAATAGATAAGAGGAAAAAATATGTTAAAAAATAAATGTAAGATGATTGAATGGACAAATAAAGAATCCTTATGCGTAATTTTGAGTAACTGAAATAATAACTTTGATAGTATTTTGGAATGAAAAGCAAAGAAGGTATATGTGCGCAATCTGTATAAAATGCATATACATCCTAGCACATAAAATTTCTCCTGTTTATTGATTATATACAGTTTGATGATATTACAAATATTTAATAACTAAAGCATCAATTTTTGTTCATTTAGCTACGTAATTTCTTCTTGTAACGAAAAAAAAAATTGATGGTAGTGAGATGATTGCATGATTTGAATTGTACAGCATCTCAATTAGACGTATATCTGCATTATTGCTTGGAAATTTCTGGTGTCATTATGATTCGTTACGGATTATAAATAATACCTCTGCGTCTCTTCAAGACTGACTTTTATTTTTCTTACTCTCCTTTATGGATATGACATAACGTTGCGCAACATTTAAAGGTGGGGAGTATCCGTCCGCATATGTTGCATCTTCGAATAGTACTTCGTACTCTTCAGTTGCGGTAGTCGGTAGCTGATTAACAACAGCCTTGTAGAAGCATGTCGTTTGGGGATAGAGCGCCATAACTTTAAAAGCAAAATGATACTGCATTATAGAGCTGGGAATACAACTGTTATAACCGTAGTGAGTTATACCACAAGCATATAATCATACCTATAGATCCTTTGGGAAATAATGCATGGGCGTCGGTCTCCGGGTTTGCTCGCATCAGAGGCAAAGGGACAACACGACGCTTTGAAAGAACATGCCTATCTTTTTGTTCCTCATCTATGTCATCAACTTCATATTTACTCGTCGTTGGATTAAATTGAACGACTTCAGCAAGAATCCAATTCTCCTCCTCTTCGGATCCCTTTACCAGCGCGGCAACCATATCTCCCATCTCAAAAATATCATCAATATCTCATATGACGTAAATTGAAATATTTTACAAACTATTACCTTCGTACCTTTGCTATGTACGTAACTTCAGCTGGAATTGCGCCACACAGTGGCGGTGGTTTTGCTCCAGGTGACTTACCCACATATAGTGGTAGAGTTTGTGCAGAGCTCAACAACATTTTCATCAATGCACCTCGTCGTATCGTTTCCTTGTTTCCTGCGTTACGCGCCTGTATAAGAACAAAGGTTTTAGTCATACTTTTCCAGCAATTGAAAAATTGGTAAACTGCATGAATAATATATCGCTAGCAAGCAGCTGTTTTCCAAGTGTTTCACATAGGTATGTACAAAGTATCTAGAGAGTATATTTTTGTCTGCAATGACATTATGGTGAATTAAAATCTGAATAATTTGGTGCCTCAGTTGTTCAAAAGAATGCAAAATTGTTACACATAATTGGAAGGACTTTATCTATGATTATGGCAATATTCTATCTGAATTTTATATTTCCCCTTGGATTTTTGGACAATCCCTGGTTTTCTAAATTTAATAATCCGTTCCTTTCACATTAACATACTTGAATTCTACGCTCATTTCGAATTGCCCTAATTTCGTTAATTTTTGCCAGCGCTTTTCGTATCAGCTCCTCTTCTTGTTGAGCATCAGAGACAGCAGCGCTATATAAACTTTTTAATTTCTGTTGATAGTAAGGAGAGACTTTATCATCTGGTGTTATTTTGTCATGAGCCTTGGTGATATTATTTAAATTATGTTCAGATCGATTGCGTTCTTCTTCTATCTCAAATATTAAATTGTATATGTTCTTGAGCCGTTCCTGCAACATCCATTGTTATTCATATGATATGAAACATTTGACAAAACTGGTTTGAAATTATTTTGATGATGAGTTTGATTTTTGAATATGCTGCTGGTACCTGTATTTGATGTGCCGCTGCATCAGCTGTGAACGGCATCTTCGAAGGAGAGCTCCTGAAATGGTATTTGAGAAGTTCAGTGTTAAATTACCTTTTGATTTTAAAATAACCTAGATAGATAACCTAGATGTAGATGGTTTAAGAAAGTGAAAACAAAACACTTTGAAACTGAAAAAACAAGGATTCTGTATGAAACGGTAGGGCTGGTAGAGTTTTTCTTCTTGCTTGAACCAAAAGCTATTCAATGCTATGAAGTCGCTATGTACTCTTTGTTTTGTTTACATAAATATGACAAACTATATTTAGAGGTTAGAATAGTTAAAGTCAACCTTAGCATTAAGAGCAACTGGAAGTGATTTTTATCACGTCACATGTAGCTATGTGTCAGTTTGTTTGGAGCAATCAGTGACTGTTTCGCCTGAATCATGATCGACGTAAATGAATAATTGCATAGATTAGGAATAGCATATCTTCTATACTATAAACACACGTACATGAGCTGAAGTTACTTGGCGCAGATCTTTATGAAAATATTATTTCTCTCCGACTGAGTCATAACTTGAAAATTATGCTATAATTCCAATACACTAATAATTATATATCCATGAACAGATATTCACAACTTTAACTCAGCGCTGTTGTGGCGCGTGAATATTATGAATTGTGAGACGATTGGTAAATGAAAACCAAACTGGATGATGAAAGCAGCATTGCCGGCTGAGGCGTATGTTAAAATTACCGAACAAAATTTAGCATCACGACTACCTAATTGTCAGCCGGTCATACAGAAAGCAGTTTGGAGGTAAATTCAAAATTGAAAATGATCTTCGCGGACGAGTTTTACGTTTATTTTATGCAGTTTATTCGAATGACGACAATTTAGTGCAGTTTATTAAAAGAATTCTTATGGCCTCATAGGTATGGAAACGAGAATTTAGCAACTAATCCTCTTCACCGAGCGGTAATGTGATTAGATTTTAATTCAGTTCTTCTTGGAACCATTAACTGAAGAAAATAAAGACGGATACCTCTGGGTAAATTTTTGTAACTAGTTTTCGGTAAAAATTTTTATCATCCAACTGTCTCAGAACGGCAGCATTATTAGCTGACGTTAACTGGAAAATATATATTTAGTCAATGGCAGACCATCGAAGGGCTCAGCCGCTTGAGTCTTGAATCGGCAGGAAAGATAAAGTGCGTATTTCTTTCTGACATGTGAAAACTAAAATCATTATACATCATACATCATATCATCATACATCATACATCATACATAGTATTAAAGTTCAAAACCAAAGTTTGGATGTTCGGATCTTCGGATGTTCAGAAAGTGACGTCACTCAAAATTTTTTTTCTCTCGACGTCATCGATCTATACAGCCGAAAATCAGCTAGCCGAATTCCTCAGTCTGGAAATAACCGCGCAGTAGAGCGGACGGGTGAGAATCGCGCTCCTCAGATTTCGAGTACCGGGTACTCTACTTCCGTGGTTCCTGCACTCCGGGTCCGCTACCTGGTGAAACTCGACTTCCAGCTCAAGTGCTGCGTAGTTTCTGGGCTCCAGGTCCGCTACGTGTTGAAACTCGACTTCCGGGACCAGCGCTCCGTAGTTTCTGCGCTCCAGGTCCGCTACCTAGTGAAATTCAACTTCCGAGATCAGCGCTCCGTAGTTCCTGCGCTTCAGGCCCACTACCTGGTGAAACTCGACTTCCGGGACCAGCGCTTCGTAGTTTCTGGGCTCCAGGTCCGCTACCTGGTGAAACTCGACTTCCGGGACCAGCGCTCCGTAGTTTCTGCGCTCCAGGCCCGCTACCTGGTGAAACTCGACTTCCGGGACCAGCGCTCCGTAGTTTCTGCGCTCCAGGTCCGCCACGTGTTGAAACTCGACTTCCGGGACTAGCGCGCCGTAGTTCTGGCTCTCCAGGTCCGTGACCTGATGACTTTTGACATTCCGAACTAATATTCAAGTTTACAAGTTTGATTATTGAAAACGTCATATTTTGTGCTATCAACCCAAAATGCATGCTTCAGATAACATTTTGAATCGGTAAAAAAACCGAACAACCAGGATCAACAAATTGCAATTAATGAGTGGTTGGCATTGTATACATAGAAATACATAACAATAACGTCGTTCAATTGGAGCTAACATTGCTGTGCGTAGTGTTTCAAATCTGTCAGCACTTAGCTGATTGTTCTGTGGTATTTTTTGACGAAATTTATTGTCTCAAAATCACAATACTTTGTACTTACATTCATCTGTAAACGTGATTTGTGGCATTATATAGAAATAATCTTACAGGCAGATTCGGCTTGTGTCACATGCACAAAGACAGTGTTCATTCTGTATACTGTAAAGCGAATACCAGAATTTTTTGGGCAGTCATCGTGCCCCAGTCTCCCCTACAACTATGTTATCTGGTAAAACACTGACAACGAGGAAGCGAGCGCACGAGCACAAAAACCAGTTACAGTAGGCATCCGATCCCAAGCGAGCCCGAGCGGCGCGACGCTTCAATGGCCAGCTAATAACTTCGCCATTTTGCGACAATTGATGATAAGGAGATTTTTCTTGTACTGTCCGAATGTGAGTTAAAATACACTCGAAATTTTAAGAAGCTTCGTTAGTTATCTCCAATTGAAAAAAAATAACCGACAATCAACGTTTCTCTTAAAAATTATCATATTTGATTGATTGAAAAAAAAAATGTTGTACTTTTCTCGATCTTTCATATGGCAGCATTTGAAGAACCTGGTTTCCACTTTGAACCGACATCAAAGATATTTTTTCTCCATTATCTGATTTTATTATTGACCTTTTTTCGGATTTACTTGAATATTTAGCTGTATAATTATTATTGATTGCTTCAGTTTTTAACCACTTGTCTACAATAATAGTACTAAATAAATAATCATGATCAAATACCTTCATGTAAACCAATAACAAAAAGCTATGTTACTATTTGTATACTCTCACTCTTGAACCTACTCCTGATCCTACTTCTATTCCTACTCCTACTCTTGATCCCACTCCTATTCCTACTCCTAATTCTGAGTATTAATGTTATGGAATATATAGACTGCGTGTCGAATTAAATCCCATACCGAAATGAACAATTCTTTTATTGTCATATTGTAGCCGGTGAATAATACATATTGTAGCCGATTATTGTAGATCATCTAGTATGTGTCCTAAAAAATTATAAAATTTATAGTATGCATCACGTATTGATCATAAATGTGTCATACATATCAATGTCGTACATGGACCGCATATACATTTATACTTTTTGGTCTCTGCATCATTATCACTTCTGATCTATTTTTATTCATGATCTACGTATACATTCTTCTCTCGGGTACCTGTACCTTAATTGAATCACTGTTTTCCTACGACTTTTGAGAGATATTTGTTCTCATTATTGATTTCTTGTATCGCCTACAAGTCGGTGAGTACACAGAGGCCAAGTACTGGCTTGGGCTTACCGTTGCGTAGGATGTGTTACTCAGAAGGTGAATGCAGCCAGCATCATGTCGAAATCGAAAACTCTCTGATGTTCTGCAATAAGTCCTCAACTCTACCGTTGGAACATCTCACAAAGCAATTTCCGGTTGTCACATCGAAGCCCATTAGAGCGGCTGTCTTTATATTCTTCATCCAATGGTGAGGCTGACCCCTTTGCAGTTTTGACGAAAATTTTCGCGATGTTGAAAAGTGCTGGAATCAATGCTTTGACGCACTATATCGACGTAATTTTGCGAGAAAAATCGATTGGGCGCAGTCGGAATACGCTGCGATCAACGCATCAAAAGTTACAGCCAAAAAACCAGAACCTGAATTTCCGACATTTTTCAGCAGGTGCTTTTTCGCTCGCCATTTCTCTCCTGTTGGTCCTACGCTCTTTTCGCTGCGATTTCTGAGTTCCTGAGGGTCCAATTGGTCGGATAAGGGTCATTAAAATCGAATCTGAGACAAAAAGTTTTTTGCCCAGAAAAAAAAGTAAGGCTAACCCCTTTGTGTTTTTGGCGAAAATTTCCGCGATTTTGAAAAGTGCTGGAATCAATGCTTTGGCGCACTATATCGACGTAATTTTGCGAGAAAAATCGATTGGGCGCAGTCGGAATACGCTGCGATCAACGCATCAAAAGTTACAGCCAAAAAACCAGAACCTGAATTTTCGACATTTTTCAGCAGGTGCTTTTTCGCTCGCCATTTCTCTCCTGTTGGTCCTACGCTCTTTTCGCTGCGATTTCTGAGTTCCTGAAGGGGTCCAATTGGTCGGATAAGGGTCATTTAAATCGAATCTGAGACAAAAAGTTTTTTGCCCGAAAAAAAGTAAGGCTAACCCCTTTGTGTTTTTGGCGAAAATTTTCGCGATTTAGAGAAGTGCTGAAATCAATGCTTTGGCGCACTATATCGACGTAATTTTGCGAGAAAAATCGATTGGGCGCAGTCGGAATACGCTGCGACCAACGCATCAAAAGTTACAGCCAAAAAACCAGATCCTTAATTTTCGACATTTTTCAGCAGGTGCTTTTTCGCTCGCCATTTCTCTCCTGTTGATCCTACGCACTTTTCGCTGCGATTTCTAAGTTCCTGAGGGTCCAATTGGTCGGATAAGGGTCATTTAAATCGAATCTGAGACCGAAAGTTTTTTGCCCAAAAAAAAAGTAAGGCTAACCCCTTTGTGTTTTTGGCGAAAATTTTCGCGATTTTGAAAAGTGCTGGAATCAATGCTTTGGCGCACTGTATCGACGTAATTTTGCGAGAAAAATCGATTGGGCGCAGTCGGAATACGCTGCGATCAACGCATCAAAAGTTACAGCCAAAAAACCAGAACCTGAATTTCCGACATTTTTCAGCAGGTGCTTTTTCGCTCGCCATTTCTCTCCTGTTGATCCTACGCTCTTTTCGCTGCGATTTCTGAGTTCCTGGGGGTCCAATTGGTCGGATAAGGGTCATTTAAATCGAATCTGAGACCAAACGTTTTTTGCCCAAAAAAAAAGAAAGGCTAACCCCTTTGTGTTTTTGGCGAAAATTTTCGCGATTTTGAAAAGTGCTGGAATCAATGCTTTGGCGCACTATATCGACGTAATTTTGCGAGAAAAATCGATTGGGCGCAGTCGGAATACGCTGCGATCAACGCATCAAAAGTTACAGCCAAAAAACCAGAACCTGAATTTTCGACATTTTTCAGCAGGTGCTTTTTCGCTCGCCATTTCTCTCCTGTTGATCCTACGCACTTTTCGCTGCGATTTCTAAGTTCCTGAGGGTCCAATTGGTCGGATAAGGGTCATTTAAATCGAATCTGAGACCGAAAGTTTTTTGCCCAAAAAAAAAGTAAGGCTAACCCCTTTGTGTTTTTGGCGAAAATTTTCGCGATTTTGAAAAGTGCTGGAATCAATGCTTTGGCGCACTGTATCGACGTAATTTTGCGAGAAAAATCGATTGGGCGCAGTCGGAATGCGCTGCGATCAACGCATCAAAAGTTACAGCCAAAAAACCAGAACCTGAATTTCCGACATTTTTCAGCAGGTGCTTTTTCGCTCGCCATTTCTCTCCTGTTGATCCTACGCTCTTTTCGCTGCGATTTCTGAGTTCCTGGGGGTCCAATTGGTCGGATAAGGGTCATTTAAATCGAATCTGAGACCAAACGTTTTTTGCCCAAAAAAAAAGGAAGGCTAACCCCTTTGTGTTTTTGGCGAAAATTTTCGCGATTTTGAAAAGTGCTGGAATCAATGCTTTGGCGCACTATATCGACGTAATTTTGCGAGAAAAATCGATTGGGCGCAGTCGGAATACGCTGCGATCAACGCATCAAAAGTTACAGCCAAAAAACCAGAACCTGAATTTTCGACATTTTTCAGCAGGTGCTTTTTCGCTCGCCATTTCTCTCCTGTTGATCCTACGCTCTTTTCGCTGCGATTTCTGAGTTCCTGAGGGTCCAATTGGTCGGATAAGGGTCATTTAAATCGAATCTGAGACAAAAAGTTTTTTGCCCGAAAAAAAGTAAGGCTAACCCCTTTGTGTTTTTGTCGAAAATTTTCGCGATTTAGAAAAGTGCTGAAATCAATGCTTTGGCGCACTATATCGACGTAATTTTGCGAGAAAAATCGATTGGGCGCAGTCGGAATACGCTGCGATCAACGCATCAAAAGTAACAGCCAAAAAACCAGATCCGTAATTTTCGACATTTTTCAGCAGGTGCTTTTTCGCTCGCCATTTCTCTCCTGTTGATCCTACGCACTTTTCGCTGCGATTTCTAAGTTCCTGAGGGTCCAATTGGTCGGATAAGGGTCATTTAAATCGAATCTGAGACCGAAAGTTTTTTGCCCAAAAAAAAAGTAAGGCTAACCCCTTTGTGTTTTTGGCAAAAATTTTCGCGATTTTGAAAAGTGCTGGAATCAATGCTTTGGCGCACTGTATCGACGTAATTTTGCGAGAAAAATCGATTGGGCGCAGTCGGAATACGCTGCGATCAACGCATCAAAAGTTACAGCCAAAAAACCAGAACCTGAATTTCCGACATTTTTCAGCAGGTGCTTTTTCGCTCGCCATTTCTCTCCTGTTGGTCCAACGCTCTTTTCGCTGCGATTTCTGAGTTCCTGAGGGTCCAATTGGTCGAATAAGGGTCATTCAAATCGGATCTGAGACCAAAAGTTTTTTGCCCAAAAAAAAGTAAGGCTAACCCCTTTGTGTTTTTGGCGAAAATTTTCGCGATTTAGAAAAGTGCTGAAATCAATGCTTTGGCGCACTATATCGACGTAATTTCGCGAGAAAAATCGATTGGGCGCAGTCGGAATACGCTGCGATCAACGCATCAAAAGTTACAGCCAAAAAACCAGAACCTGAATTTCCGACATTTTTCAGCAGGTGCTTTTTCGCTCGCCATTTCTCTCCTGTTGGTCCTACGCTCTTTTCGCTGCGATTTCTGAGTTCCTGAGGGTCCAATTGGTCGGATAAGGGTCATTCAAATCGGATCTGAGACCAAAAGTTTTTCGCCCAAAAAAAAGTAAGGCTAACCCCTTTGTGTTTGTGGCGAAAATCTTAGCGATTTTGAAAAGTGCTGGAATCAATGCTTTGGCGCACTATATCGACGTAATTTTGCGAGAAAAATCGATTGGGCGCAGTCGGAATACGCTGCAATCAACGCATCAAAAGTTACAGCCAAAGAACCAGAACCTGAATTTTCGACATTTTTCAGCAGGTGCTCTTTCGCTCGCCATTTCTCTCCTGTTGGTCCTACGCTCTTTTCGCTGCGATTTCTGAGTTCCTGAGGGTCCAATTGGTCGGATAAGGGTCATTAAAATCGAATCTGAGACAAAAAGTTTTTTGCCCAAAAAAAAAGTAAGGCTAACCCCTTTGTGTTTTTGGCGAAAATTTCCGCGATTTTGAAAAGTGCTGGAATCAATGCTTTGGCGCACTATATCGACGTAATTTTGCGAGAAAAATCGATTGGGCGCAGTCGGAATACGCTGCGATCAACGCATCAAAAGTTACAGCCAAAAAACCAGAACCTGAATTTTCGACATTTTTCAGCAGGTGCTTTTTCGCTCGCCATTTCTCTCCTGTTGGTCCTACGCTCTTTTCGCTGCGATTTCTGAGTTCCTGAAGGGGTCCAATTGGTCGGATAAGGGTCATTTAAATCGAATCTGAGACCGAAAGTTTTTTGCCCAAAAAAAAAGTAAGGCTAACCCCTTTGTGTTTTTGGCGAAAATTTTCGCGATTTTGAAAAGTGCTGGAATCAATGCTTTGGCGCACTGTATCGACGTAATTTTGCGAGAAAAATCGATTGGGCGCAGTCGGAATGCGCTGCGATCAACGCATCAAAAGTTACAGCCAAAAAACCAGAACCTGAATTTCCGACATTTTTCAGCAGGTGCTTTTTCGCTCGCCATTTCTCTCCTGTTGATCCTACGCTCTTTTCGCTGCGATTTCTGAGTTCCTGGGGGTCCAATTGGTCGGATAAGGGTCATTTAAATCGAATCTGAGACCAAACGTTTTTTGCCCAAAAAAAAAGGAAGGCTAACCCCTTTGTGTTTTTGGCGAAAATTTTCGCGATTTTGAAAAGTGCTGGAATCAATGCTTTGGCGCACTATATCGACGTAATTTTGCGAGAAAAATCGATTGGGCGCAGTCGGAATACGCTGCGATCAACGCATCAAAAGTTACAGCCAAAAAACCAGAACCTGAATTTTCGACATTTTTCAGCAGGTGCTTTTTCGCTCGCCATTTCTCTCCTGTTGGTCCTACGCTCTTTTCGCTGCGATTTCTGAGTTCCTGAGGGTCCAATTGGTCGGATAAGGGTCATTTAAATCGAATCTGAGACAAAAAGTTTTTTGCCCGAAAAAAAGTAAGGCTAACCCCTTTGTGTTTTTGTCGAAAATTTTCGCGATTTAGAAAAGTGCTGAAATCAATGCTTTGGCGCACTATATCGACGTAATTTTGCGAGAAAAATCGATTGGGCGCAGTCGGAATACGCTGCGATCAACGCATCAAAAGTAACAGCCAAAAAACCAGATCCGTAATTTTCGACATTTTTCAGCAGGTGCTTTTTCGCTCGCCATTTCTCTCCTGTTGATCCTACGCACTTTTCGCTGCGATTTCTGAGTTCCTGAAGGTCCAATTGGTCGGATAAGGGTCATTTAAATCGAATCTGAGACCGAAAGTTTTTTGCCCAAAAAAAAAGTAAGGCTAACCCCTTTGTGTTTTTGGCAAAAATTTTCGCGATTTTGAAAAGTGCTGGAATCAATGCTTTGGCGCACTGTATCGACGTAATTTTGCGAGAAAAATCGATTGGGCGCAGTCGGAATACGCTGCGATCAACGCATCAAAAGTTACAGCCAAAAAACCAGAACCTGAATTTCCGACATTTTTCAGCAGGTGCTTTTTCGCTCGCCATTTCTCTCCTGTTGGTCCAACGCTCTTTTCGCTGCGATTTCTGAGTTCCTGAGGGTCCAATTGGTCGAATAAGGGTCATTCAAATCGGATCTGAGACCAAAAGTTTTTTGCCCAAAAAAAAGTAAGGCTAACCCCTTTGTGTTTTTGGCGAAAATTTTCGCGATTTAGAAAAGTGCTGAAATCAATGCTTTGGCGCACTATATCGACGTAATTTTGCGAGAAAAATCGATTGGGCGCAGTCGGAATACGCTGCGATCAACGCATCAAAAGTTACAGCCAAAAAACCAGATCCTTAATTTTCGACATTTTTCAGCAGGTGCTTTTTCGCTCGCCATTTCTCTCCTGTTGATCCTACGCACTTTTCGCTGCGATTTCTAAGTTCCTGAGGGTCCAATTGGTCGGATAAGGGTCATTTAAATCGAATCTGAGACCGAAAGTTTTTAGCCCAAAAAAAAAGTAAGGCTAACCCCTTTGTGTTTTTGGCGAAAATTTTCGCGATTTTGAAAAGTGCTGGAATCAATGCTTTGGCGCACTATATCGACGTAATTTTGCGAGAAAAATTGATTGGGCGCAGTCGGAATACGCTGCGATCAACGCATCTAAAGTTACAGTCAAAAAACCAGAACCTGAATTTTCTACATTTTTCAGCAGGTGCTTTCTCGCTCGCCATTTCTCTCCTGTTGGTCCTGCGCTCTTTTCGCTGCGATTTCTGAGTTCCAATGGTCGGATAAGGGTCATTTAAATCGAATCTGAGACCGAAAGTTTTTTGCCCAAAAAAAAAGTAAGGCTAACCCCTTTGTGTTTTTGGCGAAAATTTTCGCGATTTAGAAAAGTGCTGAAATCAATGCTTTGGCGCACTATATCGACGTAATTTTGCGAGAAAAATCGATTGGGCGCAGTCGGAATACGCTGCGATCAACGCATCAAAAGTAACAGCCAAAAAACCAGATCCGTAATTTTCGACATTTTTCAGCAGGTGCTTTTTCGCTCGCCATTTCTCTCCTGTTGATCCTACGCACTTTTCGCTGCGATTTCTAAGTTCCTGAGGGTCCAATTGGTCGGATAAGGGTCATTTAAATCGAATCTGAGACCGAAAGTTTTTTGCCCAAAAAAAAAGTAAGGCTAACCCCTTTGTGTTTTTGGCAAAAATTTTCGCGATTTTGAAAAGTGCTGGAATCAATGCTTTGGCGCACTGTATCGACGTAATTTTGCGAGAAAAATCGATTGGGCGCAGTCGGAATACGCTGCGATCAACGCATCAAAAGTTACAGCCAAAAAACCAGAACCTGAATTTCCGACATTTTTCAGCAGGTGCTTTTTCGCTCGCCATTTCTCTCCTGTTGGTCCAACGCTCTTTTCGCTGCGATTTCTGAGTTCCTGAGGGTCCAATTGGTCGAATAAGGGTCATTCAAATCGGATCTGAGACCAAAAGTTTTTTGCCCAAAAAAAAGTAAGGCTAACCCCTTTGTGTTTTTGGCGAAAATTTTCGCGATTTAGAAAAGTGCTGAAATCAATGCTTTGGCGCACTATATCGACGTAATTTCGCGAGAAAAATCGATTGGGCGCAGTCGGAATACGCTGCGATCAACGCATCAAAAGTTACAGCCAAAAAACCAGAACCTGAATTTCCGACATTTTTCAGCAGGTGCTTTTTCGCTCGCCATTTCTCTCCTGTTGGTCCTACGCTCTTTTCGCTGCGATTTCTGAGTTCCTGAGGGTCCAATTGGTCGGATAAGGGTCATTCAAATCGGATCTGAGACCAAAAGTTTTTCGCCCAAAAAAAAGTAAGGCTAACCCCTTTGTGTTTGTGGCGAAAATCTTAGCGATTTTGAAAAGTGCTGGAATCAATGCTTTGGCGCACTATATCGACGTAATTTTGCGAGAAAAATCGATTGGGCGCAGTCGGAATACGCTGCAATCAACGCATCAAAAGTTACAGCCAAAGAACCAGAACCTGAATTTTCGACATTTTTCAGCAGGTGCTCTTTCGCTCGCCATTTCTCTCCTGTTGGTCCTACGCTCTTTTCGCTGCGATTTCTGAGTTCCTGAGGGTCCAATTGGTCGGATAAGGGTCATTTAAATCGAATCTGAGACCGAAAGTTTTTTGCTCAAAAAAAAAGTAAGGCTAACCCCTTTGTTTTTTTGGCGAAAATTTTCGCGATTTTGAAAAGTGCTGGAATCAATGCTTTGGCGCACTGTATCGACGTAATTTTGCGAGAAAAATCGATTGGGTGCAGTCGGAATACGCTGCGATCAACGCATCAAAAGTTACAGCCAAAAAACCAGAACCTGAATTTCCGACATTTTTCAGCAGGTGCTTTTTCGCTCGCCGTTTCTCTCCTGTTGGTCCTACGCTCTTTTCGCTGCGATTTCTGTGTTCCTGAGGGTCCAATTGGTCGGATAAGGGTCATTTAAATCGAATCTGAGACCAAAAGTTTTTTGCCCAAAAAAAAAGTAAGGCTAACCCCTTTGTGTTTTTGGCGAAAATTTCCGCGATTTTGAAAAGTGCTGGAATCAATGCTTTGGCGCACTATATCGACGTAATTTTGCGAGAAAAATCGATTGGGCGCAGTCGGAATACGCTGCGATCAACGCATCAAAAGTTACAGCCAAATAACCAGATCCTTAATTTTCGACATTTTTCAGCAGGTGCTTTTTCGCTCGCCATTTCTCTCCTGTTGATCCTACGCTCTTTTCGCTGCGATTTCTGAGTTCCTGAGGGTCCAATTGGTCGGATAAGGGTCATTTAAATCGAATCTGAGACCAAAAGTTTTTTGCCCAAAAAAAAAGTAAGGCTAACCCCTTTGTGTTTTTGGCGAAAATTTTAGCGATTTTGAAAAGTGCTGGAATCAATGCTTTGGCGCACTATATCGACGTAATTTTGCGAGAAAAATCGATTGGGCGCAGTCGGAATACGCTGCGATCAACGCATTTAAAGTTACAGCCAAAAAACCAGATCCTTAATTTTCGACATTTTTCAGCAGGTGCTTTTTCGCTCGCCATTTCTCTCCTGTTGGTCCCACGCTCTTCTCGCTGCGATTTCTGAGTTCCTGAGGGTCCAATTGGTCGGATAAGGGTCATTTAAATCGAATCTGAGACCAAAAGTTTTTTGCCCAAAAAAAAAGTAAGGCTAACCCCTTTGTGTTTTTGGCGAAAATTTTCGCGATTTTGAAATGTGCTGGAATCAATGCTTTGGCGCACTATATCGACGTAATTTTGCGAGAAAAATCGATTGGGCGCAGTCGGAATACGCTGCGATCAACGCATCTAAAGTTACAGCCAAAAAACCAGAACCTGAATTTTCGACATTTTTCAGCCGGTGCTTTCTCGCTCGCCATTTCTCTCCTGTTGGTCCTGCGCTCTTTTCGCTGCGATTTCTGAGTTCCAATGGTCGGATAAGGGTCATTTAAATCGAATCTGAGACCGAAAGTTTTTTGCCCAAAAAAAAAGTAAGGCTAACCCCTTTGTGTTTTTGGCGAAAATTTTCGCGATTTTGAAAAGTGCTGGAATCAATGCTTTGGCGCACTATATCGACGTAATTTTGCGAGAAAAATTGATTGGGCGCAGTCGGAATACGCTGCGATCAACGCATCTAAAGTTACAGTCAAAAAACCAGAACCTGAATTTTCTACATTTTTCAGCAGGTGCTTTTTCGCTCGCCATTTCTCTCCTGTTGGTCCCACGCTCTTTTCGCTGCGATTTCTGAGTTCCTGAGGTTCCAATTGGTCGGATAAGGGTCATTTAAATCGAATCTGAGACCGAAAGTTTTTTGCCCAAAAAAAAAGTAAGGCTAACCCCTTTGTGTTTTTGGCGAAAATTTTCGCTTTTTTGCATAGTGCTGGAATCAATCCTTTGGCGCACTACATCGACCCAATTTTGCGAGAGAAATCGATTGGGCGCAATTCTAATACGCTGCGATCAACGCATCAAAAGTTACAGCCAAAAAACGAGAACCCGTGTCTTCGACATTTTTTAGCAGGTGCTTTTTCGCTAGTCATTTCCTCGTTCACCTCTGACCACTTTGGGTTATACCTTGAATAGTTATAACTATTTCCAGTATGTGAACGCATCGAAAATATTGTGTAAAGAATAATGTAAATAAATAATCAATCAATAATATAAATAATTTCACTCTTGCATTCATGTCTACTTAATTAGTCCTAGTGCGAAAAATGAATTGAAATAATTTATTGTAAACACGACAAGTTCGAAAAATGTTAGATACAATGTGATTACAATTTCCATCAAATATTATAAAAATCTTAAACTCAATGATCACAAATCCTCGTCCTCCTCGTCCACCTAGTACTCCTCGCCTCTCTCATCCTCCACCTCCGACCACTTCCAACCACCGCCAACCACTTCCACCAACCACCGATAACCACCTTGGGTATACCCGCAATGGTAATAAATATTTTCAGTATAAGAACAAACTATTGTGTAAGGATTCATATATTGTTTTTATTGACACATTTCACCACGAAGATTATGAGAAAATCATACAAGATTATAGAAATTTTATTAGCGCATTGATAGCTACTGATTTGGGCTTGCGTGAAAAAGGAATTGACAACATTTATTGTAAACATGACAAGTTCAAAAAATTTTAGATGAAATATAATTACAATTGTCTTTAAATATTACAAAAGTGTTATGCTCACTGTGAAGAAATCGTCGTCATCCTCGACCACCTTGTTCTCCTTGTCTTCCTCGTCCTCCCCCTCCACGTCCTACTTTTGTCCCGGAAGTCAAATTTCACCTGGTAGCGGACCTGGAGCCCAGAAACTACGCAGCGCTTGACCTGGAAGTCAAGTTTCACCAGGTAGCGGACCTGGAGCGCAGGAACCACGGAGCACTCGTCCCGGAAGTCGAGTTTCACCAGGTACCGGACCTGGAGTGCAGAAACTACGGACGCTTGTCCTGGGCCTCGAGTTGCACCAGGAAGCGGCCCCGGAGCGCTGTATCCAGGAGGTAGAGAACCCGGTACTTGAAATCTGCGGAGCGTGATTCTCATCCGTCCGCTCTACTGCGTGGTTGTTTCCAGACTGAGGAATTCGGCTAGCTGATTGTTGATTACTATAGATCGGTGACGTCGAGAGAAAAAAAATTTTGGGTGACGTCATTTTCTGAACATCCAAACTTTGGTTTCGAACTTTAATACTATGTATAATGACGTATGATGTATGATGATGTATGACGTATAATGTATGATGATATGATATGATTCTTTCCATTCAATCGAAGTTTGTGAAATATGTTGTTACGAATCCATTCAGACGCTATATCGAAGCAATCCACGAGAAGTGTCGATTACGGCTAGTATAAGCTCGCAGCGAAAAGCGGATCGGAAGTTTCAGCCGAAAGACTGATTTGTTTCGTATTTCCTGATTTTCCAAAAACTGATTACGATCTTTATTTCATAATAACCTATCAATGCTTGGTACAACTACTGAATTTACATGTCCCTTTATTGTGCATCATTGGACACAAAATGAGTATATTATTATTCGTTAATTTTTCCGGCCAATAAGCGTAATAATGGCCTTTTTAAGAATGTTTTAGCATTATGTGTAGAATTTGGTGTCATTTACATCTACAACATGCGAAGGCTAAATACGCCATAGTTACTGTTTGTACAGTTTGTTAATCAGGGCGGATAATTGAATTCAAGTGAAGTACAATAAAGTTGGAGTTTTTTACTAATTACGTACCTGCTGTATTATTTCATATGCTGTACATGATTGTAAACTAAAAATGGTCTTACTTCAGTCGCACAAGATCTTGGACTTTTACTTTGGCCTCGTCGACTTACTCCTATCCGCCTTGAAAGTGTCAAAACGCAAGCATCAGAGTACGGCGAGTTGCCGTCCGTGATATTTTCAGGAGTCAATGAATCAGAAATCTGTCAACTGTGGAAACCGTACAATTTAGGTAATCGAGTATAATTTCCAATTCTAAGCGTTAAAAAGTTCTTGAAAAGACTTCTTTCCGCAGTGCAATTACGTCTCTATTCCGATATCTGAATTCCAGGAACGTGTCTCCAGCCTAATTCTTCATAAGCTTCACAAATATGAAACTCCATGAAACTTCTATTAAGTTCCACAATTTCATCATGCCGTAATTTTTTGTTCACAGCAAACCGTCCCATTTCGTAAATTGTATAATAGTAGAAGATACGGCTGAAGATTTTGCCTGAAGATACGGTTCGATATTGTAATATGATTTATTATACATCAAACGTAGTTTCATTTTTTATACCGCTCACGGTAAGTTCTATCTTCACGGTGCCGTGATTCTGCAATTCACTTTTCAGTATGGCGGTAATTTATCGAAAATTACTCTGTTTCAATGGAAAACTCAATCAGGCTTGGCCACACATGTGAATAGCTCACAGACCGCGACGTTGCAGCTACACGGAGCCGGCGAGATGTGTAGTTGTGAGTCAACGCAGCCTGCATAGAGCATAATGAACAAGATCCCTACTCCTTGGATAGCCACCTTTCTCTGTCCAGTTAGTCTGGGCCCACAAGGCCCGATTCAGTAGAGTCTCTCACCTGGCAACCTTACCTGAGCGACGGCCATCTTGATCTCCGTGGTCTCTGCGTGCCCTCTTTGGAACCTCCGTTTGTATTTTCCGCCTGCTTAGGAAACACTGATTTCTCAGTTACACTAGCGCGGTGAGGAAGCGTGGGCGCAGGACAATTATTGTGCGGTGAAAAGTTTTCAGATTCAATCCAGAGGGCCTAATCGCTGCTAAGATATTATTGTGTCGCTTTAAGTCGTACGATCAATGCGATTGATTGGATAAAGTTGACAGTGGTGAGGGGAAGAAGTATTCTGTTTTTGTGTCGTTACTGAAATGTTGTTTGATTTTGCGTTGTGGGACTTGAAGAATTTGATGACTCAGAAGAAAATGTGACGCGCCTGCTTTCGACGATATATAAAATCAATTTGTCAACAGCGGTAAAATTCCGATCGTACCTCGTTAAGTGTCAAAAATACGTGACATTTCTACAGGTCCGCAGCATTGATGAAATAACGATAGAAGGAGCCACATCAAAAATACCGTGAGACGTTGAAAAATATCAAAAAACATGGGGTCAAAAATCGAATACGTGGAATCGTCGCACATGTACGCCACTAACTACATCCGCAATTCAAAAGCTATCGGTGTACTTTGGGGAATTTTCACCATATGCTACGCGATTATCGGTGTCGTAGCCTTTGTGACACCCGAATGGTTGGGAGATTTGGAGCACGAAAATCCGGGCAGATTTGGCCTTTGGACTAGATGCCATTACGGCGGAAATGGCAAGGAAATTTTTCATCATTCATAAGATTATTGCAACAAGAATTTTCACGCTATAAAAATGCTTCACGTATCCAACAAATGTGTTATACAAACACTTTGGCGACTGCGTTTTTGCTCATTCATTTTCGCCTTCTATTAGCACGCAGCTCTTAATATTACCACATACTCAATACATGTATACATACCTATAATACCGCTATCCGTTGCGAATGGACAGTTTGGTTAAAATAAATTGGAATGCAGGTGACGTCACTCTCCCGGGATATCTGACCGTCTCGTGGCTTTTTCTGCACGTAAACTCATACGGAATGAAGAAAATATGTATATATTTCTGTGCAGGCTTTCTACAAGCGACTTTAACGTGAAAACTTGTTGAATATTCTATAAAATCTTCCTACCGTTAAATTACCTTTCGATCTCTTCTCTCGATCACACATCACTTAATGATCTTCCGAGGTTTTTCTCTTCACAATTGTGTTAATCCTCAGGTGAACTTGGAGAGGAATGCGAAGGCAGCTTAGACAACTTGTATTCTATTGCAAGCGTGCCTTTCAGAGTGAGCACCATCCTTGTTGGAATCGCTGTGATAATCGCCCTTCTGTCCATATGTGCAATGCTTTTGTTCTTCTTCTGCCAGAGTACTACAGTCTTTTATTTGTGCGCCTGGATGCAGGTAGTTTCAGGTAAGAACTCTCACTCGTCTCACCGACTCATAAATCACGACAATTTTATCGGTCGATATCTACCGAATTTTTGCGTATCAAAACAGCTTACACAAATATAGGATTAGAATAAACATTTAGGAAGAGATGAACGCGATTGCCGTCAATGCAAGCTGATAATTTTATCGGCTGACCCAAAATCTGGGCAACATTCGTCCTCGAATTTTTGAGGATATAACAATTATACTAGACGCGCAAAGCCCAGCTTATCTTGAGTTCTTGAAATCACATAAACTGCAGTTTAGAAAGTACAACATTCATAACTCCACGTGACCTGCAACCGCTACAGCTGCAACTAATAGCGTACCTTAAGCTTTGTGATAGAGCAAATTGTACGGACGTAATTGCAAATTGTAATGATGTGCAGTAAGCGCAGGATATGATGTAACGTACACACATTTAACCGTCTTGGGTTAGAGCACATCCATTGTGGGCCGCCTTATCGCGATGTCGAATCGTAGAGCAGAAAAATTGAAAGTCATGCACCCAAAGCTCGTCTCCTAAAACCAAATTTTTTTTTGTAGCCAAAAATGCGCCTTCTGCCAAAGTATCGAAGATCCCGTTCTCATCACGTCGAGAACCCAGAGTTTCAAAATCGCGATAGGCTTCATTGTTTGTTATATCATTACGTGAAAAACAATTTATCGGTACATAACGTAACTCTGAACAGTAACAGACTAGTTTTAAAGATTATATTTCACTACAACGAGATCGCATTTGTAATTCAATTCGCACTCAATTTTATAGAGTTATTCGACCGCGAGTTCACTGTTCAAGGATCTCTTCCGCTAGAAACAGTTAGTGTTTCTATTCCCGTGCGCAAGGTTGAATTTAAGACTGAATTTCGTCGATAGAGCCGAGTTCTTTCAACCCGCAGCTGCATATTACAAATTGCATCGTGAAATGGAAAACGAAAAGAAATAAGTTTATTTATTCAAACGCCTCGATGTCGCTTTATGACCGTTGCGCTGTAAGACGGCTTATAAACATTATCCAGCGTTTTGCTACCTGGAGTTTACCGTCTGACTGAAATGTAGACGAGACCGTTACTGTGTGTAATACTGTCGTTTATGTACCGTTGACCAACACCTTTGTTGTTACCCTGAACGGTTGCCAGTAACTCGAACAGTGACTAATTCTTCTGCCCTGCTGTGTCAACGGACGAACAGTTGACAGTAATATTTCAAAGAGCTCAGATAAATCCAAAAATTGCATTTAAGATATTTCTTTAGAGATCACATTTCGGTTCCTAAAACTCGAATCAATTTAAATTGACTGGTCGATTCTCGTACACTTTGAAATTTACTTACTTGTTATTGGAAGACCATTTGATCGGAAATAAACGATCGTTTCGTAGTAACAACATAACGTTCCTATATGAAATCGTTACGGTCTTCTAGTTATAACGTAGCGTCATTAAATCGTTGATTCAAGTCCGGCGACGTAAAACGGACAGTGAAAGTTGGCGAATTATTACGAATCGGATGATACGATTCAGGAAACACGATAATGAATGTATTTGATGCTTAGCTCGATGGTTCACCATCAATGCTCGCAGCAGCGTTGTTAATAATTACATGCATAGATACAGTGCGAGAGTTGGAAAAAATTTTTAAATACCGGTTTGTTGACTAGTTTTGCGGTACCCGCAGTGTTATCTTGAAATGTATATACCTAAGTTTGTCCGTTGGTTTCGTATAATACCGATTAAAATGCATGAACTCGACGGTCGTGCACCGTTTGTTATAACCTGAGACGGCTCGTAATTACATAATTTCAAAGCTATCGGATTACGCTTATTTCGACGATTAGCTGACTTTGACACTTTTGGAATGTGGAATATCGCACGGTGACTTATTAGAATCACGTTTTTCGCCAATCGGTGCGGGAACATCGAATGTGCAAGATATGCTTATTTCACCTGGCAAAGCAAACTCCCTGCTGGCCCATTCGTTCCTTTCACTAAAGACCTTGCCTGCCTTTGTACAAATTCGTTCATAGTGCACTAAAGAACGTAACATATCCACATACCCACAGAACTCTCGATAGAACCTCGCCTGCGTGAATATGATAAAAGCTGTTGTAACGAGCGTAAATTGATACGTTCAACTGGATTCTAGTAGAAATTACCCGTCATTGTTGCGACACTAATTTCAAATCACGGTCGACAAGTACCAATCCACGTCATGAGTTTTCCTTACTTCCGCGGTTTCCCGGGACGCTTTCATTTTCCAATTGATTTGTTCGGTTTTACGCGAACTTGGAATTTAGAATGAATTGATCGTCTGCCCGTCAAGTTTCGGATTCCTAAGAAGCTTCGCTCTTTCGAGAGAAACCCCGGTACGCGATGCAGTTATGATCCGAGTTGACTCAAAACAAAACCACGGAAAACTGGAAGCCATTGTGATTCTGTAACAGCAGGATACATAATCACGAGCCGACTGTAATGAAACGGTGGTAAAATTAGACACATCGTAGAGAGTTCTTCTCTGCGGCAGTCTTCCACACACAGTCACTTTACGTTTCCAACTTTCTTTCAACTTCAACCTTTTACTCACGCTGTCTGACGGACCAGAATTAACCTGCTATGTATAATTAATCGCTTTCCACGAAGGCTGCACGATTCGGAAGACGAAAGTTTCTTCTACTCATCAGTATCACAAGGAGCTCACGTAGCATCTGTTTTAGTTATTATTCCTTGCTTGACAAGACAAATTTCTAAACTTATTCGACGACTACTGATTTACCTTCAAATTAAATTACCTTCACAAATTTTTTATTCTTTTATTTTCACTTTCTCTACTTTGCAGCTGTCTGTATGGCAATTGGCGTTGCAGTTTATCCTTTGGGCTGGGATTCTCCTCAGATTCGTGCAGTTTGCGGCGCAACTGCTTCTAGGTGAGCCTGCAGTCGAAATCTCGCGATTACTCTCCGTTTATTATCCTTCAATTCTCAACTGTAACGTGGTTTTGAATTTCCAGATACAATCCTGGCGCCTGTGCGGTGAGGTGGGCCATTCCTTTGGCCACAATCGCTGCTCTAGATGCTGCGACCTTGGCTGCCCTTGCCTTCATCTTGGCTTCCAGGCACGTGAGACTTCAGCCGGAGCCCTTCAACAACGGGTCATTATACAAAGGTTAGAGTCCATCGGTTCACGAAACATTCATTTTCTGGTTTTTCCTGGAAAATTGACGATCTCTTGAGTAATTTAGAGTCATGCGAAGTCGTTTAAACGCAGTTGAGATCAGGTACTTATTTGTATTCGATTTTGAATCCGCGTGTCAGTTTTCTCCGCACATTTCGCAGGAGAATGTCCGTCCAATCGCTTAGATTCATCGAGCGAACGGAAAGAACCAACGGAAACGCTCCCTTGAAGTGTGTTTGTGCATCGCGTGAAAACCATTCACCATTTTAAATTCACGAAATCACTTCGAGTCGTCGAATGGCGAACCTTTCGGTTTCTCCTTATTTAGAAATGTTTTTGCAGTCTGTCTTACCGCTTGAAAACAATCGAAAGTAGTGTTATGATCTAAATTCCGTTTGCCTGCGGTCAGCAAAGTCCAGCTTTCATTCACCGACAAATGCAAAACAAAGAAAAAGTAGAGAAATATAGAATAGAATAGAAGCATCTGAAATTCAAATTCCGATCCAATTCCAACCACGTCAAAACAATGTCGCTTCAAGAACTCGCACGCTCACAAATTTCTAATCGCAAAATCGTCAACGTCTCACAATTACCTTTTCCTCATTTTGCATTCCAGGCGAAGTGAATCCAGGATACGTAAACGAGGCACAGAGCGTCGCTGGCTCCCGGAAGTCGCTGTCTCTCAGACCAGTACTTCTAGTTGCTCCGCCAGAACAGGATCGGTACAGCGAACTCTCGAGGGCGAAATCGCACTCCCATCACAGCCTCTATTCCCCAGCACCGTCACACCCTGTTCACACGATGTCAACGAATACCCTCAGCCATTCCCAGCACAACTTTCAGCTCTGATTTCGAAGACAGGTCCAACCGACAATTAATCAGTAACTTTGACGCTGTCCGACTGACACAATTTTTTTTTTTTTATTTCGCACACGAATTATACCGTGAAATTTACCGCAAGTCACTGTTGTATTGATTAGATATTCATGCCACGGTTATCTTCAAGCTAAACCATGACACGCGGAGCGGAATTTCTATTTTTTATTCAAGCTCTGCGAGAGAGAATGATGGAAAAAGGGATGTGGAACCGGTGAGAGAATCGATTGTGTGCGATAGTGATTACCTATACTACATAATTATGAGATCGGGTGAACACGAAATTTTGAAAACGCAGGATTCACTCTTGTTTAACTAGGTTTTCTAAAGTGTTAATAAACATTGAAACGTAGAATACTCACTTGTGCCAAATTAGACGCTATTTGAATACGGATCCATGACATCTTTTTTCAACTCTTGAATTCAAATCGTTACACGTCTAGTTAGAATGTCATAGGTCGGCTTGTGAAAAAATCAATTCTTGGATCCACGTAATGCTGCCAGTACATAATTTTTTCTCTCAACCATTATCACATAAACGACAAATCTCCGCAATTCTTAACTCTCAAACGGAGCTGGAATAGTGTGTACATATGAAAATGATATTGCTTCATTACATTATACGTATTTGTGTGTTTCGCGTAATTGTAAACTTTTTCGTCGCAGACGTAGAGCAAGTCATGATGCACGTATACATGTATTTTATTTAGTCGCGTAAGTGAACTTTACCATTTGATTATAGTGATATATATATATATACATATATATATATATATGTATAACAGGGACAAAATTATCATTTGATACACGTATCGCAGAGATTGTTACATTTACTTGATCCATATAATACTTACAGAGTGTTAGTTCATTTATTGTTAGCACCTCGTAGTTGTGCTCTAGTAGTTTCTTACGTCGAAGTTGAACCTTCAGGAGGAGACAGTTCCGATGACTGGTTTGTAAATTTCCGTAAAATTGATTTCAAACACGAGAAAAAAATATTTCCAAAACAATTTAGTGTATGCCTATCATTCTAACGAAATTGATTAAAAGACGTTACCAATTTAAGGGGCATCTCGAATTTACAGTTTCATGTGAATAAAACATCAAAGATGATGTAACTTTGTAACGGCTTAGAGAAATCATTCCGAATTCACTCTGCATCAGGTTACTTCGAGCATTGTAAAACTATACTGGGCGTGAACTGTATCAAGAAAGTAGGAATTCTATTTTTCAGTGAATAAGTCTCCTCTTGAATGGCTTCACTTTCACTAGCGCAAAATGGTTGGGAAATCTTTTGTGCCAGAGGTATATTTCACGTAGCTTTTACCTATCTACATTAATTTATACATATTATACAAACCATTTATCTACGATTATTACCCATAGATATCCATTTATTTTATAATTTTACTGTGTACCGTATTCGTATATTACATATGTTTGACTTTACATAGTTATGTTATTGTTTTTGTATAGAATATAACACATCGCAAATAAATGTTTAAAACTTAAGTCTGTATTGTGTATAGAAATTTTCTTGTACGAAAAAAATGCGATAAGACTTCAGAAAATAATACGGATGTTGAAAGTTTGAATTTTGTAATAATTTATAATTATTTGAAAAACCGCAACGCATGTAATTATAATATAATTTTACGGAGGAAGGACGCTGATGAAATTAACGGTAAATTAGCCTGTAATTATTATTCAGATATAATCAAGATGTTAAACTGATCGCGAGTCAGACTTTGTAGAATATCCACTTCGCTACTGATTAGACCGATTTTTGTAACACATTTTGCAATGCCAACTTTCTACGTAGTCGGTCCTCTCATGAAAATCCACGATCATGACCGTGTCGTATATGGTTTAGATATCGTCATACGAGTATCCTTGGATTTGTTCTCTAATTAGCAACTCTACAATTACACGAATATAGCTGCTAATTCATGAGAGTCTACTTCACTTCACTGACGCGTGTAACGAAGAATGATGAAACAATTGTAAAATAAAATTATTTTCAGTTCGCTTGAACTGTCACTTTGATCTACCACCACTGAGATCTTTCGTCGTCCGTGTGTAAGGATTGAATTTTTCGAAATATTGTATTGCGAAAGTAATGTGAATACTGTTTAGTTTTACAATCAAATAATAACAAAAGGCAAGAAACAAAATTATACGGGTTTCCGAAACCTAGTGATCATTAATAATCGTTTAAAAACAAATTTAGAGTAATTACTTGCACTGCTTAAGGACGGCAACTGATGTTCTGGCGATCAGCGCCTGAAGAATAGGCATTTCTGTGTACACTAATGTATTACGAGCTGCAATTTTTTGTCACACGAGTAATTAATTAATTAAGCAGTGCAGACATATTCTTTTTGTAAAAGACAATTAAAGGATCTGTTTGCGACTCTTTGCAAACATTTTTACTTAACGTGTTTGAGATCGATTAAATTGTAAATTTATAATTGGCAATTCATTTCACGTAATTTTGTATACCTACATTCGAAAAAAGAAAAGATTGTTGATGATTGTCGGGATATGTTTTCGTTTCAGCACGCGGGATCTCATCTGATTATTTATTTTAATTCGGTATACAAATCTTGGGAACGTGTAGACGAGCTTTTTTTACTTCAGCAATCGATGGATTTGATTAATTCTGTTACTCGCCACAATAAGTAAGAAAGTTAATAATAATTGATGGTGCAGACCACTGTGTTTATAACTCATGCGGATTAAAAGACGAATGATGAAACATTTTGACTAGTATATTTAATGATATAATACAGGATATTTATTACAAGTTGATTATAGGCGAGTATTACAGGCGGTGGCCACAAAAATCCTTTAACGTTCCTTAAGAAAGTTACTTTGGAAGAGGTTTTTAGCATTGTTTACTATTTTTCAAATTGTTTTCAGTACTAGGTATTTCATAACGAATACGTGTGGAGAAGTTTAAAACCGTCTTCGAAATAACAATCCGAGAATTTTCTTAAAACTTTATGGCCTCTCTAACAGATTTGGTGTGTTTTTTTTTTGTTTTTTTTTGTGTGGTTATTTTCACCTTTGTTTTAATTTAAAATTTTTACAACTATTACTGGCATAATACAATATACAACTACAATAAATATTCAATGTAGGGACTACCGGGTACTTCTCTGGGCGAAAGTGCAAAAGTTCGTTTTTCTTCCGTGTAATTTTGCACACCGTGAAATTAAATCCGAACGTCTATCACTGTACCCAAATGGTCACGTTGCAATAATACAGGTATAAATAATACATAACGCGCAACGCAGATACGTGCCGCCTTAATTTTGATGACGTTCATTTGCATACGACCAAAGTACAGATTTCGATGTACAGCAGCGGTTATTTATTGTTTACATTATTATCGTGCACGGTAGAAGAATCAGAGGAGAATCGTTTCCCCAGAGCTAGGCGAGTCCTCGTTTATGGAGAATTAATTAATCCCGGACGAGTAAAAAGCTGCGAGAGCCATTTACAACGCTGTAAACGGAACTCGGCTCGGATCCGCGGCCCTCGACCTCAGCATCTGGTGGCAGTCTCTTCCCGCTGGACCATCGAGTCCTGATATTTTTACATACCGTATATCGCAGAGACAGGCGTATAATAGCCGAGGCACAGAGGCCCGAAGGCCCTCGGATAGCTACTCGGGGTGCAATAGAGGCGTTCAAACTCGAACGAAGCTGCAACGCTTGGAAGCGTTTTATGATTTTATTACGGCGGCATTCCTTCTGTCGTTTCAAACCGCGCACCGACCGTTTCATGAGCCGGGATTCGACTAATTTCACGATACGATTTTAATACCCTTATAACGTCTTCTTCGCGGAGGCAAGTCGGCGCTTAGTTTTGCACTACCGACCAAGAGAGCTGTAAGTATAAACGCAATTAGCGTTGTTTCGCCGCAGATATGTTACGGCTCTCTTTTTCGCATCCTTCGCAGTAATGATAGCGGCTTGTTCTTTATTCCATCTGATTGTAAAACTCGCCGATGAGAATCCCGCGATTATACGCCACGTGACAAATCTGGGATTATTAGTGGCGTCGATAGTTTATTACATATGTATATACGTATACCTTCCTAACGTTGTAAGTAATCTATTATATCTATAGGCATACGAAGTACGGTCAACTCCAGACACTAAAATCTACACAATACGCTCCTACTGTATAACGTTATGGCTTCCGTTTCAGGATCACCGTGATCGTGAAGATGGCATCAATAATTTAGTTATCATTACGTATAAATATCGTACGCTAAAATTTACAGTGTGCAAGGGTCGTTATGGTCGATAGCAACGAAAACGACTCGTAAAGTGATCGATAATGAAAATAATGAAAAATAATAGCTGCTAATGTGAGAAAAATAATAATAATAATGATAATAATAATAATAATAATAATAATAATAATCTTAATCATAAGGACAGTCGCGAGGGTGCGATAATACGATAGTTGAAGCGGCCACGGCCGCTTTTAATTAGAGAAACTTTCCTAACTCTAAATATCCTTGTCAAGGACGAGACCGCAGGGCTGTACGATCCCGGTTATGTTCGTCAATCTCTGCCTTTTCGACTCGTTTCTGTTCTCGTCCTTCTTGAGGAGTTCCTCTATGGAATACGGGTTCCGTTTTCGTTGAGGCTGCGCGGCAGGTTGCCGGTCGCTTTCCGTGTTGGACTCGATCGGATTTGTCGGCTCGTCGGATTCCAGGATTTTTCGCGACTCGCAGGCCTCGTTCGAGTCGATATCCCCGACGTTGCTCTGCTCCGAGCTGCTCGGCGAGCTTCGGACGCTTTTTAATTTCGACGTCAAGACCGGCGTTCCGTGCCGCACGAACGCGCTTCGATCGCTGCCGATCTTGTGACCGAGCTCCAGTATCAGCGAAGGATTTTGAAAGGACTTGTAGGTGTCCTGCGACTCGTTGTTATCGTCCGAGTCGCTCTTGTCCAGGGAATCGTCGCTACCCGCCATCGAACTTGAACTCGACTTGAGGTCCACCTGACTTTGGCTGTTACTCTGTTGCGAGAGTCGTTCCGACTCCAGCGATCTGTGAAAGCCGGTGTAATTCGTTATTTCGCAGTAAATTGAGTAATCGTCTGTCATTATCGATACTGAGATCATTTGATCGGAAAATTAATCTTTCTTTGCGGTGGTATTTTTTGACACGATCAACGATTAACCGTCAAAAACGATGATACAATTATCCAAAGATTTGTATCAACTACAGTTATTGTTATTCCACATGCTATTCTCGTTCGGATATCGTTCGATTCGACTCACGTGAACGTTTGCATTCCGTGCTGCAAGTGGAGGGTCGTAGCGTGATAGAGCGAGGAATAGAAGCTGGGATTCCAAGACGGTGGTGTGGCGCCGCCGGAGGTTGTTGAAATATGCAGGGGTCCTAGGGTCCCGGGGTAAAAGAGCTTCTGTTGATAGTCAGTCCTCATTAGGGCGTCTGAAATGCGAGTTAGTGTATAAGTAATAAAGACAATCGGTCCAGCTTCGGAGGCGGTGTACCGTTACGATACAAGCATACGCGCTGCCGGAGAGCGATACCGAGGCTAATTAGTGTGTAATTATCAACCGGCGTACGATAGGCTGCGTGCATCGATTCTTCGTACGTAGGGTATAGTATGCGTACGCACACGGGTCTATATATATATATATACATATATATTATATACCTCGAGGCCCGACACGCCCCGCGTGACTTAAACCACGGATCACGCTCAGATATTGCTCGAAATAAGTTGCAAATTCAACCTCGTTGCACCGAGCATTAAACCCGCCGCACGAAACCGTGATACATGTATGCGCACGTGCGTACGTATGGATATACATGTATGCATATAAACATATACGTATAGGCAAGCGATGCTTATGCAACGCAGAGATTAATAATTGCCGTGCAAAAATAATCGCCTCGCAATAATCTGCCTTCGGTGGGTTAGCCACTGCAGCGACTCGAGATCGCGTGCTTTGCGATTTTATTCGAACACAAAACGCAAAAGAAGGTACTCGATGCTTGATCAACGGTTGCACCCGACGAACCGTTTGCTCTATTGTTTACACATGCTATTGCGAACATCCACAAAGGTTGAACTTATTCTCAATCGTTTGCTTGCGTTAGAAATTAGAAAAAACTAACGGTAAACGTATAGCACCGGTATGTATGAGTTCGATTTTCGAAACAGCTATTCTAATAGCTGTACACTTAGTATCGAATAGTCTTAAGCAGTATGTAATTTTGTTACTTAGCTTCTAAGTTTAATGTAAGATATCACGCCAGCCTGTGCACGGGTAAAAATGTTACCTCTACAGGATTTTACTTACTGTAACTTCTAAATTTGTAAATTATCTGGTATCAATGAATTACAAATTGCAAAAACAGAAAAAAAAAAACAATTTATACACGTTCCAGTTTCCAACCCCGTCATTTTAAGGCTAAGAAAAGAGTATCTTATGGTACGTTTGATGGTCGGATTTACGTAGTTTATGATCACGCCACCTCACATGAAGTTCTGGAAGACGGTTGATATAATTCGTGGAATTTAATATGACGCATTTAATACCGCGGGGTCTCTTCGCGGTTTTGTATATTACACACACATATATATGTATATGTATAAATCCGACAAGATTGCACGAGTTCGTTTCGCAAATTATTACCTGTACCGAGCGGAAGTTTTTGCCTTGCCATCCCCCCGCAGCGTAAACCCTCTTTCAAGTACGAATTAAGATTTTACGTTCGTACAAAGAACAAACCAACCACGAACCACACAAAAATTCCTGTTACACCGCGATGTTCGCGGTAAGTATTATTTTTATTTTATTTTTTTCTGGTGGTCAAGACGATCAAGCGATAAATGGATTCGCGCAGATTTTACCGATTGATTTCACAACCGGTGTAATAAAACTCGACCTAGTGCCAATAGATTTACCTCTGGCGTTCAGATTGGACGTCATCTGGGTTTGATAGGCGCTCGAAGTGCCGCCGTCGATCGTTGGATGATCAGCGTGAAGTCCTCCACCTCTGAGAATTCGGTTTACCGATGATACGGAGGGTAAACTTTGGGGATCGCAGGCTCCCTGCCTCGCAAGCTGCTCCCTGATCTCCCAGGCAAACATACCTGGCTGTTCCTGTTTCAGGCGTAATATCTTCTTGACGACCGTCGGCGTTGCGACTTGCTGCAACAGCAAAGCTCTCTTGTTAGTCTAAAAGGGAGAAATGTAAAAAACTGGGTTAAAATTTGTTCCTTGAGGTTCCTCGACAGCGTTGTCATATGATTATAAAACAGGGGTTCGTTAAGCGACAATATCTCGAAATAATTATTACAGATCGCGGGATGAAGAGCCCGGCTCTCATCATCCTGACCGTTTCGTCCGGCGAAAAGGAGGCTCGACTCGCGAAGATGATCGGAGGCTCGGGGCCTTATAACGACTATTTAATTTGAGTAAAACCGTTTCGGCGGTCCCCGAGATATCGACCTAAACACAGAGCAGCGCTGCGGTCCGCGTCGCAGGACAAAATTCACATGCCATTCGCGTAGGGCTGGACGAAGCGGTGGTGAGTTGTTATGGTCAGACGCACACGAGTGCACGCGTGCATGGTTATTACGTCTACAAGGGAGAGTTAACCACGACGAGAGCGAGCAACGCCGGCGCACAGGTGAAGGAGCCGTCAATCAGATAGCGATGCTTCAGTACTTTATTTCAGTTTAGTTGGGTTTAGGGTGTCATCTGCTTGGTCAGTGGTCAAACAGTGGTTCTCAATCCGTTTCATTTGCATTGCTAATTAATGCTAATTCGACGAGGAAATTTATGTTAACACTATGCAAATGATATTCTTTCACGTATTCTCTACTGATTTTCAGATCGAAGATACCTGCGTACCCGACTACCGACTCCTTAATTCTGGCCCGTGATACCCTTAAGCGGAAGGGCTGAGATTTCGGGAAGTGAACCGGAAAATACACGGCCATTTATTTTCCCTTCTCGCGTGAGCTCTGCAATCGGTAATCAATTAACTACAGCTCGCACTCCAGTCGACGGTATCAATCGGTTGTGTGAAAATATATTTTCTTACTTCGAACTTTCTGTAGAATTATTTTCAATTCTTGCACCGATTTTTCAGCTATAGCGTTTCAGAGTAATCGATTATCTGATCTCGTCAATTAAATTCACAGTTTTCGGGTCTTCGTCAATGGCGAAATTATAATCAAACCGTTCTTGCCATCCTATAGTTTGTCGTGCAGTAGCCTTCGACGACATATGAATGGTTGGAGTGATTTTACGGTCGAAAAAAAATTCCAAGTGAGGAATGGCGGCCATCTTAGTTCGGCGCAATTATAGTAAGAACTGACTCAAAATCGGACTGAAATACGTACCGGGAAGGAGGAAATGAACATAAGAAATAATTCGGATTTGGCAGATCGGTGTGAGGACTTGGCGAGCGCCGAAATGCACCCCTGGATGCCGCGTATTACGGTTCTGCGTACGTGTGTTATTACCGGCACCGGACAGAAGCATCAACATAGGGGTTAGAAGTTGCGTGCGGAAGGGAACATCTCAGATTCTAATCTCTACCCCGTGGACACTTCCGTCGAGCTGGGAACAATTACCCGTGTGACGATGATCAGAAGCCCAGACCATGGTCACATCGTGTGCATGTGAGCGTGCCTTGTACACACATGAGCAATAGTCAGTTATGCCCGTCATTCTTCAACACCGGTCCTTAATGTGGCAGAATTATTTCGAACAGTGTCTCGCCGCGTGGTTTCAACCCTAAACATCTGGCGCTAATTGTAAACGTTAGATAAGCCCGGCTACCTAACAGGTTAACCAATTTCAAGTACAGCATGTGTGGATATATAATGTAGGTATACCGAACACCCCAGGCATTTATATATCTCCAACGTCATCACAGATCTGGAAACTTATTCGCGGGCTACATGCTGCAGATAGGAGACTACAGATATCGCGGCGCTAACGTTTTTTTTTTTTTTTTTCGTCTTGTTGTTTTTAGGAGCAGTTAGAGCCGCGTTGATCGCACACCATAACGTTTCACCGGACGTACCCGTAGGAAATCGGTTAAGAATATCTTTAGACGGTTGAAGTTATTTTTGGTCAGACGTGACACAAGGAGAACGACTAAAACGGGCCTTGTGTATAAATGAAAAAGCGAAGGTTTTAGTCTTGTCGAATGATATTCAAAAGCGAAATTCAAATGTGTAGAATGTTCGTAATTTGCCGACAAGTTATGCACAAAGGACAAATGTCAGACTACCTTCATTATTTAATGCCATTAACTTCACTTTTATATATTTGTTGCGACCTTTTCGTCACTGAACATTCATAAATTGAATCACCTCAATTAATGGGATTTCGAAAATTGCAAGATCTTCTCCAACTTTCCGTTATCATATAATTTCGAAATATTATAATTCGCGTTTATAGATATTTACGGCAAGTGCGCATTTCTGTTTCAGCAACTGTATTTAGAGGCAGGATGTGGCCAAGTAGATCAATCATTTCCGGTGGTAACACGCGTGGTAGTCGGCCGTTTAATACGTCGGTTATGATAATTAATGCAAAGGTTGAAGTGTAATTAATTATTGCACGGCGTAGATCATGTCGGTGAAAATTCAACGATTGGCCGGCAGCATTTATCGGGCAATTAAGATCTTTGCCGCAAAGAGTGCCTCTGTTTGAACGAGAACAACACAGAGCTTTACACCGTCACCTAGATATATCGTATTTATTTTTCACTTTATGATTTATCGAGTGGTCTTTACTCCACTCGAGGTCCTGAAACACGGCACATGCTGGTCAAACAGTGGTAAATAGCGGAGAGTAAATAAGAATTTCCGTATCGAATATAAAGCGTCGTCCATCGATTCCCATCATTGACCATACACGTACTGTAATAATGTAACGCGTTCCCGACGACGTAACGACGCCGTTTAATATCATCCATTGCGGAGAAATAAAAGGGAAAATTCACGGACCGATAAATTTCGCTCTTAACAAATTGAGGACGTGATTATTACGCATTACGTATGTATCGCCTACGTATATACGTCTTCGGAACTTGTCCATGCACCGATGCCTGTGAGAGAGAAAGTGAAAAGTACACATCGGTCTTTCGAGTACCTATCCGTCTACTATATTCATTACAGACGCGTGTACCGTGTGTTCTAATAATCTTGTCGACACGCTGAAGCGGTCTATTATATCTACTGTACGTAAAAGTAAAAGGATCCAGCGTAACAATTCCGTGTGTACCTTATACCGCCGGAAGTCTAGTGTGAACTAGAGTTATTTCATACGCCCGTGTTCTCTTTCCGCAACTTTCGATTCTCGTCCACAACGTCGGATAATTCAGGAAGTTATGCATATAGGCCTGGCACTTGTCCCGATTAATGCGATAGCCTTCGGCGATCGAAGCGCGTAACGCAAATTGAAGAAAGGAAACGGATCTTCCGATCCAAAACAAAAAATGCACAAACTAATTGGCAAACCGTATCGAAAAATTGGCGTGCGTGACTGCTTTTACAACTTTTTTATGCCGACGATGAGATGATGCTTGGAATTCTTCGAGCCCGAAATTAGTGACGCGGCAAGATTCCGGGGCCGCGATAGGATTAAATATTTTATAGATAATGATATGGATTTTGGAAAAATTGGCTAGTCGACGATACTCATATTTTGACAGGCTGCACTATGTATAACCCAGCACCTTTCGTTACTCAGCAATTATTCTGAATGCCGCGGGAAGGAGAATAGAGGTTTAAAAGGAAAGGCGCGGAGAGCTGTGTTTGTGGTTAGAGGTTTTAAAAAAAAGTAAAAGGCACCGAGGGAGCTTGCCCTAGATCAGGGATCGCCGAATCTTCTGTAAAGTGGCGCGCACCGATCCAGGCAATTAAAGGGTTGGCCGAGCCTCATTGTTTAATTACCTACCCTAAATTTTGATCAGAAAAAATTTCCACAGCTGCGCCGGCGCGACTTTGCCTTGTATTTTCCTACCAAAATTACAGCTTTACAATTTCTTAACCTGCGGTAATTGATATATAGAGAAAGAAGAAAAAACGAATTATAGATCCTGCGAAATTCGACCTATTTCGATATCTTCCTTATACAGATACGGGGCATAGACACCATAACGTCTCGATCAAGATTCTACGTCTTTTTTTACGTACTTTCATGCAAAAAATTATAAAGAATATAAAAATCTGAGACATGAACGTAAAATCTTGATTGAGATGTCATGGAGTGCCCAATACACGTATGCATTTCATACGAAAATCGATTAATAGAGTTATTCAGTGATGCGGGATAAAAATTAAATTCGACGAAAGAAAGGCAGTAAGAAACAGAAGCGTTCGGTGATGCGGCTAAGAAATTGGCAAACAAAACGACCCGCGTATACCTGTGCATGCTCGTATCGTACATATTTATACAGAAACTACGGAAAAAGTCTTTAAGCAACGTGCCATTATATTGCCATTAGTGATCATACACGCACGCTTCATTGTATGCACAGTGAGTATGTTATTGCGATCTGGAATTACAAGCATTGCCTGATGCACACGTGTGTACACATCTCGCTGTAAGTTCCACGGATATTCTAGTTCGATAAGAACAAAAATAAAGAAAGGAAAAACAACTGCAACCTGCCGTTTTACGTTTTGAAGGTCCCGACGCTTGGGGGAAAGCCTTGATTTCGAAGCAAGTCGAAAATATTGAGAACAGAAAGGTATACCGTACGTAGGTACTCGAAAAGTTGCCGGAAAAATTGCGATCATTGGAGGAAATTTTGCGCAAAGTTACACACGTTTTTGTGAGAAACGGACCAAGGCTCGACCGATCCTGACGAGCTTTTAAGTAAAGCTTGTTCCAGCGTATAGCGGGACGAATCTACAATTATCCAAACACCTTCCATCAAGTATTTGCATAATATCATATACTTTCCTCCAATTGAACGAGTTCCCCGCAAATTCCCGTTGCGATTTTTTACACGGTTTTTAAATCGAGGCAACTCGGTACATCTTTTCACCGCGCGAGAAAGGATTACGGGTAGGAAAGACCGCTTCAAGGGTCGGTTATCCGTCAATTGGTCGGGTCGAATCACGCGCCTCTCAAAAACGTGATAAATCCCGTCAAGCGAGCGTAGAATGTAATTTCTTCCTTTCTGACAATAAGCAGGCAGGCTGCATTTCGGATTCAAGATTGTAATTTCACCTTCGTTTTACTGCCACCAATGCTGCCAGGCCTGATGCTTCCGGTCTCGTAGAACCTGGTAAGAATCTTCGATACACATCCGTGGGAAACCAGGAGCTGCCTCGAAATGTCGCAAGGTCGAACACCGAGCAGAGCGAGTTCGACTATCCTTCGTCTGACGCAGTCGGGTAATGGTCTTCCATTAACGAACACGCCTCCCAGCTGATTGACTCCGGCTTGACCTGCAACAAGACAGACGGTATTTACGGGCAAAATTAACCGTGGCCGATCGAACCACCAGTCGCTGAGGAACTCGAAGGAATCGGCATCGCTCCCTGCGTCCAAAATCACAGATGCAATCACTGTCAGCTGTCCGATGCTAACTGACAAGTCGAGAAAAAGAAATACGAAATAATATGCGCCACAGATCATAACGCGTAACGTGCATCGAGCATCTACGCGGAACTGATTAACGCAAGGATCGCATCGCTATCCGAACCATCGATCTCGATCAGCGCCTATCTTTACCACGCTGTAAAACGCACCGTTTCACTGTTAATTCACTACCGAGAAGTTACGCGTACTACGTGCATTGAAAAAGAATTCAGAACGAGCAGAGGCGTCGGTGTAACTCTTGATGTATAGTAACTTTGTACTTGAAAAACGATGATGCGAAGGTAGGAGAACGCTCACCTTCCAATCCCACTAACGATAGGCTCGATTCTACCCGCACTGATGAGTCTGAAGTTAGTAACGCTAACGTGACGAAGCACCGGTTGAAAAGATCATAAATGCACGATTTTAAAAAGACTTTCAAGGAGTTGGTTTCTGAAAAGTAAGAGTATGTTTTGGTCGTACGTTCCGAAAGGTGGCAAGTAACGATTTCTCCTAAACACACGTCGTTACAGTAACGTTCCTAACTTCATCCTCGTCAAGACTGAAGAGTCACTTCAGGGCGGATCTCTTCCGATTGCCACGAAGGATTCTTGCCATTGACGATCGCGTCACCAAAGCACGCGTAGATCCGATTTCCGGAGTGCGGATCGATCGCGTGTCGATGATTGTGCAAAAGTACCGTGGAGGAGGATCAAGGCTCGCTAATCTCACGGCGGTTCCATTGAACGATCGTATCGTAACGTATGCGTATAAACTCGGCAACGAGTTCGGCGAAGAGGATGGAAATACTGGCAGTGAGTGACTCGAGAGCGAGTTTTGTTTCGGGCAGGTGGTTTCGCACCGTGCTTCGTCCTAACGACAACGGGCAATCGTAGGTATCCCTGGGAGCGATTCGACATCCCATCCCGGGGCTCGCGTGTCTCCGAATCGGCGCGGCGGCCCCGAGGAAACGTCCAGGGTGAAACCGGGGTCGTGTAATTACCTTAGAAGCGCCTCCGAAACCCTAGACTCAAAATTGCTTCCTGCAAATTCTCCGCTTCGGAGATCTTCGCCGGGCTCCTTCGGTTACATTACGCGATGCCCCGTCAAAATTTAACACCTTTTCTCCACCTGTCCCCGATGAGTTCTTCGATTATGAACAGGATGCCTCTACACGTAGTTAAACGTGGAAGGGAACTAGTTCGCGAGTATAGACGACCGCCTCGCAACCAATTTGCCAAACTGTTCGCCACCCGGTTGACGAACTGGGTCGTCATGGTGGTTTTTAATCGCGGCTGCCGAAACTCTGCACAATAGGTAATTTTCGTCGAGTAACGGTCGATCGAAGAGACATTTTTCTTAAGCAATATTTCATTCCGACATTTCGATCGGGCTGCAGCCTTTCTTTCAATTCTTTGGCGTTCGTATATACTTATAAAACTAGTTTTAATTTGTAATGATATGAGAACACATGCGTTATTAAACATGTGTCTGCACCGACCTGTTAAAAGTTATATGTGGAAACTGATATGCACAATTGCTAACATGATATAAAAATACAAAAATTCAAGGCGAGATTTACAGAAAAATTATTCACAAGAAAAGGATCAGGTATGATCAATTAGATGTTGAGAGATTAAACTTACAATATATATATATATATATATATATAGTGACATTCCTCAATCATGGTGTTGAACGCTTGGCCGGTTAGGGAGGAAGTGAGGATACATTGATTTATATTGACTAACGATGATCGCCATCATTTTTATCGATAGTCGAAATGTGGAATGTCAATTTAAGATGGATACATCTTGAGAGTTAAGCGTAATTTATGAATATCGAATGACCACAGTGTGTAAGTGACTGAGCTTTTGAATATCCGTTCGTTTATTAACAGCAATGTTGCTGTTTTTGCTGATACGAAGCATCTCGTTTATGCAACGTTTATACCAGTTTGGTTCTGTTGTTAGTACAGTTGTACTGTTGAAATCAAAAGTATGTCCTAAATTTGAGCTGTGAGAGGCTAATGCGCAACTATCAAAGTCATGACTTCTAAATCTGGATTTACGACTTGACAATCTGTTTTTTTAAATTTTGTCATGATCGCCTGTAAGGAGAGACGACAATGGATACTGGATCGTTGACGTGGGATCCGCGAATTATTGATGACCGACTACAGCGAAGAAGCGGGATGACGATTAAAATATAGATTCTGCTTACCTGTCTATAGAGGATACTCTATTGATGAGGATACAAAACTGATCCGATCTATGCCGCGAGAGAACAGAACGACAACTGAGGATTTACAAGACGAGAACACGCATAGACGATACTCAGGCATGATTTCGCAATAATAGAGAATAGGACGTAAGGTACAGATCTGATTTGTTTTGAGTCGCGACGCGGGCAAGCGGCTAGATTTGAAGTAGAGACGGCCAGGTAAACATTGTATTGTGAGTACACGTGTAATGATGATTTCAAATATTTAGGTTTTCAACGGAATGAAAAATTTTTGTTAGTTGTTGGTAATTTTAAATGTGACATTGATTTGTTCATCTTTCGATGTTTTTTTTTAATTTTCATTAAAAGATCAATCGCATAAGGAATTGACGTTACTATTTTTTCAGTTGGATCATCGTTATTCCAATCTATGGAGTTAAAACGTTTATGAATTCTATTATTCTGTATCTCCTTGATGAGGAAAAGAGGAAAATTATTATTTGATAACGTTTTCTGCAACATTTTTAGATCTTTTTTAATACATTTTGAATGGGATATGTGTAAGCAGCGGTCAAACAAACTTACTGCTACCGATTTTTCGGTATTACGGGGTCTTATTTAGAGAAGTTTCAGGGCGGAGAAGCGGGTCTATGTCGCTGCTCAATTAACGATCGAGCCTCGGGATTTGACTCGGGAAGAAATGATAGGCCACCTTCTGAATCTGGGTAAAAGTCGAAAAACGTTTAAGAAAACGAGTATCCGTCAGTTGAAGCCCCGATTAGATAGTCGGAATATTGATATCGCCGGTCTATCAGTCGCGATGCAGCGACACGATCGGTGTTCTCTAAGGTTTGGCGTTATAAATCCACCGCACCGTTTATTCGACTCAGTTTTAATCTAAATTGTTATGGGAAATAGATTGGCCTGAGTAAATTCGGGCTTCGTTGAGGTGTCGATGACTTGTCCTTATAGCTTCGTTAATGAACCCTACGAACATTGTTATCTAATTATTATACAAAGCAGACCACATTTTCCAGAGCTGGGCGTTATTTTCTCTACCAAATTAACTGATCCTCGCCAGCTCGACTCGGTCCCGCATGCAAATTGAAAATTAAAAAAAACCTCGCTCGGTTCTCGTCCCAGCTCGTTATCTCGTTCGTTATTCTCTCGGGAACACTCGCCACCGGCATAAAACAACTCGAATTTCCCTGTGTTCGGGGAACAAATAAACCCCCGCGTCGATTAAAACGATTCTGTCACCGTGGTGACCTGGGTTCCAAACGAATTTGTTACGGGCGTACAGGTATATCAGGGTGTTTCGGAAAAAAACAATTTACGATTTTCCACCTTGGCACCCCCTAAAACGTTTGTTTAGGTTAAAAGAAAAATTCTGTGCAGAGATGAGCGTTCTAAATTATGTGGAAGGTAGCGCTCATTTGATTTCCCAATTTTTTCCAAATTTTTTTGAATATTTGAAGAAACACTTACCTAACGCTTTAATTATTATTTCATTCCTGACATTTATATTCAATCCGAAGATCACGATCCATAACACAACGATATATCATGCGGGAATCTTATTCTCCCTAATTAAAAGTTCATATTAAATTATAACCATTTTACGAGGTCGAATTAATAATGAAAAAGTCGTCGTACGCAAATCTCAAACTTCAAGTGGAGACTTGACATTACAAGCATGGGTCTTCTTTGCGACGTGGATTGATATTACGATTGATGTAAGCAATAAAAAAGAATCTTATTAACGATACTTCACAAATTCAAAAAATTGTATAAGAGCGAAAAATCAACTGAGAGCGATCTTCCGCATAACGTTGAACGCTCATCATTTGCGAAAATCGCAAATTATTATTTTCTAAAATACCCCAAGATATACATTCCGTTTCAGTCTTCATTCGTTTCCATAGATTCTCAATTTGGAAAGAAGTTGCGCTATCAATAATTCACACGTTTCGCACCAACTTTGGAAAAACTGACGAGCTTATCGATCTTCGAGATCTACATAAATCTTCATCGTTTCCGTTTGTCCTATTGGTTTCTTATTTTTTTATTTTCATCGCCGTTTTGACGTACCGATTTATCAGAGACGCCCCGCTTCGCGGCTTGACGCTGTCACCGGTTTCGGGACAACAACCGGATGAAGCAGATAGAAGAGCGCTAGGCCGACTGTGTAGTTGGTGAATAAATTTATCCCAGATGCAGAGAAGTCTTAGGTACAAATATAAGTATATGTTTCCGTAGGGACGGAATTCAACGCTGCGGGAGCTTCTTAATTTTATTCCCTCGTATATGTATATATATATATATATATAGTGGCTTGCAGTAGCGATTAATTGGAGGCATTATAATTAGTAGACAGCTGAAATTCCTAAGATTTTGGTTAATTAGACTCCTGGATGGTATTAACTATAAACCCCACGGTGCAGTGTTTTCTTCGTATACGGGCCGGGTTAAATCCACGCGCTTTCACCGACTCTTTGGCGATCTTATCTCTCGGATCGGAGTTTCGAAAGGGTTTTTTTCCCGTCGATTGCGTTGCTCTCTTCTTCGCTCTCCACTTTACTCACATTTCGTCTCACGTTTCGTTTCATTTTATTCTCCTCTTAAATCCCGCCGCTGGTTATACTCGCTGACGACACTTTGTCCGTTTTAACCGCTTCTATTTTTTCTCCACTTCTTCCCCCTGGTTATCCCCCCCCCCCCCTCCCCCGTTTCTCCATCTATCTTTTATCAAATTTTTCTCTCTCTCTCTCTCTCTCTCTTTCTCCTACATACCACGCCGAATTTTGTCAACACCAAAGAACCCTCGCAACACAATTATCGCAGAGATAAGCGCGACGTGCTTGCTCGAGTTTGCATACGTCTATAATATTTGCATGTGCAGAGAGGCAATGTAACCGAATGCTAATTCCGGGGATATCTATGGCATACAATCAGTAGGAATAAATATCCAGAAACGCTAGTAATTGCAGGCCGGCTTCATGTATATATATACCTGTATATATTTACAAATATATGTTGCAGTGGGCACCCTTGCCAGCTATCTATTCGTTTGTCATTACGAATTTAAATGAGAAGTTTGATAAGAATCGCGTATACCTCGAAGAATTAGTTCGCCGTAATGTGTACCTGCTAACAATGCGGTTCAGAGGAAACTTGCATCGCGGTTTCTCTTCTACTACGACTTTGCAAAACTCACGGTTATACTATTGCGAAACCGCTTCTGGAGGTACCTTGTATTACGCGTTACGTAGCTCGATGGCAATTAGATTGATGGATAACGCGCGTCGCTATTGCATTCGCGTGTGCAATATTAGAATATCTATCGCAGAAGGGTTTAAACCTCACTTTATTCTAAGAGTGTAGACAAAAAAAAGTTTCGTCAAATTCACACGGCGGGTGGACGAATCTAATCCGGCCAACTGTTTCACAGGGTTTTTGTAAAATTTGGAAAAAAAGGTGAAAGAATTTATCTACATTTATTTTCCTCCGATTCCCTGCGCAAAATAAATCTCAGTAAGTGTTCTTATCTAAATATTTATATCGAAACTATCCGACGTGTATTAGAAAAGATCTGAAGTTGTTTAGAAGCTTTGCTGAGAAATTCGAATATTTTACGTGTGGTGATTTTCAGGTACATTTTTTTGACCCTACCCTGGTTTGAAACCATCTCGTTTCCTTTTTTCTTCAAAAATATTATTCTTTCTCCATTTGTTTTATAAACGAATTTTTAACCACAAATTTGTCTGTTTCGAAACGTTTTTTAAAATAAATTTTTCGCGTTGCGTTTCGAAACGTGGATTGGCCAGGGTTTATAATCAATGTTATTGGAGACAAGTTGAGACATTGATGGCCACTAGAAAATGTTCGAAAGATACGCTACTCCGTAGGTAGGGAGAGGTGAAATTTTTAATGCTCGAAGTCGATAATAATTCACCCGATCCATGTGTATACAGAGCCGTTAACTTGACCGACTACCAGGCGCCCGATGACACGACGAGGAACTACGAACTGATGCATGCTGGGTAATTTTTTTGATTTCAGATCTCGAGATAAGCGCTTCGAGATTCGCCGTATTATTATTATACCTACACATACGTACGTATAATTTCTAAGCGTACATCACTCTTGAATAATTATCACCTTCGTTAAAGAATTCTGACACGTTTCCGTCGATTAAATATTTTGACAACTGTTAAACGTGTCCCAAACTTTGGTCACATACCATGAACGGTTGACCTTTTAGTTTATTGCATCACGATAGAAGCAGAAAAAAAGACAACTTAACAATATAATAATAATATAAGAGGTAGAGTAGCTTGTATTGAATTGAAAAAATCTCATCATTGAATGTATAAATGAATATGAAATGACGATGAATTATAAATGTGAATGACTTATTCCAAAGAACACTCCGAATGATATGGTATACTTCATTGATTTTTTTTTCGTGTCTGATTTATCTTTTGCGGCGGTATAACTGTCTGTTCGTTCTTCGTGAATTTTTAGTTTTGCGATCGATCGAATTGAACGTTCATATTTTCGAATATCGGCAAAGAAATTTGGCGACCGTGGTAAAAACGCAGCGGGTGAAACTCTTGACATTGGTATATTATATTCGCAAGAAATCAAGGTAAGTTGTGATACGAGTCGTTTGACCGGACAAAGCCGAAGGTGCATCATGATTTTGGCGTTATTATGATAAAAAGAGGCCCCGTTTGCCCCGGGGTGAAATTTTGCCTCGCTTGTATAGCCGTGTTACGTTGGAAGAAGGACGGACCAACGGACGGGAGTAAATTATTATTACCACAAAAACGGAATGCGCCTCGGCGATGCAGCGGGACTCTAATATCTACATACACGAATCCGCGAGATATGAGAAACGTGTTGGTACTTTGCGTCCCTCCTCTTGTCAACCTCTTCTTGTGTAATCACACGACACACTGACACCATTAGAATTGCCTAATTCATCACTTTACAGCTGCCCCATGTTTGCAGTATTTTTATTGTTATTTAACCCGAACTCGCTCGTTGTTTCGCTGTTTTGCAGCCGCCGCTTCCGCGGCAATGTCTTTATTTCGCTCTCCGCAACCACAGCGGAAATTAAGAAGGGCCAATTAAGCGAGCGATTTGTGCAGGCTATAATTCATCAGCAAATTACTGCGTTGAATTCTCTTTTGTTTTTGTAATTATTTTTTTTTTTTTTTTTTGCCAAAATACCGAGCTTTCGACAAATGTGCGGAATATTATGAATTTTCTTTTACGTAGAGTGAAAACAAGAGCGACGATCGAAAGCTCCGATCACTGTTATAATTGCTTGGGAACTCGTCTAGTTTTTTCTTCGAGAACGTCGCGCCGACGTTATTAATTCGAGTCAAGTCATCAAATAAAAGTGAGATCACCGTACAAAAAAAAATGAGAATTTTTTTTTCGGCTGCGTGTTTCTCACGATAATTTAGTCATTTCCGCGCGTTCTTGTCGTTGATTTTCTGCAGAATTTCTTTTTCTCTTCTACCCGTACATTTTTTCAACTTAATTCGTCGCGTCTCGGTTGCAACGTTTTCAAAAATCACAAGTACAATTTTCTCCCCTCTTCATACGCGATTTACAGCTTCGCGATATGCGGTGTATAATTGTTACATGTCGGATCTCGGAAATCGCGGTTTCGTTTCTTTTCCACCGAGGTGGTTCGACGCTCGTTATTTTGGACGGATCCGCCGACAGGAGTAATTGAGTTAATAACATAATTATCCGAGCCACGTATAATTATTATACGAATGGTTTAAGCCCGGCTCCCGATCCTCGGTTCGCTTCGATCGAACGTGAAGGCGCGTGGCTCCGATTATATCCCGTATTCGCAGCTACAAGAATCTCTCTGATCTTTATGTTTTTAACCCTTGTGTAAAACCCACCATGTATTGCAGATTGCGGGACGCTCTTCGCCGTAGATCCGAAGGACTCGCGGTTTCCTCAAGGAATCCAATTGGAATACAATTAGATGACGTTCGAGCTGAGAAGTGAATTTTGCTATTTTGCGGATTCGGTAATGTAAATCGAAACCAATTATGAACCGCTAAATCAACCTTAGGAATCTCAGCAAAATCGGTTAGCTTTTTCTTCGCTTGATTTTGCTAATTTCACTTAATTCTTATACGTAGGTCGAGGTGATTTTGATTTGAATAACTGAGAAATAAAAATAGTTACATGCCATTTTGATTTTTTTTTTTTCAAATTGAAGATCCTGAATCACTTTGAATCTAAGGATCTAAATTATTTTAAAATCGTACGTTGTAATATTTATTATTTGTTCGTTTGATCGAGCGTCATTTAATTTTGGACTAATCATCCCAATAACACGAATGTGACGGAGAGAACAAATTGTCATTAAGGTTGATGAGCAGTTGCGGCGTAAAATTTTCGACAGACAATTCAACCGGTTTACTCTGTAAGTAACGGTGAATCGTTGGGAACCTCCCCTTGCACACACGATATACGTTACATACAAATGTGAATTCAGATCAAGCAGGTATTTCATTCCCACGGTACAGAGAATATTCCGGGTGAAAAATTTGGAGAATTGAAACGATGTGTGTAGAAAATGGTTATAGATATTTGTATCACGCATACACCTATGCAGGTACATCCATGTTGAAAGTTGTACGGCACTCTGTGTGGCCCGAAGAATTATGCCTATACATGTAATATATAAGATGCAGGAAGTGCGGAGAGGCACCTGTGAGATTTTGATTTAGAAAAATCCCGATATACCCACATAAGTATAATTAAAGTTGGTATAAAATGTATTAAAAAGCAATAAAGAAAGGAAAGAGGCAGGCAGGACCGCCTCTCTTGGCAGCTGAACTGAGACGCGGTGCAGGTAGATTGTTTTTTTTCTTAAACTTTTTCAACCTGTACCACGGATTCTAAAACGGTTCCGTTTCATTTGAATCCATAGATCTTAAACTCGGTGGGCCGAATAGGGATTCTCCGTTAATTACTATCAAAATGTCTTTTAAATCGTGATTTAGTTGAACCTAACGCCGTGCCGAGCTTCGACGGCCGCGTTGCAGGAACACTGACCGGGCCCGAAAGGCCCTTCTATTCGGTTCCCCGCGGGATCCGACGGGGACAGATTTAATTTTTACTACTGGATACGTCGCTGCCTCTGATCTTGCCGACGGTAGCTGAACACCGGACTCAGATCCGAGCTGAGATTACGCCTAGCTAATTTATCCCCCTTTTCATTCTAGTTATAAATCTCGGGAAAAAATACCGGCGACAACAACCTGTGACGATCGCGCTTTATTTGACGAAAATTTAACAAGAATTTCCTCAGTTCCGAGTCTTAAAGACTGTAACGGTTTTGCGGTTTAACTCTGTCACGGTGCAGCATTTATCCCCAAATTCGAAATACACGTCGAACGTCGGACAAGTTTTAAGCGACAACTTGGATGTAATGAGTATATATGTACGTATATTGATATTTTTCGTCCCTTTGATAACATGCTTTTTCAGTGTCTCTACTTTGAGAGAGTGAGAAAATGTATTGTTCCTTCTGATTACAATTAACCTGATTATTTTGCATATTGGCGACTTACCGGTGTGCGGCATCTCGGATCGTTGGAGAGGATCGATCCAGCCCTTTATTTCTGTAACAAACGAGGAGAATTTGTTGCTTTTTGTTGTAAAATATTCCACTTCTGACGGGGGGTCGTCTATTTTTCTGTTCTCGGGGTGGCGAAGGCGCGCGTCGAACCCGCTTCTGCCCCCCTCGGAAACCCGAACGGCTCGTAGCCGGCGGTAATATTTTCACCGGGGCGCGATACGTTATTCCCTCCTTTCTCGGCTCTCTACCGGCGGCGCTTGCGGCTTCTGGGCTTCTGTTCTAATGAATTTAAATGTATTCAAAGCGCGCGCTTGACGCTTGACATGGCAGCCCTTAAATATGCAACCAAAGCGATAAGCAAAGCACGGCTAAATATTACGCTGGCAGAAACAGTGGCTCTCATATCGCCGTCACGCCGTCGCGACTAATCGACACGGCGAATTGGCAACGGAATTTGAAAAATCTGCGAAGGTTGTTTGCGGGTACGATAAGGTTGGGAAAATTTCTAGTTTGGATCGAAAACCGGGAACGCAATTTTCGGGAATCAATGGAAAAGGTCGAAATTCATAACGATCGAAATCCGGGAAAAATTCATCCAAAGTTTCGGGGATCTTTTCGTCGGGGAATGGATTCGGTTTTGGTGGTTTGAGAACTGAACGGTCAGAGTATAGTCGAAACGCGTGCGTAGCGAAGCGGATGGCGTGTACTTTGAGATGCAAATTAATGCATGATTATCAAACTACCCGTTACAAGTCCACCCTCCACCCCCGCTTATTCATGTACAACCGGTCTGCTCGCTACCCTTTTGCCAGGTTCATGCCTCGGTGATTTCGAGGTTAGAGTGGCATTACCACACCGCCAAGGAAAACGCCGAACCCCGCATTAGGCTAGTTACACGCTTAGATCCCGTTTAATCTGATCGAATTACAGATCACGTGCGTACCGACGGAGTCAAAATATTGCACGCCGTTGGATTTTTTCCCCTATTTCTTTCGCGGTACGCGATCGGTACGAGTGTAAAAAATGTAACGGGGTTAAAGTTTCGTGAGGTTAAAAATCTCATTCGGAAAGCTTGCGCGCTGCAAAAAAAAAAGTGCGGCTCAGACTTCTATGAAATATTTTTTGGTGTCGATCTAACAATATTTTACGTCAACGTAATACTACCTGTCGTCAATATAACACTGTACGACTTTCGAGTTCCGAATTGACCACAAAAATTGTACTATAGTTGTCCACACCTGTCATTTTTGGTCAATTTTAACACCGCCAATTTTTTACAACGCGGGATTGCCTGACGTACCATAAACCAAAGCGAGCAGAACGTTGCACTCGACCTCTTTAGCACTATTCTAAAGTTGGAAAACAGTGATTTTTCGACCAACCTGAACTTAGAATCGATCTGCAAGCTCGATTCGCACCGAGTTTTTTAAATAATTTCTTTCGCGCTTAAATATCAATCTTTTCATACGATGTCATTCAATTTGAGACGGAACATTGTACGGACCTAATTTTTTTATTTTTGTTTTTTCAATGGAAATCATATCGCGATACTTTAGCGACTAGCTTGAGCTTCGCATAAAGGTAGCGAAAAATCGTGTTTTTCATTTCCTCCTCTCCGCAAGACAATCCTTCTTATTTTCAACGGCACGAAGCGAGTAGGTATAATTTCCTCCCGGCAAAGCGGCAGCGGACGTCTTCGTAAAAGAAGGATTGAGCGATTATTATAAATCAAAGGACGACCATAGTCCGCATGGGCAGCACCGCATTTCTGGCGTTCCCAAGGTTTTGCCGGTGTAACTCTTGCGAACACGTGTCTTCTCCCCGTTCCCAGCTCACCTCCTCCCCCTTTGTCCCCGCGGCGAACTCTTCGCGACGCGATACCCTTAACCACCATTAACCGTTCGAAATTCCAGCCTCGGCACCATCGTCACTCCTTCTTTCCTTCTTTCCTTCTTTACTTTTGCTCCTGCAGCGATCCGGCGGCGGTGGTTCTCCTACTTATACCTGAATTATTTCTACCAATACGAGACGAGAGCTCCCTCGAATCCTCGGCCCGAGCTTGAGCCGCACTTACAAACCGATCTCCGCTTCACCCGAGTCTGAATTACGGGGTCGAACCCGTCAATTTATCGGCCTAAACCGCGGGCCCTGATTTATGTCCGTGTAATGCATTCTTAGGATCTTAACCCCGCGTGCAGTACAGCAGCTGTAACAGATTTATCTACACTGTCCCCGGTTTATTGAATCCACTCGATATCGGTAGAGAATTGTCCAAGTCCTTAGCGGGAAATCCAAGACTCCTGGATAGGAGAAGGGGGGCAATTAAGGACATCGATTTTAGATAGTGGTAAATAGTTTTAAAAGTGACGGCTGCACTTACACGCGGGTTAATTACACGGAGGTACAACGCGCAAGAACAGCTGTCCCGTTCGTCCGAGATTGATCTGGACCGTTCGAACGGATTCCTAATATCCCGAAGCTCCGGCTTATCTCGGAAGATCGACCTTATAAATTCGGGGCAACTCGCGGCATGCCCTAAAATCGGCGAGTTATAAAAATAAAAATGAAGCAAAATAAAAAAAAAACAAGAAGAAGCGTATAAAAATGAATGGCGAGAAAAAGGAGGAAAAAAGGAGAGCCCGTGGGCCATAAAAATTCGAATATACATATTAATGCTCGTCCCGACGTCGCACGATATTCCGCGCGGAGATCGTGCGGCGAACATTAACCGGCAAAAGCTGGCAGGCAGGCAAGCGGCGAACGTATAACGTCATGGTACAATCTTCGATCGTTTTTGAACGGTCTTGGCTGCCCTGCCTCGGTGCTTCGTATCGTGTCACGGAAGTTGGTCAAAACGACTTCGGACCTTCGGAAAGATAAGTATTTTCGAGGGAGAACGAGAAGAAGAAAAAGAACGAGTATTCGAGGAAAAAGTATCCGAGACCGAGATTTTTCCGCAACGAAATCGTCGCCGCGAAACGATTTTGCCCGCGGCGTGGGCGCGGAATTTGAGATTTCGGAACTGATTACCCCTCGCGTGAAATGAGCAGCTAAGCTTTGGGGAGGTAATTAGAATAATTCGGGGCTGGTCTTTGGGAAGGCCGCATTTACAGGGGGGGCGGGGGGGGGGGGGGGGGGGGGGGGGACGGCAGCGTGAATCTAGAAGGAAAGTGTATACAACGTACAAGGAAATTTGCATTTCAAATGAAGCGATGGCGTGTTGCAATTGGCCGGATTGGACACATTGTGGGCACACATTGCCCGCGTCGTTTATACGCCGAAATCGCAACGCGTTTTGCCTCAAGCTTATTCTACATTACGCGACGTATTTGTTGTTAGATTTACAGGAAAAAATGGAAATAAAGATAAAAAAATTTTTTTATTTATTTATTTATTTACACGTGCACGCACAACGTGGATTCAGGATAAATTTAATACGGAATTTGAATATTCATTATGCCATGCGCTCTGTTTGACCCGCTTCTATACATGATTCGCCATAACCGTACGTGCAATTGGCAATCTTAATGCATGCGTGTAAACGGTATTAATCACAGACCAAATAGCCTCGAATGATCGACCGACCTGACCGGCCGTGCTAAAACCTTATGGCTAACACTTAAGACATTGAATATTTATCAGCTTTTATCCCGTATACTCATAATTAGCGTCAATGATCTTCATCATTCACGACACAGCGCGGAATTAGTTACACCTTCGGCCAATACAGGTATAGCCGTATAATATAAATCATATTAACCTCAACATCTAACACGAAAATCTATCCTGGGCATCAAGAAATCACACAAAATAATTTCCGCTACGGTTGTGCGCGTTTTTAGTTTAATTTTGAACACTTGTTATTTTTTTCAAATCGATGCAACGATATATATATATATATATATATATATATATATATATATACACACACACATATGTATTATATTCACACCGTATTCGTTATTACTTACGAAATGAAATCTTTGTACATAGGTCCTAATTAACAGCCAATTAACTGGTAATATATCGACGAAATTTGCGCTTTCGACGTGCAGGTTACGCGTATAATATAACGAGTTAGGAGTCATTCGGCCCGTTGCACGTCTGACATCCGTTACGTAGTGATTTGTGAGGAGGCAGAGGATGTATATATATATTCGTAAAAGAAAGTAAAAAACGTAAAAAAAAAAAAAATAATATAATAAAATAAAATAAACGAATGAAAAATTATTCACCTTCGCGTCATCTTATCCCGAAAAAGTAGAAAAAGTCGTTTACCATTCTCGAACCGACCTTCGGTGACCCGGCGGATAATTTCGTTCTTTTTATCGTTAAACTTGTCGTTGTCGTTGTTTTGTTTTTTTTTCTCCGTCATCTTTTTGCAAGTACCTCGGACACAATCCCGACACGTTTACAAGAGCGCGAAGAGTAGTTTTCTCGGCTAGGGGGAAAAGACATTATGGCTGGTAATTGCCGCAGCGAACGGAGGCAGTATACTATATGGGTAATTGGATCAGGTCCGCGGCTAGGAGGATCCCGATGTTGACAAGAAATACAAGGGCAATCAATCGGATCGGCTGCCGTCATCGGCGGATCGCCTATGCGAGACGAGATCTTGTCGCAAAACACGAACGAGCTTATGCGAACGTTTCGAAATGCCTTTGCTACATACCTGAGGATTGTTAATGGTGTGTTTCGCGCTGGTTCAATCCGTGCCCGGCATCTGGATCATGTCTGATGGATACCCATATACGCAGCTTCCTCGGAGGATCGCGACGATGCTTATTGACGAGACGATCGGTCGGAGCTTTCCTCGCGCTTTCAGAGCCGAGCTTCTCCCTCGTTCCTTTTGCAGTCCCGATTTTTTTTGCCCCGCTGCAGATTGACAAATAGCCACTGCACGCAGCTCCTCGGACCTTCGGACACCTTCGATCCCCGCATGAACAACCGGCTCTCCGCTAAACGCACGTGGTTTTGTCGATCCTGGTTCTGGTTCTCACTTCCCCGATTCCTCCTCGGTTTTTCAAACTTCCTTGCGTCTCGGTCTTCGCTCGCGAGAGCAAATCTGCGACCCTTCTTCGGTGGATAAAAAAAAACCTCTCTCGCACTGCTGGTGTACCGAACCAACGAAAAAAAAAAAAAAAACGTTACACCGTCCAGAAGAGCCGTGCGGAATTCGTTGTAGCCATTGCGGAAGCTTCGGGGAATTGGCGGGTTGGTCGATATTCGGCACGAAAACACTCGTTGAAATTTGCGTTCCTCTTCTTCCCGCTCCTCGCAGAAATTGACGACCGTCGGTTATACCGCACGTTTTTTTTTTTTTTTTATATTTTTGTTAAAAGCTCCCGCTAATTTCCGCACGTCCAACCGACGGGGTGAGTAAAAGCGCGATTGAACCGTTCGGCCGATCTAGAAAGGAGAGGCGCTCACTTTCCTCCCTCTCCGATTACCGCACCGCGTCTTATCGATGAAAATTGCGCAAACCGCGACGGGAACCCGACGCCCTTGCCGGTTTGTCGTATCTCTTCGGGTCCAGCGAACGGCGGCTCGAATCTCGACGCAGCTCGGACGGCCGGCGATCGGATCGAAGAAGAGAGAGACTGGTAAACGATGATGCGGTCCAACCAAAGGACACGGTGGCTCTGAGTGGACGGCCAGGGTTACGGGTTTTGCTTGCGGTCCGTCTCAGTCAGGCCCGAACGATGGAGCGTGTCCTCGCGTGCGGAGCGACCTGTCCCGGCTTCCTCGGGGTGGGGACGCGCATTGCTCAGAGGGCGGTCTCGGCACACACGCCTTCCGCAACGCCGGCTCCCCCAGAGGACGTCGAGTCACCGCGTCCGCGTCGGGACGGGGATCTCCGAGCACCGAAGAGTCACGGCCGCCTCGCCTCGTCCGCTTTTCACCCCCGTCGCGGTGACGCGGAAGGAGGGATCATCCCTTTCGTCAATGCGATCTTCCCCCAATTACGAGAGGGTGAATCTTTCACTCGCGGAATCTCGTCGGTCGGGAAATGTCAGGAAATTGCTGGGGAAACCGGGAACATTCAGGGAATTTCGTACAGCAAGGAAGAGTCAGGGAATTTCATTGGCCGGGGAAAGTCAGGAAATTACAGAGGAAACCGGGAAAACTCAGGAAATTCAGCAGGGTTCCTACGCTTAGGGAAAACGTGGAAAAGCGGGAGAATTCAGGGGAAATCTTACAGCAGGGAAAAGTGAGGGTAAAGTTAGAGAGCTTCGAAAATGAGATTGGAATTTTTGAGTCTGTCGAAGAAACAAACTCGTTCTTGTACAAAGTAGTATCGATCTTGAAAGAAAAAAAAATTGCACTCAAGATTTTCTTTCGCTGCAGCACACTTGATACATTCTACATGTAGGTATATTACTTTTTACCAAACCTTCTCTCGTTTTTTTTTTCTTTTCGAGAAGAATCGGAGGCTGTTGTTTGTAAATTGATAGTCAGACAGTAAGTCAGTTACTAGACAATACTGAAGGCATGAGTGTTATTGTGTAAAAAAAATTGTCATTAACCAGCGGCATATTTCTTGAAAGGTTACTGGAAAAATCTTAGTTTCAGATTGCAATACATGGAATAGTCAGGGAATTTCAGATTCCAAAAAGCGTACGAACTCTGAATCGCCTTGTTTCACCGGACGAAGCTTCGTGTATATAGATCTAAAAAAAATGGACTGCTGAAGACAGCTGGATTTTTTAGCTGCGGTTATGAATTACTTGTATCAGGAATAAAAATTTGAAAACAGCAAATAAGGATAATTTGATCTGAAGAAATTCTTATAATTTGCCAACGAGACTTCATTCACATTCGGGCTAAAGGCTATTCAACGCCAAAAATCAGAGGATGCAGAAATCTTTTACGGGAATAGACAGGGAGCAATCGGAAAATTTTATTTTTACGAAATTATCTTTGAACAACTGTTTGTAGTTACCACATTTTTGCAATCACACGCTCTGATTTTTCCGTTCTTTAAGTAGACCACTCTGAATTCTAATATTTGTCTGGCATCTGAACATTTCCACGTCGATTTCAAATTCGACGATTACTTTACATCCCGGCTGAGAGCGAGAATCGATGTAGTTCCAGTGTTTTCGGAGAGCCATTTCAACCCTCCGAAACGTTTATATTTCCATTTACATCCACCCGTTTCTGTTTTTTTTTCTCTCGTTCAATTTTATATTTATGAATTTCAAATTTAGATCACACGAGATTAGCTGTCACTGACTAAGAACTCCATAAACTGCAATTCCGTAAAAATAATTGTAGAATTATTTTCCGATCTTTGTTGTATTTCACAACTAATAAAACTTCATTATTCTCAAAGTCTACATCACATATGCACGCAATAGTCGAAGCAAAAGCGTAATGAATGAGAAAAATTTTTAATCAAAGCTCGTTAATGCAAAGTTTCGCCTAAGCTGTGACTTACGTTAATTGAACAAACCCCCGATTTAAGGGTAGTTCTGCACGTTGATTTGGAAGATGAATGTGGAGCGCATAAGCAAGAGTCCTGAAAGGATGCGGGTCCTGGACGAGTCGTGTTCGCTGTAACGGCGGTTCGGATGCATTATGTCAGGTAGTCGGAGGCCTGAAGCGTGCCGGATCTCCTGCTTCTTTTTTTCCATTTCATCTCTGCTTCTCGCCTGCGCGTGTGTTAGGTATATAACACATATATCCACACACGTTGTATATATGTACATAATGCGGCTGCCTCGGACCCTGCGTTCGGCAAACACCGCCTTTCGCCCCCGCCGCTTATTTTTCCTTTGAAAGTGCCGATATTTTTTTCACCATTGTGAAATCAGTCTCAAATCATCTCACGGCACTTGCGCGATGGCCACTCGCCTAATTTGTCACATGGTCGAAACTCGGCTAAACGCAACGAAGTTGAAGATTCGCCTTTGATTAAATGACCAGAACCAATATTTTATACGTTTCTAATTTTCTGCCAGGTATAAAAATTATCACAATTTTTTAAGACTGCAAATGTATCGAGTATTTATCGAATACCGGAATAGTGAAGAAAAGTTTAGAAATCGATGCTTTGTTTCAAATTTCTTCAATATATTCAGAGGAATATTTTCTATACAAATTCAGTTCTTCTTGCTCACGTTGGGATCGTTGGATATTTATTTTTGCAAAATCGCACCGTTATCGATTTTAATAAAATGATTTCAAAAAAGAAAAAAAAATAAATAAATCTGTTACAGTGAATTCGTGAAATTTAATCTTTTGAATAAAATCAGAAATCGTAGATTACAAATATCGGGTCGAATCTATTCAATAGTTGACAACTGTGAAGCGATTTCAAACGAAGCATCAATATCTCAGCTCTCGTTTGTCATTACAGTAGATAATTTTCATTTTTGTATATTCAAACAAATCTCAAAGGCAACTTAAGCATACAATAATTTGACGGATACTCAACGTACGACTGTCCGCTGATAAAATGTATGAAAAATCGTCCATTTGTGACCAGCCAACCAGCCTCCCCCCCCCCCCCCCCCCCCCCCCCCGTTGAAAATGGCACCGGACTATTGATATCGCATCCTCGCCCCCGAAACTACGAAGACTCGGGGTGAAGCCGTGCAGTCTGTTTGTACACCGATTAGCTGTATCACGTAACAAACAGACACGGTCTACACGAGGCCCGGCGGGGTCCGATGGGACCGAAGGGGGTCCCTCGGGACCTGGATTTGGGCGTCTGTGCGCATCGATGCCGCACCGCACCGCAAACTACCCCCTGCGGTGTAATTATTCTCCGCACATCGAGGCGACGATGACTATTTCGGCCTGTTTTTCGGTTTGCTTTCGTTGACGGGACTAACAGGTTGAGGCCCATAAATCGTTTTACGGATCATCGGATCGTGACGACGCGACGAGAACCACGCGTGTCGTATCGTCGAGGGCGATTCGAGCTCCGCGTCTGGTTTATAAAATTCTTAACTCTTCACCTGCCGCGAGTCTTTTCAAATGCAGGATCCGAGGATCAGGGAAGAGGGGTAGGGAGCGATGGGGGATATTTTACTCAAATTTTATCGTGAGTATCCTTGATATGAGACGCGGCGTTCGAGTTTTCGAGTCCTGGCTCTTGATATGGCTCGTAAATTTGTTACGAGCTCGGCGACAAGTTTTTCCTATATTGTTGACACCTCACACTCACCATTTTATCCCGTATAATGACATCCTGTCGCGGTGCCTTCCGCGTTGACAAGATTACAAGAGATGCTTCGCTGCCTTTCCTATTTTCTATCTGCGGGTTGATTATTCCCCGAATTTATGACTTCACGTTACTTGTAGGGCAACAGTTCCCGCAGCCTGTAGATGATACCTGGCGACAAAGGCTTTCAACCGGTCGTTGAAAAGCAGCGAATCTTCGTACCTACCTACGGCTGTCAACGAATTCGGATGTTTTCCTACTATTAATTATTCAAAGACAATTAACGACTCGAACGTTACAAGATCACTGTCAATGTATTTACAAACGTATTTTTCAGAATAACATTAATAAGTGTAACTTGCAGACACACTTGCACTTGGATAATTGAATCTTGCGGCGTATTAAACTTACTACGTTTCCATAAAAATTGATTATACGGCCAATTTTACAGAACGAAGTTGAAATACAACCACGGTGCTTGTATATTATATAGAAAATTCTGACAACTCACGAAACTGTTACTGCACCGTGTAACGATTCTCGGATGAAACTGTTTTTACGTTCAGGGTATTCTTTGTATTTCACTTTAACCGTTCTTTACCCTTTTTCTTCTTCCATCTTCTTCGGCTAATGAAACCGATCGAACGAAACACATTTATGTGTTTCACGCGATCGATCATCCACTTGGAATTAAATTTCTTACATCGCCATCTGCGTTGTGGTAAAATAAAAACTGAACAAAACCATGTCAATAATTTACTACCCTTTGTGAATTTGTTTATACTATTTCCCGTACAACCAATCAACCGTCCTAATACACCAATATTTTCCGATACATAATTATATAAATATATATTTAAAAAAAAAAAAAAAAAAATAGAAAATAATACACAAGTACAATAATAGCATGCAGCGCGTCACTCCGTAAAAATAAAAAAAAAAAGATACCAGCGTAGAGTGAAAAATTAAGCGGTACCGGAAAAAGGGGCCATCGGTTACGTTTCTGGGTTTACTCACGTGACAAAGCCCATTGTTCAATTACTCGAATGTTTACGAGGTTCTTTGTTAATAACTGGCCCGATTAAATCGCGTTTCCCGCGCCGCGTTAGTCTGTATACGTATATTAGCTACACACGTGCTTACGTGTAGAGAAGCGTAAATTCGGATCCATAAGGCGCGCCTCGGCGCAAGCTCGCATTTAAGCCTCGTGGGTGTAACACCTCGACCCCCGATGCCCCCATAGGTGACGGGAGGGGGGTTGCAGAGGAGCGCCGCATTTTGGGTTATCAGATGCCTCGGGGAGCTCGGAGGGACACCGAGGGTCATAACAGCGTGGTTCTACAACCCCTAACGAGTGGATTAGATCGGGCGGATTAATTTATGGCGGCCTCGGAGCCGCTCTTCGGCATGCCTCGAGGGGTCACTCGGCGCTTCCAATAACGCCGCGACACGAGTCACGACAGGTGAATCGCCCCATTTTCTAATGTCGTTCCTCTCCGAGTAACGATCAGCCTGTTAATGATCTACATCGTATCGAATACCTAGTACAAAACGTAGCTTCTTCGGAAATCGTCCTCACAGCTTTGCTGTGCCGAAAGGTTGGTTCGTTTTCGCCAAGAAGGATTCTCCCGGGCAAGCGAACCAGGTTGAAAAATCGGGACGAAGCTACTTTATAGAGAATCCATCGAAATCCAGTTCTACGTGGCATATTGATTGGCTTAACACCGTGAAATAAGGTTTACATTGTGCGGCCTGATGTTGTTTATCTCTTTTCTAATTCTTCAATCTCCTTTTTATATTCATTAAATACGACTCTAGCCATTGTATGTAAGTTTCACATGGCCTAATTGGACTCGCTTGTAATTTATACCCCTGTATAATTCAACGTAATTTAGTTTTCGTGGTGTTGCTTGTTTTTTTCTTTTTATTTTTTAATCGCTATGCGTGTACTGAAAATTAGGACACTTTTTCCACCACACCGTAGATGGCAATTAGACGGTTAAACTCGCGTTAATTCTTCAATTCGAAGAAAGAATACAAAAAAAAAAGAAAAAAAGAAAAAAACCAACACGTTGTCCGCGTCTGTAAATATATGTATAGAGTGGTGCGAAAATTTACTCATAGCTTTTATGGCGAACACACCTCTCCGTTAATTTAATTTGTGGTTGTATAATTTATAACGAGCGTAGAGGGTGAAAACCACAGTGTGAAGAAGACATGGAACGGCTTTAGGATCAGAGCCGAAGACCGCATAGTTCCTCCCATGAAATTATCCGGCTGAACTGTTGCAATTTTCATGGGGAGCTTCTAAAACCAACCGATTTAGCCGCACAGGCGTGAAAAGGAACCTTCGAAATACACCGACGGGAGCGATGAGCCATTATATACAATTAATATTGCCACGGAACGAAGAAGAAACAATTTTCTATAATACCTTATACCAAATCCCGTCTTGGCGTAATTTTCCCTTACCAATTTCTGCGGGTAAATATTCTACAACGCACCTGCCCTGCACTGGCTGGCAGCTACTATAGATATACACATGCCGACGTATAAACACGCGGCTCGTGTATCCGTTTCACAGAATTTTTGGGTCATTTTTTCCATTTTTTGTTTCTTCTTTTGCTTCTATCAACCACAATGCATAACCGTAGAGCGATTTTATTTAAGTATTTTCCTCATAAGCACGCTACACTATTTTACGGGTCATCGAATTTGAAACATTAATTACCAGGATCATTTGGGGTGGGTTTGGTTGAATATCGAGGTTAAAAATTAGGGTTCAGAAAATCGGGGTAGGTAGTGGAAAATTGAAACCCGGTACTCCGCCGCCATTTTGACCCTGAAGCTTCATCGTCGATAAAAGACGGTCGGAATGTAAGGTCTGAAGATCGATCGTGGAAGCGCAAAATATATGGTACACAAAACGCCTCGGAACAACGACAATCGCTAGGTGAGAAAGTCGAAAAAAGTAAAGAATTAAAAAACAAAAAAAAAAGAAGATATAAGCAGGTTGACCATCGCAGAGCGAGGCTCACTACGCAACGTCGGTTAAACGCGACAAGTGTCAATTCCCATGTGGGATCAATGATGGGTCTTGGCGTGATAAAATCTCGAATTCTTATTGGCCAGACACCCCCGCGCAGATACGATGCTACGGTTTCACTGGCTGATGAACACTGCCCGATGATATTAGCCTGCCCTCCGATTGGTCTTTTCCTCCCTTCGTAACGCCCAGGAAGGATGCGCAGCTGTTGGGACATGCGTATAATACGCCCGGAGTCTCCGCATGGACTGTTAGCCCGACCTGCGCCGGTTTGTCGCTGCCGCGATGTACCCATAGGTAGGTACTGCATAAATGCCGACATAAGCACCGCGCACATTCGCTCGATTCGCCTCTTCGCACCGCCGTAAAGCACCTACGTCGAGGCGTCGAGGCGTTCGGTCATGCAATACCAATTACGCATTGCACGGTCCCTTTTATTCACAGTCAGTGGCACTTGATTGGCCAGGTCAAGAGGTCGGCCACCGTGAGTTTACGTTCGATGCCTGTTGCTTCCGAACCCATCTGGAATTTTACAACCGGAGGAACATTTCCCCAAGATCATTGAACTGGGAAAACGTAGGAGGGACCGCTTAAGGGTCGACGTCTCGTAACGACACGAAGATCCAAGGATAATTTTCGTGTCTTCTTCCCGACCTCCTTTTCCTTCGGTTGTTTGAACTGTTCGCGCTTACGTGTAGCCTTAACTGAGGAATGATATATGTCTCTCTGACACGCCAGTAAAGGTCAATAAGCGTACGGAACTAGGTGTACAATTAGAACTCGTTACCGCTGGTCTGTCTGTTTGTACTGTACCGACCTTGGGCGAATATCGTTAGAGTTTGAACTCTCACAATTAGATGCATGTAATAATATACCGAATAAAAAGGGACGGAAATTGGGAAAAAATTAAGGAAGAAAATAAGTCGTCTCCCGGGCAATGACTCGCTCGCACCTCGGTTTGCGAAGGGGCGAATTGCTGGCGAAATGAAGGCGAAATGAAGGCGGCGAGCGGAGGTGTTAAGTATACACGCTATTACGCGAAAAAGGGTTCAGAGCCCGGCCGACGCGTACCGGGATGCCCGAGAGACAATTCTCGGGGCTTGAAGCTCGCCCGTCATTTCGGTAATTGTGAAATTGCTTCATTACAGCAGCGGGCAGCTGCCTCGAACGATTTTACGCTCGGGGTGTGCGAGGAACCCGACGTATTGCTGTACAAATATTTGTCGACGGTTTGTTTCACTCGTACCGCAAATCCGCCCCCGGGGACGCGAAATCATGCCGATCTCAGGGTCTTCGGCCCTCCAGCGAGCCTGCGGATCGTAAAAATCCACCGACACGGAATTATCCGCGTATATAAGTGTAACGGCGGAGCGAAGCGCGGCGTCGAACGATAAGCTGGAATGGACAGAGTCCGAACCTTAGAATTATAACCGGGCGATGAAATCCTCGCGCTTATTGCTCGCGCCTGGTTATCGCTTTGCTAAAGTGTCAAAATTACCCACGGAGTTAGGCTCGAATTTTGCTAAACTATAAGCAAAAGCCGCCGAGGCACGAACGTCTATATCGCTGCACGTGCGCGTTGGGATTGTTGGAAAAAATGTCCAATTATATTTACAACCGAGCAGATATGTGTGTTCAGTCAGCGATTTGCATATACGGAGTGTTGAAATTTTTTTCTTTTTCTTTTTTCCTCGCCTTGTCTTGCGAGAAATGTTTCAACAGTACTTATTATCTGCCGTCGGATAATCTGCGCTTCGGGGTAAAGCGTACGCGACGCATGTACGCTTTGAATTTCGCAAGCTTGCACGATCGCTTCTTGGCCCTCACCTGAGGTGAAACAATGCCCGAAACGTTCTTGCCAACGTTCCGTTTCGCGTGAAACAAACCTCGATAGTTTACAAGTGCTGCGAGCGATCGGAGAGTTGAATTAAAATCGCAGGTGGGGGAGCGGCGGCCATTTTGGATTTACGAAATTACTTCCACAGCACAGATTCGAAAAATGTTACTACTCGCGTTAGTTTCGTAACGAACATCAGAGAAGAAGAACGTTCGTTCTGAAAGCTGTGAAAATTTTTATTAATGAATCGCAGTTTCCTTCGACCCGAATCGCACTCATTACGTGCTTCCGCGGCAAAGGCGGGTAATTTAAACTCAATCAAGACTGTCGCTAAAGGTTACAACCCTAATGAGGGTTTCGAGGGTGTCGAGGAAGTGGAATTGAAAATTGAAAATCAGGAGGCACGGCCGAAGGCGACGGGTGAATTGATTATAAAATTATCGCTCACACTTGAAAAACGAAACCTTGTACCCGTCCTGCCTGAATTTGAACGAAGTCTTTCCGAGTGCGTCTCGCCGGCGCGATTCCCTTGCGAATCGAGGGACAGGCCGGGCACCGGCAGCTCGCCATTAGTTCTTACGTGTTAATTATATAACGCGGTGTACGGCACGGTGACCAATAAAGCGATAAATCACGGACGAACGTCCGACTCGTTCGTACGGCTTTATTTAGGATCCAGGTTCTCGTCACTTTTATCCCCGCATGCGCGACGCGGTGTTGCAGACTTTACGATTGCGGGCAGATGTTAAACGCTTGTCTGCAGGCGTTCGTAGCTTTCATTTTATTTTCTATCTTTATTATTGTTATTATCATTCTTCTTCTTCTTTCCAAATACCGCTCGATCGTAAATTCGGCCTGCAATGCGCGTTAATTATGCAATTCTTAACGATTTCCGAACGGCGTATAGATGGGCGCGTGTGTGCGTTTGTGTTTCTGTATATTATAATGCTTCGGGTAGGCTTATAACGCATATAGATGCGATTTTAGATATACCAGCTACGTCTTCATCTTGCCTAACATAACACGCCTACCGACCCGGAGGAATAGAGAAGTCCCTTCGTCAGATAAAAATCCCTCAAGCTGTTCTCTCACATTTGCAATTCCACCTACCTTTTAGGATAGATATATCGCGCGTTTGATCGTTTTAAAAACTCGAATATAATCGTAAATCAAACCGAAACTCCACTTCTCGTTAACCTAAAAATTTACGTGCCCCTATTTTCTCTACAAATCTCATTCCCGTCTCAAACGAGTCTACGATATTGAAATCTTTATTTCTGCACGGGGGAACGGATCCTACTCAGCCGGGGTCTAACCCTCGAATATAATTCAGGGGCGTAATGGCAGGAGGGCGTGTACAGAAGATCACGTTCTGAAAATCGAAAGCCGTCCGAAATAATTCAATTGAACTTTTGTCGTCATTATTGCCAATAATTTATAAATCTCCGATGTTCGTACCCACACGATTGGAATTTAAACGATTGTTTCCGTTTTTTATGTTATTAATGCTCGCCTCTCTATCACAGAATTTTTCATCGACATCACCGGTCTTTTTGGTATTTATAAACCTGTAACAAGTATTTGATTATTGCCACTGACTGCGTGAGTGCGGACTAATTGTATTAACTTAATGCTCAAGCTTCGACAGGCCTAAGACTTCACTGCTATTGTAGATGTTTTGTGATTACGAGAAATGGAATATCGTAGCGAAAATAATAACAACAGAGGAAGACGAATCCACGTCTTGTCGCCTCTACTCCAACCTTTCTTATACGGTTTGAAATTCCATCAAACAGTTCGAAAATTCGATGTTGCGAACCTTCCGCCCTTTTACTGCACCGTTGACTTCGAATCGTAAAACTAGTCCGACCGGCGTCTCGACTAGCAATGATAACCGCATACGAACCCTGTACCCGACAGTAATATTCCTCGGATGCTTTTTGCTTGGACGCGTGTAATGAAATACGCGACTATAGTCGACGGAGGCGATTTGCGCTCGGAGGGTGCAGTCCGAGGTGGCCAATCAGGGCCCTCTAAAGTGACCCCTAACCGTATGCAGGTACCCGAGTGCGGTAAGCAGCAGTTACTTTTGCAGTAATTACATACGTCAAGTGAGTTTCGTTTTATAGTCGGCGTCCCGAGACCAAGACGAGATGGCTCACTCCTTTCGCTCACTCTGCAGCCACCATCGGAAGCTCCGCGATGCGTTTCGCTTCGGCCGCAGAAGCGCGTCGTCCCTGGATTGGATTGCATTACCGATGCATAGGTTCGGCCTCCTCCACGTCCTCCTCGTCCTCCACCTTCGCTTTCGCCTCGCGGCACCTCGAGGTGTCCGGGATTTTAATTGCACGATGTCAGGCCGGGACGTGTGGACAGAAGGTTGGGCCGATTTTTACGCGGCTAATTGTCCGCGCGTGTGTGAACAGCGGTTTAACACCCGGCGACGATTCGCGCCCTCCCCACCTCCTCCCTCCTATCGTTCCAAACTTTTCCCTCCGCGCACAATTATTCGGCTTCATTAGCCCGAGTAGGTATAATAACGATAGTCTCGGTCTCCGGTAGCGCGGCTCATTCGCTTCTTGCTGAGCGAGTTGCGGTGCGTGCAGCCTTGCCCGGTTTAATGTCCGGCAGCCTCGTTCATCGCTAAGAAGCTTCGCGGCCGAGCTTTTTGCCCGCCGAGACTGCGGAGCCTTCGTTACGCGAGGGTACGACACGTGAGTTATGCTAATTGAAATCGCAATGGGTACGAAAACTGCACGGCTGTGTTTAATTATGATATCATGAACGGATTTACACCTCGGACTTGCTGCGGACTGACCGAAAATCGGAGTTTGATCGATTGATCGATCGGCCGAATCACCAAAATCGAGCGGCTGTTCACTCGCAGATTGGGTGACGAGTCATTCAAAGATTACGACACTTTCACGCGATTCTGAATTATTTCGATCGACCGTATGCCAATCGAGCAGTTTCAAATGGTTTCAATTTCGAAGATACGTACTGTGATTTCAAATTATTTTAAGAGACTTCGAATCGATTTCTCACATAACACAAGTTATTTCTACGCTTGCAATTTTTAACGACTTGAAACGATTTCAGGTTTGACTCGGAATGATGTTCGATCGGATGATTGTGTGATTTCAATAAATTTTCAACAAATTTAAGAGATTCTCGACCGATTTCATAGAAAGTTCTTAGGAAAATTTTGCATAAGGAAGTTTACGTTTTTCCGCGATTTCTGTACTTAGGACTCGACCCGATTTCTCACAAACATCACTTCGTACAAAGTGGTTCGCGATTTCAACAAGTGTTATATCCCCCCGGCCCAAGCCCGTACAGCCGGACCGATTTTCATCTACGGTTTCGTGCTCAATTAGACACGAACGGAAATGATTCTACACGAATCTAACGGAATGGATTTCGGGCCGGGGTCGTTAAGCGATCCCCTCGAGGAGACACGACACGATCGAGTTCAGGCCGGTTTTAAATTTCTCGGGGGAAAAAGAGTTGAAACGGAATAGGTGAGCACAAGTGGAATTAAGCGATCGACGATCCGCGGCCGCGGCTCGACGCATCCGTTCGTCGACAGGTGCGTGCGGTTGATACCGTCAAGTGACGACTTCCAATTACCCGCGATACGGCTCTTCGACATGTACCCGCAGCGTGTTGTGCCGCTTCTCTTAAATTCGATTTTATTTAATCTCCTCGTCTCTCTTTTACCCGGAATCACGGTATCCGTTGGCTTTATTTATTTCAATCCGTAGGTTCGGAACATCTGTCTTCGGAGTCGTCGCCGTACCTCCGGCCCATACATACTACTCACCTAGCCTGCATGTCGTCTCATGACCACGAATTCTTTTTATCGTCAAGAGGCCGCATGGTGCACCTTGAAAAACCGAAGTCTTTTAGAGGTTCGGCGCGGTGTCTCGATGGATTACATTATTTACTTCAGGTTTTATTTTCAACCGTAGATGATAACAATTTGAGCTTATTATTGTACGAGGGACTTTTTTTTTTTTGGGAGAAATTGCATTTTTTTTTTTTTTTTTGTGTACGCAGTTCGTGAGAAATTATAGCGAAACGGTGTAACGTTGTTGATATTGCAAGAAAATTCAGTACAAGTATATTTTCAGTCGGAATTTATTGTTGTTCATATACTGCGCTTTCTCAGTTAAATATCGCTTTAACGTGCATAATTTATTGTTCCACAAACATTGGACTGTCGCAATAGTTACAAGAGAAAATGTAGGACGAGTGACTATGTCTCAAAACAAAAGAGGAAAAAAAAAATAAATTGTAATTTATCGTGCGCAATTTTCTAGTTACAGCTAAAAAAGTAGTTTTAACTTTGTGTGTGGAAAGATATTTTTTGTCTATGATAAATAATGAAAGTAGAGATTGTGTAATTGTAGTACAACTATAATTATCGACTTTTTTCGGTGCATAGAAAACGTGAAATCTGCCATTACTTAATACACAGACCGTTTCATTAATTGTCCACAAATTTCCATAATTGTAAAGCGACAAAATTAAAAAAATATTCAAGAATTAAGGTGCTGATCGAGTATAGTGCAGAAATTACCTGTTTACAGGCAATTAGTTGAAGAATATTGATACCAAATTAAAAAATTCCCCAACTATCCGTATATAGGATAAAAATAAGTCGGTTGACAATGAAATTCAACTCTCCCAAGATGAGTAAGCTTCTTCAAACAGGAGACGAGTCGGTGTAAACACTGTGATGGAAAAATTTAATTAATTGTTAGCATAATGTTTCAGCAGGTGCATTTTATACTTGTGTCAATTGTCACATTTCCAATATCAAATTTTTGTAGTTTTAACGTTTAAATAATCGTATCAACGTTCAATTTGTAATTCGTACTTTCTTTTCACTCAGTGATGCACTAAAAAATGGTTAAGCGAACTCAAAAATTTTAGCGAACCTGCTGGTACATTTTTTTTTTTTTTTTTTTCATCAAGTAGGTATAAATCTCAGGTGATCGGCGAACGTCTAAAATATCCGTGCTAAATCGACTCCATTTCGATCCCCGCGAACCAGGTATACGCTACTTGTAGGTATACATATAAGTGAGTGACTGAAATGTAATAACACGCAATTAAGTCGGTCTTTAGCGCGGAGCGAGGGGTTTTCTCCCCCCCACCCCCCTTGACCGTTCCTCGAGCTTTTTTGTCGGTACCGCGGGCCGCGGTCAAGGCGACGACACAACCCGAACCCGGTGCCTTCTCGACGCCCGCAGGAAGACAAGGACTCGCGTGATTACCCAAGGAGTGAACCCCCCGCCTTCAGTGAGCAGGACATACGTTATACTGGAGGTGCAGCCAGTTCACCGCTGTCGGTGTATGCATCCCACCTGCTGATTTAATTCCCCGATTCCTGCACGGCTCGGATGGAAGGGAAACACGCGCGTCGCGTCCAACCCTTCGCCTTCGCCTCGCGTACTGCGCGTACCTATTTTTATTTTTTACTTTTATCAATTTACTCGCCTTTCTATTAATTTTCTTCATTATTTTAATGTATTTTTCTTTTTTACTTTTTTGGTAGCACACATCCACCTGTCACACACGACTCTCTGTACGCTTGTACACCTGACATTTTTCTAGTCGTCTTCGGGTAACGGAGATACAACCGAATGATTGTATGAGTTATACAAACGACGTGTAAGCAGTATCGAATTACCGCCATTGGCGAAGACGGCTGCGACACGAAACATATATATATATATTTATGTTACAGGTATACGGTGTAATGTATAGGTTGTAGGTATAATAAAGTATTTTATAAAATGTGACCGTCAGTTTTATTGACGATATCGGGTGCAGATGGGCTCAAATGGATCTTCGTCATTACGCAATATCTTGCGTAATGTTTTGTCAATTGTGTAATGGATCGCGGATACGCTCTGTGTCGAACTGTAATTGACTTCATGCTTGCACGGGCAGCCAAAAATGTTCGCTATATGTACGAAACTTAATTATTTCTGTGTCAAGTAGTCAAATTTTTCGCGATTACTATCAGCTTACCAAACGAGATTAGCAAATAAATACCGTTTTCATTTATTTTCTTATTATTTTTTGTACTAGGTCAGAGAAATGTTTCTTTTTTCTTGTTTACTTATCACGATCCACGAATCTTTCATTTACATCGTTTTTCACGTAATCACGGTGTAAAATTCGTAAGAACTTTGATGCGAGTAAAAAAAAAAAAAATTTGAAACAATTTTATATCAGTCAAAAAACACATATTTCTAACGATTTCTGACGGTTAAATCACCGGATGAACGTAGAGAATTCATTTACAACTTCAAAGTTACGTTTTCCTGCCCGGTATCGACGAGTTCTCAATTACAATTAAAAACTAATTATCAGTATTTGTGCTCAATGGGCTATAGAGAAGCTTAAAAGATGATCGTTCAAGAAGCAAAAAATGTCTCAAGTTTCCTGCAGCCAGTGTCAAGGATACATTATAATACAAGGCTCGTTTGATCTTTTATAGGTAGAACACGACTCGTTGGGTGGTTCCTTTCCTTCCTGCAAGTGCATATAAGGTATAATAATCGTTCGCGTCGCGGTGCGCGGCGATAAATTGTCATCAATTTTATGGCTGACACGTGTAAAGTGTCGGCGAAGCCAAGAGCTGAAACGACGACAGACGTAGCGGATGTTCGGTGCTCTGCAGGAGCATTTCCAGCCAGATGCGGCAATGTCACAGTTCATGAATCGCCGGCAACCCATACGTTATGATTACGGTGCGTAACTCGGTGGAGAAAAGCCGACGGGGCCCCGAAGGAGACCAAGGGGGTTCCCCGTAACGCGCCTGGAGGGGAAATCGAGCGATGTGGAGGCCCCGATCCGAGTGGACGTGTGGTTTTTATTTATTTTATTACCGGACGATCTTACGTTTAGACTTTACCGAATTATTATGTTCGTAATGAAACAGAACAGTAGAGAGTAACGGAATTGTGAATTCATCGCAAATCGCTTGAAAATTGTTGAAAATCTAATAAATTCGCTAGATTTTACTCTTGATTCTACCATACATTTGTACCGATGTTGGTTGTGATCAGCGAATGGCAATATCGAATTAACTCTGAGTGTGATCTTTCAGGGAACAGTCATTTTCTAAATATCAATTTTTACGAAGAATAGTTTTTTTAGAAAGAATAGAGTCGACCAACTTTTGGATAGTGTAGTTAACACTTTGAGAAGAAATTCTGAATTTTTTCCTGATTTCTTGAAAGCCTAAAACACTTGGAAAAAGTTTGTGGATAAAAGACGTAAACAGGTGTTCGCACGAAGCGTTATAAAGATTGAAATCGAACGAATCTACGACTAGATGATAAACGTTTCGAAGTAACTTAAATTGAAACATCGATATCCAAACGTTCGTTTATAATTCCAGTATTTCTTTTCAATTTTTATGTTTTGTAAAGAGAATTTTCGCAGCTTATAAGCGTAATAATTTGTTGAATGCTCAATGTAGGACTATCTAGTAATAAAATCAGTAAAAAGTATCGATTTTCGTCAAACTAAAACCTCCTTAAATTTCCGATCGAACCATTTTGGGTAAAAATCTGGATCTCCTTTCCCGAGTCGCGAACACGCCGATCTCGTTCTCCAAAAAGCATGTCGTACGTGACGCACATTTGCGGATAAAAAGGTCACGGGTAAAAAAAAAGGAGGAATCGATCGACGGAGTCGGAGGTGCAGCAAAGAAACGCATCCATAATTTGTCCCGGAATGTATGGCAGCCATAAGATATCGAGAAATGTATTTGAAACATTCGAAAGTCTTGAAATTCCTGAATTCGACGACGGATTCCTCGAGCCTTGTACCTCTTTTATACCTCCTTGAAACCTCGATACCGTCGCGCAGAATTCGTCGACATTGCAGAAACTGCAAAAATTATACACATCGATCGGGTCGATGAGAATGCCGCGATTTAACGGGAAAAAAAATTGTTTCCAAGTTTCTGAAAAAAATGTGCAAATTGATCAATACGTTAAAAACTATTAGCAAAAATTTTACACCTTCGATTAGAACAATGAAAAAAAATCACGTGCCGTTATCTCACATGAGAAAATCCGCTAACCTTTGACATTTTTCTTGCCTTTTCGATCTTCGTCAATGAGTTTGTCGGATTCAAAAGCTCAGACGGAAGTAGAGTTTTGCGTACAGATCCCGATGCGAACATTTTGATAAAATATCAGTATCGGGATCTGTGCGCAGAACTCTCTTTGTTATATTACTGGCAGACATTCACATTTGTAAAATTACTAGAATCGCGTGTATATGAAAGTAAAAAAATTATCAGTACTAGCAGATCGCAATCTCGGAAGTATGTATTTCTAAAAAGCACACGCGTTACAAGCGGCTCCGTAATGGGTTAACTTTTTACGATATATACCGTGCGTCGTGTGAAAGACTCGAGTCCTTTACGCCACAGAAATTATATACAATTAAAGTATGTCTCACAATTAGTACCTGCGTTAACCTGATTAGGCACTCGTCCTTACTGACCGTTGTAAGCTCGTATCGACGACGTCAACGTTTTGTCGATGAACGATCGTGTGACGCTCGCACTTTTTTCATTTCCTGAGAATTCTCTCGGTATAGGTGACGTCTATCGTACTATCCTCTGCAGTTACAATCACCGACGTTTCTCGCATCGATACACGCACGATTATAAAACAAGGTTGCAAATTTATTATTCGAATATCCGTCCTGCAGAATTCGGGTTTGTCACTGAGAAGGCAGCAATTAATCAAAGCTATTTTCGTTCCCCGTTCAAAGCCATTAAGAGTTCGGTGTACAGATTGTATAGATTCGAGTCGTAAATTATTGGCCGTATATCGACAGTGCCCTTGTAAAACTGAGCCCGATTCTAAGCTGGCTTGTACGAGGGAAAGGCAGGGGGGGAAGGGGGGGGCGGTTAAAAAAATGGACGTCTGTCTCTTTGAGGGATTGCGTTTAACTTCATAAATCTTATACAGCGCAAGATCGAAATTTATTACAGAATTAAAAATCCCCGGCCGGCAATATCAATTAAATACATTGGGACCGGCAAGACCTCTTCGGGGCGTCTTTGCCCCCCTCTGTCCCCGATCCACCTCCTCATTCTCCTTCCTTCTCCTTCTCGACGACGACAACTTTCCTCCCTACGCAAAAACTCACCCACTTGTCAGATCTTGAGAACGAAGCACTGCGACTCGAATTCCGCGCGATGGAATCGAACAAGTTGCGAATTTTCACTCGTAGGAAAATATTTCTGTCGCAGATTTTCTCACCGGCAAATTAAAAATCTCCTCAATTATCCAAAGAATTTCAACTCCCACTCGTACGTCGCTTGTTGCAATTATTTTATGACAAGAAAATGTGGAACTGATTAATAATGAGAGAGGAAAGCTTCGAGTTTCATTCTTGTTTTAATTGTACTCTCAAAGTGGGAAGAATTTTTTTTAACAATAAAAAAAGTTTTTTGCTTCCTACAAGACGAGGTGCGTGAAAACCTCGGAAACTTTGACCGATTTCGCTCTTATAGCCATCGCTAGTGTAGCGACCAGCAAGTGTATTGCCATTTTTTTACCGTCGTTTATTTCTCGGATTTGGTTGGTCTTTTGTTAGACACCGATCTCCTGCAGCCAGCCTTCAATCATTCAAGTAATTATTCGCCAGAACCTGCAGTTTTGTCCAATTATTTGCGCGATCCGAACGAACGGCATCAGCTCAGCTCGGCTCGCCCGATTGAGGAATTAAAATTGTTCAAACTTATCCTTGAACGACGTGAAGCGTACCGTCGCAATTCTCATATTTTACTGCTCGGTATTTTTCACTGGTTGGATTTTTATTCTTACAGGTACTATAAGGGCGCAATTTTGTTGCGGTTAGGATTCATTTTTCTACTCGAGAAATCACGTTTTCGAGGAAATTGTAAAAAAAAAAATTGCGCTGCTAACGCCAAAAGGTCGTAGAATTTTTTTTTCATAGCCAACCGTTCCGTAGACTTATTTTCAAGCTAAATATTGAAAAATAATATACGTCCTATGGCTTTAAAATTTAATTTTTTTCAATATTTAGTTCGAAAATAAGTTTACCGAACCATTGACAATGAAAACAAAAATTATACGCTCTTTCGGCACTAGCACCGCGAAATCTTGCATGAAAGTCAAAATTCTAAGGCGAGTTTTGGGTGGGAGTAAAAATATAGAAAGGTCAAAAAATAGAAGGGCCACGATATAGAATTCAAAAATGCAGAATTTTCAAGTATCGAGATGTAAGAAAGTAGAACGGTCAGAATATAGAACATCAAATGTAGAGTCATCAGAATTCGTCTTGATGATACGGAATCGTTCATACAGATTCTACGGTTTCGACCTTTCCATATTTTCGATTCTCTCTACTCGGGATTTCCATATTTTGATAATTATACAACGAATCAGATTTTCACGTCTTAAAAAAATTCATTATTTTGGTCATTTATCAAACAGGCGTTCTAACGTTTCACAGTGTTGGCGAGTTTGCGTTGTAAATTCTGCGAAGAATTTCAGTATCAGCAAACCGATTCCCACGTCGTCATTTAACCGTGAAAATTATCCAATTAGCTCGCGGCCCGAGCGACGTGTCAGAGATTCGAGGGTCGTGCATATATCGTCAAATCTGCGATCTTCCGCTCGAAGTACACGGAAAAGGGCGCGATGCAGATAGGCGGGGGAATTATAACTCGGCGATCAGCACGGGTTGACAAGGTACACAGTGTTATCTGGTCGCACCAGCGTACATCGCTGATCCCCAACTATTCCCTCTTGTAATACCTCTCTAAGCTCGGCTGTAAGCGCGTGCTAAGCGTGGATCACGCGACTTCTGACACACGATACACCGCAGGTTTTAACGCGGCCGCAGCGTGCGGTAACAGCTTCTTATACGATCGAGGTAACCCAAGTCCATGGCGTAAAATCAATTTTTTATGGGATTTTCTACGCGAGGCCCGGACGTACGCTCAAAAAGTTGTTTTCACCGTACCTCGATTCGAATGTTTTCTTGGTCTTTAATCGTTATTCATAATTACACGAATTCTCCGCATAAGCCTAAATGTGGTTTTGTCGAAAAATCGATTCTACACCTGGCACGATCAAGCGAATTATCCTTCCATGTAATTCGATGTTGACAGAGATTATAGATCGGTATATTCTCCTTTTATAGACATAAGCTATACCGATTTAATTACAGATATTCGCATTTCTTAGACGTCATATTTATCCCCAATATTTCAAGTCTCAAATTCTAATGCTATAGCTCAGGTTTAAAACCGTTTATCGAACTTTTCTTCGAAGATATTTCCGCAGTTCAGGGATATGGAAATTTGATAAATCCTCAACGCAACGATAACATCGGAATAAAATTGACAATGAGCATCGATTTTTGGCGAAGCAACATTTTCGATCAACGATCGAACAAGCAAAGAAAAACTGGTGTCGGAATTGGGATTCTCGTCGGAACGGTTACGTCGGTTAGACACCATCGCGTTTAACTTATTGTTGGCACAGTAGCCCGGCAACAATGGGGATCGAGGGTCGGAAGGGGAGGCCTGTTGCGTTTATACCCGGGCGAGAGAATCGGCGCGTGTCGGCGCTAAGGGGATTCGAAATATGTCAAGGGTGTTTACACCAGACACCAGCCGAGTACCCGCTGCGTAATATCTACCCTCGGCACACACGGAACCCACTCGAGAACAACCGGGGTCACTCTGCCATTTCACTCGACCGTTTTCAACGCGGATCCGTATTGTCATTTCGAACCTCCCGAGTGCTTCGACGATGTTTTCTCAAATCCGAAGGTTGAAGTACCGAAGTAAAATCTAAAATTTGAAACAATTGATTTTATGGCGATATGTTTTTGTTCTCCCAAAGCACTTGCATCGAAGAGTAAAGAAATTTGAGGAATAAGATGCGTCGACAGCGTTCCTCCGCAGTTCTTTGACTTCACCATCGTTTCTACGATTTATTTATTTATTTATTTATTTTTTGTTGACGTCGAGTTATTTACGATCGAAAAAAGGAGGGCGTCGAATGACCGCAGCGTTAATGCACTTGAATATCGAAAAAGGACAAATTGATTGACGCCCGACAGAGGTTGTAAATCTTTGACCGTCGACGCGACGGATTTGATTTTTGGTTTTTCTTGGTCGTCACTCTCGTCCGAGGCAATAATAAAATAAGAGAATAAAGAGGAGCCTGGATTCCGATGACAATTGTGGAGGCTAGACGGAGAGTCGATGGCTGGTTGTGTGTAAGGCCAGATGGAAAAGGGCAGGTCAACGAACCTGATCCCTGATGCCCGCCGTGTCCACTGTCTAATTACGTAGTCTAAAACGAATGGCACCGTGTTTATTGAATTAAAAATTCCGAATAGCCGAGCTACCACCTTTCTTACCTACGGAGCAGAGGTCATTAAGACACGGGTAATTGGAGATTATAAGAATCGTTGGAAATATTTAAAATCCACTTTGCTTGTCAACCGGTCTATTGTGCCGCGGATTTAATTGCTTATTAATTAAATTTATTACCGCGTTAATACGACTTTCCGTTCGGGATAGGTTAAAGATTAATAATACCTGGAGGGCAGCGACTCTTTTCTCCATCTTACGAAAACGAAAACAAGCACATCGCATAACAGACGACGCTTTTATCATTCGCTCCGCATCCTCGGCTGAATTATTTTCACTCCACGCGTTTACACGTCGCAAGTATAACGTTGAAAACGATTTGTTGTTTCTAAATCTTACAAAATTACATAAAACGGTCGATTAACCCCTAACTTTATTCACTCAAGTTACAAAAATTATTCTCCTCGTTTCTTGAAACGACTAAAAAACGAAAATGAAGCAATAAGCATCAGCGTTTTGACGAGTACAAATAAAAAAAAAAAAAAAAACTGTCGAATACATCAACCGATCCGGAATATCGAAAGAAAGAAGTAAAAGAAAAAGTATACTTTCTCACGCGTTCGACGGAATTTTTTGTTCGAAAAATCACAGACGCGGCAGGTATCACGGATTTGAGTAAAGGTTTGGTTTCAATTGAGGAATCGATATGATTATTATTATTTGGGCTGGTTCGAAGGGCCGTCTGCGGTCAGGTAGGTCGAGGATCCGTTGCAGAGGGTTCGACGGGGGCTCGGTTGGCCCGTAGAAAATGAAAGGGGCGCCCGGGTGTTTGTTTTAGGGGGAAATTAGTCGGGAGTTGTCTGCGATGCGGGGTATATAAAACCGTAATTTATACTCACAGCCGGGGAAACAATAGAAATTAAGTTTTCAAAGCGGCGATCGTCGGGCCGACGTTTCTTTGAAATCCGTTCCACCCGATCGATCGATCGAGATCGTGGCATCTACGCGATTTGGAAAAAAGGGTTGCTTTTTAATTCCCGATATTTTCCAACGAAATAACGTATAATCCCGGCAACACCCTGCGTGTGGTTGAAAATTTTCGAAAACTAAACTACCATACCCAGCCCCACTCCCTCACTTTCTGTATTTGTTTTACCCTAAATTATACCGAAATTTCCATAATTCACCTGTAATTTTTACAGCTGCCGCGGACCCTTTTACAACAGGTCAAAAACTCCACCCCGTTATTACTACGCTACACTGCGATATTTCCTATTGTAATACACAAAATTCATCCCCCTTATTCTCGCCCACAGATTCTCCCCGACACCTGACCACCTCTTCATCTCTCTTCTTCCAACCCCCCGCATCACCTTCAGAATAATATCGCCGCATCAAAGTCGGCATATATCATCGTCGATTCGCTCTCTCGATACACGCATAATGTATCGAAACGTTCAAGAGCGATCGTTTAACCGTAATTGGAAGTTATCAAAAATTGTCTCGCGTCGGAAAGATCTCGTTATAATCTTCAAAGCACCCGATCACAAGAGCAAATCACCTCGATCTATCTTTTCTTGTTCTACTTCACGAGTATATTATTATTATCATTATTTCTATACCGTTGCACACACCGTGCGAATTATTTTCCACCCGTATAACGCTGCTAAAATTTATCCAAATCAACTTATGCACATTGATTGTAATTATCGCTTCGGGCGAGATCATCGTAAAAATAAAAATTCCCCTGCAGCGTGCAATTACGCTCGTTGGTTTATAACATATTGTATACCTGGATGCGTTGTATACAACATTATAAAACCGTGCCTTATGCGCGCGTATATACGGATTATTAGTTGTGGTGGTAACATTAGCGTGTGCGCAAGAGACACGCGAGATTCTCACGTCCGTGCGAAATTTACTCGACTCGGTAAGTACAATGATTGAAATACATTGTATTATAATGGGAGGGAACTTTTACCTGCTTCGCGAAATCGGAGGTCGAAACTCTGTTGCGTTACTTTTAGTGAATATACCTGATTGTTTTCTTCGGTATTAACGAAGGCTTTTTCACCTCCCTCTCCCCGATCCCGCACGCTTCTTTCACTCTTTCAAACCAGCTCTGTATTCGTTCCAAATGATATTTCGTGCTCCGGTCGTTTAGCCTCGAAAAAATTGTCCGGCCCTTCGGGCACGCGGCACAAACTCGATTCGAAGTTCTACGAGGCATTCGGCTTCCTTCGAATTTTCGTCTTACGGACATCTCGGTTTTTCGAACTTAGTTTGATTCCAAAATTTTTATCAGAAATGAGAAGCTGGTAAAAAAAAAAAAATACTCGAGGAATTCAATGCCAATGTAACGTGAAAAAGGTCTTCGAAAGAGAATTAAAAATTGGCTGACTGAGAGAAGAAGAATTTATTTACAGGTCAGTTTTAGTTTGCCTAAAAATTCTGCATCATTATATTCTTCCCAAGCTGCAAAACCGACAGCAGTTTAGTCATACCTGATGGAGGTTACGCGTACGAGGAGTAAAGAATCGATTATTTCCGGTCTCAATTTAACGCATATGTAATACATGTATGTTCGTACAGCCGAGTAGTTATAAACTCCTAATTACACGAGCCGCAGCAAGTGCTTTTTGCCTTACGCGCGATTTTGAAGATGACTTTTTTTCGATCAGCAACTGCGTCATCTGCTTATAACGCAGCTTGTAATATTTCGATTCCCGAAGCTCGGCGAGTTCTTTTTCATTCTAGGTATTGCATTCGACTCCACCCAAGAAATTAGATTTTGCCTCCGAGGGGACAGTCGCTCTTCCTTCGGGCGCATATCCTCGCTCGATCCTCGATCACCTGTCCTCGTACGCATCTAATCACGCGAAATCACGAACGAAAATTACTGCTTAGGGTCTCATTTGTGAACGTCTTGAACAATTTTAAAAGCGAATTTTATACCTTGCGTTTCGGTGGGCTGGTCTTTCGCAAGACAAGAATTCATACCCCACCGATTATGGTTACTCATCGAACTTGACGCATTTTCGAAGATTTCACAATTGACACTTTTGAAAATTTTACCAAGGTTTCATGGGACTTGAAAAGTCTTCGTTAAAGACTTTGAGATACTTTGGATAAACGCAAACCATACAAGATTTCTGACGGTTCCAAAACACTTTGCAGTTTTTCACGCAACTTGGAAGCTTTCATCAGATTTCAGGGACAGCTGTGGGTACATCGTAGAAGTTGACACGGATTTAAAAAAAATTTCACCTCATAACACGTAAGATTTTCCGGACTTGCGATTTCACGCAACATTTTGAAACAATGTCGTAATAATTGAGGGAATTTCAAGGACATGTGGAACTCCATTCCTGACAAAACTTTCGTTCGAAAGGCTGTCCTTCGAGAGTATACCTCGTTAGCCGGAGACGCATTGCGAGGGTACGCGAAGCATGGTATCCATACGGGGTACCAAGTGGTTGATTCGAGTCAAAATGCCTAGGTAATAGAGAGGTACTCGAGAGTCGAGTGCCCGGGGGTTCAAGTATTTAAGCTCGGATCTCGATGCACTTGAGAATCCGAGTTAAGGCAGGTCTATGCCGATCATGGGCGGCGTGTTTCGTGCCTGTGTCCGTGTGTGTTATACCTTCAGCTCCGGCTAATCACGGGCCCCCGGCGTTTAGGCAGATGCGACGAAAATTGACTGGTTCCAACGTCATCTTCGCGTCGCGTTACATGCGTACCCTGGTCGGCTCTCGGCCCTGGATGTCTGTTGGTCACTGCAGCGGTTAAAAGGAGAGTTACACACCGAGCGGGCACTTTGATTCTGGTGAAATTTTACACATCGGTAGGTACGTATGCGATTCGGACAGTAAGGATCTAACAGCGGTCGGGGAAACGAATGGAAACCTCCAAGTACCAAGGAATCTGACGATTCCATTCGAAACGAGCGGATATAAAGTGTCGAGGGATCTGGAAATATTTTTACTACGCGAGTCGTTACACGGATGGAGAGCCTGGAAATACTGAAAAACCAACCAATCAAGTTCTGGCTTCTTCGGAGATTATTTTAAATCGCAACGATGCAATTGTACGCGTACAATTTCAAGGTTTTGCTCTCGTTCCATGACGATAGAGTTACTCAACTATCGTCATTGTTATCATCGGTTCGTTTCATGTAAAATAGAATTATTTTTTTTTTTTTTTTTCGTAGTAGACGTTTTTCACTTTGAGGAACAGAATTCTTCACACGTAATCCCGATCAGTATATCGAGTGTCACGTATGTGTGGGTACAGTTTTCATCAGAATGCTCGGAATGATCGCTCGCAAGTAACTCTCCTTGTTAGCGTCGCTGCTGGCATCACGACAACTGTAACCAGGTGGATGGTGCACGTATAAAACGATATCCAATAACTCGAGATTAACGCGCACCTGTATCACTTTATACCGACGATGCATGGCGGCTCTGAATCGGTAAGAGGTACCCCTCTGCTTGAATTATTCAAATCCAGCACTTGACTCGAACGAATCCAGGGCGTTAATAACCAGACTTGTCATATCAACTGTGTTTGTAATCAACCCGTAAGAGTTTAGAATTTAGAACCCCGATGAAGGTCCTTTTCACGCGGTCTGTGTACTTCGTTTCTTTTAAAGATCATCTTCTTCCCCATACGAAAATCCGATTGCGAAGATTGATGTCTACAAACTGAGGCAACGAAGGGGACCAGTTACTAATTTCGATGGCGTTCGGCTGAGTTTCGTTTGCAAGTGGAACAAGACTATGAAATTTTAATGTCAATACGGTTTTTCGTTGCGCACCGTGTAATTCACGCCAAAATCCGTTGCCCCAGGAGCAGCCAAGAGCCTAATCATTGAGGTTATAAACCGTGCGGCGCTGCTCGAAGGGTTCACTTCATCGTTTTCTAATTTTTTACGACACATTTTAGGGGCGCGTGTATGCCTTCTTCTGGCCTGCGAGGGAACGATTTATGAAGACAAGATTGGGCAATTAATTGACAGCGGTTAATTAAAGGGTTAATCTATGACGCCGACCTACCGCGACTCGGATACGTACATTCACGTGTGCGTTTGTGAGTGTGTCTGTTTCTAAATTACATTTTATTTTCCGTACGATTGATGTATAACGTTTTTTTTTTTCTTTTTTTTTCTTACCAACGAAATTCATGGGTCGAATGCATACGGAAGAAAGAAAGAAAGAGAGATAAGAAATAAAATAAAATGAAATAAAATTGAAATAAAAAGTTCAATCTACCAATAGGCAAGTGCAGGTGGGATTAATTAGACGCAACCCCTCCGAGCAAGGGTTATATACCGGATTAAAAGACTCTCTCGAGCCCGCCACCAGCTCTCTATCTTCTTCAGAGTGCCGATCGTATATTGGCAGATGCATAGGCACCCTTCCCTTCCCTTCCCTTCCTTTCGTTCCTTTTCCTTCCCTTCCCATCGGGGTCGGGTCGCGTGTTTTCAACGTACCTATAGCCGAGCGTAAGGGGGACCCCGAAATATAAAATGATAGATGTCGCGTGTAACCCTTGATTTTAAAAGGCACAGAGCATTAATCCGAAAATTCCGAAGTTAATAATTTCAACGCCGCTGCAGTCCTTCGTCGATTCCACGGAATTTAATCGCGCGCCTCCAGCTCTCTGTCTCTCTCTTTCTCTCTTCCAAGTTGACGCAAGGTGGTTGCGCATTTAACGGCTGGCTTTACCGACCCTCCGCTATTCCCCCTTAAACCTATATGCCTCTTCTTTTTATTACTTTATACATTTATTTTTCTTTTTCTTCGAAATTGTTTTTACGTACCGCAACGCGGCGATTCGACATACCGTACGCAAACGATCCTTCTGATAATGCATTTTTTGTCAGACAATAAAGTCCGCGTGCGGAAGCTATAAAATAACCTGCACGGAACAAATTAGGTTGTAATTATAAAATTTTACAGAGTTGTATCGGTCAATTGTACGAGGTTTACTCTGTTCGCACCGTAAATATAATCAGGATAAGATACGCGAAAAAATCAACGATAGAAGCGATTAGCAGTCGATTTAGGTAATAAATATGATTTTACTGAACAATTGAAATTATTCTTCTGATATCTGTTTGTTGAATTAAAAAAAATAAAATAAAAAAAAAAAACATTTCTTTCTCTGGCACTGGGTGTAGAATATTGAAAAGTGCTTAGATTTTACATTGCACAGATATTTTACTTTCACTATATAATGACTGCTGTTGCGAATTTGGAAAAATCGAGAAGCAGGTAAAAATTGGAAAGACTATTGCTGAAATCCATGCACAACGCGAGACGCGAGATCTTTGCGAGGTGAATTAGTTGCGAGACTCCCGAAAGCTGAGAAATGTGTATAAAGGCCCGAGGCTGAGGTTTGGGACTTTAAATCATCGGTGGGGCTAATTGCCAGGGATATTTTATCCATCGCCTCGTGTGCCGGGAGTTAGTCGGTCCATCGATCGTTGCAGGGAACCCGCATGCACCTTAGGCACAGAGCTTAAAGGTGTCTCGACAGCACGAGGCAAGGCAGCACGTGCCGATGTCGAGCGGGGAGATGGACGTCCAAAAAGACGAGGCGGCGGCGAAATTAAATAAGATTCAAAAAACAAAAAGGACCCTCATCCACGGGCTGCCTCGTCGTCCCGACGCGGATTCTTCCTTTTTCTGTGTCGCTCTCCGTCCGTTGTATATGATTTATTTTCCGATCACCGAGCCGAGAGAAATTTAAATAATAGTTGTGCACTCACTGTTACTCTATACAGTCCTCAATTATTTTTATTTTTTTAGCATAACCGAAGAACACGGTTCTGGGTACAAAATGAAAATTGGAATTGTGGCCGTTAACCAGAAAATCTATACATAGGTATGATAGGTGTTGAGGTAAGTGTAGCGGTTATTGACACGTTTAGACCCAATTATTGACCCTTTTATTTTTCAAAATTATAAATTTACGGGACAAAATGTGAATTCTTCGATGACTAAAACCAAGTGCTTAGACGGTTAGATACTGCAAATTAATTTTTTGGTAATTTTATAACCAAGGGTCAAACAGATACGACCAAAAAAGGACGGACAGGGTCAGTAACTGGTACACTTGCCTAACTATTCTTTCAGATTATGTTCACATGTACTTCCTATTCGTTATTTCGATAAATTTGATGCTGAAGCAACAATGAATTAAAGTTAAGGGTACGTTTAACTGAAAAATTTTAGTCAACTAAGGAAACTGATTTAACGGAGCATTGAGAACTGAATACGTCATACAGTTACTTGTACCATATTTACTTACGATTCCAATAATATTCAAACCGTTACGTAATTATATCCAGCATGTTGAGAGCTGTAAAAAAAAATGTGCGCAATTGTAGAGATATTCCGCAATTTTCACGGAGAAATTTTGTGGCTTTTTTTTTTTTTTTGGGTCCGAGTAAGTTGGAATCGTGGCTTGAATCTCGGGAGAATTCACCCCCGAATACCTACATTTGTAACAGAGACGTGTGGAGGCGAGGATCCGGGGCCGCGGGGATATCTTATTATAGAAAATTATCCTCCGGGGGATTTGAGGGGGTCGCTCATTGCGATTAAAACAAATTGAACTCGATTGGACAATGGGAAATTAGTTCGTTAACGATCGTTAATTAATACCTATATACACCCGCCGCCTACCGGCCATTAATTGTGAACAGCAAGGCATTCGGCGTTATGCCCGAGTAAGAAATAATAAACTCGTTCCCGAGTTACGTTGTCTGTGTTAAAAACGATCGGCTGCGTTTCTTACCTGGCGCCTATACTTACGGATTACTTTACGTTCATCCGTTCATCCCCTGCGGTCGATTAGAAAGACCGCGTTCACTTTCTTCGAACACCGATCGGATAATCTCCGGGATCAAATTGACGTGTATATTAAAGATCCACCCTTGTGGATGGATTTTAAAATAAATAAAAACTGTCACACGCGAAATCGATTTGCAAATGTAACACGTAAAAAGTGTTTGCCATTTATTTAAATACGATAAATCGAATGAATGTCAATTCGCGATTTTTGTTCCATTTAAACCGTTTCACGGAAGATCCACGCGATCTTTCCTGATTCAAAATTCAATATCCACAACTCGCTGTTCTTCCAATTAGCTGCATGCACGGTTCTTTTTTCAGTATCAATGCGCTGCACCAGTTCAAAATGCTCAAGCCCGAATCTGATGATGTGCGAAATTTTATCATCGACCTGCACGCAAAGGTGGCCCAATTTCCGAACTTATTTTATATCTGATGCAGACTTACACGATCCTCTTATTCCCGCATAGTATAGACTCCTCGAATATCCGTGCCTTGATATATAGGCTGGATTAGGCGCAACGCGAGCTGACAAGCTGCAATTCTGCAGAGAAAATTATAGTCTAAATTCTGCATCACTGTATTCGATCGATCGTATAGTTGTACCTTCTAATATCTTTCATAACGCACATTTCGTTAATTACTATATTGCAAACACGAGCAGAATATTTTTTTAATTAAACTCGATATTTCGCAACGGGAAACAATTTGGTGGCTTAACGATTTTATTACCGATCAAAGATTTCGAAACAACGCGTTCTCGCCAAAACTCGAACCTATACCTGCTCTGATTGATCCTACGTAACGCGCATGTATTCTCGCAGCTGCCACTGAAAATTTCGAGAGTAGTTTCTTGCGGTTCTTAATTATCGTCGCCAAGTAACTGCACGTGAATCACTTCGCCGAGATTTTAACTCTGCAAAGTCTGATACGTCCGCCTAGATGCCTCCTTCGATGCAGCTGTATTTAAATTTTTCGATAATTAATTACACTGTTCAATTAAGTTCACTTTCATTCAAACCAGTTACAAGACACTCAATCGTAAAAAAAATTCGTAAAATCAAAAAACTGACTGGTAAAATGGTGTCAAGAATGCATGTAATGAACGTTGACAAATAACCCGGTGATCCTCGGTGTAGGTACACGTATATAGGACACATAACGTGATCAGTGGTAATGATTGTATATATATACACACCGACACCAGGTATGTGCATCGTCGGGTAAATGCAGAGCCGAGAATCAGGTGGTTACATAGCATGTCCTGGGTAATTGGTTAATGGATCAGATATACATTCGGACAAGCGGGTCTGCCTATCGTTCGCTGCAGTTGTAGGTATACGTATAGGGTATTCCTACACCATACGAGGAGTGAGTACCGCGGCGCGTTACACGGAGTGCATTACATAATTACGGCACGTCGATCAAGGCCCCCCCCCCCCCCCTCCTCCTCCTCCTTCCCTCCCAAAGACCGGAGTGACGGTGAATCCCGGGGATCCGCGGGGTCCCCGCCAAATTACATCAATCCGAAACCGATAATAATATCCTTCGCAAATAGGCAGAGCTCTCATCGTCGGCGCGGTGCAGCGGCATTTATAAGGACGGCAGCCCTGAGCGGTTCTCTTTGGGTCAATTATTGTTGGTACCTCGTGATATTGATCGGACCCATTAGGCCTCGGTACCGAGGCATTAAACGCCTGATTTTATGCTTCGGGTTGCCTTCAAATTGAACCCCCCTTTTCGTCGGTATCCGTTATACATGTGATACGATACGTGGATTTGGTCGTCGTTTTACACCGAGGCGCACGTCCATCTCGATGACTTTATGAAAAATATTTAGACGCGTTTTTGGAAGGAATTAGCGAGCGTTGGTCTGTAGGAGAAAGAAAATGTTGAAAATGTATCTTCGACATCTTTGAATTTTTCTACAAATTTTTTCGGAACCTATAATGATCATTTCGGTTTTCAACCACATTCCTCACGTTTTGCCGGTTTCTTTATTAGGGTCGAACATTAATGCACGCGGTAAAAAAAATTTTGTTAAAAAACCGAGGCTTCTTCCGTCGCTCTCAAGTTCCCAAGCCTAAGCTGTCGACGCTTAGACGCTTGACTTCCGTCGTTACGGCAGCGTGAAACTCTCGCGAGGACCGCAAAGATGTGTTCAAAATTAAGGAAAGCCCCTTTTCCACGGGCGGATTCCAGCCGTCAACGTGGAGAACCATCAGCCATCGGCATCGCCTATCGTTCCTCGGCGAGTAGAACTATTCGCGTGCCGAAGCAGGTGCACCAGGTCCACCGAGGCAGAAACTTCGCCGGAGATTGCCGTCTGGTTTCCCTAAAAATGATCTAGCTACGCAGGTGCCGCGGAGTTTTCCACTGATCCTGCGGCGCTGCGAAGTGGAAAAGTAGCAGGATACGTCTTAAGTGTCACGAGGGTCTTAAGTTTCCCTCTCTCTCCCTCTCTTTACCTTTTTCTCTCTCATCCGAGGCGAACAGGATTTCGAAAGACGCTGATGTATCGACACTCGGAAGCCAACATGGCGGGAACTAAGAAATTATCATATTTCATGGGTATAATTATAATTATATGCAAATGTGTCGAGCTTCGCCTCGGTGCTTTATGGGCTATCGATTATCGTCGTATATTGGGTGTTAATGATACTTGATGTTTCTTCGCATTTTTTTAACAACCGGAGTGTACGTACGCGTGTTAATTGGGCGTTTGACAAGATTGATTTTGATTGCACCAACTTGACGGAAAATAAATATGTTACCAGTTGTCCATCGGATTTTCTATCGCTGGACAAGTCACGCGTGTCTCTTTTTAGCGACCTTTGTTTTTATTAGGATCGTTGAACTTGGTAGCTAAATTATTCAGAATTATAATATGTTTATATCGTTGAATGTTTCTGACTCTTTCATCGACAATTTCAAAGTGTTCGAATAAAATAGAAGTCGCAAAAATAATATTTTTTCAAGTAATTTTTATCATTATACAAATCAATCCAATTACTGGACGTAGTCCTTGCGTAAAATTCCTTTGTTTCACGAAAGATTCCTTCGTTTTTCACGAAATTTTTTCTCATTGTATTACCTTATACGTTTCATGGCCATTTGTAAAGAATTTTTTGTAAATATTGTATGCACTGTGTCGGAGTTGTTCCAGTTTTATCAATTTGTTTGTCAAACATTGAAGCTTGAATTTTTTTTCCGTAGAAGCATACTTAAAAAAAAAAAAAAAATGGATAGTAGAAATCTTTCATGCACATTATTTGAGCAAATTTGTGTTTCTTGTGAAAATTGAAAACCTCGAATCTATCGGCATTAATTTTTATCATTTATCCTGAATTTCACCTTTTACATAAATAACAAAAGTATTTACGTCTGCCAAATGTCAAGACTAAAAGGTCGAGTTCACTTCTGGCTGAATTCGAAAACGCGAGCTGAAGTTTTATTCCCGATATAGGATACACGTTAAAAAGGAAGCAAGCAAAGAAAACCAAAGTAATAAAAAACGAGAACGAACCGTTGAGGGATGTATAATAGAAGGCTGGTTCATCTCGAGGCGAAATGTCTCTAAGAGATACGCAAAGCATATCGACAGGACGTCCAGCAAGTAAATTGCAACTGAAGGTATACCATAATAATAACTGTTGGTAAAGAATAAAACAGACCACCGCGAAGTTTCGTGCTAAATTACATGCGAATATTGTTTCCTCTTTTTTTACCCAACTTTTTACGCCAATGGGTTTGAGTATTCCATTGAAATCGAGAAAATTACCGCACACGGAGATGCGGACTCCCGATGAAAAGAAGCGGTTATCTTCTTTCGCCCTTTCTTATTCTTCGCTTCTCCTTTTTCAAACCTCGAAGGTACGCGGCGAGCTGCTTCCTCCGTCCCTTCGCGATAGATAAAGCCATTTAGCAGCACGCGACAAACGGCGAGGGTCCTTTTTCCTCTCCCTCTCCCTTTCTCTCTCTTTCCTCTCTTTCGCTCTTTACCGCAGGACGTTACAGTTTCGGCTCGGTCAGGACTCGCAGGCCACCTTCGACGCCGGGTGTCGATCATCCGAAGGATAAGATCCGAATCTGGGATCGGTTTTATTGCGATATACGGGTTCTTCCGCCTGCTGCAGCTTCGCTACCGAAATAAAATCTAATCTACAAAATATCCCATCAACTGCGCGGCTGTGCCTCCGATTAGCTTCGCTCCTCGGATCCTCCGAGTCCATCCGCTCCGCGAAGGACGAGACGCCGACCTGAGACGCGCATCGATGCGTTTTCACCCGGAGTTTCGTGCTTATGGACCATTAGATATAGTAATGATCACCTTTTAATTAAGCAACTAGATAACGTGCACTCTCGGCCACGCATAAGGAATTAATAAAGATGTTTCGAAGCGGTACGCGGGACTTGATACACCCTAATCTAATATCCTCCGTTCGTTTGTTCGTTCCTTTTACACACTCTTCCTCGACGCGTATATAAACCGTCGTGCAGGGTTAATTGACCGTTGATTAATTCACACCTATGGTCAGGTGTGTGCGCAAGGGTTGAAGGAATATTTCCCATGGATCGGAAAAAGAGGAGTCGTAATACGCGGTGAAAAAATTCATCAGGACAACAAATAGGAAGTAATTGTAAGTCCGGCGCGTAAAAAATTTGACGTCTTCGTCTCGTGATATCTGCGAGGTTAAACAAAAAACCGGTCAACGATCAAGTCGGAGATTCTTTCCTCTTGGGTCTCGAAACTGTAACACGCTGCACTGCACATCCCGAGCACGTTGACGCGGCTGAAACACGGGTGAGAGGAGAAAATGGACCACTTTCTTTGCGAACCATTATATACGTATGTATGTGTAGGTATACTTATGCAGATTCTTCCGAGTGTCGAACGTGACGCGGATCTCTCGGGTTTCGAGAGCGTTTCGTACGGCACGAATCCCCGATGCTTACACACTTAATTCGTAGATTGACGCGTTAAACTAATATAATGTAGCTGATGAGCATCCAGGTATGAGTTTGAAACGTGTCGATACGGACAAGTGACTCGGGTAGAAAATTCTCTCGAATAGATACGTTCGGCTGGGTTTGCGTGCGATACCCGAACACGCCATTTATGTACAAAGTTTCGAATTATAACATTCTACATTCCTTCGAGCTAGAACTGCACCCGCGTGTATTACACATTCAGAGATAGTACAGAAGTACGAAGAATTATAATTAACCGCGTTACGTTCAACGGTAATTTCATGAATTTAAAGAATATTTCGTGTGTACCTGACCTTCCGATGCTTCTTACAATGAAATAAAAAGCCCGGCAGGATTACATTATCCAGCGTATGTTACAAGTGAAATTTTAATTTTTTGCCAATGACTGGATGTCACGACACGAAGTGTCAATTTTCCAATAGATTGAAAAGCCTGAAACTTTTACTGATTTTTGTAACTAGAAAATTTTGTATCGTCTCCTTTTTACAATGACTGAGAAATCCGTATTTTCTTACGTCGTATTTGATTTCCTAAGAATTCGTGTAAAATTTGTGCAGTATATCGTGCAAAAAGCTTTTCAGAACTTGAAATTGTCTACAATTGAAGAAAGACTAAAATTAATATTCCATTTTGAAGATGAAAAAGTTCTTTATCAATTACAAGTACCCTGATATGTGCCATCCAATACGACGTGAAAGTGTAATATTGCGAAAATATGAAAACGTTGGATGTAAACGAAGAATGACTGAAAAAATTGCGATGGGAAGAAAACCGTGTGAAAAAATATTACAGAATACGCACGAGTAGCATTCTCACAGAGGAATCTAAAGCTGAGAAGTGAGTGAAGAATAAGCGAGATACACCTTGTGTATGTATTATAGGTACACGTCGAACGTTCGGACGCGTGGATTGCAGAAACTTTCCCAAGTCCATCAAGCGATGGTTTCGACGAGCAGTAACAGCAGCGGCAAGCAGCAACACCTCTGGGCATTGAGCTACGGTGCAACGAGAAACTTTCATGGTAGTGGTAAGAAAAAAAGGATAAAAGAAAAATCACAAAAAAAAAAATACGTGAAGCAAACCGGAAATCTAGGATCAGTCGAGCGCTCCTGGACTCCCAATCAGGGACGAACCAGCGAAGCAAAGGCGAAGTTATCGCGGTCGAACCGACGAACGAGGTGTACAAAAATTAGAGCTCCGGCTGCGATTCTCGTCGGGATAGGAGCTCGGTGGCGTTTTGAATCGATAAATGTAAATTCGGAAAGCAGCGTTGATCGCCTCGGCGAAGACAGAGGTCTGCTACAGGCGGGGGTGTTTTGGGGCAGGCGCAGAACCGAGGGAGCAATTGATGCTTGAGCAACGATTAAACGTTAAAAAGTACCCGGCCTATCTAGCCCTCGAATCGGAATGGGGACGACGCATGCAACCGAATTAACATACGACAATGCCGTTACTTTTTCCGCATGCGAACCCGACCGTGCGGCTCTAATGTTACCGCATTCAGCTTATTGGCTTCTTCGTCGTTGCCGCGTTGCAGGTATACCTCTACCCGCTGGCGGGATTTCTTTTCGTCGTCATTTAACCACTCTGTTATAATTTTATACGCCTCCCTTACGACGATATCCACTCTCGATATCGCGTGTAGGTCTCGTTCTATTACGGCCGAGCCTCGGACTAGTTTCATCCGTTTCCTAAACTTACTTCCACTCCGTTCTCACCATTTTTATTTTGTTTTATTTTTTCATAATTTTTTTTTTCTTTTATGCTCCAACTTCATTACCGTATTCATGGATTCTATGGTGAAAAAAACCCAGAGATATACGGTCCGCACTCATGCCTTGCATTAGTTTTATTTAGTTATACGTTGTACACGGAAACCTGTTAGGTATATCCGATTGTCGGGGTCTTTGAAAGTCCTGCGTTATTTTACCTACGACTATTCGAATAATTGAAATTATATTATATACGTATCCGTTTTCTAATATTTTATTATTTGACACGCGTGATCACCGCGGGAAATCTGTCGGAGATTGGATTTTTCTTCCTTTCTTTTATCACTCGATGTACCCGTAACGGTATCGGATTAATAATAGTCCAGTAACTTGATACCGCGTCATGCTTTTTGGCAGCGTGTGAATTTTTAATAATTATGCAAACATCACGGATGAGAAACAGCGAACACTGTAAGAATTACACAATAAATCTTGAACTTGAAACTATGCTAAGTATATCCTAATTCAGTGCGAAATATGCAAGTATGAATACAAGAGAAATCAGCTTTTTCTTAGGTATTCAGGATACCCGTGCATATGTCCTGAGACTCCGCGTCAAATAAATTGCTACATGAAAATCAGTTATCGCTTGAAAAAAACCTGAAACAAGGAACGAGTTTCAAATCAAACGGCAAACTTGGACGAATCCTCGGCGCATAAATTATGTCAGCCACTTATTAAACTACAGTTATTAACGAATAAGATTTATCTCTAGCAATGATTATTTTCGTTACTTTCCATTAAAGTTTCTGTTAGAATAACCCAGTCTGCGGACCGAGAGGCAAAATTCTGCACAAAATACATTAATCGCGCCGTAATTAGGTAACGATTTCATAGGGAATAAAATCTCGGTATCGTAAATTACCCACGCACACGCGCGCGCACAGACTCGCATCTTTAACAAGCCGCGTACAGGCATCCGGTCGAATTTGACAAGTCCGACTTTCCTGTATACTGTTACTCAACACCTTTCGAACCGCGACGTAAAATCGGTGCAGCTAAATGAGGCCTAAGCGAAGGAATACACAATGTATAATTAAACGTCGGAATAAATCAAAATTTGAACAATGCGAAAAGATTGCAATAATACAAAGGTTACAAAGAATGACAAGAACGAAAGAATTATGAATACAGGGGATGACATAATAATTTCTACCGTACGAGTGTGTCGCGTTTGTGCGTTCAGCTATACACGTCGTTGATTTTTAACACGCGTTCAATGTATATGTATATATATACCTACATACGCGTATGCACACGGATGAGTTTTTGCAAGGTAAGTTAACGAAGAGTAATATAAATACGTTTTGTATATGGGTAGGTACAAACACATGAAAGGTAGCAGCGTTGCTGCCGCTGCTGTTGCTGCAGGGAAAGTGTGACTCCTTGTTCAAGCACCTATACGCTGCTCGGTTTTCAGGTATATAAACGGCGAGTTGGTAGCTGCTGTGGTTCAGTTTAGTGGTGAAGCACCACTCTGCAGCAGGCAAAACTTGCGAGATGAAAATCCAGGTGAGTTTTTTTTACCGATTTTGCGTATATAGATTATAGACGATAAGACTCAAGTGCAGGGGGGGGGGGAAGAAAAAATACAAGGAACGACACTGATCGAAACACCCGGACTTTCACTCTCGCCTCCGTTTGCCGATTATAGTGAAAATTCATTCCACGATATCATCGATAGAGAATAATTATCCCCGTTCATTAATCAGTGTATACTTAGGCTCCGTAACGAATAAGATAATAAATCGTGAATTAAGACCAGTCGGATTCATTCGAATTAACGCGGTTAGAACCGTTAACAGATTTACTTACGTATTCATGTTTATTTTTTATTTATTTTTTTTCTGTTATTTTCATTTTCTAATCCGTCAAGTCGGATATAATTCTAGGTAAGCGCGTATATCGCAAAGGATTAAGAATATCTCCGTTAAACGTGACAAAGGATAAGACCAAGGTATTAGTCCACGTAAGTATACGTATACTTACGTATTATCGAGCCGAAAGGACGCCGCGATGATAAATGGCGAGCATAAATTAGACAAGAGGAAGAGATTCGGGTTACGATTTTCGGGTTCATTAAGATCGCTACAACCGGGGACAGCTTATCGCGGCAATTCTGTCAGCGTGGTCAGCGCGCGTGCCGGATCTTTTCTTTTTTATTCCTGGTGAATTTTTTCCCTGCCATAACACAACGTGTGTTCTCTTTTTTTCTCCTTTTAACCGATTTTATTTTCACCTCCCCCTGATGCAAATCGAGCGTAATGATAAACCGACGAAAAAATGGCAAAAAGAAAAAAAAAAAACAAGTTCAAACAAAAGTACGAAAACTCGAGATCGTAATTCAACTTTCCGAAAAATGTGAAATTTAACGGTCGTCGGTGAGGCGTGCGAGCATGCAGGCGGGCAGACACCTGTTTAAATAACAGGTAACGTATTTTTTTTTCAATGCCCCTTCTCTCGTCCCCAGGTTTTAACGGCCCTGGTGGCGTTGGCCGCGTTGGCTCGGTGCTCTGATGAGTCAATTAAGGAAACATCGGAGGCTGAAAAAAGGTCCGTAAAGTCGGAAGAGAGCGCCGCGGAGGGTTCGGGGAGTGATAAAAAGACGGAGAAACGCGGTCTGCACGGTAGCTACGGAAGCTACGGAGGCGGCGGCTACGGCGACTTCGGGGGCGGTGGCGGCGGCGGTGGAGGTGGCGGTTACTTGCCGGGAGGGAACGGCTACGACCACCAGGAGCACGTCAAGACGATAACGGTGGTGAAGAAGGTACACGTGCCCTACGAGGTGGCGAAGCACGTGCCCTACACGGTGGAGAAGCACGTACCGTACGAGGTGAAGGTCGGAGTGCCGCAGCCCTACACCGTCGAGAAGCACGTACCGTACCCGGTGAAGGTGTTCGTCAAGGTGCCGGTTCACGTGCCGCAGCCCTACACGGTAGAGAAGAAGATCCCCTACGAGGTCAAGGTCCCCGTCGACAAACCCTACGAGGTCAAGGTCTACGTCCCGCAGCCCTACACCGTCGAGAAGCACGTCCCCGTGCCCGTTAAGGTCGGCGTTCCCCAGCCGTACACCGTTGAGAAGCGAGTTCCCTACCCGGTAAAGGTCAAGATCCCGGTACCGCAGCCCTATCCGGTCGAGAAGCCCGTGCCCTACGAAGTCAAGGTCCCGGTCGACAGGCCCTACCACGTCCACGTGCCCAAGCCCTACCCCGTGACGGTGGAGAAGCCCTATCCGGTCGCCGTCGACAAGCCCGTGCCCTACGAGGTTAAGGTCCCCGTCGACAGGCCCTACCACGTCCACGTACCCAAGCCCTATCCCGTCCACGTCAAGGTCCCAGTGCCTCAGCCCTACCACGTCACAAAGCACGTTCCGTACACCGTGGAGAAGCCCTATCCCGTGCACGTCAAGGTCCCCGTCGACAGGCCCTACGTCGTTGAGAAGGAGGTGCCCTATCCCGTCGAGAAGGAGGTCCCCGTGCCCGTCAAGGTCCCGGTTCACGTTCCCGTTCACGTGAAGCATCATCACGAGGAACACTCCCACGGTTCCCAAGGATTCGGGGGCGGCGATTACTCGGCCTCGTCTTACGGTGGCGGGCACGCCGACGGCGCCGAGGATTACGGCAGCTACGACAGCTCTTCGTACTCCCATCACTGATTCGCGAATTATCGAATAATGAGAAGATACTTCCGAGGCTACAACGTCGTGATTTGACTTGATCTTTATTTTTTCTCACTATTTTTCACACCGTCTTATACCATATATATATATATATTTCCAATTTTTGCCGTATGATTCGATTCGTGTAACGTCTGTACTTTCGGTTATCTTGGCGATATGTGATTACTTTTTTTTTTTTTACCATATTTTTTTAAAATTTTCCTCTCCCCGTGTACGTACGGCAGATTTCTCAGAGGCATCGCGACGAACTGAAACTATCACGAGTACCTTATAGTATGTAATATACATTTTATGTATACATGATATTATATAGATAAGACGAGGATTACCTGCATGATATAAGAGAAATGCTTCTTGTGTATCAAAGATTTTAATAAATATATTTACAATATTATATTATTTATAGTTTATTACTTGTTACATCGAATCTCACACGAGTTCGTTTCACACTCGATCTTTACATCAGCTTTATTCCCGACTTCTCTTCGGTATACGTTATACATCCCTACATGCTATAAATACAACTATATGTATACGTATACGTGAACCGGTTCCCGTTGCATATACAGGCTTCTGCTACGGCGTTTTAATACAGTTTTAATGAGGAAAATCCCTGGATGATTATTGGGCTAAAAAACCATAACAAATTCGATTTTAATTACGGTTCTGGAGGCGAGCTCAACGGCAGCGGCGGTCCAGCGGGCTGCTTAAGTGGCAATAATTGATGCGCCAAAAATTCACCGTATACATAAAGTTAATTCAGTGTTTGATGCATGCTTCTTTGGGCTGCACTCGAGCAAAAAATGAACGCGCAGCGCCGCGGGTCTTCGGATTTTAGACCTTCGTTGGAAGTTACAAGATGGGCGCAAATTTTTCACCGTGAACATTCCTGCGCATTACAATAGCGTCGTAATTAGAATCCTTGCGAAAATCGCGAAAAGAAAATTGGCACGACACGCGGTTGGATTGCGCAAACGTGGAGTTAATTAGCTTGCGTGAATTTCTAATTCCAATTTGGGCAAGTTGATAATCTCGCAACGAACTCAAAGCGGGCGAGCTCGACCGATCTCTGAGATAGGGAAGGGGAAAACTATTTTCCTTTTTCGTTACAGATAACAATCTATTGCTTTTAACTGTTACGAAAGCAGCTGATGTCGTCGCACATTCGCACCTGTTTTATACCTGCAACGTATAACAATCGCGATTAAGAGGTGAAGAATTTTTCCTATAACCAATGCAAAACTGTTTCTTGAAAACTAATTGGAAAGCGCAGGAGATAATCGACGCTCTTCGTTATTCTTTATACCTTATTAGGAAAGAAGCGAAATTTAATTAGGTTCACGATAAGCTGTTGCTGCAGCAGCGGTATTATATACAAACAGCGTATCATAGACAAACCGGCCGCTTCCGAGGAGACAGTAGGAAAGTTCTACTTTCTCTGCAATTTCTAAGTAGATGCAATTGCCTTTCGTGCATCTGCTCCCAGCATCGGGTTCAAGAAAAAGCGTGCATTCGTAACAACGCGTCTATTCGCGCAAACGTGAAACGCTGCAGGATGTTCATTGCGGATAACATCGGTCAATAAATCAAATCTTCAAATTTGTCTTTGTGCCCAAGTTGAAACGATTAGTATTTTCTTTACTTTGGTATTCCATACTTTGCTTAAACTTTGTTGCTGTGATCAGAACGTACATATAATCATACTAAAAAACTGTACACTTTGAGTTGTTCAGTTATCTCTGCACTGGACTCAAAGATTGCAACAAAAAAAGTTTTTCGAAAACGATCACGGTTGTTTTTTTTTTTTTTATTCTTAAGGTGAAAGAAATCCGATCAAAATACGCATTTAGTATACAAATCTACGGAAGAAACAAGATCTCGACTGGTCCGATCTGAGATCAATGAAGCATTTCGACTCGTTATTTACACGGTAGATACTTGGGATTGATGATGTTCGTCACAGCGAGTTGGGCAGTCGTTGGCTCGCGCCTATTTTAACGCAATATCGACGCGGAAGGTGAATATGTATATATGGTAAATACGCGTGTACGTATGTATGTACATACATGTTATTACCTATGCTGTGTACAATGCTGGCGAGTTTCGTGAAAGTGAAAAGAAGACGCAGAAATCGGTCAGGCATAACGCATGCAGCGACACACTGTTGGCTCCGTGGTCCGGCAAATATACATAACGTATATATATATATGGCAGATACTTGTACGGAGGAGGGTATAAGGTACTGGACACACGGGAACCTTCCCCTTTTACCGCATTCACGATACATTTCCGGTTTTCTATAACGATGCGTCACGATAATAACACCGGTACGTATCTACGTGTAGGTACGAAGTACTGTATCATCATTGCGCGCTCGCCGTTCCGTTTCTCGTCCTTTCCTTTTCATTTTATTACACCGCGAACGCGAGAACTGGTCTGCCGACGGTAAAAAACGCGCGTATCGGGTTCAGGTACGATTTTTTTCTTTTATTCCGGTTCATTATTCACTTTTTTTTGTCATCTCGCAGAGCCACGATGCCGATTGTCCAGAATGCTCAACTCTCGAAAACCAAGTTGATGCACCATTGACCCGGATTTTTGAAACGAGGTTCCGAGAGAAACGATATTTGCATTGTTGGCAACCGAGTTTTTGACCACTCGAATGACAACTGTCGAGATTCTCGAAATTCTTTGCAAACATTCGCGGTACTTTCTCTATATTACGATCGTCCAAACCTTTACAAAATGGCGGCGAAGAGTACAATCAGCTGATCGTTTTTACCAGATTATACGGAAATTCGAGATAAAGAAAACGTCGTTCAGTCTACCAGGTCATTATTTCGATAGATTGCAAGGCGATCTTGAATAAAATCAACGATACAGAGCCCCGTTCGGATTTCTCGAAGAAATTATCGAAGATGAATATCTCCCGTCACCAGATATCGTTTAAAAAAAGTCTATGTCTCGGCGATGCTCCTGAAAAGGTTAGAGCAAGGTGTCAGTACGATCTCGGTTTGTTCGAGTTCGTGGAAACGTCGAGGCTGTTACTTGCGGGAGGCAATTATCCGACGGGCAATGCCTCCGAATGGCAGGGCGTTTTGATGGTATAGGAGCGAGTGTTGGCGTCTGATAGGACGACTGGGTTCCCCGGGGAGTTCCGAGACTCAAACGGGACTAGGGACTACAGGGACTATCCCGTCTCCCATCACACTCGGTTAATTACGAACCGAGAGTCTCGAGCCATTCTCCCAGGCAGCACCCTCGCCCGTTATATGCCGCGGGGGTTTCACCCCGAGGAGGTGGAGTCTCCGCCATTTTCCAACACCCCCGCGTCACTCGGGTTCATCAGGGTCGCAGGTTCTTAGGCCCGTCGCCCGTGACGCGACGTCTTTTAAAAGAACACGAGGCGAGTCGCGAGATATATCGCCGAGCTTTGCCACTTTCGCAGATCGAGTTTTGCGATAATATACCCATACTCGCGGAATAATAATTCAATTCGTAGGAAAGAAAACAAATAAACTTTATTATTCCCCGAAGTAAGCGTATGTAGGTTTATTACGTTAGATAATTATCCACCCGTGGTACGTTTACTTGTCCACAAGTTCGTAATGTTATAATTAATCACGGTGTAATGATCGGGTAGTAGCCATGGGTACTTAAACGTTGCATAACCACGTGGTTACCGTTTAGTATATGGAACGGAATAGAACCGTTTCCGCTTTCGAAATACACAGGTGTAGATAGTGAAGTAACAGACGTCGTCGCTGCAGCTTGAATATGTACTCAAATTTCATGCTCACCTTATAAAGTTATGAGAATGTTGTAAGTGATTCGTGTTACCGACAGCGGTAAAACTCGTCTATTGGGGCTACTATCGGCGAATAAACATCGCGCAATTCTCAACAAAACCACTCTAACTCATTTTGATTTTACGTAAAAATAAAGATATAACGTAAAGAATACGAAACCGTGATCGTGATTTCTTATTCTCTATATCATTACTTTATTTTTTCGTAAAAGCATACTGCATTCCTGGTTTTTTGTACAGAATTGCATATAGAATTCGGCCGCCTCTGATGATAGCGAAAATAGAATACATCTAACGCAGTCGGTAAGGACAGACTATAGCATCCCCTTAAGTGTTGCGCAACTGTCGATTAACTCGTTGCAAGAAATGATTTATCGAGACGCGGACCTTCTCCTTTCGCTGAATTTCTTTTTTTTCTTCTCGCTCTAACGCGCGTTCACTTTTCGTTGAATTTAATGGAAGTTATGATGCGGGATGTGACGAGTGTCGCTTCGATCCCGGGTGAATACGCTTTAAACGCCTTCCACAATCAGCGAGTGCCAGCGAGAGCCGAGTGAGCGAAACGCGAAGGCTTTAAGCCGGCGAATCGAGCCAGGTTTGAACGGTTGAAACGTAATAATATCCAATAATCTCGCGGGTCAGGGAGCCGGGGCAGGAGGGATAAAAAGGGACGTTTTATCGCGATTTCCCAGTCACCGTCAGCCAACCAGGACCGTTCTCATCGCCAATCCCCAACGACCAACGGACGGAAGCATCGCGGCTCGGTTTTACAGAATCCCGGGCGAAATTAATTATTGATTTCGGATACCAGCATTCAGAACGTTTTAATTGAAATTAAACCGTGGCTATAACGTATATACACATAGACGCGGAACTTCCCACTATACATTTTGTTCCGAGTCTATGTACCGCGTGACTCTCGAAGGCTTTCAAACTTTTCACCTCTATTGATCCGGTCCGTATTGATTTCTGAAACAGGTTTTTTTAATCAAACTCGAAATTCAACTATACGAGGATACGGCTTATTAACAAGAATACGATCAAATCAGTCCACATATTTCCGTCGATACGATGTACTTTTTATTTTTTTCTTGCGGTACTGAAAACACCGCTAATTTATCACGAAATTGCAACACCGATTGCAAATATCCGCCATATGTCTCAACGCTTGGCCCACCTCGCAACTTCGACATAAGCGGTTGACTAAGTAGTCTACAATTTTACGGTCATATAAATTTTCGTCACATTTTCGGCTTCGATAGAGTAAAGAGCCGTCTCGATCGTTTATATCTAATTGACCATAGACGACAGCGAGTCGCGATAAGATTTTCATCGAGTTTGACGCCATTATGTATTAGAAAATTCCCTGAAACACATATTACATTAAAAACGTTAAAGAGATAAACATGCTTAGTTCAAAAAGTAAGCAACGGCACGAATCATGTATAGCGGACAATAAAACTAGGAGAGATATTTCCATTTGAGAAATTTTTATTCTATAAAAGGTTAATAAGTGCGACACGGAATGAAGTTAGCATAATAGAATAGGGAAAGTTCGATTTAGAGAATACGTATGAATTTGATAGATCTCTTCAGGCGCTAGAGGTAGATGCGGCTCCTGGCAGTACTGCGCGATTATCTGACTTTGGTTTTGACTGTTCTTCCTTCAACGACGGCTGGTTTTTTATGATCTATGCAAAAGCATTCCAGAAAAAGGGGTTAAAGAAACAAAAGGCTAAGATTATTTTTCTGTTGCGACTGGTCAATACGTTGATATAATATGGAGATCAGTAGCAGTGAATGTACGAAAACAGTAAATAACTACACAACTTTGCATTCACTGCTGTGTCACTGTGGACAAATATTACCTAATGTCGAGCCCACGAGGGCATGTTTCTGAAATTGAAGAATGATCGAAGATGGACGTTCGTTTTAAAAAGATGTAAGAAATCTATAATAACACACCCATCATTTCTGATGTTTATGGTAGCAGGAATTTGACACAAAGATTCAAAAAATCGGGAAGTATCGAATACTTGATTGGGATGTTTCGGATCAAAGGTGTTTCTCTCAGCTAGGAGAGTCAACGTAAGTATTAATTGTAGAATTTTTATATTTTCCTACCGGTTTTGTAAACCGTTAGATTAAAAAAAGACGATAAAATTATAACATGATTTCTCAGCTTCCGAAATTAAGTATAGGTAATTCACAGTAATTTCATTCACGTAAGTATGTTACTTTGACCCACGATTTTACCTATAATGTTCAATTTCATACTTTCAACCAAAATCGTGTGAAAATTTGATTTAAGCAATGTCTTTGATCACCTCCTGTAGCTCCTCCTTTGTAAACATATAGAACATTTTCCCGGGCGTCATTGTCATGACCTCGATGTTAGTGTCGCTTAACTTTTCCTCCATTACTTGCTTCAAAATCGTCAGGACAGACGTTATGGCCTCCTTCAGAGTCATAGACTGCACAAACAAATGAAAACCACCATCGTCGACATATTGTAAAATCGAAATGAACACAAATATCCACGCTGCATTGTCTATGAAGCTTCTAAAGCCATCTTCAGAGAATTAGGCTTCACTTGAAAATTGCACCATTCCCTGCGAGTATTACCAGGGATCTGTTACACTCCCGGATCAGTGGTCATTGGCATATTTACATTTTCTGTCTCCTCTTCAATGCAAAACTACAATGCAATTGTGAAATATAACTAATTTATACAAACCTTATGGTAAACTTCTTGAAGCGATTGTTGAGCCCCTTCGCTCCCCGAGCCAATAGCCATGGCGTCGAATTGAACGAAAGTACCAGATGGATCCATGTGAAACAGTTGTGGTCCATGTTCGTCAATTCCAGCAAACAAAATTGCGACACCAAAGGGTCTTGACATCGCGCTACCATCGTCGTCGCTATCCCCGAATTGGATGGCTAAATTAGATACGGCTTGGGCAGCGGATTCTACGGTCATTTTTTCATTATAAATGAACCAGTGGTTCTGGCATTCAACTCTAGCTCTGTCAATTAGAGTCCTTGAGTCCGCCATGAAACCAGAAGACGCACAGCCAATGTGCTTATCGATTTCAACTATCTTTTCTATTGTCGTCGGCTCCATCAATGGCGACGTCACACGCTTCTCTACCGCCAGGACAACACCTTCTGATGTCGATATACCAATTGCTGTACATCCCAGCTTGATCGCTTGGTTGGCATATTCCAATTGCAGCAAACGACCTTCCGGTGAAAAAGTATTCACACCGCGATCGTATTCGGAACGTGTGAGAAACATCTGAAACGAAAACAAAAATGGGTCAGGTGATATGCTTCTTTCATCACGTTCTCCAATTTTCTTACATGCAATCACAGAATTGTTTCTTTATATTACAGTCGACTTCAGAATCAATACCGAGCCACCTCAAATTACACAACTGAAAATTAAATCCGAATTACTGGTGTATCTATTGAAGTGTATACAACCACTGATCTAGCTTGCAATTTCGATTATATCTCAATACAAAGCGTCTAACTGCAAATCAAGCGGATAAGCAGCAGCCGTCAATAAAATATTAGTACATTGAAATTGAGGTTATGTTATCACCGCTGCTGACAAGTTTCATAATTCATACATGAAATTGCATCGAATATTGTAAACCGTATTGTTTATCGGACTTCAATATATTATTTTTGGAGAAATATACGAAGTTATTAACAGACAAAACGTTCATCGCATTGTTCGTGCAGGTTATGCATGATGACATTGCAAAACATTACGGCGTTACACCGGTCACTATTACGCCAGGATTGAAACGGCATTCGGATTTATTTGATCTCTGAATTATAATATGTAAAATTCACGTCTTACCGTCTTATTCCGGGTAGTGTAGGGTCAAAGTAATTCTGAATATACGACAACGTTACGGACCGACTGCACTAGCTCGTTACAAACGCGCCAGTCACGACAGCAGATTGGCGTGTAGTTACTACAGAGTCAAACGACGCTTTGATTTCGCTCACAATTTTAGCCATTATTCAACGGTGTCGCAAAAGTACGGCAAAAAAAACGCAAATCAGTTATTAAAAGTATTTATGGTGAATATAAGGATAAATTAATCTATTTTAATATGGAATTCAATGACTTATACCAAGACAAATTCGTAATTATTTTGACTTGTGTTGTTGAATCATCTCAACGGAGTTTGACGCAAGGTTTGACGCACGTGCCCGGCGTTGGAATCTGTCAAAGTGCTAAGTGATGAGAAATGTCAGAGTAAAATCTTTGGTGGAAGAGTTATGAGTTTGTATCTATAATTTGTTCGAAAAACAAATCGCGGCAGATTCAATCTTCGATGCTGTTCTCGGTTTGAAGTGTAATAATGGATACGAATGAAGCGAGGTTAGAATCGTGTATCCAAACAGAGGATTGGGAAACGTTATTGAGCATTCTGAAGCCCAAGTTTTTTCCGAGGGCTGAAAATGGGTATGTTAATAAGTCGTGCGTAACGAGTCGCGAAATTTCAGATCCTGACAACGGTATATTTACAAAAGATGGCATCATAACCTCAAACTTACATTATGTTCTACCTCTTAATTTCAACCTTCGTTTATTTTCCAGAAAATTGGTGAATCCACTCATTGTCGCCAGGATATCTGACGCCCTGACAAACTCTCCCAGGAATGTGCCTATGAGGGTAAAGATAATGCTGATAAAATGCTTGATGAATTCATGTGTGAACGGCTATACTCCCAAAGAATATGATGCGCACACATTAACACCTATAGAAAGTGAGGATTTTTATGCAGCTCTTGGGAGAAATTACGCTAAGGTTTCCATTGGCGACTCAACAGACGAACATGGTTATCCTTTGCTTACTCATTTTCCTTACAACGGTGTGGCCAAGTGGGCTGCCGACTGCGTTGTGCAACATTTATTAGATGTGAGAAAATTATCTGATGACGAACTCGAACTTCTCAGACTATGTGTACAGTTTCTATGTAATCTTTGTAAATATTCACCACCTGCCATTCACGACGAACGCTTTAAGGAAGCAACGATGTAAGACGTTAAATTATTTAGATGAGAGTCTGACTAAATTTTTTCCTGCATATTGATGTATGTATTTTTACACAGGATGCTCATTCGGCACGATCATTTTCCAGTCTTGAGGGCAGTCTGCGCTTTCATTCATAACGTTCTCACTGTTTGTGAGGAAAACTATTACTCTGAAACAGCAAAGAACGAGTTGACGATATTGTTAATCAAGCCAGTCAAATTGGGAATTCCATCAGCAACCGATGCTCTAAAGTACTTATTGGAAAATCCTGGGAGGCTTCAAAACGTTTACGACAAAATATTGATCGAAGACAGACTTTATTTGCTGGAATTTCTCCTGCAGGAGTTGCGTAACTCTGAGCTTAATCTTTCCCAAGAGGTTATATCTTTTTTATCAGAACGCTTCAAGAAAAAGAGTGATTTGGTACTGAAAACGGTGAACTCGTATTTGGACGGCACTGAGCCGATGGAGATCACAATACTTTTGGATATACTTGGAGTTGTTACGTCGAGAACATCGTCCAGTAACTATTCTAATAATCTTCAAGAAGACAAAAGCCTGCTAATCAACTGTATATGTGAGTATGTCTGATCACTGTCTATCATCGGAAAAAGAAGTATGATCTCATTAGAATTAAAAAAGATTTCCAATATTTTCAGTCTTATTGAAGTCGTTGCACATGGTTGGCAGGGAATCTGACAATTTCTTCACACCTGTGCAAAAACTCAGCGAGCTCGCGCCGAGTGGAGAAAATTCTTCCGGCCACAAAACCAACGATATCCAGTCTCATCCCGCTTTCGGATTTAAAGCTGGACTGATTCGAGTTATTGGAAACATGGTACACAAACATAAGGCTAATCAGAAGTTGGTGAGTGAAAGGAACTTGATTACCGAATCATCGTTTGTCGATTTCGGTATCATAGAGTCAAATAATTTATCTTGTCACGGAATCATGAGTCTGAAGCAATTTTAAAAATAAGCCTTGCCTCAATCAATGCAAATTTTGTTTTTACCAACGTTCGCTATACGAGCTCATCAGTAGTCAGCTCTGTCTGCTTTATCGTCTGCTTATTCGTATTGGCAGTGAAGGCATCCCCGGGTTATCGATATTCTTGTTCCTGACTTGAATCGGAGATTCTCTATCTAACCGACAGTCGACTAGCCTCGTTATTATTGTCGATACAGAGACGACATATTTCTATTCTATCAGCGATCTATAATATCGAGACATGTTAAAAGTACAAATTAGAACATAACATAACGAGAACCGTAACTTTAAAATTCCGCTAAATTTTGTCACCGCTGTAACGCAGATCAACAATAAACAGGGTATGGAAATCGATGGTGTTCGCGATGAAAAATCGATTCGTTTATCGTTTTATTACGCTTGGTAACGAACAAAGAGAGAATTAACTGCTTTAGCCCAGCTATTCGACACGGTCATTAGTTACAATCCGATACTTCATTAGGAATTTACAGTACACCGTAGCACGATCGCAATGACTGCGGTAATTCATTGGTATATACGCCGTACAACGCGACTGCAACCTGGCTGTGTAAATGCTCACGATGTTCTGTCATGTACGAATGTGATCGTACACGTTACGTACCGATCAATCGTTCTCAAGTTTCGGAGAACCGGTCAAGATTACTGCTAACCCGTTCCCTCTCACATACCCACATAGCTACCCCTTAACAGCGAGCGACAGGCAATACGTGTACACAGTTTTATGCGAGTGAATTCGGCAAGGTGATTTCTCGAGTTTTTAGCATTGATCGAATTCGAAGTCATAGCTCAGCTATTCTTGCCATCGTTTCGGGTCCCGCGTAATGTCGCTCGATTACTGAGGAGTGCCGGAATTTATTGTACAGTCGAAATTAAATCGCAAGCCTGCCAATGGCGGCCATTTTAATTTTATATGATTTATGAAAAGTGTTCGAATTTAGAACAGTATTTTTTTCCGACACAGGACGTGGACTTAAATTTATATTTCAGTGTTTATTCGAAAAGAAATTTAGGAAAACATGGTGGCAGTGTGTTGAAAATTGTTTTAAACATTCCGTGGAGATGTGTAAACATCGCAAAAATGGTTTCATAATTTTGTAACAGCTATTCTTGAACTCCTAACGCTGATTTGTCCCTGCAGGAAAATGGCAAGCTTGAGCGCCCAGTGTCATTATAAATTTGTTGCAGCTTCGAGAAACTGACGGAATTCCGTTGCTCTTAGATTGTTGTAACATGGACGCAAGAAATCCACGTATCCTTGACAAATAATCGGATTGGCGCATGATTTAAGATTCTTTTCTTTCTATCCTTCAATTACATGCCAAATTTTTCTTAACGCTTGAAAATTCAGTAATCATGCAGTGGACGATTCTTGCCATGAGAAATGTCTGCGAGAATAATCAATCTAATCAAGACGTCGTTCGAGGTTTGAACAAAATCGGTGTGGCTGACAGCGCTGTACTTCATGAAATGGGATTAATTTTACACGACGAAGGAAAACCTGGCAAAGCTGTTGGAATTGTTCCTTTAAAACGAAATTAACTTGTTGAAGTTTTGAGGTAAATTGAACAACTGCGTTGTATAAGTATAAGTGAATAACTACATTCATCCGTATGAAAAAAAATGCACAGGTCCTATTGCATAACGATTTGGTAATCCGCCCAATTCTAACACATTATCGAATTATGAATTTCCATTTTGTGATGATTTAATCACCGGTTCTGATTCTTTTGAGCTGTCGATATATATGATGACTGATACAGGAAATCGACGATCGCGAAAAAGTGTATAGGTACATATAATGTATTAGGCTTGTAATATATCGCTTAAATATATTTAGCGTATGAATAAATCGATCATAAACATGTCGCTGGAGTATAATTCTTGATTGTAAAATCCTATTACACCTATAATTCGGCAATTACATCACACATTTGCCCAGCGATGTATATAATCGTGCGAAATGCGTTGTTTATACCATACGGGTCTACAATATACATATAAAAAGGTGTATAATGACAGTTACGTAAGATTTTTATGTGTAGTATAGGTATTTTTTAACGGTACAAGTTTCTTTCGACTGATTTATGAATAGAAATAATTTCTACAAGCTTGTGCGTTTACAAGGAGGTAGAAAATCACTCTGAACTATCGTGCTACAAATCTTTGTCATTTCTGTTAGCCTCTCGTTTTATTTTCCCCCCGTCATTTTCTAACGTCGTATGCATAACTCCGAAGTTGAGGAATTAACTCCAGGAGATAGGAATATCCAAAGTGAGATGGGAACCGCGAAGAAAAAGAAACACGAGAAGAGGAAGCGAGCGACAGGTAGAATAATAATTTTCAATCGGTGAAACATCGGAAGCTATATTGAGGAAATAAATAAAGAAATTAAAATGATAAAGAAATAGGGAAAAATTGAGTAAATATAAAAGAGGGGAAAAATGTTACTTTTTCATTCGCCGTTTATCGCCTCATAAATATCTCGGACTTGAAATATTAGAAGTGGAAATTATACGGTATATTTCGTTTACTACAGCGGGAAAGAGTTATTCCTCGTATAATAAATTCAATTCCCAACTATGTAGCTGTAGCAACGTGTGGCTAAAGCAGCAGCGACTCGGCTCTTCGGTTACGACGAAATCAGATATACTTAATACACCGAAGCGATGTGAATTCACGAGCTCGAGTTGCCTGACTAGACGTACAATCGAATCACATCTAGACGTGTACAAGTTTCGCCAACTTCCAGCTCATCTCATATCGCGTATTACGTTCACAACACACCTTCGGCAGGATTTTATTTTTCTCCAAGAAAGGTACCTAAGTACATAAAGATATATAACAAGAAGTATGTACTTACACAAGAAGCGGTTCTAATGCAACGTGTAACGCGGTTTATATGCCTACCGTTCCCTCTAATCGGCATCGCAAATCGGCTTAAACTGACGGTGCTTTATGTTCTAGGTTCTAGTCCAGTAGACCAAAGCCTCGTGCCATGCGCTCGGATAAACGCTCCTCGCCGATTCGCCAAGAAGGAAGGAACGTGTTTTATGCCTTCTTCTCTCACAATGCCGCATTCGTTATATGTAACAGGGTTTCCATATTTGGCACGATGCCGTGAGAAAGTTGCAAATATTATATACATAGGCGACCGAAGTTATTTTTTTTATTTCCAACTTTCTCACACGCCTTCAATGAACACGCGCTTCAAGTAATCTTATCGTGTCAAGTTGTACATTCAATTTGAATATTAATGCGTTGCATTACATTTTACGCCATCAATCTTGTACTCGAGGCATTATTACAAGCGATTAACGTTAAATTTCACCGTCTGATTTGATAGCCGCGTCGATAATTACTCGTTTTAATTATAACACCTGCGAATTAATCCCCGAATATGAAATTTGCAACAATTTAATTTCCGTTTGGCGCTTTGAAAATTGTCGATATATTCTGTATCGCAAAGTTTTTTCAAATTTCAAAACATCAATAAACACGTCACGAATTTTGGTAACATTTGTGTACAAAAAATTTTTACCACCTGCATTTTTCTATCCCATTTTTTTATGTAATCAGCTGGTACGAGTCGACTTGGATTTTTTTCCGATGCAAAATACCAGACAGTAAGAAGCGCCGTTTGTACGCGATGTGTGAGAGAGAGAGAGAGGGAGGGAGAGAGAATGAGTCAAAGTGTTAGCGAAAAATATCGATAAATTAGTTGCGTAAGTGCTTTTACGAGATTTAAGAGTTTAATTACTCGCGTTTTAACTTCATCAATATTCATGCAACGCGTGTTACCAAGATAACTCTGGCATCGGATCCCAAGTTACTTTAGCACCTATATAATATAAATGCATACGTTGGTACATACATGATATTTTATGCATGTGTATCGATTATATAGCATACTCGTCGAAGATCAGCGACCATTATACCGCCTGCATAAACGGCACGTCGTCTGTAACAAGTATCACTTCTAATTGCGAAAATTCCGAAGCTCATATTACGCACAGATGCAGCCAAGACGTGATTATTGTCTGTGAAAAATTCGATTTTTTTTTTGTTTTTCACAGAACACAAAAAAAGCACGTCGGGAAGACAGTTTTTTCGCGATACTTGTGAAAAATCTGAAACTAACAGGACTTGGCAACCAAGGATAAGAGTTTGTAAAGAAAATTAGCAATTTTTTTTTTTTTTGAAAAATCAAAAAAATTATATACAAACTGCGAAAAACATGATCCTTTAAAAAAATCCAGAAAAAGTAACAAGGAGGAAAAGCTATATGTTTGTCGGTAAGACATTTAATAGCAATTTATTTCCAGTATCATTTCGTTGTAAAATTCTGTAAGTTTAAAATTTTTCATCAAACAGTTTCCGAGACCATCGCGAGAGTTTGTCAGACAGTCCGACAGATCGGCATTTTTGTAAAAACTTGTTGTTCGGATTCCAAATGTGTGAAAACGTGAAGATTCGTTGAAATTAAAATAAGTGATTTTCGACCGAAACTAATACTTTTCTTTCATCGCCAAAGGCAATGAAAATTAAAAAAAAGAGATATGGAATGAAGGGATACTGAGGTGTTTAGAAATTTTCTTTGGTACGATGTATCACTTGAAAATGACAAGACATATTCAAATAGCCAAACCAGCATATTTTTAAAAAAATGTTCAACTTCTCGCTAAAGTTTCTGCGAGCTTATAAGTTGCGCTGGCTTTGATTTGGTGCTATTCATAATTTTCTGCGGGGAGAAAAGCCAAGACAAAGGAAAATCGTGGTTATTAAGGGCGTTGCCTAGCCAGAAAGCGCGGGCTACTCCGCTTCCCGCGTTAACCGTGGCGAGAGAGAGGGTAAAGAAACAAGTGAGACGGAGCAGCCGAGCTGTCGCCGGAGTGGGGCGGGTGACGCGGCTATCCTCTTCCACCCCTCACGGGCATTCGGTTTCAAATACTTTTAAACAGCCCAGTGTATCGCGCTCGGCACGACGCAGCGCCTGATGAATAATAGAAAAAAAAGTAGACTCCTTTCAGATTCCACTTGAAAAATTTACTAGTAATACAGAATTTAATAAGGAACCCGAAACTATTTTTTTTATAATTCGAAAACTTGTCATTAATGAGGTAAAAATCGTCAAATATTTGAATTGTTTATAAAAATTGGGATTTTCAATAATGTTCAACATTGCATTTTTTTTATGAAAGCTTATTCGTTCACCTTCCGAATGCACTGTAAATGATGTCTTTACGTCGAATAGAACCGGATATATCCGAGCTCCTTTTGGATCAAAATTGAATGATTGTCTTGTAACTTTCGAAAACAAACATAATTCGGACGAACACCAAAATGCGTGTCGATTCTTTTTACCTTTATTTCATGTGAAAAAAAGTATGAATAGATTGAAAAAATACGAGGTCATTTTTTGATTGACGTGACGTAGAATTCCTTATACGTATGTTGATATAGATATACATTCTTCATATTTCAACGAAAATTATATTCACCGGCGTCCGTATTTCTACGCAATGCGATCACGTGACTGGTAATAGTCTAATAGCCGGTATTCATAGTCAGGTTCGATTTGCAGGACTGTCTTGAGGCAGCTCAAAGCATAGCTTGATCGGCTGAGAGCTCTTCCTAATACAGTCTCGAAAATAATACGTAACTATTTACGAATACCGGCCAGACGTCGTCACAGGTCATTTTAAATTGAAAATGCAACGAATAGCTGTGAGCAAATTCATGATATAGCAACGAAAATATCATCAATCTCCCAGGTCTCACCACGTGGAGGTCGCTATCAAACAGAGACCCGCCTAACCCGTCCCTACCTCCCAACCATGATCGGGTTTGCACCAAACAAATACAAAATGATGAAAAATAATATAAAATGGTAAAAGTAAAATTGAACTCGTTTAAACTTAATAAACATAATCACGAAATCTGTATGAGAAGGATCTCATAGAAATTAAATTGAAACAGTATAAGTGAAACATGACAGTAATCTTGATAAAGAAAATTGATATAACAAAGCATCGAGCATTGTATACATTATATGGCTAAATAAATTCTATAGAAAGCGCAAACTATGGAAAGTAGTACGGAAAGTAGAAAGTATTCCTGGAATGAATAATCAGATACATAATTATAACGATATGACTAGCAAATTTTTAGCACAGTAATACATATAACTAACTAAACATAAATCACAGAAATATTGCACGTAAGCTATATACAAAGCTATTATATTTATGTACATATGTACATATATTTAGATTACAGTGTTTTGTCGTCTGTCGGTCGTGAATTTACTGTTTCTTACGCGCGGCCTTATCTGGGCTTCGACGATTTGAGGGGGTTCGCGGATTGAGCGTTGTCGGGCGCGTCTAGAATCTACGATTTCGGGTTACAAACAAAAGTAAAAGAAATCTGCTCATTTATTCTCCATTTTTTCGGTCCAGAATTTATCGTCACGTTTTATTTTATCAAAAATCAATCCCTTTGACGTCCAAACTATAAAATAGCACCACTTCCTATTCGTAATGTGTAGAAGACCTTGGACCTGATACATGTAATTATGAGAAAGCTCTAACTTGGCTTTTCCACCGATTATTTTCGTCTCAAATATTAATTCTGTATCCCAAAAATCTATCGAGGGAGCGCAGCGAGCGAGCAAAATTTTGAAATGTTCAAGCGAAATCCCACAAAAAGTACTGATATCCCCAAAAAGCATCTCTGTTGCAAAAACCTTTCGCCAAGTATATTAATTTGACAGCCACCCACAAAACAGCCACCTACAAAACTGTCATCAAATCAGATACTGCTGCCAAGTATAATTTATTTAGAAGCTAATGATGATTTTGATATACTATAACTAATGACGACAAAAAAAAATTGAAATCAAAATTGATATTGAAAAAAAAAAATTGGAGATAGTGGTAAAGGCGGGCTTTTTTAAAACAAGCACAAGAAAATACAAGTCGAGCTATATCAATGTTGTAATGGCAATATAAGCATGGGCCCGCCAGGACCACGTACTCCAATTGTTTTTTTTTTTTTTATCAAAATTTACGTTTTTTTTTTTTAGAATTTCAATAATGACTTCAATTTTTTTTTTTTTTGTCATCATTAGTTATAGTATATCAAAATCATCATTAGTTTCTAAATAAATTATACTTGGCAGTAGTATCTGATTTGATGACAGTTTTGTAGGTGGCTGATTTGTAAGTAATGTGTGCATGTATGATTACCCCAGAATTACGTCAAGTTTATTTCTAAAAACAAAACGCGCGTATTTTAGTGGCCTAATACGTACGCGCCGTATTTACTTTGTATGGAAAATTCTGCCAGGTACATTGTAATTTTACCTTGGATACTTAGGTAGTCACAATAAGTGATAAGAATATTCCTTATGATCGACAAAGTGTAAACACTCATGCTAATTGCCGAATATCGATTTCGATCATTTAACCTGAACACGTAACAAATTGATGACATATTTTAGCGACTAATGCAAACCGGGCTAGTACCACACGTCACAATGCATTCTAGTTTATATTTTCGTATGTATAAAAAAACTAGAGAATGAATGTATACTGCTATTATGAACAGCACTATCGGCTCTTGAAAGTACCTTCTTAAATTAAAGCCCTGCGATTGTTCGTACTCAAGTGATTGAATCTCGAAGTCAGAGAGGGTGCACCATCAATCATATAAATAATTCGATTTACCTCATTTTTTCCTGAAATTTAGCCAAAATCTTTATGCCGGGTCGTTTCTTCTTCTCCAAAGACACATTCCCTCTCTTCTTAGCCATCGCGGGAATAAATACTGATTCGAAATAATAAAAAACACTGTAGAAAAACACAAGCAAAAATAAAAGCGCGGAACACTATCCACGTGCCGAGCGACGAGGATTCGAAGGAGGGGAATTGTAGTGGGGGGTGTTGAGTCTACTCTCCTCGCCTGTAATTCGCATGGTCGCCCGCCAACGCAGTCGTGGCGCTAGCAGCCGCCCGCCTTTTGCGCGAAAAATTTGCTGTTTTATGCTTCGTGATTTTCCTTCTCATTTCCTCATTTTTGAAGATACTTAGGTTCTTAGGGAGTCATTTTGAAGATAAAGAATAGATCTGTGTCGCCTTTTTCGCCGAATTGCGAAAAAAAATTCACTGTCCGCTGTGTTTCACTTCAAACATAACGTACTTTCAAGTACGTTTTACGCAAATCTGAAAGCGAAATCGAAAATTCGGCAAAAAAGGCGACACAGATCTATCCTTTACCTTCAAAATGACCCCCTAAGAACCTAATTATCTTCAAAAATGAGGAAATGAGAAGGAAAATCGTGAGTCTCTGTTTGCGCGCGCTCTTCGAGGCATAGGCAACGCCCTTAAACGACTCGAAATATTCGAATCGGGCGAACGATCCGACAAAAAAACTGAAAGAAGCTCGTCGGATGTCTGAGTAAAATTGATTGTCGTTCTCTATGATTGAGACAGCTGCGTGGAGCGTTTGAACAATCATTTGAATGGATCATCAAGCGGGGAAAAAGAAAAGTACCGTACAGGCAAACTAGACCGCTTCTTCGATTCGGTTAATTAATAACATCTGACGTTGGACCGGATAGAATTAACGAGATCTTGTATTAACAGAGGCTGGGAGGAAACGAGCCAAAGTCGGTACCTAATAAGTCTTGCTTCTTGCGACTTGCGTCTTGCGGGACAGTAACGCGTGATTTCAATGCTGAACGCCTACGTTTTGCTCGCGTGTTGCTCTCTCAAAGTGCCGCCGTACCGGTAATATATTTCCTATTTACTCTCGGATTATTTCCTAACTTGTACCGCAACTCTGCCTTTGGTTAAAAAAACAAAAATATATACAATACATATTATATACATACCTATATATATAATTATTGCCGACCGAAAATTATTGACAAAAGAATAAGAAATAAATGTACAAGTTTTCGCAAATTTCACACTTTCACCCACGCGGGGCAGAATTTTTTTTTTTTTTTTTTTTACCTCAAAAACCAATAGAAGAAATAAAGACGGAAAACCATCGACGGTTCGAGTTTGCTGATTTTATTTTTACCTATTATCGTTTGTTGATAGAGGTAATTTTACCGCGGATTGCGCGTGAAATTATGGTACGTGAGGTATAACAGTACGTTGTACAATCGTAGAGGAGAAAAGTAAGCTATAGGTGTTGGTGTGACGCTAATTGACGGTCGCTAGGTAATTACTAATCAGTAAACAATCTTCCTTTTGAGAATAATATTCTCGTCTTATTTTCATTTTTATTTCTTGTTCGTTTTTACGCGTTCCATGTTCGTGTTTATGCAGCATGTCTGCCTCAACACACGCGATCATTCAAAGATTACACGTATGATGAAAATTGTTTGGCCTGGCCCGCAGCTCAATTATTTAGTCTCATTAGGGAACCGATGATAATTAATCGTTGAAAGTCCCGTGACTCCTCCTCGATGCGTGGGCGGTCAAAGCTGATCGTTTCCGTCCGGTTAAAAACAAACCCACTGCAGGGTATCCGAACGAAACTTCCGCTGCATGGGATGAATTTTTGTTACTTCTTTTTTTTTCAAACATATAACCTGCTCTACGTTTACAAACATTGAAACTGGGCTCATTCATCGTCCGCGTACGCCGACGGTTGTATACAATAATCATAAATAATTAACGCTTGGATCGGTGTATTTATAGAGAAGCGGAAACATCCCGTTGGAAGAAATTTTTTCCTATCGATAGAATTTGCAATATCCGGTTATACCTTTTTTTTCGATGCACCAAAATCGTGAGGCGTCAATTACGTTTTGATAATTAATATTTTCCGATTACCGCGAGAATCACGTCGATTATTTTATAATCTGACGCTGGTCAGACCAGGCAATTGATTTTTTTTTTTCAAATCTTTGATCGCATCGTATTATTTCGACGATTTCTTTTCTATTCGAAAAAAACGATACATTATTTCACGTTATTTATTCAATATTTGAAGACTTACAAAGCGGAGATCAATAAACCTTGGTTCGTGTTCGGTTGAAAGTGGAATTATGTAGAGAAAATTAATAACCTACGTAAAAGAAAAGGAAAAACAAAAGAATTTCAAACTGGCAAATTAAAACAACGGTGAAATTTTTATTGGAATACGATCTTTTTTTTTAAATCGATTTCTACCGATGTTTTAGCAAAGTTAAAGTTCTGTTGAATATTTTCTTTCGGAACAGAATTCATCTACCCAAAATTTGAATATCATTTGACATTAATCATTTTATTCTCCATCTTCGTATTAAATATTTCTTTTATTGTTAGTATATATAAGATCATCTCTACTGACTCATTCCATACGATCAGCGGAACTAATCGATGAACATATTCGATCGTGCAATATAAATAAACAGTTATTAATTAGTATCTGATTACGAAACGTCAAATAAATTGAGAATACCGCTAATTACTCGAGGTATTATACACATGTAATAATGTTCTGCCATCGTCTTCCGCAATAACTCAGCCACCGCAGATATTATACTTAAAAAAAAAATCACATCTCTTCCCGTCCCTAATGCGATCCCACCCACGCCTATTTATACAGTATATCCCTATATCCTACGCGCGTGTCAAATTTATGTACCAAAACTAATCCGGCGGATCAAAACAGGCCGGTTATAAAAAGTAAAACATCTCTCTCGACGTATGAATTTTTAAATTCCAATCACGCGATTTTTCCTGCATTTTTTCATTCCGTAACTGCTCGATATTGCCGAAATTTGAGATCTTCTCGGTTTATTCTACTCGTGTAATCACGGTTCTCGGTTGATCCAAAGTGTGGACGAAGAGTATATACCGCAGAGTGGTGTAATATGGGCTTTATCTTTACGATCCCAAAGTTCTGGTGGGGAGAGCGCATGCGTTGAGTTTATGCCCAGAAACAGCAGGAGTTCTTATCAGAGCTCTCAGTAGCTCTACCTGCATCAATTATAATACATTAATATTCGGGATGCGTGGATACAGCTTCCTTCGTCTTCATCTTCATCTCCTGCTTCTTCGCTTTATTCTAAATAATAATCGGGTATAAAAGCTTTTCTCGTGAACTTGGATTTCGTATTTATAACTAATCACGACGTATCACGAAATTTTTAGGCAATTAAAAATTTTCGGTAATCCTCCCAGAGTGCAGCGTGTCTTCACGAGCAATTACTTCGATCGTGTATATACCACATATACGTAGACATACGCTCGTCGCATGACTTTGATTAATAAATTTTTTTTCCAAGACTAGAAAGTAAACGAGACTCCGTAAGTTGCGTTTCTATATCTCCACATATTGTAATATATTATACGCTTGATAAGAAACTTTATACCTGTGCATCTCTCATATTCTCGCATCAGTTTCGTATGCCTACCACTAATTTACACTCGAAAATAATATACAGAAATATTTATGAACGAAGGGAAATTTCGTGGTTGATAAATTGTCGTCGTTGAGCTGATCGCAAGGAAACACGTGTTGCACATTTTCATTATCGACCGATTTCCTGTCGCCGTTTTTATTTTCGAGTTTTCGAATTTTGCGATTCAGAAACGAAGCTCTCGAGTACCGTACGCGCAGGTTTCCCGCCCGCAATCAGTTCACCGTAGTCATTGAGAGGATTAAAATCCTATTAGGGCCAACAGTATCCATTTTTTATCACCGAAATATCTTTCGTATCGTATTATAGATATATTTGTGCTCATCTATCTACACTCGGATTTATTACTTGTACTCGGATATATTTAAGCCTTGCCCAACTTGATTTGAACGAACCACGAACCGATTAGATTGTCCAGAATTAAAATCTTTGAGTGCAGAGATTCGACTGATTTTAAACCGAATTCAAACGAGAATACAAATTTTTCTCCCCACTTCTTAGCCTAAATCAAATGGTTTTACGTACGTACAAGAAATTTATAAAATGTCGAATAAATCGTGAATGGTAAAAATATGATGCGCATGACTGTGAATGGTGATTAAAAAATTGCAAAGTGCGTTGATTCGGAAATTTGAAGAATAATGTAATATCATCGTTCGAACACCCGATCGGAGCATGCTGGAACTACGAAGTCTACTTTTTCGGTAAGTATTTTGCTATAACAAATAAACTATTGCCTCAATTGTCATCCCCTGAATTTGGTTCTCTATATTATAACATTTCCAACAAAATTTGGTACACACATCCCTCTTTATTTTCTGACCACCTCTTCCATCCGAGGATTTCCAGAGAGGTTGGAAATTGATACCAGACTCACGAAGCGAACACGTATTTAAAAAAACCGAAAGTCAATCAGCGGATTAAGTGCAAAGATAGATGAAATCCGGTGGCTTAAGTCAAGCTTTTGTCGGGACAGACAATAGAGTCTAATATTCAAAACATTAACGAGATTATATAACTTATTCATACACAGTGAGATTTTCTCCCCTATAATTTTCTAAGCTCTTCCATAGACGTAGCCTTTACACTTCACTCCGGATTCTACCGCAGAGCGTTAACGTATAACGTAGCTTGTGTAAAGTAGACGCGTTCTCCGAACCTCGACCTCGACCTCAACCTCAAACCCGAGAATCTCGGCTGGTCCGACGATGAGAGCCGTCTTTCTCCTCCGAAACCCCGAGCGTGTGTAGCGCCGATGCCGAACTACACCCGAAGCCAACTAATCCTAATCAAAAACTAACCACGCCCAATTTATCCGACAATTTATGTATGCCTCTTCGATTAGGTAGAGTGTAGGGGTGTACACGCGGCTGCTCAGGCATGTCCGTACGATTCTGCTCATTACCAGCCCGGGATTTTTAGCGTTATAACGAATTTACCATTATTATATTTTACACTAGATATGATTTATCGCGTACGTATGTTTGTTGTAAGAAAAATCTTTAACGAGCCTCGAATCGATAGCCCCGGGGAATCTGGAATGCTTGGAGAAAATATTTATACATATACGTATAACAATATTCGATTTAAATCGCGTATCGTTATGGGTGTAAGTTCAATATTACACGTACATCCTCGAGACGTACAAACAAGCCGCTTACGTATTCTTTTATTACTCAAATCACGTGGTACGGTGGGCAATAAAATTATACCGATTCTACGACTGTCCACGTCTCGCGTTATACGGGAATAATTTTAATTGACCGATGTGAAAAATCCATTACCACCGATTAGCCACGCGTCGATTGGCGCAGCTGTCGCCGATTGACGTCCTGAATTATATCCACAATCCCATAAAGCGCGTCAGCTCGCAGGAATTATACGGATATTCCCTAAATCGTGCAGCACACAAACACACAAACACACACACACACACACACACACACGCGCGCGCATACGACTGACACACCTTTACAAAGAGTATTCTCATAAGCTTAACTCATTTTTGTCTCTCGCCTCTTCTACTCTTTTCCCTCTCTGATCTCTCGCTGGTGGAATAATTCAGTTGAATTGAATTCTCAAAAACACGTTTGTCAGCTGTGTGTGTATACCGAGCATAGGTACCCGATAATTCTCAAGTTATATTAGGATATCACGCTGCAGGGCGTGTTGGTCCTAAATTGCAGCTTGTAAAAATGTCCGTGCTCAGAGGGGGGCATAACGTTCTTATGACAGTAATGGTCCGCGCCTCAAGGATTAGACGGTGTATTTTTGGTTTACTTTTTGCCCTGCCACCACCCCGTTCGACTCGCGAATAAGCGCGACTTTCTCTCTTTCAGAAATTTCACGCTCACGCGTGTCCACGATTCTCTTTGAATTATTTCCCTGTACGTTCTAAACGGGCTTTTATCCCACTTCGAAAACTTTACATCGTTAAAACTTGGCTTATTCACCGTCATATTCGTCCGCCTATCACCCCCTCCCTCTCTCCTATCAATGGTACCCTCTAATTATCCGGAGACCGCAGCACTTTAAGATCGTCCTACCTTCCAAAGACTCCCAAGGTTATCTCGCCCTGCGGCCTGACCACGGATTTCGAAGAGGTAACGTATGTACCTTTTCTCCTCGTCTTGAAACCTTCCTTCCTTTCTTCCTCCCCTCCTTGAAGGGCAGAGCCAAAAGACGATTGTTTTTCGATTCGTCGGCCGCAGAAAATCTCTTCTTTCACACGGCAATGTACCGCCTTGGATTCTATGGCCGCATCCGTTTTGCAGAACGTTCGGAAGGTCCTTGAGATTTAAAGTTGCAGGTTCACTTTTGGAGAAAAAAGCCCCTGGAATTTTTTGCCTTCATCTTTTCTCAAGCTCCGCACAAAGTGCCTGATAAATTCTCTTTTTCTTGGGTAATTTATCGACTCTTGCGCGCGTTGCACACTTGCAGTCATCAGCCAGACGGTGTTGAAATGTCGCGACCTTACGGCAGTAACGGTCCTTCAAATGCCACGATGGCGTTTCACGCTTGAGACGAACTTTCAACCTCCGACGACGGCATCGATGACAAAGATTACGCGCACCATTCGTTGTCAAAAGAGAAGAAGACCAAAGTTTTTCTTTCCTCTTTGGACAGCATCGCTGCTACTCTGGCAGGCGCGACTGACTAAGATCGACGATCGAATGAAAATTATTGTAAAAACGAGGGAAACATTCCCTAATATTTAGCGTAGGTACCAACATCGATAAAAGGATTTATAAACGCGGTGTAACTCAGATCTAAGTAAGGATAAAATAGCTCAGGCTGCACGGGATTCACGTATCGGGTATGGATGAAAAAAGATAACTATGCGAGAAGAAAAGGAAAAATACACGTCGATCGGTTTATAGATAAGCCCAATTAAATCGACGGGGTAAACGCGAGTCGAGGGAGCTGAGCTGCTGTGGCGGCGATAATCACTTGGTCGCATATTACGTACTACGTAGCGCAGGTAGGTACGACACGTTTCTCAGTCGCGAGTGTATCCTTAAGTTTTGTCATTTCATTTTCATATTAGGTTTAAAAGGTATCTAATTAATTTGATTAATACTAGAAAGCTCTCGAGGTTGGCCGAAGCCCATCGTATAGCTGCGGTATGATTTAAACCGAAAAGAGGGAACCACTCGCCGGCTCACTTGAATACGAAAGAAGTCAAGAAACGGCCGGAATATATCGGAACTTATAGGCCTAAGGCCCACATCTGACATCGGCATGTGTACACATACTCGTGCCTTGTGTATACATATCTGTATCCTGTTCCGTAGCCTTACCTTCGTACTCCCGGAGCCTCGAAACTCCGAGGATCATGTACGTAAAAAGAAGTTCGTCGGCCGTTTTCTCTCACCGTAATTTCACCTCGTTATTCCGCTGTATCGAATGGGACGAATCAGGCCGGTAACTTCATCTGCACTCCGCACTTCGATACGGAATTCATTCGAGATCACAGGCAAAGCACCGTTGCGTCTAATGTTATACGATAAAAGCTGGGTCAATTGTCCGAACAGTCGAAGTTCAAGAATGAAATTTATTCGGAATCTGCAGGGTTAAGAGTGGAAACTTTATGGAGGTTTGACTTCACCATTCCGAAATGCTCACTATTCGAATTTTTTGAATCTTCGTTCCTGACGATACGCGACATCTTCGTCAAACTGAATTATCGTTATTTAGAGATTTGATCAGCACCTGTGAATTTGAATCGAATGATTACAGCTGATATGAATATCTCCCGCTCAGGGTAAAAGTAAAACCCGTCCAATTTTTCAGCATCATCAACTTAAACGTGGTTCCGAAAACGATTTAAAACCGTACTATGATTGAAGTGTCCTGGACTGATGGCTCGATTTTCACCGAATGGTAAATTTATCATCGTAATGAGAAACTGAATTCCTGATAACACCGAATAAATCGATCGTTCGCGCTGCGCTTCTCAGGACTCGAAGCAGCAAGGGTGAAAAGGTGGTTACGCCCCTTTTTCAAGTTGGGTTTTCTCCCAGGCGTGGATAATGGGTTCGTATTATTCAAAGGTTCCCGCACGTCTATCGAGAAAAAGCATTTTTCAAGCAACCCTCCGATGTCCAACGCCGTTTTTCTTCTCTCATACATATATATATATATATTTTTTTTTTACACTCATGCTTTTCCTCACTCACGAATCCTTCCGAAAGTTCGGTCTGCGCGCCGAGTTGATCGGAGAATATCGACAGACCGTTTGTAAGATTCGTGACGGAATTGTGTATTAATTGTGATAAATGTACCGACTTCGAGTGAAGGGCTGAGTTTATACTTTGACAAATGTGACGAGGATGGATTCAGTCAGATTGTAAACAATTTTTAAAAAGAAGATAAAAATGAATCGCTCCGAGGTTTCAACGCGTAAAGAACGAATCAGTGATTCGATCGGAGTCCAGGCCTTAAAAGATGCACTGCACACCTTTTTCCACAGGTTGGAATTTGGAGGGAGCGGTGATTTGATTGAAAATTTTATTTCGAGAGTGAATCAGCGGAAAGATATAACGCGAGATAATTCCGAAATAAAACGGATGACGTTATATAAAATCGATCTCCCCGATGTGATATTCAACCGGACGTCGAGATGAACGCGCGTCAAGTAAACCCCATAAAATTCTAATCGACAGTCTTTGGAACGGCTCCCGGACGGCTGGCTTTGTAATTAAATTAACCGCGAGAAAAATAATTGTTTATAGACGATAAAGTCTTCGGATAGCTGAGCTCTCGATCCGGGGGGAATCCGAGAGCGTCTCTTCCGAATGCAGCTGAGCGTAATGGACCCGGGGAGATAACGAACCGGAGGGATAAATCGATGAAGCAGGTTCGGGAATCCGCACCGAGATTAGAAGTACAGCTTAATGGCCATTTCTTTCAGGCTGATTCCCCATCGCCACCTCCTCAAACTTGGCTATCTCTTATATATCCCGACACACATTCCTCCGCCTTTCGTTTAATTCTTTTTCAGCTCAGCTCAAGTCCACTGTATAATACCTCGCTACTAACACGCTGTTTACCGTCTCGCATGCGGGTCGAGAGCCCCCTCCACTAATTATTCCTCCCACTCGAACAGTAATTATCTTACATGTATAAACGCCTCTTCCGATGCACGAGGGGGAAAGAAAGGAAAAAAATAAAGAACGACCAGAAATCCTCGGAGTATATAAGTTGTCATAATCACTCGGGCCTCACGTTGATAACAACGAGGTTTTACTGCCCAAGGGGCAAACCAGTTTAGAACCTGTGTAACCTTTCTAAATCGCATTTTAGTCTGAACAACGAAATCCGCGAAAGTTATCGAATTCTTAAATTTTTTTTACTCCTTCAAAACTTAACGTCATGCTAACAGGAACTGTTAAAGGTCCGATTTTAAAATTTTTTCCATTTCACCCGCGAATTTTGGTTACATTTCTTTAAAGTTCAATGAATTGAAAATTTTCTTTCCGACTTTACGTATTAAAAGTTCAAAGTTCAGCACCTTAAAGAATTTTCGTCGTATGAATGGAATCGTGTTAAAAATCAGGAGACGAATAAATGATCAAGTGAATAAAGTCATAGATTCAAGTTCAGGTAGGACACGTCATGAGAGAATGTAATAGCTTGCACGTAAATTAATTTCCGAAAATTTTGGATTCTCTTTGGTAAAGATCGTTTAATATCGCGACTGTTTTTCTTTTCCCTCGCGTGTATGTATTTTTTTAAGTTTTTTTTTTTTTTTTTTAACCACCTTTGATTTGATTTTTTCGTTGTTATTCTTATTGTTCATCTAACGGCACCCAGTCGGCGCCCCTTTTATTCCTCTTCTCATCGCTTCGTACATTCCCTCCGCAACGGTGCAGCTTGACGAACGCCTCGACGAAGACCTTTTTTTTTTTTTTTTTATTTCATTCTTATTCTTTCGTTCTGCCAATATTGTTATTATACATGTTTTTATTGGCGGCTTATATTTCACAGGCAGATGTCTGTCCCGCATAATGCATTTTACAAGGGCTGCCCTGTTACAGGACTCATATGCCATTGTTGCGTCACGACATAAAAGATTGGGGTAGGTTCGGCTTTCGATAACGACTGGGAATCGTAAGGGCGGTTTTTGCGACTGCTCGAAAACGATGAAAAAACGTGACGTTGAAAGGTGTGAATAAATTTTCAAGGGATAAATCGTAGTTGGAAAAAATAAATATACAATTATACATGTACTCACTGGAAGTTGAAATTTGTACTTCTTTGTACGTGAAAAACCTGACCGTTTCACCCTAAAAAAATTCGTCAACCAATGTAAAATAGCTCTGTGTTCATTCGATCCGAAACTCGTTCGCGGACTTACACCCATAGGGTTCTAAGCCTCTGTCTAATACACACGGCGAGAAGTTTATTAGGTATATCGTACGACTGTGAAAGGAGCTGGGATTTCGAGATAGAGAGACGGCTTATTTAAGGGCGCCGAGGGTCGGCTGCTTTTAAGAGGGTCCAATTGTATTTGAATTTAAAATTCGTTACTGGGTCAAGGTAGCTGTTACCACCTCCTGATCCTCGGGCAAAAAAGATTCCCCCTTTTTATTTTTGACACACAGGCTGGAGTGTACCTGCAGCGTCCACGTTTTCTAAACATCCCCTGAATGTCGTGTTATATTAATTCTGGGTAACTCCTTTCAGGTTACATAATTACCGTCCAAGAGTGCGAATTCTATTTTTTTTTTCAAAGCAACCGATTAATACAATGAAAATGAAATTTTCGTATCAAATACATAACTTGCCATCAACTTCCGGAGCAAAAAGAAAAAGAGAAATGTTCGTCAGGTATATTTTTCAACATCCTTATTTAGATTAACCTGTGTTTGATATTCAAGAGTGTAACCTTTCCCTCTCTCTCTAACACAGACACGCTTTCGCTTCCGCGCAGATTTATTCCCGACATTCGGCGAAGTTTATAAGTTTATTTAAAAAACAGTGCAGCGAACGCTGCTGAGTTTGTTTTCAAAATTTTTAATCCAGAAGTATTTACTGTTTCCCTAGCTGCCTCAATTACTCCTGTGAAATAACCATGATATTAGCGAGAAATGATTGTTTTTACTGCCTTCTCTCCTTTCCCCCTGCATCTATCTCAACAAATCTTGCTAGTTCGTATCATCGTTTCACGGATGTTTCACATAAATTACTGGCAACATAGGTTATTATACACAGTTGGACGAGGACGGTTAATCCGGCCCTTACAAGCTTCGAAGAATTTTTATTCCGTCTAATTCCTATTTGTTTTTATTACACGAAGTACGTACCTACCCTGATTGCAAAGCGCAGTTAAACGCAACGGTACATATTTTTGTAATTAAGGACCGTAAACCTTGAGCTGTAATCGGACGTCATATAAACAATGAAAGCGCATAAAACTGTAATAACGCCCATCTGCCCCCCCCCCCCCTCATGACGCGTAAAGAGAAGCGCAGCGTGCGTGTGTAAGGGCATAAAGAAAAAATACAGCCAATTGCAGCGGACGCGAGGTGATCACATCCCGAAAATCGGGAACGCATTATTACACGTCTAGTCGTAAAAATCTTTACAATCTTCCCCGGAGGATTCGAAGATGGAAGGAAATGAAAAGAAAAAACCAGAGAAATTAGGGAAACAAACAAACACCGGGATAGCGAAAATGAATATTCAAAACTGAACTCTGACAGGTTGATATATAGACATTGTATATGTATATTACATGTATTTATACACAGGCTGTGTGGTCGTAAAATATAGTCCACAATGGTTTTACAATGTTTGTTAACTACAAGAGCCGTGTTCAGGTTATTACGCAATATCCTCTCCTGTCCCTCCATTATAGATACCCATTGTTCCTAAAGTTCAAAATACGCGTTATCCCTCCTCGTCATTATATTACGGTACGGTACGAACCCGCTCGTTACCAGCTGCGTCGTTTTTATACACACCCAGCCACGCGAACAATACGGAAACACGTATCGCGTACGTATACATTTTTCGAATTAATACGGATGTAGAAAGTAGCGTTATATCCGTATATATCCCACATGTCCTGCTGGACGCGTGGAAGTGCAGGGCGGACGCGGACCGTTCTTGTCAATTTTAAACTCGACGCTGCATTACCGAGAGCCGGGTGCTGTGCGCACCGAGACACAATTCCTGTTGTTTGTTCAAGTCATCGCAATCAAATCATACAGGGCTTTATATCGCGGCTGATGCACGACGTCCCATGTTAGCGGTGGTCCGAAAGTTCGAATAAAAGAGCGCGTGACGTTCAACGAAAGATTAACGAACGAGTCGAACTCGGGGTGCTACGAAGGTTGAGATTTTGAAAAAGCTTTGGTAATGTTTCCGAAAACGAGAAAAAGAACGTAAAAGCGGTGAAACCTGAGAGCGATTGATTCTTATTCAATAAATTTCACTTGGCTCTGGTCCTTGGGAAACAGTCGAGAAAGGAATTGATTTTTTAACAGGGTGAAAAGCGGGTGAATTTCTTAGGCGTTATTTAATTAAATTCCAGATTTTGTGATCACCCTGAAACTGACGACTGCAGCGTCACGGAAGGATGTAAAAAAAAATGTCGGTCCGTTAATACGTCCGTGTAGATGATAAATAAAAGATTTTACGCTACTTGTTCGAATTGCCCACGCGCGCCACGAATGTTAATCGGCTGCACAATGCACGACAACCAGAGAGCGTAGAGTGAAAACATGATGTGCATCATTCAGACACCCTGGATATTATATTATAATATCGCGTTGATAAAGTTTTCACGGAGTTTAACACGCGGATAGCATATGCACGCGTAAATATATGCACGCTATATAATATAATACCACGTATAAAGCACACACGAAGTCGGTATATAATGATATCGCAAGCGTTTGCGCACGTCGCGCATTCACGCGATGCAGCCATAATCCTGGAGTGTGGTGGTGATGCAGGGACCGCATGGCGTTTTACCAACCCTCGTCGCCCGCTCCGCAGGCCAAAACATATGGAAGGTAATTACGTGTTATTAAATAGGCGCCCCTGCTACCCTCCTTCGCTCGCAAGGCGAGTGGTCACGAAGTGAGATGACACGGCGAAGTCGACGCAGGTATTCCTGTGACTTACGGGTACGTCAGGGCTTTCCTCTTTTTTCAATAATCGTTTCGCGGAATAAAGTACCGGCGATTGAAATTGTAGGCGTATGCGGTTGCCGTACACCCTGTTGCGGCATCGATTTTTCATGCGACAATTGCGATTGCGTGCCATTCGGTTTCCGGCGAGAAGCCAGAGGGAGGGAAACCGCGTTGTTTTCTTTTGTTGCATTTCTTGGAATTCGGCGATAAGGTCGTTTGTCCGTTATCGGAGTACGCTGCAATTAAAGTTATTGTACTTTGTGGGAAATCTTGTCGATTCGTAACCCTTGTTTATTTTTGTTTTAATCAGACCCGACTTATGTATATACGTATAACGTACATCGGTATCGTTTTAAAGTTCCATAATCAAGCTTACGTATTATAGAAAAATCTCCTCTTAAAATAACGTATTGACATACGTCGAAGAAGCTTTGCTATACCGCAAACTTAAAATGGCCGCCATCGACGTACGCTTCGGATTTTATTTCGACTATAAAATCATTTCAATCACTGTCCGTTCGTCAAACACCGTATAAGGTGAAACAGCCTGACGGCAAGAGTAGTTTATTCGTAATTTGACCTCCGATACAAGCTCAGAAAATGAGAATTCAGCCTGCAATAAAATTTCCCCGTGTAGGTACGTTCTTCGGTGAACTTGAATCCTCACACGACAAACCAAGCCTGTTTCATTCAGCACTCAAAGTTCCGGTAGCGCAGTTCACATCTTCCCTAAGGCATCTACACACCTGAAGTGACTTGATTTTCGACGTCGCGACGCCGGATCTCGGATTTCAACACGAACCGTCGCGACGTCGTTTCGTCGTCGTCGGTTTCCTGCAGGTAGGTATATAATAAAGGAAACGACGAAACGAACGTACGATCTGAGGGTATTGGAGACAAAAAACAGACAGAGAGAGAGAGAGAGAGAGAGAGAGAGAGAGAGAGAGAGAGAGAGAGAGTCAGAGAGAGAGGGAGAGGCAAAGAGAGAGACATCGAGGGACACGGGCGGTCGGAACGGAACGGAACGGAACGACGAAGCGAGAAGCGCGTGGTTGTGTGTACAGATATAGTATAGCTATAAGTATATACCTGCAATGCGTACAGGTGGGCATGGCATGGGTTAGTTTGTAGCGAGCAAGCAATATCGGTGTGTAGAGGCGAAGCGGCGAGTCCGTGGACGAGACCTGATCCCAAAGCCAGGAGCCAGTCCATCGTGGGACCTGTGCACGACCGAACGTCGCCCCGTACATCTTGTCCGCGCGTTCGTGTCTCCATGTGATCCGCGGCTCGATCGAACCTCCGACAAGCGAGACCCGCCGCTGGAATCGGCGAGAAGATTCGCCTTTCCGCAATTTCACCGAAACCGAGGAATCGGGATAATCGATAATACGAGATAAAGAATTGTAACCAGAAATACGACCGATTCGATCATTGGCGAAAACCGCAACGGGCACCCAGAATTAACCCGGAAGGGTTGACGTTTCTTGCAAAGATATTAGTAAACGATCCTGCAATTACGGTTCGTTTTAATTTTTTGTTTATTTTTGCTTTTTGCGCAGGAAAATCTTACGGCTTCGATCCATGTACGAAAATTTGACAGTGATCCTGACAGAGTCGGAGGTGTGGATCGAGAGGATGACGATCGGATCCGGAATATGATTGAACGCGTCGCTTGTAGTTTTGCCGGTTAAAACGACGTCGGTGGTGTCGCGGTTAATAGTAATTGTACAACGTTGTAAATTGTGTGCGTGTTGAGAAATGTAACGGATGTAATCGAAGATACGGAGGAGATGTTACGATATGGGTTTTTATACGTGCGCGCAGGATATGGAAGATGAGGATTCTTTTTCTAACGTGTACATACGTAATAGTGTAATTATAATATCAAAACTCGAGATCGCAGTTTGTCCCTGCTATTCATTGTTGTACACAACGTTGGCAAATATTTGTACAGGTATACCAACTCTATACATTTGTACAACTTTGTTGATTTAACCATATTCGCGGAGTTTAAAATTTAGTATTTATACACACAAACCGACGAGTTCATCGGTCCATTCCAGTGTACAAACATGCCGTCGGTATTTTATAATAAAACACAATTTGAGCGTTGGCAAAGTTTGCGCTCCGCGTATTTCGAATAAACCGCGCGCGCGTCAAAATATGGTACAAAACATGTACGCCGTAACGGTGCATCGATAATTACAATTTCCTGTACAATGTCAAAATCTTTTTAGCATCCCCCCGCAATATCATCAATCCGCGTACAAATAATTCCCGTGTTTGCGCATGTCGATTTCATAAACTTTCGAGTGCAGCCGATTCATGTCGCGTATCGAGTATAATTTATAATCTGCACCTGCCTGTGTTTCTTGTATTCAACTTGTGCGGATTAGTTTACATAATCTGGTTGATTGCGGTGCTCCGTTTGCTAATTGGATCACCTTCCGGCTCCTCGACAAATATAAATCAGTTACTTTGCGTATTGCCAGATACAAAGCGCGGTATGCTTAGATACCCATTAGTTGAGATAACGATTACGGTATGTAATATACCAAACGATTGCACAGACTTTCTATAACGTTGAACTGCACTGAGATTTCTTCTTTTTTTCTACCCATAGTTTGCTTAGTCGCGAGATTATTCCAGGAAATCGACACATTCGTTTTCCTAGATTTTCATCATGGCGAAGTTGGTAACGTTATTATAACGAATTATGATGGGGAAAAAGCCTTATTTCGCTACTTTGGAATTGTTTGAAATTCAGTAAACCGTAATAAAACAAGACGTACTCATATTTGGAAATCTTAGTTCCTTCAGTCGTCGTAAAACTAAGACAATAGTGAACTTTTTCCCAATATTTCGTTACGATAACGTTGCGAACTTCACGATCGTAGATTTTCGCAAGTTTCTCCTCAGAAATTTGAAAATTGACGCAATGTCAAACAAACCCTGAGAACGATATACATGAATTCAAAACTCCCTCAGTTATTCTCCTCATTCAATATTAATATGTGCCAATCATTGCCCATCAGTTTTCATTAATTTTCAACTATGTCCGACCAAATTCTCGCGAATGCAAGGCAATCACCACTGATTTCCAACTTCCAACGATTGTGATTCGAACCGTGGAATAACTATTTCCCAGAGTAAACATACCGCAGATAGAAGTCACGGTTGAAAAATTTCCATCCACAGGTGAACCGTGTACCTCAATTAAGTGAGGCGATAAAACGCACTAATTTACCTCCCGTCGATTTCTTATCAGAGTAGGTACATAGAATCCCAAGTTACGCCCTGATCGCCTCCCGTAGATTCTTTCAATCCTGATTTTCTCCCCGCAGGAATCGCGTTATACGCGCCTGTATTCCTTGTCCCAATAATTCGAGCGCCTAACGGTAAAATTGACGAGGCGTTTCTCTCCGTCTTTTTGATTTCATCTCTTGGTTTCCCATTTTTTTCATATCGTCGCGCATCGCGCTTTATTCAACAGTTTAAAATCCCATTGTCAGTACATCGGTGATGCTAATCGCATGTCTCGGCTCCCACGGGGAATGAATTCGCACCTACGCTCAACTCCGCGATACCGCGATAGTCCCTAAGGAGCGATCCGATTGGCCGATATCATCCGGACTCCACGACCAATCCGGTTTCAGACGCGGTATACTGTAGATATATAATATATATGTATATATATGTATAACTATTCGATCTCCCTGCAGTTCTTGCACACTTGCCGTACCGTAACTATATTGCAGCTACCGCGTATCTCCTTGAATGAACGTACATACCTACACATCCATCGAATTAACCATACGGAGAAATTTTATAAAAATTTGCCAACTTGTAGAGACACTTCGATACCGCAAACGAATCGTCTGAATTGAACCTCATCTCTGACTATCGCCGATGCAAAAAAAATAAATAAATAAATAAATAAAAAAATAGAAATAATCTGAAGTTTAGTCACGCGTTTGTTACACCTAATTATATTATAAATATATTCTCAGAGTTATTTCAGGCATGAGTCATTTCACTCGATGGTTCGCACGAGTTTCTTCTCTCATTCTTTCCCATTTCTTTCTTTCTGTGATCCGTGTAGGTATACTGTGTACGTTTATACATATAGTTATACATATAAAGTGTGTAATTTTGACGGGTCTTTACGAGGGTTAAACAATCGTTTAAATATTTGATATTTGAATTCGGACATTATTTTGAAATAAAATCTTGCGCGTATACTAAGCAGTTGTAACGAAATATTATACTTATATAGCGGGATGAAATAAGTTTCGTATTTTTATCGTCGACAATATGACTCGGTTGAATTTCTACAAGTTTGATTACGTGCGGCCTGATTCGTATTAACATGCGAGAAAATTCGCGTCACAGATTTTTGCGGTAGATACGAAAAACTACGCGGCCACTGTCTATTCCGCATGTATATGGGTATGATATACGGGCAAACTAGATGTCTGTTGTAATCTGACTCATTTGGGTACATCCGCCTCTCTATACCTTCGGCTAAAAACTTCTCTCGACTCTCCCCTCGTCCTGCACAGATGTATACATACATGTGTATATATATATGGATAGGTGTATATGTGTATAAATTCAGGTATAACTCCGTACTAACTGCACTTCGAGCCTGACCATACACCAGACCCTACGCGACTTTATCGAACGGGAGATTCCTTCCGAATGTAATATTTATTTTTATATTATTTTTTTTTGTCACTTTTAAACTTTACAAATAACACAATTTCTTTTTACTCTTGAAAGTCGTGAGAAAAGATGAAGCAGTGAAAAAGTGAATCACAGTGAAGATACACAGATTTTTGGATCAAGTGCGGAAAAATTCTCGGTGTGATTTTTTGCGTATTTTATATTATAATTATAATGAGAAGTACGAGACTTGGTTATAAAATTATCGACAAGTAATCGCACGAATAGTGAAGTGTGTAACAATTCGAAAGTTCGCTGTCAATTTGCAGCGTGTGTCGTTTCGGAGTGCTGGATATATCTTTTTGGTCCTTGTGTAAATGTTATAAATAAGATTGTGCTGAAGAAAGTGGGAGTGAAGGACGCGCGTAATTGAGAACGAAATCGATTAATGAAGTAATTTTAATATTATAATGTGAGAGATGCGTCGTGGCGAAGTCGCGGTAATCGCGATAGCCCTTTTGGTTCTCGGGCAAGTCCCGGGTCCTCGTCAAGTCAGGTGAGAGATAAATCTTCTTTAATTAACCTTCGTTAGTTGTAATTTCAACGATCTATATATCCGACGTACAGTCCGAACAAAAATTTCTCTCTATCTCTGAACAGAGACTCCGGAACTGCGACTGGAAGTCAATCAAATGGAATCCGATTGAAACAATATCGCTTTTACGCGGCGGCGGCATAATTTAAGCCTATGTGAATTTCAATTAACAGACAGCCATATTACTAACTATTTTATGTAAATCACACGATTGCGTTAGTTTCTCAACACAAAATACATGTAGCAATCATTCTTTATCAATTAATTAAAAGTCCGTTTTTTCTAAAATATAAGTTACCGGCAAGTGAACCTTCGTTATAGTTAAAATCCTCAGTTTCGAATCTTTTATTCGTAGTACTTGAAGAGGGATTCTTTTGTTGTAATTGAAACCGATCACTGGTTGAGTATAACTTGGTAAAACTTGATCCTCTCATTCCATTTGTAGAATAAATTCTTCGCCCAGACTGTACGCCTGATAGAACCTCAAAGGTCGGAGATTGCTCAGGCAAAATTCGGCTATAACCCTTCACCCCCAACCCCAAAGGCGCATTAACGCCGGTGTATCCCTTTTAATTTGATCACTCAATTACCCCCGAGTCGCGGCTCGCCGGCTCTCTAAGCTGCTTCCATAGTAATAATTGGGCTTAATTAGACACTTCGGGATGCCGAATCGGCTCGAACCGCGAACTCCGATCCCTCTCTCTAACTATGTCCGTGCCAGTTTGTCAGTGTGCGTGTGGCTCGCTACTGACGTCTTAATTTCTGGCTAATGACCGAGGACCGCTAGACGATCGAGTGTAAGGTATCGCCATTGACGAGTGTCGATAATCGCCTCTCAATTTATTCTTCGGAGTGCGTGATTCCCTCCGGTTCATCCTCTTCGAACGAGGTGTCCGTATTTTTTGCCGGATGACAGAAACGCCATCTTTCTTTTGCCAGAGACCGGATCGCTTTGGCTCGAGTTGTCATCGCCGTTGTTCACCCGAACGACAAGTCATCCGGATGACAAAAGTCACCACTCCGCTGAATCTCTTGTATATTTATGAACCTGTACACTCGCTTTGTAGAGAGTGAGAGAGAGGAACGGAAAGGATAGGAAAGGAAAGGAAAGGAAAGGAAAGGAAAGGTATATAGTGTATTCTCCACCGCTCAGACTAATGGTAAATATATCACAAGAACGAACAAGCCCGCTGCGTGTGCCCACGATATTTCTTTTTTTCGTTGTAATCGCTCGTTTCACCTCTGGAAATATGATGGAAAATTGGACACTGCGTGACAGCGGATTAAAATCGAATATACGTCTTTGGCGAAGATGTGAGAAATCGTTTTCCCTATATCGGATCAATTTTCTTCGTTACCGCAGATCTGCACTTTGAGAAATTCAAGATTCTTCTTCGATCGTTCGAAGACATAACTGTAAATAAAATAATTCGAAGTACCGAATGCTGGAGAATCGATCAGCACCTTAAAACCGGTATCTGAAAAATTTTCGACTTAAAGCCTAAAGATTAATTATATCTCACATTTCGAGTGTTCGATTATCAACAACTTGCCGTTTAGAACCTTTGGTAATCTCATAACTGACGAAAGAAGGTTAATTTTTTTTTTTTCTTCAACACGCTACACGCGTTACTTTGGTTTATTTCTTTAAAAAAAGTGAGAGTTTCTTGAACCTGTACACGTATCCTCTGACGAGAATGAAGTGACCGAAAAAACGCAACTCACAGCTGAGAGGTTGAGGGGAAAAACGAATAAGGCGGCGGAGGGCCTTAAACTCGATAGTAGATTGCCTTAGTAATGGGTATTGTCTCGGGCGTTATCGGCAGTGAGAGATTCATCTCTGGGGTCAAGACGTTTCACTCTCCCCGAGGCGTCGCGGCGTCGTGGCGTATACATATATCGGTACGGATATACCTTGTATACCTGCAGTGAACGCGTGTCCGAGCCTCGTCACACCGAGTCAAAATCAAATGTCGATCCTTATTAGTCAGCTCCTCTTGGAAGGCTCCACACCCTTCGTTCCGCATTATCGGCCGCGTAAACGTCACGGAATACCCTGCAGTTTACGTGAAAAAATATTGCTAAAGTTTCTCTCTGTAATTCTTTTTCATTGGTTTCGTTTTGTTCATCTCTCAACATGTTTTTCCAAATTGCTGCCAGGATTTATTCTAGTTGAGAAATAATTCACGAGGAAGTTCGTAAGTCGCGGGTTCGAATCTTGCATGTAAAAACAACTGTCGCATAATTTGTATCAAACATTTGTTTCATTCTTGTGCAAAAACTTCGCACTGTCTGAATTCGTGTATCGTTAAACAACGTGCACTTGAAATCTTGACTTACTAATGACATCGTATGGAGAATAAATAATATGCCTGAGTGTTATACCTGTACATATCTGTAAAAAGATGTCAACTATTCGCCTCGGTCATTGTCTCGGATAAAAAACGCACGCGGTCTATTCAACCGTGGTTTGATTAAGGACATTGTGATCGAGAACACTTGCCTTCTCACTTTATACGGTACAAAGGTCTCTGGCAACGAAATTATCCGGTGCCCGACTTTTCTTATATATCTATACGCAGAGCCATGTCGGTCCGTGACAACTCGTTACAAAGATAAACTACATTGCGATAACGAATTAATTGGTATGAGACGTCGTTTCAGTCCGACCTTGGAATTTGTACTCGCGGCGAATGAAACTTCAAGATAGGATCATTTACATGTCTCTGCAGCAGAGAGGGATGCACGAAATTCATGAAAATTCAATCGTGTTAATGATTTTTAATTGTTTCAATTACATCGAAGCGAAAGCGTTTCCAAATCACAAAAAATTCTTCAGGCACAAAACTTTACTGCTTGACGCATTGAATATTATCTACCGCGACGAACGATTATAACAGGAAAAATTTCTTCGCCTCGACGTTCTTTCCAAATTTTGTGACGCCTGCAGGGTTGCGATGAGGTCAAAATTGAGACAAGGAGAGATTAAAGCGTGCGACTGACTAGGTGGTCTTCGTAGTTTGACGGAGTCGTGAGCGAAGCGGTGAAGTTAGGATTGAATATTAATACGGCGGCGAAGCGAATTACCACGTCAAAACAAATTGCCTGCAAATTGACTTAGCGTTGCATCGCCGGCTACTATACGGCCATTTTACTGCTTTGATAATGACTGACTCGGCCCGCCTGCAGAGAATATTCATCGTATTTCACTTAACGATATCCGCACCGGTATAATGGACCGGTTAGTATGAAAACGGAGAATCGATAACCGGGATACGGAGTATAAAATATAGGAATATAGCTGCGTTTCCGGGATTCAGATACACTTGGGCGAAAGAATTGGCCCACACCGACCTTCCGTCCTGCGCATTACGACATCATATATATATAGCATCGTTGGGTAATAATTACGGTACCAAGGTAAGTGAGGCTGCAGCTATGCGGCGTATAAAATTTCTGTTAAAATCAAGAAATTAGAAAGAAGATATCCGAAGGTGGAGCCGAGACACGGAGGAATATCGATGGGCGCGACGTGAGGGACGAGACGCGATCCAATTACCCACGCTTAAATATATTCCGGGGCTTTAAATCCATCCTCGAAATGTAGCCGTGGTCCATCCGAATTCTCTTCCCATGGATATCGGTATCGACTTGGAACCCTCGCTTCTCTCCCTCTTCCTCTCTGCCTCTCTATCGATCTTCGATTCGGGCCCATCGGTTATCACCGCGTCGCAACTCACCGTCCCTGATCCCTGATCCGTGATCCATGATCTGTCTGTTGGCGGTAATGCGCGCGTACGCATACGAGAGGGACACGAGACACTAGATCTGATTTCACACCTTCGGGCAAAAAGAAACCCGCTTCATTCTTTGACTCTTTGAAGCGTACGTTTTTCCTTGCAGCCAAATTCCTTGAAAAACGATATTATATGGGTTCTCGAAAAATGGGGTCATATCTGAGAAATTTTCAAAATCCAAAAGCTGTATATTGGTCCAATTTTGCGCACCGGCAACTTTGAATTTCTTGGAAGAAATTTCTGAGATTCTTTAAAACAACTTGTCGCACACTCGTCTCGATAAAACTCCGTATCTAAATTACTTGCACCAGTTGTGTTTTGAGGATGAATTTTGACCTCGAGGTATAACTGTCAAGGAAGATCGCATCAGCCTTCGAAACTGAATAAGAGATCTTAGGAAGCCAGGGACGCGTCGATTAATGAAGTTTTCCGAGTACGAACAGTGCTGGGTCTAATGGGTAAAAAATTACACGTATTAATCTAAATTACGATTTTCTCCTCTCGCGCCCTGTCGGAGGTCGAGAAGGTCCGTACAGTCCAGAGACTGTCAGATTACAGGCGAGCGGAAGCCTCATCCATCACGGTGCCTCTCGAGCGACGCGAGCACAGAGAATGCGATCTTTCAAAACGTTTCAGAGTCTCTCGCACCTCCGCAGTTCGAGCCGCGGGCCTCTTTTCGAGTCCTGTTGCTGCGAGGCGTCGCAGTGTCACTTGAATGCTCTTCACACGGCGACCGAGACGTCGTACAAATCGTTGTCGGAAAAGAAATTTCTCCGGTATTATTGTCGGTCCCTGTGCACGTAATGGGGGAATTTTGCTCCGGAAAAGACGGCGTCTCTCGCTTCTCAGAGGAGAGACAAAACCTGCGCTCCGAAACGATCGAGAAGCCTCAAGGGCAAGGACCGACTTCACGGTCGTCACCAGCGAGCTTTCGTGTAATGAGCGTCGAAGCGATTCGTCGGAAAGACTAATTTCACCCGGGTATAGATCATCTCGGGCACCTTCGCTCGGCTTACGACAGTCTTCTGCATCAACTCATCGACGAATATTGACTCTGACACTTACGCCGCGTGAAATCTCCTCGCTAAATTCAATCTCAACGGTATGAAATAAACTGGTGTCGGACCTCCCGCTGCGCTCGGCAGTACTACCGATCATCGCGGTTCGTATACCTTGGCGTATTTATATTACGACCATAAAAATGAGCCACCCTGCTTAACCAGCGTATCGGCTACCGCGGATAATCAACCGCGAAATGAAGATGTTAACGATTGATTTCAAAGATTCGACCCTGACTATATATATATCATTATAATATCTATGTACTCGTTTTGTAGTATTACTCAATATTTTTCTCACATTTTTCTTAAATTGAAATTCAAATTTCTACACGTTCCCGCGCTTTTCCAGTGCGAGCTGCCATTTGCTGCAGGTCGATGACGTCACGCCGAGACAGCGCCTCTTACGGACATTTTTGGTACGATGAAATACCGTGAAGGTTACGCGGAGGAATTTCGAACCGTGCTTCGAAGCGATTTTTATTTGTGGATTTCAACGGTCGAAACTCTACAAGCATACACCGTACTTGAAAAGCACTAATCCCAGGTTCGTTTTACAGCCCCGTATATAACCTCGCAGCTTACCTTAGCATAACCGTGGGTTCTCGTCGTTTTTTTTTTTTTCGTCATCATGATCGTCATAATCTTAATCTTCTTTTCTTTTCTTCATCTTTTTCTTTTTCTCCCATTGTAATAACCTCACGTACTTTCCGGCGGTGAGTTCTCCCGAGGTTCGTCCCTTCTCGAGGTCGTTTCATGGGCGCAATAAAAGGAGTAAAAACACCTAGAGCCGCGGTTATATTTGAAAATGGTGTTTAGTCTTAAGCTAGACAATAGAGCTGGCTGGCACCTCGCGTTCCGGTGGTTAATAGATTGTCTAAAGATAATTGATTTAAGGTCCCGAGGGGTAAACCGTTCCCATGGGTTTGGGCACGGGGCCGCCTTCGTGGACTGGATGGGCGTAACGAACCATAACTGCGCCATCACCATCAGGCATTTGTTTCCTTCCATTAACTCGTCCGTAAAGAACGAACGTGCGAAGCATGGAAGCGCGATGCAAAAAGACTCTGGAATCTCGCTCCCTGCGGAACTCCGATTACCGGGACTCCGATTCTTCCGTCGAGATTTTGTGGCGGTTGAAAGATTGCAGGGCGCAATTTACCGCGTGAGAAAAGAAATATCGAAAACTGGAAAAGGGAACAAAGGGAGGATCACGTGACCGCGGTGACGTCACTGCGCAAATCACAACCTCCTGGATGATCGGGAATTCGTGGATAATTGATCGCCATTTTGAATTCCGTATAGACAATGGAAGGGAGGGATTTAGGCGGGAAAAAAACTTGGGACAAAGACGTTGTTTCTTTATACAGACAAGTTATACAGGTACACGTATATTCCGGGTTTGGTATCCGAAGTCGGCGTGATCCGGTGACGACGACGACGACGCGGTGAACGGCAAACTTTCGGCAAATATCCAATTAAAATAACCGCGCGGTGGTCGGGAGATCAGACGAGATCTTTGCGGTCCGGGTTAAAACCGAGGATAACGAGCCGCGGGAAAACAAAAGGCTGCAGTCGAGTTGCAGCGCGCGTTGCTAAATAAATATATATAAATAAATAAATATATAAATAACAAATCTCCCGGGGACGCGCAGAAACAAAGCGTCATTAAAATAGCTCTATAGGCCTGCGGGCTGGAGGGTTTATATACGGGTAGCGGCGTCTCGTCCGCCATTTTGGATCCCTAAGAAAAATCGCTAGGAACGAACGATCGACGCGCGCCTGCGAATAATCTTGCCGTTTCCAAGCTCACACAGCTCTACAGGAATCCGAAAAATCGAAACGCGGCAGAAAATAAAATACACATCGCGAGTTATTTCAGCGTGTAAAGAATTTTCTTCGGGACTAGAACCGCACCGCTTCGCTTTACAGGGAATATAAGTAGCCGCGTTGGGAATTACTCTTTGTCCAGGTATCCCGAGGGCTCGCCGCGTTACGTCGACTCGAAGCTGTTTACGCGCATACGATGCATCTACAGGTATACATACATATAACGTTACACACTTGGACCGCACTTTTGCCCGAGATTCCGCGCGCCTCGAACCCGAGAGATGCGCGCAAGAAGTTGCGGCAATTTACAATCTCATATCTGGGAACCCTCCTCGAGCCGTGGGACTTGCGGCGGTATAAAGCACGCAAGCAGGCACGCATACACGCGCCAAGGGATGTCCAGCCTTGTGAAATATGTCTTTATTAGCGAGGAATGCGCTTCAAGAAGTTTCTGGTATTTAGTTACCTACGATCTCTCTCCGCTCCCGCAGCCCTCGCTGCGTAACGACGACTTATCGTAACGTTTTTACGTGTTGTTTTCATCTTGCGCGTATGATTCTGTGGGGTATTTTTTCTCACCAAGTATTCGTCGTCCCGCAAACAGCGGACTAAGACATACCCTTTGGTGAATTTCACCTACTCCCAATGTACCTTCGAATGACTTACTTTTAATTACGACGGACGTTACGATGTGCCGATAGTGATAATCGTAACGTATAAGGGGGCATCCATTAATCACGTGAGACTCACGAGGGGGGGGGAGGGGGAGGAGGGGTGCTTGAAAATATCACGATTGATCACACGGGGGGAGGGAGGGGTCTCGGGCAATATCACGTGTATTTTTTGGTGCATTTTTTCCAAAGACACCGAGTATATTCAGAGATTTTTATTGGTTTTATCACATTTTTAACCCGTGCACGCGAGTAATCGATCGGCGAGAAAAATCACGTGATAACGGGCAAGGGGGGGGGGGGGGGGGTTCACCAAAACCTCATGTGTGACCACGGAGGGAGAGGGGGGAGTCTAAAATTGATTATAAAGGCAGCACGTGATTAATGAATGCTCCCTTAATACAACGGTAGAAAAAATCATTGTTTCAGCTCAGAATCGCGAGCGTCGAATTCCTCACTTTTCATTTGCCAATCACTTTCCTGAAGGAGTTTGACCAACCAATGAAAAACTGGAGTAGGTGCTTTGCTGCTTCGATGCACTTTGTTATTCCGTTTGATTCGCAGTGACTCCACAAAAATATATTCCAATTATCGACTACATGCCTACGAGTTTGTTCCCAAATTTGATTGTCGGAGATTATAACCAAAATCGTTGATGAAAAACTTCTTGGATATAATCGCGCGAATAACTTTTTTGAAAATGTGAAGCTGGATTTTATAACTCGCGAAAAATTGAGCTGACTATCTTGACTTTTCCGCGAACGATATCCGTGCAATTTACCGCAACATCAGGAGCATCTGGTTTCCGCAAAAGTCTAGGAACTAGGTGCTAAAAAGGGAAGCTATAATGTATTCAAATAGCGCGACGGCTAACCGCGTCGACACGGTCCGTACCAATTAGGAATTGTTAAGCATGGCAGTCCGCCAAGGATAATAACTGTAATCTTTGCTTAAACTATTAACCTTCATTACAATTACGAGCTGTTCCGCGATCGTTGGAAACCAGAAGCTCCCGCAGCCTCAACAAACCGCAACCTAAATCTAATTAACTTTAATTCCGTCTAATTTGATCAACGGGCTTTCATCGCGTCGATCGGAAAAGCCGATTCTCAACTCTCAACTGGTAGCTTCAACAAGGACGTTGATTCAACGCGCTTCAAAAACGGATGATCCGCTTAAAAACCACAAAATTTCGCAAACGCATCGACACTTATTCGACAGCTGACTAATTTCGCAGCAAGGGAGTCTTTAAGACCCCGGAAATGGATCCCAACATGCGCGAAGGATCGTATCTGAGATCTTGAGGCGCCAGGGGTAACATTTTCACCACCTTTTCTTGTCGCCTAGTATCGTCGGGGTGGGATTTTCTCGCACCGAGTAGGTGATACCTGCGACCCTATCGAAGATCAGATCCCAAAGACAAGCCGAAATCCCGGGGCGTCTTTCGCCCTCTGATATTTTAGCTCCACCCGAGAATTCTCTGCTAAAAGCTTCTGCGTGTCGGTCTGAACCGATCCGTCGGCTGTTGATCGCAGTAAATAATTCCGGTCGCGTCTCGGCGTCGGTTTCAAACCGTAATTTGCCCCCGCAGACGGCTTCGTCTGTTCCATGTTATTTCCTCAATTTTTCAGCTCCATCATCGCGATAGCGATCCGTCTCTCCAAATCGCCAAAATTCCTGTTTGGCACTGAATAATTTCACGCTGGAGCAATTCTGATCACTACATAGCTCGGCGTATGTTACAAATCATCGGTACCGATTGTTATACACAGAGAGAAATTTTTAGTTCCGGTTACCGCTCAGTCCTTAGCTATTTTCATTTTTTACCACAATCGAAAAATATAGTTCTCGGTGGAAAATGAAGATTAGTTTTCTAGCTGTTACCAGAAAGTCTGGTATCCGTTACTACTCTTTCTCATTACGATCGCTGTTACTATATTTTCTAGCAACTGTTGCGAAAATTTAACGCTTGTGCAACGATAAGTCAACGTCGAAGCCTTATTTGACTAAAAAAGTAGAGTAAACCTCAAAAACTGATTTTGCGTTGCGATTATCGAAAAAGGATCGACAATAGCGCAAAATGGTTACGCGTACCTCGTTTTTCGTAATTCCAACAATATTCAAACAGTTTTTTTAACGATACCTGTTTTACTCAATTTTTCTAGTATATACGTAACAAATGAAATTTTTTCTCAGTATACTTTCTCGAATACTCACGCAGAGAACTGATACCGAAGTATTTTGGCCGCATGCGCCAATTGTCCAAGTTTTCCCCGCGAGCCTGAGGCCGGGTTGACTTTCCATCCTTTCCACAGCCTCTTCTCAGTCGGACGCCTCGACCGGCTTCAAACGATCTTTCGCTCTCACGGCGTCCTTCTCTCTCTCTTCTCCGAGTGTCCGTGCCCCAGAATGGCCTCAGCGATTCTCAGCTTGAACGGCGTCTCGACGCCACGGCGCCGCCGGTTTTCTCGGGATCACGGGTTGAGGACCTGCGGACAATATCGTAGGTAGGCGTGAAGGTTTTATCAGTACAATTAGTAACACCTCTGCGCTATACCTGGGACCCGAAACTATCTTTCGCTCGAAATGCTGGAGACTCGAGAAATGATTGAGTTCCGCCCACGACTCGGACAGCAGCTTCACCTACTATAATCCAATCTATGTACCTACACGGATATGATATACCGGTACCCAAACTCAAATTCACTTCGCACCGTACCGTCGTTTGATATTAGTCAATATGTGAGAGGCTGTTGTACGATAAAACGTTTCACGTACCTGGACCAGATGTTTTCTTCTTCTTTTTTTGTTAAATTTATTTATTACCGCGACTTTGTTGCGAAATATAGGAGCAGAGCAAGAAGTGATGAAAGATATTTCTGAAAACTATACGTATACATATATATGTGCATATGAATAATCACCGTTATTATACACGTCAGCACTGATTAGCCTCTGATATACTCGATTTTATATCTCTCAATTATAAACTCATACGCATGGTCAAAATTGAGGAGCTGAAAGATACGGAGAATAGAATCGATTTTAGTAGATTTTTACACGTATTGCTCGATATCAATAACCTTATCACTGAACATTGAGGGTGTGCAGAAAAAATACTAGGTACATCGAATTTTTTTAAGCTTTTCAAGACCTGTTCAAAAATGACCGGTAATTTGACAAACTTCTGATTTCTACTTTTTTTTTTAAATCCACACTGATAAATATCAAGGAAATTCAAGTAAAACTTCCACAAAATGCGCTACATCATCAACAATTTGAGTTCGTGCAAATTTAACTCCATATTATATTGAACTTTGGTATAAAATTTTCAAGAACTTACACGAACTTAAAGACAGTGGAATATTTTGCGCATCGATGCAAGAAAAAAAAAACAACGTTGTTCATGAATTAAATAATCGGTCGCACTCGACACGCTGAGATTCAGCTGCTAATCAGAATCCTACAAAAAAAAAGAATGTAAAACGATTCTCGCTGCTCAAAATCAGAATTTCCCCGCTTCCTCGCGTACTTGGCTTCGGGTATATAACGCGTTAAATCGCGGATGCATGCAGAGCGAAGTACGCGAAACGAGACCGTTGGACAAAGCAGCACTTTCCTGAAAAGGTCGTAAATTTTGGAGTTAACTCAGCGCGTGACCCTCGTGCGAAAACCTGAGGGCCTCTTCGCGTCTGAGCTGAAAATTTGTAGGAGCAGATTCCCTGATTTTCTCCCGCTATCTAAATCTGCCTTACATAAAGCGACTCGCTTAGCCTGGAGGAGGAGATCGCACGCCGAAATGTCGGACCTGTGCGACCCGCGTCTTTATTTTATGCCTGGACGCAGACACTGCGCGATCTCTCGCGAGTTGCTAAAAATTATTATCATACTTATTGTCATTTCGTTTTTTGCTTTTTTTTTCGAATTTTTTTTTCCAACTCCCTGTCTCCTTTTCTTGCAACATCGCATTGCTCGGATGCGCTGTCGCGTTTCAGACGGAAAATACAGCGGAACTTAAGGGGGGGGTAAGGTATTAAATTTTTTTTTTTTTCAATTTTTTTTTATTTTTCTAATTGATTGCACAATATGTCAAGAATATTGTGTTAAAATTTCAAGTCGATTGAAGCAAAATTGAGGAAGTTATGACTAAGCGTCCGTTGCTCCGGGATGAGGTTTTATACCTGACCGACAGTTACGCGACGCGCTCACCCGGCCCAATTAAAACCAAACGGGTCTGTTCAGGTAGAGTCAAGAATATTCGAGGCATGGTATATACATCAGTTAAACACTGTACGCCGTGCTGAGCAGTAACAAGTGACGCTAAAATTTTGACTCTGTTTTCCTTCAATTCGTACATCGAAAGTGTTACTTTGTTATCGTTCGTGTTCGTACATCGAAAAATGCCCCGAAAAATTAGCCAAAGTCTGTCAGTGGCACCGCTACAATCGTTGAAATTGCAGCTCATGTAGCTGCATGTACTTTCAATGAAGGTTCTTTTGCCTTGCTGGCCTTTATGCAAGAGATGCACATCCCGACAGGGCCAAGTTCTCACGAATGGGCACGACAAGCTGACGAGTTGCGAATTAGTAGAGCAGAGGAGCAAGCAGCGCGTGACAGTAAAGAAGAAAGAGTTTTGCGTAGACAAATGCAAAAAGATGCTCTAGACCATCTTGATGGAAGCCTTTTGCTCTACGGACCTGGCATCGACGACTCTGTGGGAGTATAGAAAAATTATCGAATTTTATGTTGAATTTTTCAGTACGCAAAACTCTAAAGCGTTTTTCTGAGACTTGTCATTTTTGGAGTCCGTGCCCACCATAACTAAAAATCTACTGGACGAATCGTTTTGAAATTTTGCACAGTGTTTTTTCACATTATTCACCAGGTATTGTCGGGAGCTTTTTTTTTTTTTTCAATAATTATCAATTTTACAACAACAAATTAGACGTTTTTTTTAGCGAAAATCTGGTTTTTGGCTTCCAAGTGCTACGAAAAATCGAAAAATCGAAAAAAAAAAAAATCCTCCCGTGAATACCTCGACAAACATCTCCTTTAACAAATGCATTTTGATTTTTTCGTTTCACATGATTTGGTTGCGAGTTATGATGGGCACCGCAAAACAACTTTTTCTCGAGGCGCCTCCGGAGATTCATCGTCAGTCGCTCAATTTTTGATATTTTGCAATGAAAATTTAGGGAAATATTATTCAAATGTTACATTATCATGTATGGATTGCCTGAATAAACTAACACCATCTGTATTGCCAAAAAAAAATCTTAAAAACATGCTTTTTTTTCACCGAATTAACCTTACCCCCCCCTTAACAAGCTGATGACTATCGGCGCTCAGTGTTTCACATGGGTCATTTATGAATCAGTGACTCGTACCGTGAGAGCTGACACGGGAAACGCTGCACATTCCCAGTTTTTACTAAGGCCTGGCTTTTTATTTTTCATACTTGTCAAAATATTTTTTTGTACACTTTTTTTTTTATTTCAACTTCTTCTCCGATGACGCAAGTTTTCGCGCGACGTCACTCGCGGGTATTTTTCATTTCTCAAACTGGAGTCTTCTTGATTCCGTCGGGTTTGCATTTTCAATTACCCGGTTTTTAATCGCTGCGGTCGCATTTTTTTTTTTTTTTTTTTTTTTTTCCACCGTTTTCATAATTTATTTTCTTGTTGTCGAAGGAAGAATTGCGGATAAGAGAATACTTTTGCCGAAATTAATGGCTCGCTCGTTAGGCTGAATCTTATTATTAAATCTGATAAACATAAACGACCGCAATTCCGGTGGCTTAAACGTTATTAAGACGAACGAAGGACGTCTCTGACTGGAGTTTAACGACGAATAAACCTGCAGATACGATCAGAACGCGACGAATGTTTTACGTTAGGTACGAGCTGCGATATTCAGATTATCATGTAGTGGAACTGATATTTCTTTGGAGTGATTCATCTCTCTATCTGTGTTTACGTTAAATCGTGTATAACCAAAAAGATTACGTGAACATATTTTACTCCAATTCTTTCAACACTTGACTGCGAATTTAAATTAACATCGTATATTACAGAGCAGTAATTAATGCTCCAAATTATTTTATTTGAAAACAGTCGTTAATTGAGTTTGCGGTTCAAGTAAACATGTATCGCGGCTTTCGGGTGATTTACGTTCAACTTTAAAGTGACTCAAGAAGATCGTACAATTTTGAAACGATGAATAAAGATCCGCATTGCAGCGACTGGTTATAACTAAATAACACAATATCTCGGTCCAATATATATATATACATACATACATGTGTGTACACATACCTGTATGTCGGAGTCAATGGAGACTCGTTCGTCCCATCGTTCGTAACGCCGTCCATATTATCGCGGAATCAACGAATTCACAATATCCGGGATCAAGACCGATTTGTCCGGAGGCTCGGCTCCGACTGCCGTTTCTCTCCGCTCCCGTAATCGGTACCCCTCTTGTTTATCAACAAGTTTCCCTTAATCCCGTGATTGCGACTACGTTTGGTGTTTATGAATAGAAAGTGTTCTTCCTCTTGAGCACAACTGTAAGAATGTCTGCAAGTGTGTTTACATTTTGGAATCTTACGCTTCTGATGCGAAGCCCGTAAGACAGCCAATGACCGTCTAATAATTGAAATGCGGATATGCATTATCAATATTTAACATTAATCACGAGGCCTTTTCATTGTTGAAGATATAAATTTGAAAAACTGGTAAATTCGAAAAATTAACGACGGAGCCAGGAATCGAACCTGGTATCTAGCGATGCTTTACCGGAGCCTTACTCCACTAGACCACCTAGCCGTTTGGTGTTTATCCCGTAACACCCAATTCCGTATATAGCCCTGCGCATAATAAATCAACTCACAACGGATAACTCCAAGATAATACGGTGTAACGTCAAAGAAGCAGGTACAGCTTTTACTCCGACATATATTTGCAAGACTTTGTACGAGGAAATGAAAAAAGGAGGAAACAACTGATCGTGAAGATAAAAAAAAAAAAACAAATTAAAAAATGTTCAGCCGCACCGAATCCCCGCATCCGTGTATATAATATGGTAAAAAAGAAAATTTCGGCAGTGAGTTGTAGAAGCCAAGCTGGTTATATTCTTAAGGCAAGGACCCCGGCATGTAATGTGACTATTGGTCTGATTTATGGGAATATTTAGTACGTATTTATAGCTAATGGTTAGGCTTCGAGCGGTGTTCGCGATTCTCGTACAACTCTCGAACAACCCGTCCGAGCGACCGGTACACAAAAATCGCGCGGGACCACCGCTTGGCCGAATCTCATTGTGTGTACCTACCTACGTACGAATCAGAATCCTTCGAACTCGTTTATGAAATACCCAACGACTGTTCGGGCAAGGGCTTAACGTCCGTTCCCTTTGAACGATACAGGAAAGGAGTGCTCGCTCCGCCGTGAAACCAAATAATTCTTCCGTTTCGAGGTGAAAATATTTTTTTATATTACGACAAAAGCATTGCATTTACAGAAATCTCAGATTATATTTTACGACGCTTGCACATTTTTAAAAGTGCAAGATAGTATTTTTACGGAGCGCGATTGGAGGTCCGAATTTTAAAAGTTCCGAAAGCGCCTAGTTTCGAATTAATTTGTGGCGAAACTTTAAATACAGAAATCAAACTCTTACGATACAACAAATTTTCGAAAAGTAAAGTTCCGACAGAGCAAAATTCCGAAAACAAAGTTGAGATAGAGTAAGATTCCGAAAGTTGAAATATACTCACGCAGCGCAGTTTACTCTACGAATGGGTGTAAAAAATCAGAATTACCAGGATTCCGAACGTAAAAATATCGAAAATCCAAAACAAAGAAAGATCAAAGTGGTGAAATTTCACCAAGCCAGAAATTCATAGAACCGAAAATCTTCGATCATTCAGAATCTCGATGTTGCAGATTTTAAAATTTTCTCATTTTCGCACTTTCGAAACCTTAACGTTTCGTCAAAGTTTGATCTCTTTGCTTCAACCGTCTCCACCAAAAAATTCGAAATTTGTCACTTTCAAAACTTATTAAATTCGGAATTTCAACTCCGCCTAATTCTTACCTCTTAAGAATTACAGACGAAGTTTTCGATGCTGGAATAAAATCTTAGGATGAAATTTGTCTCCGCGAATTAAGTGGGTATATGTATAATATGGCTAAAGGAGAACCGCGTCGATTTGCGTAGCTTTTTTAAATACAACGCGATAAGGTATATTTTCGCGACGGTAGCAGCGGCCGCTGCATCCCGAATCGTGTATATAACCGGTAAATCGATTCTCCCGTAATCTTGGACGCGGTCGGGTTTAAAACCAACTCACTCGATACGCGTTGTATATATACGTATATATTATATATAATATATATGTACACACTCGGGCACGGGTATAATGCATGCCCGCGGTATGGATCCATTATGCAGATCCGGCAAATATAAGATATCCTTAGGGTTAGTTCGTCCTATGTATATATATATGTTATAATCGTACATACCGCGCAGGGCATGCATGTGCGTATATGTAGGTACACGTCGATCGAACGAGCGGGTATGTAATCGCGAAGTGGGTGGCCCAAACACGGTAGTTCTTTGCTACCGACGTACCAACGAACGAACGAGCTCTCTGACCATATTATACCTTCGTCCATGTATAATTATCCTGTCGATGACTCAGAGGCGACGATGAATACAATATAAGAAACCTGCATTTCTACCTATCATCGTGCAGTCAGAGACGAACGTTTTAATTGGCATTATTTTGCATCGCGACTGTTGCCCGTAAGATTTTTTCTATATAATGCTACAAATCACGTTTACACATGCATGTAAGTATTAACGTGTTGTGATTTTACGACAATAAATTTCGTCAAATAATACCACAGAACAATCAGCTAAGTGCTGAAAGATTTGAAACACTAAGCACAGCGATTTTAGCTCTAATTGAACGACGTTATTGTCATGTATTCCTATGTATACAATGCCAACCACTCAACAATCGCAATTTGTTGATCCTGGTCGTTCGGTTTTTTTCTGATTCAAAAGGTTATCTGAAGCATGTATATTGGTTTGATGGTACAAAACATGACGTTTTCAATAATCAAACACGCAAACTTGAAAATTAGTCCTGAAGGTTAAAAATAATCAGGTCAAGGACCTGGATAGCCAGAACTACGGAGCGCATTTCCTGGATATCAAAATCCACCAGGTGGAGGACCTGGGCAGCCAAATTTATGGAAAATTAGTCCGGAAGGTCGAAAGTCACCAGGTCAAGGACCTGGACAGCCAGAACTACGTAGCGCTTGTCCTGGAAGTCGAGTTTCACCAGGTAACCGACCTGGAGCGCAGGAACTAAGGCGCGCTTTCCTTGGATGTCAAGATCCACCAGGTGGAGGACCTGGACAGCCAGAACTACGAAAAATTAGTCCTGAAGGTCAAAAGTTACCAGGTCAAGGACCTGGACAGCCAGAACTACAGAGCGCTTGTCCTGGAAGTCGAGTTACACCAGGAAGCGGACCCGGAGCGCAGGATCCAGGAGATAGAGAACCCGGTACTCGAAATCTGCGGAGCGCGATTCTCATACGTCCGCTCTACTGCGCGGTTATTTCCAGACTGAGGGATTCGGCTAGCCGATTTTCGGTTACTATAGATCGATGAGGTCAAGAGAAAAAAAATTTTGGGTAACGTCACTTTCTGAACATCCGAACATCCGAACATCCAAACTTTGGTTTCGAACTTTAATACTATGTATGATGTATAATGTATGATGTATGATGTACGACATATGATGTATGATGATTTAGCATCGAATTTGCATACCGATGATAAGCGATCAATTTATTATGTCGCTTCCATGCAATTGGTAATGGTCAGATAAATTTCGTTGAAATAGACCGGAAAATTCCTACATTACACGTGTTTCGTGATGGTTGAAAACTTCACGTCAATCAAAAAAGCTCCAAGTTTCCCCGACGAGTTTCTTTAAATAATCGATTACTACCAATTAAGTCACTCATTACCGAGAAAAAAAAAACAATGTCCAAATTCAATTTTCTGTCTAAATCCAAGTAGACTAATTAAAAACGAGCAATAAGAAAATCGCAATGTTTTTTCCCACGTAGCTAGACCCGTTTTCTCGTTATCGGTGGTTCGGTTTGGAACAAAGCTGATCGAATCGACGCTCGGCGTTCGGTCGCGGTAAGCCGCGAGATCGCAGTAGAGGGTGTACCTCGATCGGAGGTACGTACCTACGTAACGTCGTCCTTATGGCGGCTGGGAATTCGATTCTGGTTTGGAGCAGGCAGTACAGGTAGGCACAGTGTGCACGCACAGTGAAATAAATGCGAGAAATCGTACAACTCGAAGTGTATATTTCATTGAACGCCTTCGCGCCGTGAAAGCGCTTGTCCGGGTTTAAACCTTCCGCGAGTAAAGATACTTGCACCGCGTACAACCTTCAGCAACGCTCCGTTGCCGAGTAGGTGCATACCTACGCGAAGCAAGACTTACGAGCCCGAGGCTTGCAGGGCTTGGAGCTTCGCTGAAATCGATCGATCGATCGAGACACGCACGATACACTCGCGTTTGTATCCCTCGACGGGCATCGGTGAGGAATAAAGGCCCGCCAGTGTGCGTGCGACGAATCGCCTCCATGGGGTCTATGATATGATAATGGGGAAACTGTTATGCCGTAGCTCGGACTTAAATTATGCATGTTGGTTCTCGTATGATAATTTGGCGAGACAAAGCCACATTGTCGGTACATAAATTGAATCGCTTGCTCTTCGCCCTTCTTCTTCCCTCGAGAGATGCTTCGGGAGAACGAACTGCGCCGAGGAAGAGACACGGCTCCGGGACGCCCACATCTACACGCATGCCAAGGCATGGCGCTTAAGCGCTTTTCAGAAAGTAAAATAGGGATACTTTATGGTGTGTTAAGGGGGTGCCCTGCTCGATTTCGACCTTGACGTGTGTATCTCGAAGTATCCAATTCCGTGTAGTATCTAAAACGCGGAATTCTACTCGCAATTTTGAACAAAAACATTCCACAGCATTTTCATCTGACGCAGAATTAAGAAAATTGCACGGATTCTACCAAATTGCGATAGTAAATTCGAAAATCAGTTTCAGGAAGTTAATACAGTATTAGAAACGTTTAACTTGAAACACCACTCAATGTGTTGAGAATTCGCGAAATTTCTATGCCTACACTCGATGCGAAATATACCGTGTGAAAATAGTTATGAGAACGGTGTGGATGAATGTAAAAAATGAAATGGATTCTAAAGATGGCAATCTTGAAAGAACGTGTCGATAAGAATTGGTGATTTATTCATTTTAATTTTATACTCGGTTACGTTCCCCTGCAGCTGATCGAGTAGCAATAACACCTCTTTGAATTTTAGCAACGGTTTTCATTTCAAAATATCCACCTAATTACGCGACAAAAAAGACGTTCGTTTGTATCTGTGCAAAAGCTGATCCTGGAGCGTTCCCACGCGGCGATAAAATACTTATTAAAATTTTCTTGAAATTCAGTTTCGCTTCCGTAGCGCACACATGAGCGTTGAAATTGTTAAATTCGCAATATTCGCTAATCCGAAGTTACGACCATCCGACATAATCGCGAGTCGAATTATCGCGGACCGTAGCTGAACCACCCACGCGAGAGACGCGTGTGTAACGATCCGAAAACCGCGTCGCGTTTCGAGCAATGATCGAATCGATCGAGAGGATCCTGGAAGAAAGCCCAGCCCGTAACCTTGCAGCTCGCCGACTCAAGACGAGTTCGTAAATAATTTCGAAAGACCGGCAGTAAGGTGGCTAGAATGTATCTGACGCATGGCCATTCGAGTTTCGAAAATGTATTTTATCGTGAAGAACAAAGAGCGAAATCTCCGACAGACTCGATAATAAATATCTCGAGGAAGACACGGAAATTATGTTTTCTCGACAAATTATGTGTAAAGCACCGGGACGCGACCGCGTCGGGCAAAAATCGTAAAATTATACTTTCAAATATTTTTTTTTCTTCCTCATCTTTTCCGGTAAAAGGCTTGTCGATGTCGTTATTCCCCGTTTTTGTTCGCTGCTCATCCCTCCTCCCCTCTCTCTCTCTCCTTCTTCCTCCTATCCAGGTCCGCCTATCTAGTCGTCATAACTCTGAACCAAACCCCGAAGGATGCTTTGCTAGAGTTGCGGAGGAGGGATCAGCCGCCTGCAGCTCCGGGCGTTTCGAGTATCCGCTCGAAGACAAATGTCTGATTTACATAATTTGTGTGTTAACATTTAGCCCGACCCAGCCGAACGTAACCTCGCACAACAACTATACCAATATATGCGATACGGTGCGAGACACCGCGGCGTGATTGCACAGGTCAGGATAGCCGAAGGTCCAAATTGAAGGAGCGATCCTTTTTTCCCCGCTGTGCTCACCGCCGGCGTGATTAATCGCCACCTTTCCATCCAGCTTTTTATGCCTCGTACTCGACCGAATTCTACGGTGTTAACAACGTCGCCTCCGATGCATAATTATGCCTTGTTCAAGCGTCTAATGCGTGTTTTAGTCGGGTAAAGGGAACCAGTTTCGTCGAAAGGCGTCGAGTCAGCTTAAACACGACGATTCATTCGACGATTGTATCAAGATGTTCAACCTGACTCGATAAAACGAGGCGAAGAATCGAACGTTTTTTAGAACGGCGATTAGACCATCGTCTGGGATTTTGAAATTATTGAATTTCCGCTTACTTACTCCTCGACGATCGGAGTTTCCTTTCCTAAAAACGAGAGTCGATATCGGGGGTTGCGGAGCCTTGTGGGTGGTCAGGACGAGGCGCGAGTCGGTCACGAAAATCCGGTACAAGACTGAAAGTTGTCAAGCGTCAGCGTCGCCGGACAATAGCAACAAATCCTCGGTATTACGAGGAGACATTTCTCGCTATCTTCGAGCGAGTCGGAGACAAACTCGAGTATACGTGTGTATAGCCGAGACAGGACGCGAGGCTCCTTCCCCGAGAGTTAACTGATCCTGGCGACCACTGTTTGTACTCAGCTGAGACTAATTAAAAGGATCCTCTCCCCGCAACGGGGCTCGACGGATCAGATAAGATCGGCATTGACGCCAGGAGGTGTATCGGCGCCTTTTTCGTCCCACGTCTCGGGAGCTGCGAGTCCGAAACGGAAGACTCGCGACACCTCGGATTTCTCACTTACGCATATTTTTCGCGACATTTTCCGTCAACTTTTAATCCGTAATCGATCGAGGTAGAAGCTTCAACGGAGTGTAGTTTTCAATTGTACAGAGTCGTGTCGACGTTTGCTTGATCTTTGTTTTTTCACTCCTTGAACCTCCCGCAGGTCTCAGCCGCAGCTGGTAGTCGAGGTTTTATTACCTCTCGAGAACTACACTTTGTCGAATGATGGCTAAGACTTTCCGTCAGGAACACAATGTTACAGTCAATACGGTAAACGCTTCGAGCCACCGCTGTTGCTCAACTCGAAAGTATGATCTTCTAGACGAATATACGCGTAACCTACAGGCCGCAGTGAGTCATTTGCAATAAACACACGTTGACGGCGTGAATTACCTACACAGCATTCCTCGTCGATGTTCTATGGAAAGTTGCGGTGCGAAGAAACATGGACGATAAATCAAACGCTGATGAGGTGTTTGAATTACTCGTTGTCCGGACCTTCTCACAACTCAAACGAAACGTTGACAAATTGAGTTTGGAGCTTGGAAGTAAATGAAGAAAAAGCAGAACTCTCCAACTTCAATATTGCGGATATCCAGAAGCACCAAATTCCAACTCTCGGCTGGAACGTGAACTGCTGGGGGATCATTCATACGTATAGTATCTAAGTAAGCGGTACGGAGCAGCGGTGAAAAAGCTTGCGGGATTGGCGAGGCTGGCCTGTGTAGGCTTGTTGCGCATGCCTACTTTGCATCGCATACGTTACGCGATACGCGTATAGATAAGGATTAAAGATGTACTAAGTGGCCGGAGATCCGCATAACGTGGGTCAGCCTCATCGGGATAATTTAATAGCCGGTGTGCAGCTCGCGTAAAGCGTAACACTTTACCACCACGAGCACGTATATGCGTCGTAAGGCGAACTTAGTACGTACCTGCGGTTATACGCTCGTTCGAACGCGGTATTTATCCTATACATTAACGCGTATCACTGAGCTACAGAGCTGTTGAAATATCGCGAATGTTGCAGGAGGTGCAGGATGTCCATCCATCCGTTGCGTCACCCTCGGGCGTTTCGCAGCTAAATCACATTCGCGTTAACAACAATTTTCAACGCTAAAAGTTATCCCGACAAGTAGCGTAGAGTCCGACAGCAGTGGCTACCGGTTGTAAACCTTATCGTAGGTTTGACGGAGAAACTTTGCGCTCTTTCACATTCGCCGACGATGTAAGTTAGCCTCGTGATGGATCATCCGTGGGTACCTCGATCCTGTGTACGACATGCGCGCTATTCTGCAGTTGGTGACTGGAAGGGGAGAAGAAACCTCGCACCGAGATACAGTCGAGGAGAGTTATTTCCCGGTCGGGAGAAACCGACTGGGAGGTCTGGTAGCTTACGTATCTGAGGTCCAGATCTTCGGGGGATTTTTTCTCTCGTTGTCCGCGGCGAGCCGCTGCAATGCAACCTGAGGACGAATGCTCGCATGGATAGTCGTCGCTCCTCGACGTTGGGTTTGCGCCGACTGTAACGTAACGATCGCCGCCGATTCCGCGCGCTGAGATATTAACTCCCTTGCTCGTCTACCCTATTCGGGATTCGAATTTTCTACCGGAAAAACTTTCAACTCGAGGCTTCAGCCGTCAGCCACCTTGACAAGCGTGGCGAAGCCGGAATCCTCTACGCTGTTTTATCGTGACGAATCATCCCCGACGCTACGACCGAAACGACAGGGCTGTTTCACCACCGAAAATCTTTCGGTCGGACTAGAATACTCGCGTTACGGGCACAATGACGACCATAAATATTCAGGTTCCTTTACACGTGTCTCGAGAACGACGCGATTCGTGGACAGCGTCATCTTCTTCTTCGGGAATAATGCTGGAGAAAATCGGAATCTACGTTTCTTCGCGATTGACGTGGAACGCCCAAAAGCTGTTACCAATGGTTCATTATTACGAATGACAATTTCCTTCTGGTAGATTCTTCTTGTTCTTCTCTTCAACAGCAGCGCCGATTTTCGAAGGACGATCACCGGGACACCGAAGCGAATCTTCGTATACGATTGCCACTGTCTAGACCGACGGTCAAGCAGCTACACAGAGCGCAAATCACCGCGTGTGAAATTTGATTTCACAGCCTGTCCATGTTCAGCTGTTCGGTGAGTCGTCAGGTGACGGTAAACCCTGGCCAACGTCTACGTCTAATCGCAAATCTGGTTTTCTCGACCGGGATTGTCAGGCGGAATGCTACCGTGTGAATCACCGCGTTATGCGATGGGTTTCGAGTTCCCATTGCGGCCGGATCGGCTCGAGGTTGGGTTGGGTTTGTCCGAGGCAGGCCATGAGGCACCTTTCTACTCGTCATTCCCGATCATCGGCGGACCTGTAAGATATCGGTGGCAACAAAACACCCGATCGACTCGCAGACGTTGATCTCGCGAGTCCGGCCGGTTGTTGGTGAGTTTTATTTTCACGAGGTACAACGCGTCGAATGTGGGTGTACAGGATACCATAATCGTGATTTTGTCACTATACGATATTACCGGACTTTGCTTGTAGTCCCATACGCGGTCCGGGTGATTAAAAAGTTTTACCACTCGGTGGGCGCGTGTACAAAAAATTTCGTTAGGGAATTAAACGCGCGCGCTTGATCGTTTACGCCGGCTGAAAATGTTGCGCTAACGGCTATCACCGTTTACGAAATTACCACGTCTGCTAGTACGCGTTATGCCTGACCCGAGCCTCCGCCTCGTTTGTGGCTCGGAACTATTATCGTAAAAACGATTTTACTTATTACGTCTTACAAAAATTCAACTGTTAACATCGCGTATCCTGCAACTGCAACGCAAGTTAGTAGCAATTAGAGAAGAGTAGCTGTAACCAGCCGGTTATAATCGTTCTTAAAATGGCGGAGCCGGCGTAATTACAGCCGGGATCCTGATCACGCTTCCTCGGCTCTCGCGAATCCCTGAAACTCGAACTCCTCTCGGTCGGTTGTAAAATCGCCTTAATCGCAGATAATAAAACGCTGCTTTAGTTAGTTACCCGGTAATGAAAAGTTTTAATTAGCCTCGCACGATCCTCCGGACTCCGGCGACGACGCACCTACGATTTGGCCATCTCATCTGTGCCCACGGTGATTTCACCATTATACCTACTCCGTGCCTCCGACGTCCAGTCTGTAATTATTTGTTATATACCTACCGATCCCCGCTGCCACCGTGGCAAAATCCTCGCGAATGCCGCAGCGCGTTTTTGGCTCGTTTTCGCATTCCTTCCCCTGCACGCCAGTCGAATCCTCACCACGATCGCACAGTCTGAGTCTCCGACAGCCTCTGCAGGAGTCACGGCTACCAGTGAACCCGGTAAAAACCGTCTACCGTTTTTCTCCGAGGTCGAGCCGAGCTTGTGGAATATACCTATTCAGAAACGGTCACGGTCTTGACTTCCGAAGATCTGCGATCCGAGTAACGAAACAGAATTTACGAGGATGCTAATATTCCGAAGAAGGATCGATCGTTGCCGGGGAGGAGGAAATGAATCAGGAACGAAGAACGCGATTTCGTCCGACTCAATTAGTAACCATCGCTTTGATTCCCCTCTCGCATCGTCATCCGTCGAGGTTTGCCTCCTCAACTAGCTTTTTGTCACACTGTCGCTGGCCGACCAGCCAGTATTACACTGTTTGTGTACAGTTATTCCGAAAGAATTAAGAAGCGACAAGACGTAGCTGGGTTCTCACAGTGGACCCCCACGGGGCCCGCGTGCAGGCCGCGGCTCGTTCGAGATATCATCGAAATAAAGTGCTAAAGTGTAGACGATGACTCTCGGCCCGTAATAGACGGAGGCCTTGCCCAGGTACACGCGTAACACACCCACGTGAATCGGTTCGGAATCTCTGTATCGCAGACCGTGCACTCATGCCACGACGAGACACGGACGTCGTATAACGATCTGTAATGTAGAACGTTTCGGGTGCACCGACGAGCCGCTACTCCATACCTATACTTATGACTCTGATCTGTAACCCACGTGACGGGGGATTATCCGAAAGGATTTGTGTCACGTCGGTACAGGAGGAAAGGACCTGCCAAGTGGAAGAGGGTGTCTTTGCTCCGCAACAGCTCCCATTGTCACTACGAACTCGCATGGATATTCATTTCACTGTGCTACGAGTTGTGTTATTGTACCGCAGAAGCCTCGTACGTAACGTTTAGTCGTGCGGTCTACTTTTGTCTTCCGCATTGATCAGGATCGATAGGTTCAGGCGTCTTCGATAGCCTTGTAACTGCTACTTTGAGAGATTTAGTCCGTGCGACCCGCGATCCTGACTTCGTCCAAGTCTAACAGGAACAGCAAATGAAAAAATTCATGGACACAGTTGAGCTCCTCGAAACTCCTGACTCTTTAGGGAGTGTCTATGGTGACCCCGTGGAATGCAATTGCGGTAACCATGCGCTCGCATTGTTGTCTGGCCGGAACAGGGTGGATTCGATGCACAACCTTCTCGTCCATGCGGTAATTATAATTTGCATTAATATACAACAGTTGCCGCATGGGTGGTAAGGAGGGAAAATATCGATGAAATGGATGGGTCGGCTTGAGACCAATTTCCGTACGGAATCCAATCTCGATGTTAGAAAAGCAATAACCAAAGAATATTATTACACAGTCATTTGTCACCGCTGTAAATTGACGTCAAACGATCCGATATACAAAACGATTCAAACGATAATTATTCGCGATCTAACGGGCTGAAATGACGGTGATTTTTGCGCTGAAATCATATTCCCGGGCTGCTCGAGAGCCTGCGCTCATGATGAATAAGTATGATTTTCAATTTTACAGAATCATTACGCCGCCGAGGCTTTTCAGCCCTCCGGCCACACTTCCGTATACCTATAGTTATTGATTTCCTCCCAAAGTATTCAGGGTGCTTTTATCGCTGACGGAATCTTGGTCGTATTATTACCGTACGCATTCACCTACCGCGGATGCGTCTGTGGCGGCGAAGCACTCGAAGCGAATAACGCGTTATTACCCTACGCGCCACGTGTGCGAGTGTGTGCTGTAATGCGTTTGCGAGCCAGTTGGACTTAATGTCATGTATTACACGGTGATACCCACCTCTGCTCCGCTTCTGAATATCTACATACGAACTATGCGTCGTCTTGAACGCAGCCAGTACACCCTTGTTGCATCGATGCAACGCGATGTACCGGCTAAAACATCAGGCTTAAACGGAATAACGGAAATTAAATTTTTTACGCTCGAAGAAAAAGAAAAAAAAAAAAAAACCAAGGGGTCGGTAATTCGTACCTTGTTCCAAGTTGAAGTCATTTTCATACTTGGGCGTGCTTCGGTTGGCGAAATGTTTTCGAGTCGCTTCGAGTCTTTGCTATGTTGGAATATTAGAATCATTTGAAAGCTTATCGAATTTTCTGACATCCCTAAAATATCTGTCAACGTTTTCTTTTGATACTGGAATCTTGATAAGAATTTTTCATCTGTTACGTACTTGCAAAAATCCGGAAACAATCGTTTCAACATTTTACCATACCGTCAAGCTTCCGGTTTGTAATGTTACAAGCATTTTACATGGTACTTTTTGGTACAAAATCACATTCGTGAAACAACATATTTCACAGAGCTTAGCGCTGCGCGCGGTCTTTTGATGCAGGAATGAAATATTATCGCATAATTCAGGAATTAGAGGGGCATGTCAGTGTTGAAATTGAACCTTTCATGCGGCATATTTCCAGAAGCTGTATCCAGGCACGAAAGAGAAAACACCGACAGCCTTACAATAACTCGTTCCCAACGTATAATTCACTTCTAACGCGATGATATACCTCGGTATTGAAGAAAATTTCTACTCCCAGGAGTGAATCAATTGTCTCGCATGTTACTAAAAAAAAAAAAAAAAACGAATAAAAAGGGAACCTTAAATTCAACCAATTACATATTGTCTTTTTTCAATTCTGCATCCATCCATCGATCGAATTCCGGGTCTGTTTAATGGTACGATAAAAATCTGTATCCTGCCCAATGTTCGACAGCTGACAAACATTCCACCGTATTTGTACGTAGCTGCTGCGTACTTCGAAGTCGGTTGGTGAAGAAGAAGCGTAGGTTGTGGAAGCGGAGCGACCGACACACGGCCGGTTCCTGTCGCCTGTCGTTTCAAATGGGTCGACGCGCGACATTAGCCTGCATAATTGCCATCCCGTAAAGTAAAACAAATGAGTAATTGGTGAGTGAACGATGCCTCGCGCAAACCCGACGCGAACGCGTGACGTTGTACATCTTCAATGCTCGTGGCTCTTGGCTAAGCGTGTCTAATTAGATTAACGACTGACGGTGTGAGCGATAATTAAAGAGACTCCGCGCATATCCACCAACCTTCCACCTCGCTCGTCCAGCCTTCGGTTCTAGTTAACCGACACGAGTTATGTTCCGCGTTTGACGGACAACAAAAGGCACGTCGTCACGGTCGAAATTCCATGTTTTCAACTTTTTTTTGGCTAATCAAGGTGTCGAATAGATCGCGAAAGAAAATTTACGCCAACCGCTACAAAGTATTGTTCATTAGTGATGTTGAAAAATGAAATTCCGGCAAGTGGAGAGTAGGTATGTACATAATGAGGGTTCTGAAAAGGACCCGCTGACGTATCAGAAATGATTACAGCCAGCAGGCACGAGTTTTTTTTTTTTTTTTTTCTTTGTCTGAAAAAATGGAAAAACGAAAACAAGGAAAAAGATCCATGGCCATGGGCAAGGCGGGGTGAGGAAGGAGCGAATTTCTGAGAAGCATGAAATTGCAACGATTACGTTACGTCCCTGGGGCGCGTTATTTGCATCGGAATGCAAGCCGAACGCGGACGCGCGGTGGCCCAAACTACGAACCGAACGAAGGCTCGATGACGCGTCTACAAGCAGCGAGCACCGGCCGAGGAGGATTCCTCGTCTTCTTGAGAACCAACGCCCGTTCCATCCGCTTCCGCATCGACGAATTCCTGCTTCAGAGCGTTTGTCGAAGAGCAACGAAGCCTTGCGAATTGTCTCGGTGGGTGTCGAAAGGATCCGAGAATCACAAAGGGCAGCGAAAATTTGCTTCTCGGTAAAACTCTTCGTCCCCGTGATCCGGCAGCTTTCAGGTTTCTTGCCAAAATCGTTTCGACCTCATGGTCGAACGGATGTCGAGACGGCGAAGGTGACATTGGGAAGAAATTTTGAGACTTCCCATCGCTCCCGCGGCCAAGAGGCAAAGAAGGAGGCAAAACTCGACCATGCAAACTGGGAAGAGCCGAGGGTCCTCGCCGTTTAGGGATTTTAATCCGGTGAACGATGCGGTTTTATGGTAATTTCCAAAGGTGATAATCCAGGGTACATAATAGCCTCGGATCGAAGATGGTCAACTTCGTTAGCGCCAGACACAATGGAGGAAGGAACTCGCTGCGGCCACCTTCTCGCCAATGTGTCACTGGATGACTGCACGGACTCGGTATTGAAGGGGACGTCGAGGCACCCGCTGCGACTTGCGACCACTTAAATCCCTGCCCAACCGGGCGCCGTTCGGTCCTTGATTACTTACGATCATTAAGGTGTCCGGCTTATCTGCAGCACCAGCAGCAAAATAAGAAGAAAATGAAAAAGAAAAGGAAGAAGAGCGTGGCGATAGCGGATGAGTGAGAATTAAATGAAAATTTGAAATTCAAATCAGATTCTAATACTCCCGATGCAGTGAGTAACTCAGGGAGTAAAGACCAATGGAAAAATAAGAGACACGGCGTGACAGAGGTGGCGGGCAAAACAGACGGACGTTGATATCCACAAGCTTGTTAATTTTCATTCAATATCGATACGTTTGTACATCACACGCACACCAAAAAAAAAAAAACTTTCACGCCGTCGACTAATTTATCGACGTTTAGTTGAAAAATCCACCATGTACTCCACCGGCCGGATCTGCAGCTAAAGTCCGTAGCTGGCGAGCCTGGCTGCATAAATATTTCGTTAGCCACCTTTTTCATTTGAACGGTGAACCGCGTTAGCCTGTCCACTGTACAAATTTATCGAACTCTTCCGCTTTATCTGCTTCCATAGATACCGTGAAAGATTCCAATTTATAGAAAAGGTATAAAGGTACGTCGTGGGCACCTAATTCTTTCCTCCCCGTTAGGAAATTCTTTAACCTTTCTCCTCACTGATCGGTATAAATTTCACCTCAATACCCTGACTAATGTGCCCCCCCCCCCCACCGAACGCACGGCGATGTTTTTTCTCCCATTTCAACCGTACAGAATTCTAGACAATCCATCGGTGGCCCCCGTAACTCCTTTGTCTCGGCGTTTCCGAGCCGCGGACAGCAAGATTTCGAGAATCGTATACCCTTTCAGCCGATCCTAGTCCACCGACCATTTGGTAACTCATTAATCGACCGTTATTTTTATTTTTTTTCTCTTCTTCTCCTATCTGTCGCAGGGTGGTGGGTGCCGTTGTCGTTGGCGCGGCTGTTTGCGGCCGGATACCAGGCCTGGCCAAGGGTCAACGAGACCAGTGTAGAGCCGCACCACACGCCATGCCAGCTGTCGGGGAAGGCGCCGCTCTGGGGCTGCGCGAATGTCGGCACCAGTTCAGACACCACCGTTGGAACTGTTCCCACGTGGCCAGCGATCAGGTCTTCGGGCACGTCGTCGTTGTCGGTGAGATAACAATTTCCCGCTTCTTCATTTCTACCGCAAATCCACTCCTAAGCGAAAATCCATCGCTTATTGATCCGTATTTTAATTAGGCGTGAAGGTAGTTCCGTACTTAGATTCATGAGAGAGAGAGAGAGAGAGAGAGATGGACTGTCCGTTTCTCTACGTGACGTAACGTCGGTGGATTAGCCTTAGCTGTCAATCCATACGGTGGACGCAACCGAGTCCACCTCACGGCTTCGAACGTCATTGAGCTTCGTCGTCCAGCCGGTGCTCTTCGACTGGTTGACATTTATTGCTAACTAATTAATTAATCAGTAGGCAGTTTTACGGGTTTTAACGGTTTATCACCGAGTTAGCTATGCAGGTATCTCTGCTCGAATCTTCACCACGCCGAGGATTTACACTATGCACCATAACAACTCGTATCCACCTGTCCAACACCCCATTAAACGTCTTCACCAAAGCTCAAACTCGGTTCTGTGCATTTTCGACTATAATTTTCAACGTAGTATTCCACTCAAGAGTCAAAAGGTAACATCGTTCGAAAGAACGCAGTTATACAAGCAACGATTAATATTCTAGTCGTGGGGTTTTAACCATGGCTTGAAAACTTCACGAGGTTATATACACACAACAGACTTCAAACCCGAATTCAACCTTGCCTTGTAAAGTACTATTGACGTTATCCCGTCAACTCCACCCGCAGTTCCTCAACGTCGCAATTGCGTTCATCACAACACTTTAAGGTCGCGCATTGTACCCGAAATAAGGAATGAGTCGAAACGCTCCTTCGCACTTTCAGTCGAACAAAAGTTTGAGTAAAAGCACAGTGGTGAAACAGATCTGGTGGAATAAATCGGTTTAGCCACCGGTTTTTCGGGGCGACAGGTACGCCGTAAAAACGGACCAGTCACGGACGCTGTAGGGTAGTTTCTGCCTTGGTGTGGGGTGGATGTGCAGGAGCGGCGTAACGCTTGAAAGAATCCGAAAATACGGATGTGGGTTAGGTTGAGGAAGGTTAGGGTGCCGGTGTAAGGTTCTCCGGTACCTTATACCGAAGAATTCGAAGGGATCGCCACAGGGCGCTCTCACCCCTCGTAATTTATCTTCGACCTGAAAAGAGCTGCAGCGACCGGGCCGAAGTGCAGGGACTCGGAGAGCAGAAAGGAAAGGATGGAGGGAAAGAAGAGAGCCTCCCGGTCTATTGAATCGTTAACTAACCTACGAAACGTAACTATTTACACCGCTTAAACCAGTTTCGTTACAATGCCACACCGCGGCAGCTCGATCTCCACGCTTCCAAATATGGATCGGCTAAGCTTCTTCGATGCGGCATCCGTTACAAGTACCTCTAGACTTTTCCCATCGCAACGAGCTTTCGTCACGCTCCTAAGGTGGAATAATTCGAGCGTTGAGAGGGTTGCTCGGAACCGGTGACGGGGATTTTTTCGAAGTGCTTTTCAAGTTTTTGTTAACTCGGACCGTTTTTTTTATCCCCCTTCAAAATTAACGCCACGTCTGTTCACGATTTTAAGTGATTACTTATTTTATTCGATCGAAATGCTTTCCGGTATTTTTTTTTCTTTTTTTTCATCTTTTCTGCCGGTCTCATCTTCCGATTAAATTAATTCGAGTGATTTCGGATGAATGGAAAATCGATTTCCACGACAAAGCGAACGATCGAAAACGGACGAAAACAACAGTGGACAAAAAGGGTAAAAATAATTTCCGTGTACATTTCGTCGAAACTCCGGATGTAGCGAGCTGGCTGGAACGGTTCAATTTATCCACAGTGAAACAGTAATGTATACTTTCACGGTCGAGGGAGTGCCGCATACGTATTCGTTGGGTTTGTGCCGGTAACGCGATAGCTAGGAAATCGCTTTATACGCCGTACACACAGAGATCGGAGAACGTATCGCATTTCGTCGATGATACCTACCGTAAATACCTGTGAACACTACCTCGGTATATTAACATAACATTCGTGCACCTAGCTGAGATTCGACAGTCGAGTTCGAGAGCGTCAAAAAATATCGGCTTTCCCGCTGACCATCACAGCCGAAAGGACGAAGAAAAACAGTGAAGAAAGAACAGAAACGGAAAATCTCGAGCCGTGAATAATATCAGCAAAATTCGAGTAGCTCGAGACGGAGTCTTGGGATAATCGGGAGCCCGGCTCTGTCCTCGGTGTGATTCTTTATCGAGGTTGGAATCAACTAAGTGTATATGTGTAATCTTTTTCCTTCTTATTCTCTGAGCACGAGGTCCTGACGGCGACGCTGACTCGACCGAATCTCCCCGGTTCTCGTGTTACCGTTTATGCCGTCGCCTCTTCAGCAGCCACATAATACGCGCGTAACTTACGCTTAACGCTCAAGAATCTCACCGTGTCCGAACGTTTTCAACATTTGAATACAAGTGTATAAAGAGAGAAAAAAAAAGATTAAAAAAAATCGTTTCAGGGGGGTAAAGAAGCGAAGAAAGAGAAAAGGCTGTAAAGTAAAAAAAAAAAAAAAATATATATATATTCAACGCATCAGCTAGGGAAAAAAATCATCGGTAAAACAAAGAAAATAACAAGCCGAATCACGGATAGGTATTCCAACGTTTTGCCGCCACTGTAACAGCACCCACGCTTATCTTTTGACTCTCGCGTTAACAAGCCGCGCTCCCACAATGTCCACGGAAATCTGAGATAATTTCATATCTTCACTCCGACCCGTAGCGCGACTCCGAAACGTGATTTTCAACAAATTGGACCCTCGAATATCGCGCAGACTCGCTGTTCCAAATTTATTTCAGATTTCTAGTTTGTTCGGTGTGTTTTTACAATGTGAGCTAGGAGTAGTTCCGTACGGAACGTAAGGAACAAATATATCGATAATTTAACTAGTTTGTTAACTGGTATTTCTTGCGCGGCCGATTTTTGCGCGCAATTTTGTTGTTGTTGTTATTATTATTATACGCATCGATGCGCAGATATTGATTCGATGTCGGTTGTATAGCGAGATGAAATGTATGGTAGCGATTTAACCCAGGATTATCTGGATGTTGTGAGTGGAGTCGGACGTGATCCTTGTGCATAAATATCACTAAATACGCGAATTTGTCATCTCGATATTAAGCCCCAGTGTATTAAATCCTTGGCTACGCGATGAAACAGATCCTGCGCGGGATAAGTTGCCGGTGATTTTTCATGATTAAGAGGATTAAGTGGGCCGTGGCGACGCAGAAATCAAAAAACAAATCGAAAGGAAGAAAGAGGATACGAGATGAAAAAAATTAATTTATTTCGTGCAACTTTCATGTACTTATTTTACCGTGAATTATAACCTACTGGATTCCCATAGAACTAGCTGCGATAGTGAAACCAGATATAACAAACTGGTATACATGTATAAATTCAAGCTTGCTAATAAAACTCTCGTCGAAATCTGAGCTGGTGCAATATATCATCTGAATAAGAGACGCGAACGAGCTGCAGAGTCGGAGGTAAAAATGCGATATTAAGAAGGACAAAGGAAGGCAGAGGCGTTCGGTGCTAACTTAATTAGCGAAATTAACGATGCAGCATCGCTAAGTGCCATAATGCAGGTATGTGGTATACGTGCTTGATATTTTTACCCCTCGTTTAAAACGTCGGTGTTATTCATCCTGCAGGAAATTGCGGTGCAGGGAAAACGGCGATTGCAGGCGTTCGTTCGCGTGCGGTTCTTTGTATAAAGTACATCCTTGATCCGTTCTTGCTAATCTTATTTCGCCACGAGTTGCCTATTAAGTGTATTTATCCTTCCGCGGGAGCCTCTTTATACTCTGATTACTATAAGCAAATGTACGATCAATTTAACTGTACGTGTTGAACGATAATCTCGTGCCGTGAAATCTGGTAGCGAAATAATTTCGCAATTGTCAAGGGTGAGCCTATTTTTGGAACGAGGGTCGAAAAGTATAATGACCACACGATAGAAGGTTCGAAATGTCGAGTTTTCAACGAGTCGAAAATCTGATTCATAAAATTTAACAATATTGAGAAAAGCGCAGTATGTTAAAAAGCCGCAAACAATTGTAGAAAGGCAGTAGTATAGAAAACTTATATGGAAATCTTTTGAATTTTTTGTACATTTCGAAAATCTATTCCACACATTTTCGCATCTTTAAAAATCCCACTTTTTTTTTATCCCGCCGAATTTACGGAATGAAATCCGTTTGGTGTTTGAATTTTTTTTTCACGATCAATCAGAGACACGAGCATGAATCACTCGATGAGGCCGCGTCGCAGTGGCAATTCGCGAAAATTCACCACCGGCAAAGACTCGTTTTTTCCCCAAGCTTTTCCTTTTCTCTACGCATCATACCGCAGCCCGAGCCAAAAAGAAGTAATTGATTCTATAACGACCACTTGAAAATCCTCAACGATTTAAATTCGCATATTACATGGTCGCGCTGATGTATATCTGCATGTTTAAGAAATCAGCTATCAAAGATAGAGAAAGAGAGAGAGAGAGAGAGAGAGAGAGAGAGAGAGAGAGAGAGGCGAGTCGCTTGTCATACCCAGCCGAACCTCAGGATGTGTGTATTACAGGCACCGTGTGTACCGAACCACAGGACCACATTGATGATTCACCAATTCACAAAGAATAAATTAATAAATTATACCTAATGTGTATACGGTAAATGACTGCTTTGCAGGCGAGACCCGCGGTCGCCGGGCCAGCCGGTTAAAGCTGCGGTTCGATTATTTCCGAGCTACAGAGCTTGCGTGGGCCATCGCTTCTAATTGTCTAAATTAATTAACGTGATTAAGCTATCCATTACCACGGACATCAAGACCAGTCAGGCTGATTATCTTACTTGGAGATGAATACGCTTACTTTGGTCAACCATATATACATGTATATACATAACAAACGTCTGGCAACCGAAACCCATTGTGTTCTCGATATGTAAATTCGACGTCTGGAGACACGAGATTGAACAGCTTCTGAAAACCAATGGAGCAGGTTTTCATTTAATTTTTAATTGATCTGTACATTCGTCGTTCAACCTTAACGATGAAAACCTGCATCCGAGAAACTTCTCTTTCGCAGTCACACCGTTGAAATCAACAGCGAACGAAATTCGCATCGCGCAATCTTTGGGGCACTTCGATTCGGCGCAAGTTATCCAATAGATTGAATTCGTTTAAATAAAAGCACCGAAATGCGATAATTTTCCACTCAACTATCGAGCTGGGTGTAATGGTGTGCATTGGAGAGAGGAACCGTCGATAAAAGATTCAAGGACCTCCGGGTTGAGCAGCCTCCAGGAATTATACTCGCGGTATGTAATAATACACGTTGCAGTCCTTAATTCAACCAGACTGAGGATAACGTCTGGGTCCTTATCAATTTCGTTATTCAAGAATTCTCGTGTTTTTCCCCTTTCCTTTTTGTATACTATATACGCGCAGCCTGTGCGGAGAAGAAGCGAGTTATCGTTTTTCGGTCCGTTCATTTTTTTCCATCTCCCTCTCTCAGACACAACTTTCGGTCCATTTCTTCGTCGTCGATTTGCTCGCACTTTCGTCGTCTCGCGTAACTGGAACGACCCACACGCGGAATTCGGCCGGCTTACGTACGATGCGTTTTGTACGCACACGCGTCGATGTCGGTACGTAGATACGCACTTTTGAATTTTACCAGCGCTTATACGCGTAAGATACACGAGCAGCATGCACGCGCCTGATATCCCCGGGCTTGATTGGTTATTCAAATTTCATGTGGGAAGGAAGAAGAAGAATGATAAAAGAACAAAAAGTAAGAAGCGAAATAAAATTTGTCTTCCTTAATTTTAACATTAATTAAAAACCCTCCATACGTAGCTCGAATCTTAATATTATTATACGATCGCCGAGTAGTATAACGCACGCAATTTATCGCGTTGCGTCTTTCACATTTCTATTCCGTCTCTTCTTCTCGCTCTTTTTATCCCATATTTTATCTCTCAATCACGCCTCATGCGATTTGAAATTATTACCGCGAGCATCCGCTGGCCAAAATTGAGCTTTAATAGCCAATGTAGCAACATTGATATACAGCACTAGCATTAAATTACATATACTTAAATTTGGAACCGCAACAAGTAATTATTTGCCACACGTGTGTAAAAAAAAAACAAACGCGAATCACTCCTCTCTTCCTCATATTCGATTACTTGAAAATTCTAAAAATAAGTATGAAAAAAAGGAAAGAAAAAATAAATAAATAAATAAAATAAAACTACCACGGACAGCTTCGACAAACCTTTGATTCTTCCTTTTCTTCGTCTCTCAATGTATCCATCTTTTTTCCAACGACATAAACATCGGTGGTCATAAATATCTTACTATCAAATTGCGTGTTTCAATTAAGCCTCGAGTCTAGCAAATCGCGAGGACGGGATCCTCGGGCCTCGCGGATCCGCGTGAGCGATGATGAATATTCCGCTGCGGCGTGTCTCGTCGTGTATTCCCCTGAATCGGCGAGGCTAACGCCTCTCGTGCCTCTACAGGTGGCAACTCTACCAGTTTTAACCAGATACCAGTTTTAAACTTGGTGTACACTAGCCGAGTGTGTGTAAAAGATAATTGTATCTTACATACTGTGTCGGGCAATCTGTCTCCGTCGGGGTTTATCTTACTGCTAATTTGTACGATAGCGCGTCCCGTCGAGCCCGCTATCTTTCATTCATCAATGAAACTAGCCGATATAAGTAAGCGTGTACGCGAGTCCACGTGTGTCCTCCGGGATATGCAATATTTATTAAATGTCACGTGGTCCACGTCACTGCCTCACGACTCGAGATCTTCCGATCTAAAGGATCCGATTCCGCCTCGTCAACGATCTTTCATATTACGTATGCTCCTTCTCTTTATTCCAGGAGAAAGCCAAGCCCATTCGCTTGATACTCGCTTGTACACGCTGCCGAGATTTATGCCCTTTTTAATTTCATTCAACATCTCGATTCATTAAAACGAGCCGCGCCAGATTATCTTCTAGGATTCGTAGATCGCTACCGATCGGGGATGCGATCGTGAAACTTCCGACGGTAGATCTAAAAAGTTTGGCATACCTGCTTTGAATAACCTTTCCGTGGCAATCAGAACTCGAATCGAATCGAATCGACAACGATCGGTAAGTTGTGATAGACTCGAACAAGCAGAACTAGATAGCCTGATCATAACGTCCAACGACTTGACAAACAATTCTGGAAAGGTAATTTCTTGTGGACTTAAAACGGTAAACACAATTCTCGTCCGACGAAATTTGGTAAATTAGATGTTTTCCTCTTGACGTGGACCGTTTTAAGAAATAGAAAGAGCCTCGATTCGGTCAAAGTGTGTGAAACCGGCAGGTGCCGGAGCGGCACTAAACGAAGATGCTTGAATAGTAACGATCGGAGGAGGCAAATCGTGCGGTAAAGATACGACAGCTGGGGGCTTTTAGCCCTAACGTAACATAGTTACACATGTTTGAAGCTAAATCTACACAAACGCCACGGGAGGTTCCGTAGGAGCTGACCGAGAGATACGTCAAGGGGGGAGAGGAGGGGGGATATCCTAGGCTCTTGACCAGCGCGAAGATCTATGACCGAATCTCATTTACAATGCCCACGATACCCCGGGGGAAATGATGATTTATCGATCGGATCCTCCGCCGGATCCTTGGGGCATACGTACATGGGCGCCGAGCAGAACGGAGAACAGCAGCCTCCGTGATTCATTGCTCGCAGGCTTTGATCGGAAAGCCTTGCCCGGTGAGGATCGTCGTTTCGACGGTAGGTTGGTTGGTCGGTTACAACGCGATCGTGCGCATCGTACGTAGCGTGAAAAATTGGAAAATTGTATCGCACCGCGCGCCGTTTCGTCGACGCGTCGCATAATCTGATCGTCTCGATCAATCCAATATTTACGACGCATAAGCATAATAAAGGGATGTAGAATCATTTTTTATCGTTCAACGACCGAAAGGTACGTTTGTATAATATACAAGTACCGGTTAAAATTTCGTTTAACGATTTTCATCTGCGTTTCGTGCCGTTCCTTATGTTATATGTATAAACGTTTCATTATTACGATTATCGTCGCTGTGTAACCGAGTCGATCCGTCCGGCATTTACAACTCGTACAAGACTCGTTATAGAGGATAAAATCTCGCCTCTGGAACTGATCTGTTATATTGTACGCGTATGGTATCTGGTAAAAGCGTGCGGTTGAGGACGTTACGCGCGCATCAAGGGCGGCTCAAAGATCCACAGATTAAGCTGTACCGAACTGTAAGGGTCCACAGATTATGGGTATAAGCCCCTTTAAGCTGTATAAATAAAGTATATAATAAATTAATACGTCACGCCGCAGGTATCCTTATCATCTCGAGTCACTTTCGAAGCCGCGGACTGGCTGCCGGTGATCAAGATATTTTTGTTGAAAATTATATTACATTTTTTATTTAAAGAGAGAGAATTTAACCGAACCCGAGTGGGTATCTATTATATATTTAACTCGAGATAACTGCGGTTTGCTTTTCAAGTACATCTGATCATGATACTTGCGCATAAAAGGAGGACCGATTTTCACTCATCAAAAGAATTCCCGCATTCAAATGACGCTGCGCCGCATTTCACGGATCGACCCAAATGTGAAACGGAGGTCTGCCCGGGCGGTTTTAAACTCCGTTTGTAATTAAGGGTAATGCCGCGATTTCAAGAAGCGAGATTTTAAACTACCGTATACATACATGCGTCTGTGTAAATCGTCCCGTAATTGCTACAAACGAACGAAGCTAATTACACGCGTGTATTGGTTCGGTCGCATAACGCGCCGCGATCTTTTATACCCTACAATATTATTACCGCGGATGCACGATCCGCAATCCGCAATCATCGAGGAGATGGACCAAAAATGAATTCTGAATTATAGTCACCGTATGAACTCCCGGTTTTTAATTAGAAACCTTTCTATAATTATATCATATATATTATACATATATATACATATGCACGTGCTTGTATGAACTTGTTTTCCCCATATGTTTGCGCAACGTCGGCCACTGCAGTCTGTGGTTATAATATTGTGCAACTTTATGTATACACACTTGGGAATGTAAATTACACCATTGCACCTTCTGTTTATTGTGCGGAATGGCGCGGGCCACTCGACAGACGCGTTTAACAAGACGCGCCGCGGGGTCAGTCTCATGGCGCCCTCCCCTCCACCCCCACCCCCCCTGCCGCCATTCTCCTCCCTCTTCGTATCACACGTCACCACCTTCGCGCACCTCAACCACCTACGCGAAATCGCCTCCTCGCGCCGAGCCGCGCGTGCGTATCTGAGCCTTGCATTATATCCCCGTTCAAGACCATTATGTGCAGGGAGTGAATTACGCCAGCGCCGAAGATACGATAATTGAAAAAAGGAAGACCCAAAAATTATATGTTGGAATGAGAAAATCAATTTATCTTGACCGAAGAACGAATATTAACTCCCGATCAGTACTGCAGGACTCGAATGTATCGAATAGCGGCATCTGGTGGCGGAAACTTCAAATGTGACTTCGTATTTAATTATAAAAGTTGTTTTTTGTCATGAAATTTACTCTGTAACGATTTGTCGCAAAGAAATGAAGCGCTGACAGGCTGCGCGAAGTATTTCGTGATTTTATACTCGCGTTATTCGTGCGAAAGTACGATCAGCTGATGTCTTGGTTGGACGCCATTTTGTTTTTACCGATACCGAATCCTTCGAGATTTAACGAAAATCGCTGCATCCAGTACTGAGAAAGAGAAAAAAGTCGATGGTTGTTCATTAGCCGGCGAGTTAATCGGCAGGAAGAAAAACTACCACGATGTTAAATTCGGAGCGCCGTACAGCCGGTTGAAATAAAATGCAAATGGGTCGTTCCAATTCAGATCGATATGGATACTAAGTAGCTGCAGTCAAGCTTCAGCGGGCGCCGTTCAATTACGTTGCACCTAATTGGTTAATTGTTTCTCTATCTGATCGAGTTGGATTATACGATGAAACGGGCGTAGGCGAGATCTTCTCGTTAATTTTCCGTTAGTACAACATTCGTGCTATTCGTTTGCGCGTGCATGCGCAACGCCGATTGACTCGGAACGTCGGTTTAATAGAGACTGGTTACCATCGTCGACTAATCGTAACCGATTAGTGGTAGGTACCGAAGTCACGACTTAGATGTGTGTGTAGTGTATACGAGTAACGCGGTATAAAGTCGTCTTGATCTTCGTTTCCGAGAGTAAAATTAACCACCGAGTATAAACTCGTGCAATTATACGTACCGCGGCGGAAAAATAATGGTTAATTATACAAACGGAGCCGTTAAACCTTGACTTCGTTTCTGTTTGATGGAGTGGTTGGCTGTTTATCGTCGCTATTCGATCGTCAACGATTTTAAAAATTTCACGACGCGTAGAAGAGAATTTTCGGTTTCAACTGTTTAGTCTCAGAAAAGATGAACGGCAAACTCAGAAATTACTATGAAAGTGTCAATAGAAATAGCAAAATGTGTCGTTTCATTACACAAACGGAGTATTGAATTTGTCCCAAACTCTTTAGCACGTTTTATTGGTAAACATTGAAAAATTGTACGCTCTTGTAGAGGATCGGCGTTTCAGCTTCTGAACTCAAACCTTCTCGAGCACGTAGAATCAGCGTTACAGTTATCGTACCTGTAATATTTCATTCAACCGAGCAGCAGGTTTGCGTGAAAGAGATCGAACCATAATTGTCTGTCTAAGTGGTTGAAAAATGGTACTGAAGAGGCTCGTTTCTTGCCTCGCGAACGTTTCTTATTCCGCAAACTCAGTCGCTCCGTGCGAATATCGCGATGATTGAATAATAATTATTTATCGCACCTGCAGATTGCGAAAGTGGAATGAATGCTTAAAATGCTTTTCCCACCGTGCAGCGATCGAGTAGCCGAGGTGAATCGAAAACGAAGCGATCCGCGTAGCAGCGCGTTTAAAAGCGGGGGACAAGCCGAGTGCAAGGAATAAATACGTACTCATATTTGTTCGAAAGTGCGCAGAGGCAGCTCGTTATTGCCTATAGGCCGAGCAAAGCGTCGAAGGCGGGTCTTAGCCGACGGACTGCAGGCGTATTACTTTCACTCGGAGTAAAATAAGTCTTTGACGGGCATGTCTGAAGTTCTTCTTCTTAAACGTGACCACACCCACTTAAACGTCACTCCAACGTGACACGTCCTAGGAGACGCGCATCGCCGATTTCTGCAGTTACGTCATCGATTCGCCTGCGCTTAACGAGAGGCTATTTAACGAGATTTTCGACGATCGCGATTCGGGCTCGCGAAATTGGACAGCGGAGAGAATAAAGACGAGGGCGAGCGAGGCAGCATCGCCTTCATCTCTGCACATGTGCAGCGGTATAAGAAGGCCGAAGCCCGAGGGCCGGAGCTCGACGCGAACCTTAACGAGAGAGAGAAAGAGAGAGAGAGAGAGAGAGAGAGAGAGAGACAGAGAGAGTGAGAGAGAGAGAGAGATACCTGTTTCTTCTAGTAATTAATTGCACCGAGAGCGGCGTAAATCAAATTAAACGACAGTTCGGTAGCCGCGAGTGATGCTGCCGAAGAAATATTTCACGATAAATGAAACGAAGGCTGCAATGCTCATTTACAGTCTGTGATCGCGTCAACGTGACGACCAAAACTCGAATCAGTTCGATGTGAAAAATATGCACACATTTCGGTAAGCTTCGACGATGAAAGGAAAAAATCCAGTTACTACCTGCAAATTTTTAGTTCCCATCTCGGAGAAACGAATAAGTTTAGTCTTCTTTTTTTCTTTTACTTATTTTTTCGCATGCAAAATTATGGAAACTGTAATTTGCGAACGCGGCGATCTTTCGACATGTGATTAGGATGATGATGATCGTTATCTATAGATGTTGCCGTGTTCTGAAAGACAATCTTCTCAAAACGCCTGGCCGAAAGTCCGATTAGACATTCATCAATGCGAAGTTTTTTTTTCGACTCGAACTTTACAGAGGCAGCTGTTTCAGTACCAGCGGGAATGACCATCTTTTTGTCCTGCAGGCGTCTCAGGACCGCAGCAAGCCATAATTCCTATCGCGTGCGCAATGGGATTTATAGCGTGGGAAAAGGATTGGGCTGTTGTTGCTTTTTGTCAGTTGCTTTTTTCTTCTTTCGTTTTCTCTTCATACTTGTTTTTTGATTTTTTTTTTTTTTGATTTTCTTCAAACCGGATTAAACCCCATTTGAAATTTGAATTTAATAACGTATCGCTAGCTAGCTGGCTCACCTCACCACATCCTAGCACCTTTATTCTATATCTCCCAGAAATATTTCTCTTTTTATTAGCCACGGTTAACTCCCACGTAAAAATGCGTAAGTTTCCTTTCTTTTTAAAAGGACGGCTACCAGATACGTTTAGATACGATGGTGCTGTGAACCTGAGTACGCCTTTACCGTTGATTATTCCCGAATAAATTTGTCCGGCATATCTGTAAACGTTTCAATCGCAATTACGAATCACGGTCGGGCTTGTTTTTTTTTTTCTTCATAGAGCGGAATCAAGTTGCACAAAGTCCGATAATTCGTTGGACGAGAGGAACGAACATCTGTATTATACTCACATGCGGCATGATAATGCACAAGCGTCACGAGCTATAACGCAAAGCCACGTAGTTTGGAGGTAAATAAATATTTCGCACCTCGAAATAAAGATCTTGTCGGACAAGAATACAAGATGGAAACACGCTGCGTGGTGGCACGAGGACTAACGCATGTTCGCGAGATAACCTCAGGTTACAACGCGTGCTCGTGCCTGACGTCGAGATGGCACTACGCTCAATACAATGTGTATGAGCATGTGTAAATTTGAACGAACATGTAAGACGTGTGTATGTTCGGTGTAGGTGTAAGTATTGTACACATGTCCGCCCTCTCGGCTGTCCGTCCGTCCATTTCGCACCCACACGGGACGTGAGGAGGCTCAAGGATTGTACAAAGAGAAAGAAAGAACGGCGGAGAGGAAAAAGGAGGAGCTCAAACGGAACCCTTGAAAACCAAGGCGGTGGTGCGGCGAAGGTGCAAGAAGGCGATGGGAAACTCTAGAACCAAACCGCGGTTAAGTTACAAGCGCGTCTCCGTCAGGCGACACCGACAAATTCATTAACTCTTCCTCGGCCGACGACGATGCCGCTCGTTCCAGGCCTCGGACCCTGTTCCATTGGGATTCTGCCGTGGATGGATACGAGACTATTTCAATTCGACGATAAGCAGCGACTTTCGGTTACACAGTTATTATCGCTGTTTGATTCTAAATAACGACATGCCCTGGAATACGAAGTACTTACGAAGATCGAGTTTGGCTTGGAAGTGTGTAACGAGAATTCGAGATACGTGTAATGAAACTGGAGTTTGATCTGATTGTGACATTTTCTAAAAGTGGACACTTCCGGATGTTGCTGGTAAGGTTCTAACCAATAAGGAACCGTTGCGCTGTGCAATCTATGTCAATATCGACGTCAAAAGTATACCAAACAGCTCAAAACTAAAATTCATCTCTAGATGTCTGCAAGTAGTTGACAATTCGGAAGAAAGTGACATACTGATTGCAGACTACGAAAACTATATAATGTTTCTTATGATCGCAGAAGATTTCCCAAAATTTGATTACATATAACTACAGAAAAATTTCATGACTACCGTGTTAATAAAAAAAAGGCAATCGTATGTAATCATCAGTGCGATTATAGGTTGAATAGTGCACACCAAAATATAGTGCACACTCTTTTCGTCCAACTGGCAATGGAAAGCGAAATAAGAAAATTAGTCGCACTCTCTATTCTGAATTCAGTCTTTATATGCTTTTAATACTATACACGTTTTTGGTGTAGGTTATTATTATTGTTTTTATAATTTTTCATATTAAAAATAAATCAAGTAGAAGTCATTTCATATTATTAGGGTTCTGCAGATTTTATGATTACTGTAATCACAATGACGACGATATGATTGCGAATGATTACAATAAAAAAAATTACTGATAGATTGCAGACGTTTTCATGATTACAACGTCATTTCAGTGACTGCTTTAGCGGTTAACCCCTTGGGCATCTAAATGATGCCTCATGAGCCGTTCTTTGGCGTTGGAAAGGTACGATAAAAGTTTTTGGATTTTGAGATACTATCAAGCATCTTCGAAACGTCATTTTGACGACGTTCAGTTTTCCGTTGTATGGGATATTACAACAGCCGATTATCCTGCCAGTCGGTAAAATTAACACTCACGATTATGGAGGCGATGAAGAATTTTAGCCTCAACCTAACGACGAATAACTAAAAATTCAGCGTCGTTTAATGTTTGTCTTCATCATAACCTTGGCAATAGTTCGGTGACATTCTATAACGCATTTTCTTAAGGACCCAAGTTTTATAAACCAACGAAGTATGTACGGATCGGTGATGCTAACAACGAAGATTCCAGCACCGCAGCTCATTTCAATCGACCAATTATCGGTAATTGACGATCACGCTGTGTCGAGTTTCTATTTGTACGGCCAAACCAGCGACGTGCAGTCCGGGTGAAGAGTCCCCCGATGACTGGTAACCCGACAGCAACGGCTAATGGCACCCCAGAAACCTAGCCGGCGGTAACAGCGGGTCCCCATGGATGACGGCTTGCGGTAATACGTGTACGAGACGCGGAGCGACACTCCGTGTACCCCACAGTACATACCAGTTATGAATTTATTACGTAGGTACAGGGGGATTACGACGTTGAACACGAGGGCCCGCTGAGTGCGTTAATGAAAGCAGCGATGCCTCCAGAGTTCCGATCCCGCGATCATGGATGTAACAAGAGGTTCGACGATTGGCTCGTATGTTGCAATTGGAATCTGTTAGCTAAACATTTCTTCACCATTAATTCACTCCTGTCTTTTTCCCTCCAAGTTCCTGCCGCAGCACGCGTGCGTCAGGTGCGTTCGGACCGTTTGCGTTCATCCTTATCTTGTCGGTCTTACTGTTCTTCCGGCATCCTAACGGCGCGATAAGTTTACCGCCGTTGATATCGCTCGGTTTGTTTCGTTCCTTGCATATCTTGCGTAATTCGACGGCAGCAAGCACGAGGGAAAGTGCCAACCATAGGCCGCGTTTGTCTCCGCGCGTTAACGTACCCGCGATTTGCCTTGTTTGAACATTTTGGGCTCGATGCTCACCGGCTCATCTATTGGCAATGAGCACACACTCCGGTGTTTAAACTTGAAATATATTTGAACTCTTGACGGACCTATCTAAACTCATTGTGCCGGAGGTTGTTTGAGCTCGGAAGTTTGCTTCCCCCTCCAGCTGGGAATTTCGTTTCGTCTGATCCGAACCATGGTCACTCGAATTGCCATTGAAACGTGCCTAAAAACCTGAAACGCAACGCGGTCCATCAAGGTTTGCCAAAATCGTAATACGTATACAGGTTTGACCGTAGTCGATTTCTCCCTTTCACATTCGTTAAAAAGGACTTTGCTCCTCCTTCGATTCGCGATGGAAACTGCCGTACATCGCACAGCGATGTCTGGTATTTCCGCGCAATTAATGATTAGTGGCATTTCCGTTCGCGGTAACACAACGATGATTCAGCCTCGTTTATAAAACGAAGAAATGTCGGATTAACCGAGGAACGGTAATTGCACGAGCATACCATTTGCCTTATACATGTTTGTGTCGTCGTCGGCAGCTTTCTAGCCCGTTTAACCGCTTCTTCTACAATCTCAATTACATTTTCCACCCACCATAGAAACCTTCTCGAGTTTTTCTACTGTATACACGTATTCCGCAACTGCAAATGCTCGGTGAAATAGAGGCTGCGGTGACTGTACGTGCACGTTTGTTGCACAGTTTATGAATGTCCACCACCGTAATACCTACGTATCGCACATTGCGGGGTGTGGTTCGGATCTTTTCTTCGGCAGAAACGTCACGAAGGCGTTTATAATTCACCGGGTGTTTTGTCCCTGGTCTAGATTCGTGCCGCTGATTATAAAAGCCAGGTAGACGGTGCGGTGAAGACTCTTCATTATTTAACTTCTTGCACGATAGCAATTCTCACTCGGTTACAGCAGTAGAGAGATTCGATTTCCATATAAATCTTTGTAACCCTCTGCAGAATCCCGAGGGAAAGAAGTTATGGAAACTCTTATACTGCGCGTCATTTCGAAACTGGCGATGACGAATCTTCTATAAAATTACGAAATCACAGACACATACGCGCGTTAGGATTTTTTAATTTTAGGATCCATGGCTGGTGATACATACGGTGGTGGGTAAACCGCAGTGAGGCGTGTTAAATATGCCGGGAATAATAGAGGCGCGAAAAAATCCGTGTAGGTACACAGGTGAAGGATTTTATTACAGTGACGGGAAGAGTCGCGCGATACGATCCGGCTCATTATTTTTAATAAGGTCGCCTATAAAGCGCTAAAATCCATCCTGCGAAGAGCCGGAGAGAATATCGCGCATAAAAGAGGATGAAAGATGGCAGTCGCATGGTGGCGACGCGTTGTAGGTGGATCGGTGTGACGCATCCTCCCTTTGAATTACGGCTATCGCACCTCCTCTGCGTTATACCCCGTGTCTCCGAATCACGGAGTAGCAAGCATAATAATCATCCACCACACGCGCAACGTGCCGCGATGAAATTTCTACCCGCGGACAAGTCTCGGCTCAATTAACGGCGCGTGGATCCCTGACGTCTGACGTCTTTGGGAAGAGCTTGCGGGGATTTCCCGTCACGCCGCCGTCGCCGCGACGCCTGCACGTCTGACGAATCGTAATTCAACCGGAACTCGAGCCGCGGCCGCGTGGGTCGGCGGAAAGTGCATCGTCTGCTGCAGCCAGCTAGCTGAGGCGACGGTGATATACTTGCCCCTGAATAAACCCCAGATTTATTGGTCAATTTGTATTTATTATTCTCTTCGCCGCGCTCGAAAGTCAACCGAGAACCTCTGCGGCCCCCTTCATCCTCGTGCCCTGCAGCTCCAACATTTACGACCTGTTACTCAAGCGTATGGGTGCGATACGGAACACCGAGAATTCGAGCCAAAGATTTTGCTCGGAAATTTTGAAAAACCATAGATTCGTTACCTGGTCCGATGCTAAATCAGATCGCGGAACCTTTTGTGAAAAAAATGATCAAACTTCACCGTGAATTTATCATATTCTGGGTTACACTCGACTACGGTGTCGGATGCAAATTTATCCCAGAACCACCTTACGGTTCCATTAGGTTGATGAAAAGTTTAACGAATTGTATAAATAGGTACGTACAAAGTATAGTAAATAAAGGCGAGGACGTAAGCGTCGACAGGAAGTCTGTAATTGAATTAGGGGTAGAAAAATACGGAGTAACTAATGAATTAAAGTGAAATAAGGAAGAATAAAATCAAATTGTAAACGAGATGTAACGCGAAGGTGAAGTTAATCGAGTGCACGCATCGCAAGGACGAAGGTTTGAAAATAAAAAAAAATGAAGCATTCGGATCGCACTAATGATCGGTGAACATTCGAGACAACGTCCGAGACAAGTTGTTATTAATTCGCTCATTACAATTTCGCTGAAACGAGAGACGCGCGATAAATCATTCGAAATATACGGATTGCCGGGGAATTGTGTATATCGTGTAAAGCGGGAATTATAACCGCACGGCCAAGCAGCCAGCTGTGTTTCTCTTTCTTCCAACTGGCGATTTACGAGTCCTCTTGATCGTCCCACGTCTGCAGCTCATATTTTCGTCGGAATTCCCTCGTCCGATCTATGCCCGGGAGCAAAAAATTATTAATGCTTAATTGTCCGAGGGGTAAAAATGTTCGTTTTGCTTTCCGGTCACCTCGCGCATTTGCGACGTGAAAAACAGATAAACTCTAAAGAACGATTGAAATTCAAATATCTGTATTATAGATTGAAAACAAAATCGATACAGACATTTTATGTTGTTTCATTCGTGCGCGCGGAATATTCTGATCCTACCATAAACGGGCCATAAAATTATAACGCTTACCGGTTGCCGATGTGAAGAGTTTTATTACCACTTTAGCTCTAGTCTCTATATCACGAACTAACATCAACGTAACCTCCTAACGCGTGTCCTGATTTGTCCGACCGCCGTGGAACGAATATGATCATACACAGCGTGACATTGTCAGGGCAATTTGTTTATTGACGTCCGTTTCATCGGAGCAGGATAAAGATGAGTGAAGGGGGTCGATGATGATAAAAAATGAATGAATAATAATAGGAGGAGAATAAAGATGAAAATACATAAAATAATGATAAACGAATACACATACCGAGATAAAAATAATGCACACAGCGAATCGAATTAATTATTGAATTTGAGCATATCGGCCAATCACCATAAATAATCGCCCACGCTTCAATGTATACGTACACGTCGGTGTATACAGATATACACCGCACAATGTACGTATAAATATATTGTAATGGCGGCGGCTATCGCCGGCTTATAAATATCGAAGCCCCATTAAAAGAGTCACTTAAAACACGATGATATAAATTAGGAGGGATTCGTTATCCGATCGATTGCGATCGAGATCCGCCCGGCCCATTTTCGGCTATCGGGCGCTTTTTTACGCGTCAGAAACTCACTTCGACCGTCTTCCCATTTATAATCGAACAGTTTTGGCCTCGATCAGACACTCTCCCACCGCTATTTATGCCTCGGTCAGCCCACAACTCGTGCAGGCGGCGCATGCGATTCTTTCGTTCAATGATACAGATCCGTCCTCGGCTCGTTACCGCAAATTTTCTCACCTCGGAAAAGTCCCCGTCGCAGAAAAGTATCGCCCTCTGTCTGCGGCCTACCGTCTCTCGGTAGAGCACTGAGAGAAATTTTTAGTTCCGGTTACCGCTCAATCCTTAGCTATTTTCATTTTTTACCACAATCGAAAAATATAGTTCTAGGTGGAAAATGAAAATTAGTTTTCTAGCTGTTACCGGAAAATCTATTATCCGTTACTATTCTTTCTCACTACTACCACTGTTGCTATATTTTCTTTTAACTGTTGCGAAAATTTAACGCTCGTGCAAGACTAAATTGACGTTAAAGCCTTGTTTAACTAAAAAAGTAGAGTAAACCGCAGAAACTGATTTTGCGTTGCGACAACCAAAAAAGGATCGACGATAGCGCAAAATGGTTACCCGCACCTCGTTTTTCGTAATTCCAACAATATTCAAACAGTGTTTTTTAACGATACCTGTTTTACTCAATTTTTCTAGTTACTGTGACAAATGAAATTTCTCTCAGTGAGTACAGTACCTTGTACTATTCAACCGCAAGTATCTTGTTATCGCGAGATCGAGTGTCTCCCTTCGCCTGGACCACAGCCGCCGCTTATTGCCCCCGGGGGATTTTAGCCAGTGGTGACCGGTCTGACCGCCCGCGTAATTATCTCCTCTTGTCTCGAACCCCGGTGTGGACGATCGCCTCGTTACCGATACCGAGAACCACTGAGAAAATCGAGAACTTTCCGACCAGTGTTGATTTACTGTGAGTCTCGCGGTTTCGCCTTCCACTCATACGGATGCATGCAAACGTACGTCGGCGTATTCACCCTCCAGTGATATTCTCTCAACGCTCCAGAAACTTACCGATATCTCTTCACTCCGGGATTAATGTAGACGTTCGTATCAGGTTCGCCGGATTTGTCTCGCGACACTTTGGATCGCTTTTAATAAAATAATAAAAATGCAACCAAGAATGCGGCTTCCATAGATTCATATTCTTCTACGCTTGGACATGAATTTCGTAAAGTGACGAGTTATAAACTGGGATGATCGTCAAGCCTGGTATATTCAGACTTGGAAAATTTCTACTAATATACAAATTGGTGTTGTATTATCAGCTTCGCTGTGTTGTTTCTTTTTCTGTTCTTTCTACCGCTCTACCTACTCGTCGAAAAATTTTAGCAAACGAGATGGCGTTAGCGAGGATCGAGTCGAGGTGGTGCGCAGTGCCGAACCAAATATGGCCTGGCCCTTGGGAGGCGACTAGTGCTAACCGAGCCGGTGCAATTTACAGCTGAAATGAATTTATAGAAAGTTTGGCTCATAAAACGAGGCGCCCGCCAACGAAACGATAAATTTTCCCGTTACTGTCCCTCGACAGCAAACGCCGGAGCGCCCGCCCTGTGCACATGAACACCCGACGTAAATGTTCAGCATAAATCCAGCCCCGATTCGCTAATGATTATACCGATCTTACGTTCCGTTTGTCCTTCCGGCAATTCCAGTCTTTCAACCATCGTGTCTGTTATTATATATCGTGCAATATCTATTCCGCTGACATTTCAGATCTCCGTAATACCGCCTCGATCTCATTTACAACGCGCTCGTGAAAATTTGATCAGTCCAATTTTCGTCCAATCGTTCGAATCGCGTCAGGTGTCTATTAACGAGTCGCACCATCTTGATGGTTTTTTTAACCGATAACTGCACCTGAAAGTTACAGGAAAAATGTCCTAAGCCTCGCATCCCTTGGGTAAAAATCATTGCGTGCCATGCTCTGCCCACGTGAACCACTTAAGTAAACGATTTCGAAGTGCTCGTGGTCCTTATGTACGTGTTCCGTGATCTCGATGCAATTTTACCCCGCTACAGCAGCCGAGGAAAATCGAGACGGTGGGTTTGAGTAGATATCCCGAAGCTGAAAGATCGAGCGATCGAGACTCGACGCCATAATCCTCAACGCAGAACGCGCGCAAGATCGATATCTGATCGTGAGATCGGATCGTTGATTTATAAGGCGCCTCGAGATTGGTATCATCTCCGTCCCTTCGTCTCTCCTTGGCGATGCTGCGTCTTTGCCTCAGCTGCAGAAGTTATAATATGGTACAGTTGCAGGGCAGAAGTTTGCGTGCACGCTGTTGTGACGCTACGTCAATTTAACCGGCACGCGACGACGCCGTTAAGGGAAAAGAACTTTTACAGCTTCTGGTTTTACTTTCGCAGCTGTGTATTGTTGTATACCTACACACGTATACCTCGTATTCGCAGTAAATGAATTTTTATTCCCTTTTTACATTTTTTTCCTTCGGCTCAAGGGAAACGATTTTATAACCAGTTGTCTTGCACTTCCAAACTGGACGTTTCACTGTCAACGTATATCTTTTTAAGAATCTGTCTTTTCTTTACCTTCCTCGTGAAGACTATGCAAGCGAATTGGTTTGAAAAAAAAATGTTGGCTCTGGAAAATTAATCTCCTTTGGGAAATTAGATACGACAAAGAAATTAGCTGTTCGATCAAACCGAGAGCGGTAAAAAAGGGCAGAAATCCTTCCACCGGACTACAGGAATTACGTACGTTTGTTGCTATTAGTGTTAGACACCGAGGGCGTGGGTCCGAGTATCCGAAGACAGGCACACGAGCACGATGCCTACGTACGTACGTGTATACATGTATAGAAGGAACGCGTACAAGATATTAATGGATCCTTTGAAGCGTGAGCTTCGTCGACTCGACATCGTTTTCAAGTTGATGTTATAGCCGGTGCGTGATCATGGCTGAGGTGCGTGGCTGCAGCAGCACCATCAGCAGGCCATTGCAGTGCCGGAGAGGAGAGATGTGGATCAAGACGATGAGACAGGCTCTCGCGTAGGCGGGAATTCATAATAATAAATAATAAAAGAAACAGAGGAAAAGATTGAATAAGAAGGGGGAGGGAGAGAGAGAGAGAGAGTAAAATTTCAAGCGAACAGTAACTCATTGCGGTGGCGCAGCTTGCATCGCAGAGACTGAGTCGCGAGGCAGGGACGCAATAGAATACACGAAGAAACACGAGAAACGAGCTGAGCAATTAATTGCACTCACGCTTTGCTACACTCGGCCAGCCGTAAATTAATATGATAGAAAGACTCGCTTCGCGCTGCAGTCGCCACGTTTATACTGTGCGCTCGTGATGTCAGGTGGGCCCACACGTTTCGACTTATACAGATCCAACCTTATCGGTGTCCAACTATAACACGCGTTTCCATTATTTTATAACCACTTTTTAAAAATCATTCATCTATTACCGGCCCACTCCGTGATTAAACTGTTTTCCATTACGTAAAATGGCTAATCTTCAATTGGAGAGATGTTCAAGTTTCATAGGATTGCAGTTTTATTTCAAATCGAATAAACGGTACGACGAGCAAAACATTTTCGTGGGCGGTGAACCACCTCAATATATACCGAGGATTGAACCGGCGTTGGAAAAGACGATGAATTATGCGGTGAAAAAATTAATTCGCGAATGAATTAGCGGCGTATTCGAAGACGGTTCAATTGCTGAGTATTTCAGTCCGGTGAATATGGAAGCCCGATTCACGACTCACCGATAGAGAGAAAGGAAGAGAAAGGATCCGTTAAAAGCTGATTACTGCACTTGACTCCGAACAGATTAGGGAACAATGGGACCCGCATATGGCGTGGGAGAGAGCTGAAAACGAGTGAATTGCGATAACGCAAAATGTCAGGGACACTCGGTAGAGATAAAGAGGAGATCTTTATACGGTCTTGGGTAGAATGAAGGTCGCTATATACGCGTGGGTCTGAAAGGTTCGCGGGAACTAATCGCAACCGGCGAGCTTTACATGAAACCGCAGTTTATTTTCCAGACAGAGCTTTGATCCCCGCGGAAACGAATCGCGGTCTAATAAATTCTAGTCCAGCTTCTCCCCGCCAACGAATTCCGCGATGCGGCTCGTAATTTTCCTCGTACCGTTTCGGTTTTCGAATTTTCCATTGTTTCTTAATTTTTCTTTCTTTTTTCGCAGGAAGCAGAGAGGCTGCGTTCACCTACGCCATCAGCTCGGCTGGTGTTACGTACACTGTCACAGCTGCATGCAGTAGAGGCAACATTACGGCTTGCGGTTGTGAATCGGCTGTAAGGTACGCACAGAGATTTCACATTTATCGACGTGTCTTTCAGTCGTTGTAAGATTATCATGAAATTTAATTATGGATGGAAGGGGGGGAAAAAGACCGTTGCAAATATAAAATCGGAAAACAGTGTATAATTTTTTTACTTCTGAAGGCTGGAATTTCTTACACTATACAATATACATCGCTGGAAGGAAAAGAAGTTCTTCTCATCACTTTTAAAGATGCGATAAAATTCAGTGGTCTACTTTCAGCGGAATTTTTATTTCAACAGTGGAATTTCAGATTTTTCTTCTTTTTTTCCTCGTTCAACAACTATATAAACATATTTTATCGCGATAAAAAATCGTCAACATTCTAACAGATTGCCTACATCGTCAATTCCACATTCAAAGGGGTTCAAGGGTACTTTCTTCTCTTTGATACTTTGTTACTTTCCTGTCGTCCTGGGTAAAACCGTAATCAGAACATTCGAATAAACATAGAACTATCAAATCGATCCCTTACCGACATTTTACAGATACCGTGTAATCGTATCACATGCATGTAACCGATTTCTGCTCGATAACACTGGATCGGTTTTGTTTTATTTAAACTACCATAAGACGATTGTACGGCTTTAGAGAGTCTACGCGTTTAAATGAAAGATACGGAATACAAGTTTCTTGTAGCAATACGATTGTTGGGAGCCTAGCTACATCTTGTGTTACACGTTTGTCGCAGAACCAGCAAAGAACTAGTTCCTAGCGGCTGGCAATGGGGCGGCTGCAGCGCTGACGTTACGTACGGCATGAGGTGAGTGGTTTTATTCTCTTTTCACCGTCTTGTTATCTTCCGTGCACGGCGGAAGATCATACCGCAATATCACAGGGCAGATCTACAGCCAGCGTACGCGGTCTCTCGAGCATGTGCTAAATCTGAATGTGAGCATCTGCACGTACATTGTACGTCCTTAGCTGATCCTCAGCTCGCGCGAAGGTGCTGCAATCATGTTTATCTGGCGAATGAGTTAAGGCGATATTTCTGGCTAAGGGGCGTTCGAATTTTCTCGACGTAAGATCATCTCGGTATTTATCATCTTTGGGTGTGCGCAGCTTACTTTTTTTTTTTTTTTTACAGTTATCTTATGCCGCAATTCGCCTATAGAGATAACGTGGATGTATTCCGTGATTATCATACGTAACACGTCGTAATCGTTCGATTAATTTAAACTTTATGTCCATACGTCTTGTTTTAAACGAATACTTTTAACGGTAGGTTCGCGCGTAGGTTTCTCGACGCGAGGGAGATCGAGGGAGACGCTCGAAGTCTGATGAATCTTCACAACAACAAGGCAGGACGAAAGGTAAGAATTTTATACGCCATTTTACGTAGACTTTTCAGTATTATTCAAGTGTAAACAGATTATGCCGAGAAAAAATTCAATCTGCATTTCCAATTCTTTCCTTAATCGCTGTTTGAGAGAATTTCAATTTTCGAACCACTTTACTCTGAAAGGTTATAGTACGTGTAAAGAATGAGTAAGTTCACGAACTTTTGACCGCATTGCGGCAACGAAGCAACGTGAATGTGATAAAAGACTAGATTTCAGATCTCGTAAGAAAACTAAACCGTAAATAAGATTGGTTCTGCATTCCGAATACAATTAAGCTTCGGTTTCGTGCTTCTCATTCCCGTGAAAATTAACGTTTTGGTTTCGGTATTAGGGCCAGTTAGTGAGGCAGTAAAGCGAAGAAGCGCGTGAAGGAGTAGCCGTTGTACAGATAAATTTAATGGTTCGGCTAGTCCGCTTTACAACCACTTGAGAACATGCGGTCAGGAGTTCATTGGAGTTTTACGGTGGTACAGGTCACGAGAGTATTGAATTCAAGTCTCTCTCGCACTTTTTGATCTCGAGTTCCGTGAACGCAGACGCGTTAAGTTGCCTTATAGGATATCGAAGGCAAACCAGTGAATTGAAAGCCGTGCGTGCGCGTGTCTGTGAATGTGCATAAAGGTAAATTGTAACTAAACTTTAATGCTCAACAACAGAGTTTATCGCGATAATGCAATATTGCTATACGTTATGCTTTTCGAATCGTAGGAGGTGACGGAATTAGAAAACCAGTTACCCTCGAGTATATATCGGGATTTAAAAACCGTACCTTCGAACAAGACCCAAAGAATGAAAAATAAAAGGATAAACTCGCGATGCGCGGAGATGAGCCGATAATGCAATTAACCGCAGCTCGGCTGCATCGTCCCATTATGGTTGTTTTACGTGTTTAGCTCATTGCGCTTTATGGGCAGTAAAAATTTCATCCTATAACCGGGTGATAAATCACTTTCCACCCGAAGACCTTCTTCCGCCGTATAGTACGTCTGGATGCGTGCAATCATACACGTACGTACCTACTTAACCACTTTGGAAGTGAGACCGCATGACTGCTACGCTACAGCTACGCGCAGCTATCATAACTCGAAGTCACGACAAGTGTCTTGAGTGGGTATCTTCCATAGTCGAGGAAGTTCAAAGTGCACCGGGAACTCCGTCGACCGATCGCCCGTCGGACTTATTTGATCTCCGATGAACATGTGCGACGAAGTCGAAACGCGACGCGATCCGGCCGAACGTAATGCAGGCCGAGTCGTGAATATTAACGAGAAGGAGCTCAGGAACCGTCCGTCGATGGGTCAGCACGGATATCGCTTACTCAGTCGCTCCTCGAACTCCATCAATACTGATTTACTGACCAATATAACCACGGGCCAATCACGACCGGGAGACAATGTCCGTCCGTTCCTTGGCGCGTATCTCGAGTCGTAATTATCACCGCGCCTAACCATTCCAATTAAAACATCACCGCTGTCCCTTCACCTTGAATATCATCGGTATAGACGCGTTGCACGGGGCCGTTTCTTATCAGAATTTATGGTAGTCATCTGCAGCCATTCGTATGCATTACGTTATTCGTTATTGGCACCAAGTACATGGGTATTCGGTTTCCAAAAAAAAAAAAAAAACGTCTTCGGTCAGGGAGAATTTCGCAGATTTCGAATGATCCCTGCGTATCGAGTAAAATTTAAATCGTCCCCGAAAAAATGATATGATAATTGATCAAATTTTCTCTCTGATTTGAGATGGTGAAGGCCCTTCTACAAACGGAATGCAAGTGCCACGGTATTTCCGGTTCCTGCACGGTAAGAACCTGCTGGCGAAAGCTGCCCAGCTTCCGGCAAATCGGCGACGCCCTGATGAAAAAATATCACCGTGCACGTCCAGTACTGGCGATTACGCCAGTTCTGCCACCAACCGTACAGGTACAAAATTTTTCCAATCGTTGACTTCTCGTCTTTTATAATCGAAGACAAAAGTTAAAAAAAAAAAAAAAACTCTGTACGTACCTGCAATAGTAAATTGAAAACGAAAAAAAAAACGAAGAAAAACCGTTTTTCATTCGCATAGTTATTCAATGCTCGAATTCGTTTGTAGAATTGATTGAAAAAAAAAAAACAAAAAAAAAAAAACAAAATCGATTTCACAGCCTTTTTTAACTTCCCTCCGTTCAATTAGCCCAAAGAAATAATTGTATAACGATGGCACTCTTCAGAGCTTCGCCGGCGATTCCCCGCCGTCGGATACGACGCCGATTTTGGGCAACGACGCGAAAACGCAAGGCAAAACCGCGAACGATCCGGCGAAATCGCGGCGGGAACGTAGGCCAAGGAAAAAAGGCAACAAACCACGAAGGCCGCATTTGGTCTTGAAGAGGCCCAGACCCAGCGGCGGACCCGGCCACGGACCAAAACGGATCCCGAAACGAAGTGAACTCGTGTTTCTCCAGCCGTCCCCCAATTACTGCGAGCCGGACTTGGCCCACGGCAGCTTTGGCACGCAAGGCCGCACCTGCAATCGCACTAGCCGAGGTGAGGGTCGACGATTCGCTCGAAGAAGGGCATCGGAATATTGCGAATTCGCGTTTCGCGAGGGAGATACGCCGAGTGACGGAAACTCGTTTTAACCAGAGTAACAACGAACGGTGTAACGACGACTATTCTTTCATACTCTCATATTTCTAGATACAGACGGATGCGATCTGATGTGTTGCGGCCGGGGTTACAATACTCACCAGTACACGAAAGTCTTCCAATGCCGTTGCAAGTTCCACTGGTGCTGTCTCGTCAAGTGCGACACGTGTACGGATCGGATCGAGGAATACACGTGCAAGTAACGCGTTATATTATACGCGTAAACTCACACCTATATACATATTATGTAACGTAAGAGAAAGTACAATTGCGCTCGTTTTGTTTCTCAAATCACAATTATGTGTAATATATTATATAGGTATGTATAAGCGCGATAAGAGTCGCGTTCGCATAATGATTGTAACTCGTAATTATACATAGAAAACACCGCCCCTTCAACCAATTTAGACAAATTACTTCACCGCAATTGATCGTTGGTTTCAGTATCATATTTGCCTTGTTTTATAATGTACATAAGTACACGTTGTTTCGGAAAATTGCGGCAAGTTTTTATTAAATTTATGTAATTGAAACACGAACCAAAAACTTATAGATCTGTTCGATAGACATATGAATGTCATTAGTACGTGTATAGCTATAGTCGTATACGAATACTTATAACAGTTGTATGAAATTTCATAGGTTTCTAATCACCCAAAATATTTTATGGCGTAGAAAACGAAACAAATAAAAAACCGCGAATTAATTTTTTACACAGTCTCGTCGACACCGGATCTCAGGGACTGCAACATTTTCCGTAATCGATTGTACTTACGATAATTGACTCGATCTGAATGATTAACTCTATAATGTATATTTATATAAGTTATACGTTAATAATAATCAGCGCAGTAATGACTATGTAATTTTAATATAAATGTACTTAACCTGTGACCATAGACAACATGACACTAGGCTGTATAATATATGAGAATAATAATTTTACAGAAAAGTCCGTAAATAAGATTATACCAGCGATTAGACGTTACGTAATGGTAGAAATAACGATAATTTTAATTGTAATAATGATGATAGTGAAAGCGTTATATAGAACCTAATTCATGTTTAATAGCGGCGTACTACGTAAATTATTATTTATTAAAAAAAGATACACAAAATATAAAAATAAAAGTAAACAGAACGCGAATAGATTATACTCAATGTACATGCATGCAAGTAATTGTAAAGTAATGTCTCCCCGTCGATTACCACATCATTCATTTTACATATTTATTGTATACACGCACACGCGCGCACACGTCTTTTAAAGTATCGACAGACTTGCTTATTCAACAAAATTCTTGAGAAAAGCTAACAGAAATTTACAACCTCGGTGAAAATATTTGAAATTGATTTTTTAAACATTTATCCTAATTACGATATTTCACGTTTTATAAATGAGCTAACGGCACTGGATTCAATTTCCACCTTTGCTGAATAATAATATCATTGTTCTCCAACTTGCTTAAACATTTTACGTCTGAAACAGATAAAGGATTTTGCCTGTTTGATATTCAAAACCAAAAGGCAACAGCTGGTAAGAGAGCGTAGATATATCCATGCACCTCCGCTTACCTTGCGTTCGAAGATACTCGCGGATCGGTCCTTCGAAAATTGTAGCGGGAACTGCCATATTGACGTGGGGAAAGAGCGCTTTGTTACCGGCTGAGGTCGCATTGCAAACAACGATTCCTACCAGCTCACCTCCTGGCCAAGTGGCAACCGGTCCACCACTTGCGCCGCTCTGGATGCAGCACGATGTTTGCAACATTCCGACCGACAAGTGAGACACTCTTCCGCGTGTAACCGTTGGGAGGATTTGCGGCTGGTCGCGAGTTGAGAATAGCGGGAAACCGGCGCATACAACTTCGTCTCCTGGAGTATTGAATTGCATTGTGTAATTTACTTCAGCTATTGTCGGATCTTCTACCAATGTCAATTGATTGGTTGAACATACTGTTATTACATATACTGAAAATTTCAGATAATTTGCTCCGATGTGTAAGTAACAGATTTCTAAAACATTGGAAATCACGAGCCCTGCCGGATAAAACTCACGTGAGATTGAATGGAATGAGACTGGGAAAGATTTGTAATGCAATGCATCGAGTGAATGTTTGCAATATTATTGATCACTGACGCATCGGTGTGCATGATTCAAATTTATGACGAATAGCGTGGTTTTCTGGGGACCGTGTACTATTATTCTTCTGATTTTCAAAATGAATAATTTGTAAATATGTTTTATTAACGGCATGAAAGAAAATCTGCGGAAATCCGACCTTAAGATAGTGATTTTTAAATTTAAAATATATTCAAGCATATGATTTGTTAGTATTTTTGATTAAATGAAAAATCAAGTATCAATGAAGATTATTTCATTTTCTGTGAGGAGTGCGTAAAATCTAGACGAACGAGAAGAATATTGAATATTGAATAGGGCTGACCTATCATGCCCAGTAATCGTGAAATGATAGATTGTATTTGTGGCGTCGACTGCAAAGGGATCAAGGTATACGTAAAAATCTATTACGATCCTTACGTTTCTTGGGGAATTCTTCGGCATCGAATTCAACCACTGAAATATCTCGTGGGTAATAATCGAACCCGCTATACATGTAATTTCAATTGCAGTGTTGAAAATTTATTAATGATTGACTTGAAAACTTACGATTAGTCTGTTTATTCGCTGCGTAGGCAATATATGTTACACGGAACTTGAAAACCATTTGCTACAAGCTTAAGCAAAAATACAAATGAATGTGAAACTGGTTGACGATGAATAGTGTGTATACAGGGAATATTAATTGATGAAGTTGAAATTTCGTCATTATTTTCAGACGCCTTGGAGAAAATGGGTTACACCGTTGAATTATTACCAAGAAAACTGTGAGATTACGTAGAAATTAATATTTGCAAGAGGATAATATATCGTCTAAAATTAATGGACATACATTTTTAATCGACAATCTCTGAGACGCGAGAGAAAATTAGAGACATATTTTCAGAATTTCTGTACTTTGTGATAATACGTGATATCTTATTCCGTAAATACGAATTATCAGCTATCAAGGTAGGTGACTCTAATTGATCCAATGGTATCAATAACACATGATTAAAACCATTTTTGTTAATGAATATCAGGCGTGTAGTTTTTTATCAAGTACCTAACGAGTACAGAATTCTAGAATCCCAGTGCATTTGTCGTGGATTATGTACTCAAACGCACTTCAATACAGTTTGAATACTACATTCTCGAGGTCCAAAAAGTTATTTCGCCTTGTCTTATTGGTAGGACTAAGAATTGATGTGCAAGTAACGGGTGAGCTTCGAAAAAACATTTCAAAACCGTAATAAATCACGTACGCAATGTGACATTCCAGACTTGTTTCACTATAATTTTGACTACGGAAAAAAAGTGGCAATCGCGTAACCTTTGAACCTTGACCACTAAACTTTACGGATACAACAAATCATGTTGTTTAAAAAACTAACGAAAAGTTTAGCCAAAACCTGCACCTAATCGCAAGCAACCCGTGTACCACGAGTGATAGGGATTTATCATTTTCTTCTTGATCGTTTGGCGAGATGAAACCACAAACTGACGCAACAAGAAGCGTCATCTGAACATTGCTTTGGTGAACTTATTTCCCAGCAAAAAAATAAGAGAGACCCAATACGAATGATAAAAGTTTCTTGCTATGGCTGAGGGTATTCTGCATCACTGTCCTATAGTTAGTAACGCGGAATCAGAGATGTTTGTATAACCATGGTACCATGTAACCGTATAAACATCTTACCAAAACCTGCAAATCATGCATCACAATTATATGCCATTTAGAACATACGTATTTTCCTGTTTGTGAGATCATTTTGAAAACGCTCGAAAACCCAATTTTTCCATCTCTCACATAATTATGTTGGATGAATAGAATTTATTTTGTGGTATAACCTGAGAACGACCGAAATGAATAGCAAAACTTCTAGGGGTTGTTTAATCGTTGAGTTAGGACACGCAAATTACTGCAATTGACGACTGCTTCAACGTCTCGAGAATTGTGTTATCCCGTTTGTTTACGTAGCGGATAAATTATAGTAATTGAATGTGGAATAATTGCCTGTTAAACCTCTCAGGAATCAGTGATTTCTCGTAAAATCAAGAAGAGGGCAACGGTGCGATTTTTATTTAAAAAACACACACACAATTCATTCGTGGCATATCTGATTTGCGGTTAGATTTTTACGCGATGTAGAACAATTGCTGGATGATTCAAAAATCGACGTTTCATGGTCTTATATAAATTCGTTGGCTAACGATCGCGATAGACGCTGCACTGAAAAAACACTTTGCAGACGCAAGACTTTCAAAATATTTGTCACAAACAATGAGGGGATGAGATCAAGCATTGTTTTTTCCATCGTTTTGTACGGCGTGTACAAAGAATAGCAATAACAAAGCCTGCATCAATAGATTCGTGACTCGTTATACATTGTCCGAGAAGTGAAATAAAAGTAAATGTTTTACAGAAAATTAAACGATGGGTGTAAAACAAAAACAAAAGCATACGAAGAGGCGTGTTAACGATACTCTGTAAATAGCATCAACAATAGCAAAACGTGAAATGGCTATTAAAAACTCACTTTTTCGGATGAGCGTGGTGGCCATAGAGACGTTCTGCAAAGAGACCACTTCCTGTGGCTCTACACGTACGATTGCCAAGTCGTAGGATTTCTCGTTTGGCGTTTTGTAGACCAGTTCACCTCGCGCGGAGAAATTTACATTGGATATTGTTATCCTGCTGTTCGGCGCCTTGAACAAATTGCGATAATTCATAATTGGCACATGAATTGTTGCACAAATATCACACACAGCCGAGCAGCCACCACGACGGATCATTAGATAGATACAAAAAGGCGATGAAAATATTTACCTCTTTCACCACGTGAGAGCAGGTCAAAAACGTCCCAGTCGCCTTATCAACTAAAACACCTGATCCCCAGACTGATCCGCAGCTCACAACGACCACACTTCTATCCAGCATTCCTTCATAGGTTGCGAATAGCGTCGAAAAAATGAGATAACAAAGTGAATGAAATTTTCAGATTTTTCCCCTTGCGCTAAGATCGTGAACCGGTAAATAGGATGCTTAAAGTATGTGAGATAACAATTTACGAACAGAAAATTAAGTTTATTGTATATCTATTAAAATACGGAGGATGTCTGAGATATTTTATTCAATTTTTGCAGTAGCAGGGATCATAATCAAGCGCAAACGGTTAATTTTACATCCCTGCACTTGTCCTTACGTGCAAGTTACTTACTGACTGTACTGGGACCTAAAATAGGTGATCTGAGAATGATGTTTGTGCCAGAAATATCCAGGATGCGGTGTAAACACGGGATCAAACTCACCCCTAGAGTATAGCCGACCCATTCACCCCGACACCAACTCAGCGGGGCGATCACGATGCCAGAAACGGCTCTGTGCCCGCTATTAAAGGGTAGTTAAAAAAGCATCAGATGAGGTATTGTAAAGAATTATTTTGCAAAGCCTGCTAGGTGGGCATTTGAGAGTCCGCAGCGAAACGTTACACAATTCATTACACGATCAGACCAATTCGCTCTACGACCTCGTCTAATCGGTTAGCGAATCGAACACCAAGGTCAATTATCACGAGAAACGTGTCAACATTGGCGTTATAAATATAACGACGACCTTTTTTTCCGTCGAATGTCGAATCAGATCAGACCGTGGTGAAGAAAATCTCACGCCTGGCGGCTTTTTACAGGTTGCTGGAAGAAGTAGATAGATATTGTTATAGCAAGTATACATACCTTTTATATTTGATGAAAATCGGCCCGCCTTCGCAGCCGATGACAGCGTTAGTGTCGGTCAGCAGAAGAGATTTGGAGGGTCCTAAAACGTTGCTGACGACGCCGGTAGATACGGAATTCATGAAGACAGGATTCCCGAAGGGCGTCGATTCGATCTCGACCTCCTGACCTCTCTGTGGAAGTGCCAAGACTTTGACGAAATTTCTGAGAACGTCCCGCAGTTCGACGATGGGATTCGAGCTGGCCGCGTCACCGTTTTGTATCCTGAGGAGCAGTAGCAGTGGGAATAACTCGTTGTCAGCAACGGCGACGTTTTCGCAGAACCTCCAGGAGGAGAGGATTCCTTCGAAAGCGTCTGCGAGCAGTGGACATTTCCATACCGCAGCTAGGCGAGCCTTTTTGGTCCTAAAAGTCAGCACGGGTCGATCGCACGTTTCGTCCGACAACGAGATCTTGCTCATTTTCGGAATTACTTTTGCGCCGCAACATGGCGGTGACACGATTCCGGTGTCTTTGACTTCCCAAGATACCGAAAACTCGATGAAAGGCTTTCTGTCCGAGCTTTTAGTCAGCACTCCAGCCTTCAATTCTTTAGCGATCGAGCGCAACTGGTTACTTTGCAACGTCCATGGCTCTAGCAGACTTCCATGGGCCAATACCCAGTTCTCCGAAATTAACGTGCCTGAGGAGCCGAAAATATTCTTCGTATCCTCCCGGGAATGTACTATATAGGATATCAGAACACTCGTAGGCTCCATCTGAAACATAGAAAGAAAGAAATTTCTTAAATACCAATTTCATAATTTGGAAAGATTAGCGATTTTTGCAAAAGAGTAATATAATCGCCAGCGTGGCTTTAGTCGATAAATCCCAAGAGATTCTTTGCGATGCGGTTCAACAGTAGGGTACTCATCTATACATTGCGGGAAGACTCATTACTTGATCATCGTTCTGCGATTACACTTTGAAGCATGAGTCTCGAGCTTGATAATTAGAGCGTAAAACGAGAATCAAGGAGATGCTTTTTCTGCAGCTCGACCTTCGTCGACGTCTTCTCGAGGACTAACTGCAGTGGTAATACAGCGAGTTTCGTATCAAGATGGGGTAATTGGCGGCGGCCATAACAATTGCGGTAAACAAGGGAAAGAATCCACATCAAATTAGAACGAGTCTGTTGAGGGAGCGAGCTCACACCGCAAACTCCAGGCCATTAGTGTATTATTAATCATCCAATTGCAATGTCATTGGCAATAGGATGAATTGATGGGGACCTCATGCGGGGCGTCATGGATTCCGTAGAAGCGAATAACGCTCGTCACTTATCAATCAGATATTCCAATCAATCTCTAAAATGATCTCGTCGCCTCCGGGGATCAAAGTCAGCGGCTGACGAAGAGCGGTAAGAGCCGTATTCCGTTCCTCCGACTCCGCAACGGCGCACACGAACATAAAAAAAAAAAAAAAGAAAAAAAAAAAACAGTCAACAAATTCCAGAGAATCTGCTGACGAGCTACTCCAACGCTCTACAACGGGCACTTGATGAGGAGTCTGGGCTCGGCTAACGATGCTTCCCAAGAATATCCTTAACTTCTAACCTTGTGATGAACTCTTCGAGGTCGTTCGTACGTCGTAGGCCAATTCCGTTCGGAATGACCACTGTCACCTCATTGTCATATTCAGAACACGCGTTTCTTGACACTTGGGGTCGAAATGAAATCCCCTTACGTAACACGAGGAAGACTTTGCACGATCGAAATATGGGAAAATTATGGTAATTGGCGGGCTTCTCAACGGTGTAGGAACAAGATCGGAATTCTTTTTGTAACAAAAAACGCTTCTCTACTCCATGAACGGTTTTTTTAATTCCATCTTTTTTGATCGTCGGCTGTTTGAAGTGGGAACGTTCCTTTCGCTTGAGAACCAGGCACGCCGAGATTGGCATTAACCCGTTTGGAACCTTTAATTACAACTTCAATCATTACGGACCACGTGATGCATAACACACCCGTGACTCACGATTACTTTGATCAGACATTTGCAAGTCATTCGTAGTTCCACGCTTCTAGAAGTTCGATCCGTATTAACACGCACGTGTATGGTGTATGAATTTCAACAGCGCCTATGACTCACCTCGGTTGAATCCTCGAGCTGTTATAGAATATTCCAGAGAGATCATGGCTCCCGCGGGCCGTGGATCTGCCGGCATTATTACACTGTATCCATCGCGTTCCTCGAATGGAATCTGAGTATATAATCTCGGACATTATCTCATACCCTAGGAACTTACTTAAATCGCAATTGTCTTATTTTGCAGACATGCCGATCTCGAGAATCCTTCGTCATCCTCTTACGACAATCATCATTAATTTCGTTACAGAATAAATCGGTGACGTTCTTTTGTTTATACGGCAGTATCCCGGAGTGTTCTGTCGTAGTGACGTCAATTCCACACAATGCGATCGTACGCTGATTATTCGCAATGGTCATCTTTGCGACGGAAATTCACCAGCCTCCGTCGCTCCGAACAAGCTGACCACTGCTCACCCTGATTCCTGAGGCACGGGCGAAAACGAAACCTTCAGATTTGTCATTTGCGATTATCCAAGGTGACTTAGAAACGGCGATAGAAAATAGGCATTCGAAGGTTCTTGGATTTGGATATGTGTTCACCTCTGTCAAACCGTCAATGACTCGTTCATGATTAGATCTGAAGCCTGTCAAGCCGCGCAAAGCATCCAGCATATTAAATCGTTAGTGTGCACAAGGAAAATCCGGTTACTTCTACATGCATAATATCCTGTAGCGGAGTTTAGAGTCCAGCAAAACCCGTAATTCTGAAGTGGTTTGAACCAGAACTCCGCTGCATGGGTACGTTGCATCCGCTGTTAATTACTGGTTGTTATTTAGAAGGGAAATTGATCCGGTGGTTAACGAGACGGAACCGCAGTCCGTTCACTTTGGAGTTGAGACCGTATGCATATTGTCAGAGCGACTGATTAAGATCGCAGACATGTAATAATCGACATTCGAACAATTTTCTGTACCACTCGAAACGTATAACTACGTATTAGACGCGGTAATTCAGGTCAAATTAATTCCTGCAGCAATGTAAACAAGCAGCGAAGGCAGCTCCGCAGGCTGTTTCAGCTACGGTTAACTGCATCGAAGGACGATCTACGGCACTTGGGGGATGATGAGATAGGTATATTGGGTGCCCTATCACTTGCAGCTGTTAACAAAATTGGATTATTGAATCCAAGAATAACCAGCGATAACCATTGTACCAACTTATCGGTGACACTAAAAACGACACTTAATCACAAATAATCTTGTCACTGAATCGGCGGCTAAGCTGCATAGGTCAAGATCAAGGATACGCAAAGTATGATAAGAGTACACTTTGGAGCTAAACTTAGTTTTCAAATCTAAAGGGAGAAGCATGGTTCAAGTATGGGACCAAATTTCATTGACTGCTTATAATACTGCATTCAGGTATCCCGATTAGAACGAATTCTCTGATTTCACAAAATGTACTTATTGTTGGTCAGAAGAGTCATTCGCCTGATGGACCAGCAGAATTGCGAAGAAACTACTTACATCCAGAGGAAGTCTGATTGGCAAATCGATTGATCGGTGAAGGTGTGCCACGAAGCTTTTTGAATTTTAATCACTATGGCTGTACGTATCGGGCGGCAGATGAAAGGCGGCACTCTCGCAAGACACGAGAGAAATTGAGAAACATGCCCTTCGGGTATTGTACCCGGTGATTGGATAAGATCTGCACTTTATCGAGGTCCAATTGGGATCAGAACGGGATCATTGGACGGATCCTGTCAGAATGAGAAAGCCGTTACAATGTAATGCCCAGGTCCATTAAATCACCGTCTATAAATAGAGCTTACCTTAGGTTTCGAGGTGTAAAAAAAAAAGGGTGAGGGGTCGGTCACACGCTGCGGGGCCTTACGTCATTCCATAAAAAGTCTCAACAGGGAGTGTAACAAAGGCAATCTCATTCCGGGGCAAAGAGGACAAACTAGCCTCGAGCTAGGGCTGATCTCATGTTGGTAGAAACCCGACACGCAGGTTCCACGTTCCGTGAAACTTGGGTGAATAAGTTACCCGTGGCGTTGCGAATTCGGCCAGCGATTACAGTGATGAAAATTCGATAATCGAGAAAATGGTGAACCATAAAGCATAAAATAATTCACTCGAGCTTGGATCGAGAGACATTCGCCCCGTGGATCCGTTGCGTATACGAGGCGCAGAGGCAGGCCGATGCGATGGGCCTTTGAAAGGCCGATAGATAGCGTGTTGGAACGGTGGCGAGTTAAAAACTAGATAAAACATAATGGCGCCCGCCGGTGCCAAGCAGTCTACGTATGCCCTGCAAAAACCGGTCAGACAACTCGGCATCGTAGATCTATAGATCTAGACTGGCATACTACACGTATAACTCGGAACAGCCTCTCCGAGGCTCTTCGACCGATACAATTTTTCTCGTTGCGATCTCTTCTTGCGCCTATTTCTTGTGCCGTGGTGTGCGCATTTTGTTCTTACCTTTTGCCCTTCTCGCGATCTCTTTTATAACCTTTTGTTTTTAAATAGCCACGCCTCGCCCGGCCGCGTCCACTTCTTATTCTTGTTTTGCTTCTGCTTCTTCTTCTTCTTCTTCTTCTTCTTCTTCTTCTTTTTCTTCTTGATTCTTTTTGTGTACCAGGGCAAGAATCGCGCCCTCATCGTGCGACCGTGGAGCGGCGGTAGAAATTCTTGGAACAATATCCATTGATCGTAACTTTTGAACCCGTTAACCGAAAACACCCTCCACCGGCATTTCTCAATGGGAGATCGGTAGCTCGGTTCCGCCCTAACGAAGCTGAGTTGAAAAAGAAAGAGTTCAACCCGAGATTCATCCGGTGATACCGTACGAATTGATTTACCAAATCTGAGTATTGCGTATGCGAAAAAAAAAAAAAACCCCCAAGTATACGAGACGTGCCAACCGCGCTGAGTAGGCGCAATAATTACATGCTAGCGGTATTAGAAAGTCCGCTTCGCTATTCCCGCAGTAATCGTTACGCGCACGACTGTAATACGCGAAACGGAATTTCGCGTTTAAAGTTGGGCTTAATTGGTACTTGGCATAATTACCGTCTCGACTGTATAATTGGACCAGAAGAGAAGATAAAATCGCGGTGGTCAGCAGGCTCGAATGATCGGTCTGGGCTGGGCCACCCGATAGTGTCGCAAGATCCGAGTCCGGGACCAGGTGCATGGTGCCTGAAGCAGCCTACGGGTCGAGAGACAAGTATAAGGATGCCGTAACGATATCAAATGGTAAATCGATCCTTTAATCACGGCCGACGAGTTTCTAACCGGACTGGGATAGTTTCAATTTTACTATTCGATCGAATCGCCGATCGCGGAGCGATCCTAGCCAGGCTCGAAATCGAGCAGCGTCGGCATGCGTACCGTTACGCCCCGCGACTTAGCTTAATGCCTGGGGCAAACGACGAGAATCGAGATAAAAATCACATCGAGGGGAAATCGAGTGCGAAACCGGCGTGCTGCGGCTGCCGCCCTGATCGGACATCGGCACCCGGTTCCTCACGCGGAGCCGCCTAGCCGGAGCGGAACGACTAGCTCGACGTCGTCGGCCCGGAGAGAGGATCTCGGTCCGCGGTGCCACGCTGTCTGCAGCAACGGGCGCTGCCTGCCAGCGTGTTCCATCCTTGGCGCTGTCTTTGTTTTCCCTTCGTTAAGATGCCGCGTTCGAGATTTCTCGGTAAGATAACCGCATCGCGGTTCGCAACGACTCGAACACCGCCGATCGCCCTCCCTCCCTCTCTCCCTCCGTCGAGCTTTTTATGTTATTACAATCCTCGGCCTCGCACCTGCGCCATCGGCAAATCTCCCTAAACTGCACCTTATACCGATCCCGATAATGATTCAACTTCTGTTTATTTATTGCTCACGCTTATCGCCCCGGCGTACCTGTCGATATTTGCGCATTGCTGCAAGTCGGTTTCAGAAAACTAGGATCACGCACATCCTTTTATCAACTGACCAAAATTGACGACAGGTACTGATTCCAATCGCTCGCTGGTATTTCCAACTCATTTTACTCGGTTATATGTATACATGGCACGAAGACCGGAGAGTATCGTAAATGCAAATAATCGATGCACGTTTTCAAGTATATCATTAATTCCAAGATATTATTCGAACAATGCGGATGAAATGAAATTTATTTTTGCTTCAACTTCTCGCTCCAAGGCACTCGCTGATTGTCATTTCTAGTTATCACCGCTATCGATATCACTCTCTACGTTGAACTTTGACACGGACACAGATTGTCGGCAACCGAGTGCGAGCCCCCAGCCTATGAATAGCCGCAGAGGATAACAGTGGCTAGCTTACGAAGGTCCGGCTATTTCGGGTCGACTAGGATACGCGATGCCTATGCACTCCTGCGGAGGATGCAGGAATGTCGTTACAAGGAGTCTCCTGCGGGCTAACAGCGTGTAAAATGCCTTCGTAAACGGCGTTACAAGGTCGTATTTCCGTTGGCCAGATAGAAACGCCTGCGGGCAGCAGTGCTGTTCGATACTGGAATTTAAAACGCATTTGATCACGCGATAAAAGTATTTCGGGGCGAAAGCTGTTTGAGATAAAAGTTGGGAAAACGGTAAAAACAGTTCCAAAAATGATAGTGAACACGAATGAATTTGAATGACGCAAGCTTGTACGTAGGATCGTATCAACGGTTGGAAAAGATGTTTCACAATCGACGTCAAAGTCGTCAAGTTTTAGTGTTTTTGTCCGCTAACGAGATCCCCACAAATTTCCTGAAAAAACATTCTATCGACTTTAAATTTTAGTGTACAGTTTTAACGCCGAAATGTAATTTTTGGCGAACATCTGACAAAATGAAACATATCACAGTCGGATGAAAACGACGAGATCATTTTGAACGTTCAAATTACGAAACCGTCCCTCAAATTATAAACATTTTAAAATTGTGGAGTTTTGTATCACTGTAAGACTTATTACACGATACGTACGGTAGCGATGTCGTTTCATTCGTCCGCAATGCCGGAGATTCTTCACACGGTTATTCTTCTTTCCTCAACTTTTGACTCGGACGAAGCGGATTCGATCATCCTTAAACCCGATTGAAAATCTACCAGACCGCACGTGTCGCGTGAGCCTCGAGAAAAGTGTGAAGATTTTTTTAAGCATGGGAGAGCCACCCTAGGATCGAGCTATGGGAATCGGATCAGAGGATATTCATAGAATAGTGCAGACGGTTTATTATAAGTATTTGGGCGCGATTTCTTGTAATTCCTGTTGGAGTTGACACCGAGACCCGGTGAACCGAATAAAATTAAATTATAAAAATAAGTTTCGTCCGGGTGTATAAATAACAGTCGGATTCGAAGAGGGCAACTCGATGCTTCTTCACCAGGGCCACTTTTGAGCTCGCCATGCCACTGTTCGCACCCAAAGTGTAACCGAAATGCCGTCGTCTCCCCTCTTGGTTATAAAAACCTCTCGTTCCTCTCGGGTGAGAATACAGAGACACGTGCTCCCGTAGTCTCTTTCACCATGTAAATATATATGGGCAGCATACGCACGTACGTACGCGGTGTAACACACCCACGATATGATGCAGGAGTGCAGATGTGTGAGCTACAGCTGCCGCACCATTGCCGTCGAGAAAAGTGCACGCCGCGCTTCTTCCCCTGTCGACACATTTCCCTTTTATTCTTATTCTTTCCTTTCTTTTGAACCGTTTTTAATGTTTTTCCTTTCTTCTTTGTTTTTTATCGACATTTTTTTTATTACCCTTCCTACCTTTTTTAAATCCCGTCTTCGGTTCCTCGTGCGGGTGTCAGAGTCTCTTCCGTTGAATAAAATTCAACCATCCGCTCGATGAACGGACCGATTCTTGACCCCGAAGCTACGGGCCGCGTTAAAAAATCGAAGACAATGAAAGTCGAGGGACTAAGATGCTGCGTAAATATATCTGTTTCTAACAAAAATTACGTTTCGCCTCAATTTATAGAATCAGGTTTCTGACACTAGAGTATTATTACGAAATTTCTATTTAAAAAACTTCCGGATCAATTATTTTCTTATAATATTGTAAATGAAATATGTTACATTCTTTTACGATCTTATGGTGCGAAAGTTTCGATACTTTGTCAGAAAGGATTTGTTTTTTTCTTTCAAACTAAGTAAAAACTACGCAATATTTCGGCAACTTTGTACTATTACAGGTATTATACACGCCAGATCCAGTTAAAATTTAGTTTTTAAATCTTCGTGAGTTACAACAAACTAAATACATCTCTGCGGATTATTATTAGTCATTTATACAGTATTTTCTGTTCACACCGCTTCTCGCAGAATTCGCTGACTCTTCGAGTGCGGTATTGTGTGTACAAAAAAAAAAAAAAAAAAAAAAATTGCTTAATTTTGGAATAATACGGCACGTAAAACGAAAAAAATGTGCGATTTCAACGATTCACAGTCGTCCAAGTTTTCCCGTATTTTTCCACAGATTTCTGAGGCGGCAAAAGCAGCAGCATCGTGCGATAACCTCGCGGGCGGCTCGAGTCTCCCATCTCGGTTCTCGTCTCCTCCAATAAATATATCCCCGTCTAAAACACGAGCCGGTCTCTGATCGTTAGTCTGTATTCGAGACAGCTCTGGATCTTAAACGCTGGTAGCGCGGTTGAGGCCTCTGGTGGATATTATTACCCCGTATTGGCTCCTTGCTGTCTGCCCGTCGCGGGATTTCTTCAACAACGTATTACCGTCCGATTCCGTCTTACTTGGCAGCCTTTCCAATCCGTTTGAAATCGGCGTTGCCTGCCTTCCCGCAAGCGGTGGGACGAATGAGGAAATCATCGTCGAGCTTCGCTGCGCACACTGCACGGTGCACATGCATTTGACGCCTCTGATGCACTTTCAGCGAGCCTTATACTCGATCCTCTCGCAAAACGTGGACTCGTGTTTATGTCGCCTGCATTTCTGTAATATCTCGCTGTTATACGCGAAGGCGGACGCCGCGCGATCCTCCAATGAATTCACCTGTTGCAGCAGCTCGCTTTTCCAACGTCCGCAGAAACGAGTCGCGCCGCATGCCAAATGAACGGGCTGAAAAGGGAAAGTCCGTGTAATGCGGTGCGCAAAACCCTCCGATTATTCCCACAGAGATCTCCCGGTTCATTGCTGCTTATAACTTCGATATGCGTCGAGATTGCGATGTCTGTTTTAAGATCTGTACATTTAATATTTATACTTACTAACGACGAGCGAATTCTTTTCCGTAATGGTAGAATTATAAAATTTCGATTCAAATGATTCGACTGATTCTTAAAAGCGAATAAGAATATACTTCACTTTGTGCGGTCCTTGTTCGTCATTATTTCAAATTTACTTGTTACGATGGTTAATCGGTACATTACATCGTACACGTCTATATTTTCCAATAAATCGTTATCTCGAAATCGCAAGTTCTAAAATCCCGAGCACAACCCTTACCCTTTTGGCCAGAAAATCATATCGCATTTGTTCGACATTTATTGGTACATCAGAAAATATGTGAGTATTATCGAAACAACATTTTGATATTCGATTATAAAACAATCAAAGCTGATCTGTACCACCACGGAAATAATTTTGTGCATCGTGCATTGTGATCAAGTCTTTCATAAATTTTTCATCAGTAGCTACGAAAGTATAAAAAGCACATTTAAATTCGCCTTTAAAGTACTTCATTTTGTAGCAACGCAATTGCGATGAATAACCACGTCGCATAGCATGAAGACGGCTCGGATAATTACAGAGTTACGTGCGAGACTTGCCAAAAAGATATGGTAAAAATCACCTAATTTTTTGCAAACGTATGACGCAGTTTGTACGAGCGTCTTTTTATACTATGCGATACAATGGAGATGTATAAATATTCGTTGAAATGGTTGTTATACCTGAGTCATTTTTTTTATAAAGCTTAACGTGCTCCGCAGCGTCAGGTGAAAAACAGACAGGTTATTATTTCTATCTGAATACCTTGTGAAATACGTCGAGTTGCACGCGTATTATTTCCGCTATTTCATCAGCGTTCATTCGAGATTTGGACAATACGAGATGCCGATTTTGCTGTTCGTTGATACGATATTGTATAACATGTAGTATTTTTTACACACGTGTATCGCCTGAATACGTATAAAAATTGCACGTGTGTACTTGAGGATACGAAATTTAAAAAAAAAAGGCACGTAATACAGAAATTATACGTTCAACGATTCTTAGAATAATTCCACAGATGCAGAAGCATAACGTGCTGAAAATGACGCGATGAATGATCAGACAAGCAAACAAAAATATTGACTGAAAAAATAATTATAACAAGAAAATCGAAACAATGTGCATAACATGCAGACGTGCCTGGATGTCTATTCATGCATAATATCAGTGTCAATACGGCGAAGTTGTTGAGTAAAACGTGAGCTGAGTCATAAAGTCAACATTTCAATATAATCAACAATTACGAATAGATTATTGAGCGGCAGGTATTTAAATAGAGTAAGATCTTCCGAGAGATATTGAAATGAAAATTTTTACTCAATGACAACATTTTCAATGAATCGCAACAAATCTTTCATACGTGTTACAAGACTTTTAAAACCCATTATAGAAAATAATAACATCCAATAATTATGTACCTCCTATGAATCGGGAAGAAAAAACAAATCGGGGTAATGAAAATTGGCTATTATCAGAAAACATTCCCGGTCAATTTTGACAATCGTAGACTTCATGCTCTTGTTTCAATACCTGCTACATTTCGTCTCAAATATTTGGGTTAGAGTGTGAGATCGAGTTACTTGGAAATGTAAAAAAAAATAAAAAATAACTGAGAACCAACGAAGTCCTGATTGCTCCTTCCTGCTTCGACTCGACGCTGATTACACAGGTTTTGTTTATTCACATATATGTCCTAATGGCATTCGGCGAGATCTGTGAGGGGTGGATGCCGCTCGTGTTTATACCGATAAGATAGACATCCGCGTCGCAAAGCCGGAGTTGCGGGCAGCGACACGGGTATCGGTTTCACCCCCGTTGAGCTAAAATATGTCGCGGGTTCTTGCAATCAAGCGGAATCGCCCACTTCTTATTTGAAACCCATTCATGATGTGGGAACGGCCCACGTTCCACATTGCCTCTGACGTCGGGTTATGTCTCTTTAATCAGGTAAATGGCGACACTTCGTCATTGCCGGATGATTAGAACCCTAGAAACATGGCAGCCCGTCGTTTTACAGCTTTTCATCAAATCAACTTCGTTATTGACCCTCTTATTCCCCCCTTCTCTTTGTTTTTCTTCCTTTCTACAATTTTCGAACCCCTTTCTTTTTCCCCTTTGATCTCGCGTCTCATAGCGTACGTAGATGATTTTCCAATCTAACTACGTAGCTTCTTTAAAAATAGACTTCGATTCATTCGTCAAGTCGCTCGTGCACCGTATAATGACGCGTAAGGCCAAGGTTGTTGAATTAACTCCGACTAATCAGGAAAGTACAGATTCAGTCACTGTTGTAATTACTTTCGATACAGATGCGGATCAATATCAGTATACACTAAAACGAACACGCTACTGGGGATTTAAAATTTTCCAAACTTCATCCAACCCATCAACTTGTTGTGCTAAAAAATTGGCAAACAAAGTTAACGAAATTACCCTGTTAACATCTCGTACAGAGTACAAATAAACCAGTGCGCATTGTAAAGTCGAAACGCTGCGAGATTCAAATACGGGCCGTAATTTCTGGCGAAAAGATCATCATATTAGATATTCGTACGGATAAATTGACGCGCCAGCGAATTTCCAGGCAGTGGAATAATAAGACAGACGCGAATAACGTGTATACCCGAAACTATTTAATCTGCCTGTTACAGTGGGTAGGTATTAGAGGTATACGCGCCACGTGTTGCGAATCGGTAGGTATAATTTGTTTGTTTTCCAAGCGTACATTCGCGTGACGTGGCAGCCGATGTAACGTCTCCGACCGCCTAGACGACGTGAGTACCTCGGCTCTATTTGGGTCTATTTTGCAATTAGGATCTACTTCCAGGATGAAACTGATTAGCCGTGAGAGAGGATGAGGCGCGCGTGTTCGAGCACGTGTCGTTCTTACATACGTCGTGAACGGGAAATCTTTCCTTCATTCTCAGGCCACGTGGAGCTACTCGATCCTTCAAAAACGGAGAAGGATGAAAAAAAAATCCACGTGTACACGATGCCGTTATTACCGTTATATGCGTGGGGCGAGCATCGCGGGGAATTTGCAGAATTACTTCGCGAATGCTTTTCAAATTACACGTTTTTTTTAACACAATTTTCTTACTCTCTTTTCTTTTCGCTGCAAGCTTACGTGATGGCGGGCGAATTGAAGAAAGAAAGAAAGAAAGAGAAAGATAGAGAGGGGGAGGGGGAGGGGGGGGGGGAGGAGGAGGAGACGCCCTACATCGAGGGATAAACGCTTAATTTTTATTATTTCCACTTTATCTTTTTATTCGTTGTACCGGTGTATGTATAATCCTGGCGTTCACCTGCGCAGGAAGTATCATCATTATTACGACACTTGTACTTTATTTTTGGAGAGACGATTCTTCTCAGCAGAGTGAGTTGCAAAATTATAGGCATGCGTGAGTATACGAAACCGCGTGCATCGATGGTTACACGAGAAAATTCTTGTGAACGCAGGTAAATGATTAAAAATTGCGAGAATATTTTATGTAAGTTAAAAAAACAAACTCACAGTGAAAATTCTTATTAAGATGACTTAACTTTGTGCCAAACACATCCTGAAAAATTATTCATTTCGATGTACGAAGCTGTTGGAAAATTTATATACGAATGAATCATGAAAATTTTCTGAAATAATAACGAGAAAAGTACTGAGCAATTGCTTGTCGTTGGTGGAAATAAAACCATTTTTACAAGTAGGAATGAAAATATACAGATTTCATTGGTACATTTTTCAACATAATAGCTTTTGAACATCCTATATCTGCAGTACGAGTAAAGAGTTTACCTGTTGAAACGATATTTTCTCATATAATACCTAATGTACAGTTCTCCAATTTCTATAATAAATGGTGATTGCGACGCGTGGAAAAGAACTCTCACCGTAAAACGGCAGCCTGAAAATAGCAAATAGATTTCAAAGGACAGCAATATTTGCACGTCAAAAATAGAATAAAAATAATTTTCGAATTTAAGAATAAACTGTACTATCAGATAGACCGAACCCTACCGCAATTATACAGCTGAAGATGTATTAAATCGTTTGGAATGCGGGTAGCTTAATGAAATTCGAAAAGAAAAAAATCTAGAAATTGTTTCACGCAAGCTTTGTTGCAGACTTTGGGATGGCTGCATGCACGCGTATCCATACCATTTCTACGTCTATCGTTAATAAAATAATTAAAGAGTTGACCTGTACGGGAATTGGGTAAGTACATGTGCGGGTGATTATACGCCTCTGTGAAGCTCCTCGAGAGGGAGAGAGAGAGAGAGAGAGAGAGGGATGAAGAGTCGAAGATACGCGAAGATGCTGATAAGTACAGCGAAGCGGACACACACCGACGTAATAAACACAGGCGCAAGTTCATCAGCCGTAAGTTTGTGTAGGCACGAATCGACGGCGTATAACCAACACAATTGCAAGCTCGTGCAGGGGGTGGTTGTCGTAAGGACGTGGTCGCCCACCGCGAGGTATATTAGAGGCAGGACGTCTCCAGGCTTCCATCACAACCCCGTGCACCGTCATCCAAGACCATCCAAGCCATCGGCCCTCCGCAGCATCTTTTCCTCGCCGAATCCGCCAACAACGAGTCAACGTCAAGGTGAGATATCAGTTAGAAAAGGAAAGGGGGAAAGAGAAGAAGAAAGGAAACAACCATTAACCAAGTGACATTGAAATCGGTTTCCGACCTTGTTTCGAACCGTTCCATCTCGGTTTACGTATCGTCAGTGAAATTTCGCCAGTGCCGATTGATCCGAGATGGAAGAGGTGCGATTGGGGGCCAAGGGTGGTCCTTGCAATTGGGGGGGAGAATCCCGTTGCTCGCTGAAAGACGAAACGCGAAATGGCTCGGAGCAACGATTTAACAAACGATCTTTACTCTAAATATAAATTGATCCCGATACACGCGAACCACCTGCGTATAAGATATAATAAGACCGGCGTGCGTTATAATCGAATCGGAAACCTGCAGATCCAGTTGGATCACCCAGAAGTTGACCGGACTTGTTTACTTGTTGTTTCTTGCGCCGCGAGCTGCTCTATCTCTTTTTACCGCAACGCCCGGGGATCGGAGCTCGATTTTATCGCTTCGAGATTCCATTTTTTCACGCGGTTTAATATTGATGTCCCGTAACGAGTTCGAAAGGAGGAAAGGAAGGATCGTGACCGAGGAAAGTTCTGTCCCACGGCTAAATATACCCCAGACACAAGTCCTTCTGTAACTAATTCTTCTTCTTCTTCTTCTCCTTCCTGTTCGTTTTAACAGCCGGGCTCCAGAGGGAACTCGCGAATCATCGGTTCAAAAATAAATCGGCGAATATGGTGGACGATGCGCGATATCGGTTTCTCCGTCTGCGGGTCTGGTGCCAATACAGGCTCACGATGGGCACTTGAGGCCTTGATACGGGGATCCGACTCGGCCGCGCCACGTGACTTTGCCGATTCTTTGATGTTGCTTTTCGAGAGCTTTTCAACCTTATCTTTTCATCCGGCTCCTTGTACTTCTATACCTTGTACCGCGCCGCAGAACCTGCACACTGTGCACGGTTCTGCAATTGAGATAAAACCGGATCTCAAGAAGGAGCATCTAGTCCGTGTCTAGTTTATACCGTTGACCCAGATGATAAACCATTCGTGTTTATAAACAAGATGCAGATCGATGCTTGATAGATCGATCCCGACCGAGCTAAACTGCTCGTCGCCGAGCGCCGTTGCTCGGTGATGAAATGGCACAATAAATCTGCACGAAATTGATAAGGAATTCATTTTTGGAGCTCCGGGAACTTCCACTAAAAGATTTCAATTTATCGTCGAACTCTGATCATCGCGCCATATAGTCCCGAGTGTTTCTCCAATGGGCTGTCAAGTCTCCGATTACACTGGACACCGACGATCAATCGTCTTTTAGTCTCGGTCTTACCTAAGCAAAATTCGAAAATACATATATCGCTCTCTTTATTACCGCGGTTAGCCTTTTCAACTGAGAATATCGTTCAATCTAACACGCAAAACACACTGTTGACCGTGGAGAATTTTTTAATTTGAGAAAGCTTACCGTCTCATCAATCTAATTCATAATTTTGTCAACCACGATTCGTTCAATACTAATTGATTCGTTTAAGTTGTTCAATAAGCAGATTGTCTCGACCGATAGCTTCTCAAATGAACTAAAATCGTTTTGCTGGATCAAAAAGTGATTCGCTTCTATTGTACTTCACGCGGAATCGTGTTTGAGTATCAAAACGTTCACCGAGTGAAGCATGAATCGGTTAGTTCGCTTTACAGTAAAATATAAAATAAGCATTGGAAATGCGGGCGTTTAATCGTGCAGCGTCCAACAGTCTGTGACTGCAGCATAGGGTTCACTGCGTTAATTATAACTTTAATTTATCTCAATTGTTTCTTGTCACTCCTTCACAGATGCGTGATATCACAGACATGTCATCCGCAACACCCGTTCGTCGGACCTCCTAACGAGACCGCGCGTCACGCTTTACGTACAACGAGGAATTGCCCTTCACTCGCGTTGTATTTAATTCGGTAAAAAAATTGTTTAAATTACAAAATTCCGGATCTCGTTTGATTCGGTAACGTATCTCAACTCGCGCATTGGATCTTAAGAAACACGAGGATGTAAATAGGCAGAATGGAATGACAAACCGTGGCAATCCAGTCTTAATGTCTTTAAAATCAAACCGAAATGGATAATAAGTGCTGAAAAATTATGACCGCTGTAAAAATATTGAATAAAAAAAATTGGGCTCGTCCGGGATTTGAACCCGGGACCTCTCGCACCCTAAGCGAGAATCATACCCCTAGACCAACGAGCCGCGTATATCGGTTGATCATTGCCTTTCACGCCGATGAAGTGACCTGACATACTTTCGGTCCAAAGTCACGGCGTTGATCAGATTGTCAAAGAAGAAGGGTAAAAAATACAGTTGAAAAAACAAAAAAATAAATAAAATAAAATGGAACCAAAGCTAGGAAGTGTTAGTCTGGAATCTGGTCACATCCCTGTAACGTCTAGGAGAAAAAAGATTAGTGCTATAACTTTAGTATCGCCTAATCGCGTGACTAAACGCGACTACCGTATTTCTCCGGACTTTGACGTCTTCCTTAAGGACTACGTGACTGTAAACACGCCACCCCATCGTCGCTTACCCTCATTCGAGTTTGCGACGCTGCACTGGAGAAGAGCTAAAAGATACGGGGCTTAACGAATTGATAAGTGGAATCTCGACTGGCGATGTGATTTAAGAAGAGGAGAAAAGTTTTCCATGCTTCTTCCAGAAGATGATTGACCAAAACTGGCCACGTCATTTTACGGAAATTCCATGTGATAGTTTCTGAGGTGAAGCATTTGGTGAAACATTCAGTTTCGAAAAAATTAGGGATCTGTGATTAATGATAGGACGTAATGCAGCGTTTAGTCTTACTCGTCGGTCAGCTCATTCAAGGCTCGTAAACATTTATACAAACCGCAAGGTTCTTTGATCCTGAAAATAATTATTCCACGCAATGAAAGCTTCCGCGAATTATTCGTCGGAATAACACTCGAGATTCGAATATTTACTATTAAAACTTCCGCGTGCTTGCGGAGCAAAGCTTTGTAAAACTGGACACTACGGCTCTTCGAGCGATTGAAACTTGGAAATACCTAAGAGAGAAAAACAAAACGACTGTACAACTTACTGTTTCGGATCTCTTTTTGTCTTTTTTTTTTTTTTCTTTGTTAGCGGTTTCGCAGATTCTCTGATCAGTCGAAGCCACAGTATAATATATAATATCGTGTGTCCTTAATCGACAGACCGTGTTACAATCGATCAGAAATATTACCAACCAGGCTTGTTCTATTGTCTTGGACATAATAATTAAGCCATTGGTTGGCTGTACCAAACATCAGTTAACCCGGGTGATATCACCGATATTAATAGATGTAGTTCAACTATTTATTGCTGTATATTAACGTGCGTGCGTGTGTGTCTGCGTGTGTGACGCACCGCATTACTCGTTCCGGCTGATTGACCGTCTATACAAGATACAGAACTGATCGAGTCCCTGTCTTCTGTCCTCCTGTTTTTCTCACACTTCCTCGTAATTATTTGTCGTCTCTCAATTCATTCGGCTCCTGATACACGACAGGTTAGGATCCCATGTAATAACCGCAAACTTTGGAGAGAAAAAACTTGCAACAATCCAGTATAGGCATAACCTATGAATAATTAATTACCGAATTGTTTCAATATCGGATACCACGTGATTTGCATTCATTATTGTACCGTTTAACGTTTTTACTCGCATCTCATTAACATATACTTGAAAATTCACACGAAATCAAGACTAGGCGTTTCAAAGTTTGCCCGATCATTGACACGGTGCATGAATAACAAATCTCTGCACTCCTTACAATCGCATCGTCTTTCAGCGATCTTCTTACGCTGAAATTCAGAGAAAAGTTCTCATCATTCGGCATATTACCTTATCCCAATCAAATCGAGATTCCACCTTCGCACTTGTGAGCTTGAGAAAACCGTAGCACATAGAAAACATGTAACATCATCATACATCTGTCGGTAACTTCCGCCCGCGCGATTCCCTGACAGGATATTCGCAGGGTAAGATCAGGTTGTTATCAGATACGTCGAGACGACGACGACGACGACGACGAGGACGATACCAAGTGGATACCACAACTCGCGTCCAGGTTATCCGTTATTATAGAATGACCGTAGAATATCACGGGATCAGCGTGCATAATATACCTGTCGCGTTGATAGTCGAATATGGGATGAAGAGGAATGAGGAGGGGCGATGTGACGGAATGGTGTTCGTGTATTTCGATCACCTGTCCAGTCGGGCAACAAAACGAGCGATTCGATGAGCCTGGCCGGACGGTTTCGACCTTATACCCTACCAAGCGATGGGGCACCACACACGGCGCGGCGCCGCGGTAAGTCCCCTGCACATGTAGAAAAATTGACGCATCGGTGAACCCATGGCGAACGTCCCTCCGGATATGTCTGCGTGGAAATCGGTGCAGAGGCACACACGAACCTCATACAGCTTAGGGCCGTTGTTCATATGGGAGTAAAGTAGAACTCGCGCGACCCACGATCAGCCAATCGGGAAGCGAGTCCCTCACTCTCGCACATGCTCGCACATGCTCGCACATGCTCACACACCATGACCGTACTCGTCTTGTGCTCCGTAGTATTGCGCTATATATATCCAGGCGCAGGTGGTATCCAGTGAAAAATATCCTCATGACTTTGAGGCTGACGACACGAAGCTCCACCATGCGACGTCGAACCTCCGCCCCCTTCGTCTCTGTGAAGAGCATCGCTGCAGCGTCTTGTTCGATGAGAAAGAATGCCAAATATGCACGGTGTGCGATTCGATTCTTGGTTACACCGGCGAGCGTTCGCATCGACCATTTCTTACTCAACCTTTGTCCGCGCCTCTTCTTTGCCCGATTCCTCGTCCAGGTTTGCAACATAGTGTACAACATCCCGAAGGCGGAAATGACGCATGCGGGACCAGTTTTCACTGGTCTTCGGGAATTGGCGTTCGCTTCGAAGTCGCTGTTACGCAACCGAATTACCCGGTCGTGACGAAATCGCAGGTCGAGAAGTCGGTCTCTTTTCGAATGCCTCCTCGGAAACGGGGCTGTTATACTTTGGAAGTATTTCCTCCATCCTCAATTACCGATCATCAATGTTGTTCGTCCGAAACTCATTTTTAAACACGAATCGTGACCGAACTTGCGTTCTCCCAATTAGTGAAACTAGGCTTTGGCACAAGCTCTGAAATTTTTTTGTCACGCTCGTGAGTTCGTATTACCAACATTCTGTGATAGAGGGTTATTAATTTCACACCGAGAGACATTCAATTATCGCACAGTCGACAACGATCCACGTACCAGCTGGTGCACTTCAAGATCAACGTTTGCTGAATATGTGACTCGGGCTGGTGGATTTTGCCGTAAAATAAGGTCAAGTCAAGGATAATTACCAACGCCTAATCATCCTCCACCCCAGCCGTGCTAGCCTGCGCGTTTCCTTGAATGGAGTTACGTTAGCGATTCTGAGTAATAAGATGTTTATGAATGGAATGGGTATGAGATAAGATACACGAATAACGATCCAATGGCTGGCTGCTACACGCGAAAAAATCTTTTCGAATATTTCATGTCTAGAAAAAGAAAACATGGGAGAAACCCGCGTTAACGGTTTAAAAGTAGTGATAATTTTGAACACTTCGAAGAACGATTGTGTGCACTTTGTACAGCGTTGTGTCATTTTATTACTGACAAGTCATTAATTGGTTTCGAGCAAAAAACGGTTTAACGTAATTCGCAGACACGTATTGTATGAGAGGCCAGCTCGTTTATTAGCATACGTGCAGGTTCCAGGTCCAGGATTATACCGAATGGAAGAGGATCATCCGGGAAGGATTCGGAGAAGACTTTCGCGGCGTGTCGGAACCGATTTATTATTGGCAGTGATCGAGAAAGACGGAGACTCGATCCGGATGTTATACGAAAAAATTTTCCAAGACGACCGTGCTCGTTAAATTACTCAATAATTAGAACCGTCGTCAGAACGGAGCGTAAAAACGCGTCCACACGCAAAAGCAGTGAAAGTCTTATAACGCTTCTGCAGACTTTCACGATCGATCCGAGTTTCTCAAGTCAATTTTCGACAAGACCTTTTTTCCCAACGCGAAACGGAAGCGATATCGCGATTAGTGAACATAAATCTACCGGTTTTATTTTTATTCCCACCGATGGTTAATTGAATTCAAGTATCCCTCGGCATACGGCCGGCTCCTACAACGTGACACTGTCACGTGTATAACCACCCAATTTCACGTGTTTTTAGTCCATATTTTTTTATTTTATTTTTTCATCATTATTTTCTTTCTCTATATCTTCTTATTCTGCTAATCACGAATTTTGATTTACCTCGTTGTTTGTCTTCTCCGAATTTTCAAACGATAATCTAAAAATACGACCGCTCCGAACAACAATTCCGATAATTCATTACGTGACAAATTCTTTACACTAATGCTTCGCGGTGGAAGCAGCGAGTCAAGTCGCGTTTCGAAAAAGGCCGGAGACTTTTCATTTTCGATAGAAATCTGAAATTTTTACAGTTCTTAGATTCTTCCTCTCGGTTCGTAACATCAACGCATCCAACACAATTTTAATACAGAACCAAATTCCGTGAAAAGACTATTGAAATCCCCAAAGAGTTTGGCACTTGCTGATCAATATACCAAATCGTGATTTCTACTTCATCGTCTGGCATATTTTTACAATGTAAAATTGAGCGTCGGTGCGCAGTAGATGTTCCTCCTCTCCTACCGGTATCACGATTATACGTGAGCGTTTATTTCAAACCTTTTTTCCTCAGCGTCCTCCTCGACACCCGTTTGCGCGTGTTCCAAAGATTATAAGAACGGTAACGAGTATACAGCAGATGCAACGCGACTTAATTCGATGGCACAATACTTTGATTCGTTATCGTAGTAGGGCTCAATGTACAAGGTATGTCGTTCTCAAAATATCATCATACGTTAGCGTTTCGTTTCTCGGATGATAAGAGTATTATGAATGAAATCGGTTTTATCTCTCGCACGCACGTTATTCGGCGTGATCTTCGCGCCTCGTTGCACTTCGTACGCGCGCACGCATGCGCAGAAAACTGGGTCTACGTGACCGGCCACGTGTTTCGTACTGTAGAACTTCGTCGACAGCAAAGGTGTCTTATACACGCATAGAAACGAGGTGTTTTATACAAATACCATGGATAATCGGTGCGTGTGCGCAACAGCTAACATGACAAAGCATCCCAGCGTGTGCGGAACCTTTATCGCCACATACACATCAGACACACGGCATTTCTTCACACGCATACACACGTACATGTATATCACATATGAACCAAACGATTTCCACAACTTTGTAGCACAGCCAAGAATTTCTACCGAGTAATATATCGCGTCGCTGAACTTGTATATATATTTACACTCTCTGATCTCGTGTATAAGCTCTTCCAGGGCTTGACCCATATACGCCATGATCGACCCTGGGTCAAATCTCTTCTGCATACGAGCCCAATTCGCAGATTCGACTTTTCTCTGTTCACAGTAAAGCTTCCGGTGAATACTTTGCGAAAACTTACTTGAACCCATTTCACGTTTTTTCTCGAAAGTTTTTAAGAATCACATACACTCCGACAAAAATCTTCTTAAGCATTCCAGTTGAGAGAACAATTGATAGACTGAAACTCGGAATATGGATAGAAAGGTGCATTTGATTATCAGTCTGAACCACGACGAGAGTATTTATTATTTTTCAAGAGTCCGCACAGGTCTAGGTCAACGTACGGATGACGACCTCGGGTCAAGCCATTTGGTGGTCCTATACATCCACGTTCATAGGTGCGAGAAGAAGTTAAGAAACCAGTTTTACGAATGCACCTCGATCACCTCTCGGCGAAGAAAGATCTCTTATTGACGTTTCCCTAATTGACTCGTTTGCCGTCATTAAAAGTAATGCACCACTTGATCTCGTGTCGCGGAACTCAATTAGACATATATTGCGTGTGTTTCTATTCGCCTTACCTGTGCAATCAAGATTTTTCAAATAATTGGTCGCATCTTTACTTTGCCGACTCGAAAAATCTAACGCGAGTATTACGTACCGAATCAAGTGCGATTCGAATGCAAGTTGCAGATGATTGGTCAATTACTGTCCAGGTCCTGGACACGGTCAAAAAGGAGATGTTTCCTTCAAGTCGAACCACTTTAAGAAAGAAAAAAAATTGCAACTTCTCTCTACGTATCGTTAACTTCCCGAAGATTGAGCTGTAAGCATCGATGGTTTCGTTGCGACGTGGAAATTAAAAGGCTCATCTCGCATCCTCCAACAATCAGACAGGTTAGCACGTAGTAATTACATACATCAAAACCTGAGAGCTAGGCTGGCAATTCCAACGACACAGATTTTATCACCGTCTCAATGGCAGCTGTTTCTCCATCGAACTCTGGCAATTACGGTGCGATGTACCGACGAGTTCTAAGTATAAGCCTGCAGGCTTGAGGAAACGGAAATAAGAGGACAATCGAGCCGGAAGCTGCAATCTCGTACGTAGAACGCGCGTAAGGAAATCTTTACGATCTGCTCTCGACGATACTGAGGACAAAAATTGATCGCAAAAATTCCTATATAGTCAATATGTTAGGTATACCCGATGTTTGACGTGCGATTAAATTTTCATCCAACGACGCGCCGCCTCGCGTTATAATACAGAGTCAATTTATAGAGCCTGCCGATCGCAGGGTCATGAGATGCCTATTCGTGGGATTGCTGCCGAAGGGGTTCGTGGACCCCACCGGATTTGACATTCGTCTATATCAGTCTAGACTCAGCCACTTCTTCTCAGTTCTCGGCGAGATAAATAACTGATACCAGCCAATGTTGTATACACAAAAATTGTTTATTGCGCCAGCAGGAAACGGAGGACGCGAAATCACTTGGGCTCGTTGCCAGTTGGTAGGAAAATCGTCGTGCGGTATATACAGTCATGAATGAAATGAAAACCCACTCGGATCGATTCAAAGAGATCTCAGTTTTACGTCGTACAGGAAAATGTTGTGCAAAAATTGGGAATATTACTCTATACGCTTAGCGATGATTTCCTGGAGCATATTTTTTTCCCCCTTTTACAACTTTCGAATAAAAGTATCGGTGAATTTCAAGCGACTCGTGCATGCGAGATCGAGCGTACGAGGTCGGCGGTCGGTTCACCTCTTAAAACCATAAATTGGCCGTGGGTAAACGAAGAAAGAAGGCCAAAATAACGACCTCGACGTAACGAGAGTAGCAGCGGCGTTTCGCAAGAGGCAAATAATCATCGCGAAGAGAGAAGCATTCGAGTAATCGTTCTATTAATAGACTACGACGTGGCGATCGATGATTAAGCGTAATGCGAAACTGTAACATATTTTGTCCGCCCGTCAATTTCATCGCCTAGCGTGCAGCGACGACGAATTTTTAATCGTCACGTAACATTTTCGTTGAGCTCGATGTCGTTCGGCCTTGCTCTGCATTTCTCTATGCATCATTCTGTACGGAGTTCGGTTTTACACGATTTTTTTCCAACTTGCACTTAACCGAAGGAATTCAGCATGACGATCGAGTTCTTCTTCTTTTGCGATTGGCTCTGCCCTTTCGATGGGATGTTTTAACGCGGCTCCAAATTCCTTCCGGCATTCTACCTACAATGTTTCATTGATATATAAGCAGGATGAGATTCGCAAAAAACAAATTTCAAGCTATCGTAAAAAATAACCGCATCTCGACGGAAACGGCGCAATGTAAAAAACTCAATTTCGGACCAATTAAGACGTTATCACAATGTCAACATGACGACCGTTGACTCGGTTGCGATTTCATGTCAACTATACACGATTATTTCCGGTAAGCGTTAGTTGTCCAGCCTTAATAATTGGTGCCAAAGAAAGTGATGGCAAAAGTTAAGTTTAGTTATTATATTGACTTTGAGAAGTATCGTAAAAAAAAAAAGAAAAAAATAACGGCGAATTTAAATTAGCTAAATTCGAAATCCATTTTTGTTCACCGATTTGATTTTCTCGTGGAATACAATTCTATGCAAAAATGAATGTTTATTCCGTCAACACTCCGAAGCAAGATAGAATAAAATATTACTGTAATTTCATACGATGATCTCAGTGTTTTGGCAGTCGTCGCATTAATCGTCAGTTTAAAAAATGCACGAAGCGTCGCGACAAAAGTTTGACGATGTTAACCACTTAAAATTTAGCACATTACTTCCTCTCCTGGCAGCGACAAAACGACGGTACGAAAATCGAATAAGAACAATCCAGACTGCCCAACTTAAACACATCGTACCGGTATCTTTGTATAATCTTCTCACGATTTCAATGCCAGGACCATAAAAATTGCTCCGACTTTTCCTGCAGTCATCGACAAAATCGCAGTAACCTCACCCTGACGACCAATTCCATTAAAACCCCGACGTAATATCCGTTTCAGGAATATTTTATATTTTCGAGCAATTCTAGTTGTAACTCCGAGTCGACAAGCACACCGACACATGTGCCGAAGATCCCAGCTCTCCCGGCAATTCTATCGGTTCGCACACTCTCCGCATACGTTCACGTACGTCGCGTACCTACGATTCAACACGACGAACGTAGGACGTGAGCGTAGGAGTGTATGTAGTGCTTCAGTTAGGGCCACTCTCAGCTCATTACACGTAGCCTACTCCGTACCGCATGTATGCGGTTAGGGTCTAGGCTGCCGTCCGTAGCATCACTTCAGTTCAGCAACGTCGGTTGCCCAACGCATCAAAAGAGAGACAGCTGATTTTTTTTCACCCCGTTATAAATATTCGTCTTGATCGTAGACCAATGTGCGGTTTTTATCAGGATGCTGGTGGACGAACGCGCGATTAACGACTCTGTGGTCGGGAAATCTTTCGGTCATTTTTGAGACACGCTGACTATCGAAAAACAGAAGCCAAAAACGACAGATACCGGCTATCAGTGATTCGGACGGTTATCAGCAGGCTTCGCATAGCTATTTTTGACTTCGTTCCACCGTTTGTCTCGATTGTTATTCTCCTTTCCCGAGACTCAGAATTGCAGGTAGACACTGTGCCGGAAAAGCTTGTGCGACGCCGAGACGATAAAGTTTCGTTTCGAAAGCAAGGCGATCGGGAATGATTTGGTACAAGCGAACTTGGAGGAATCTCTGAACGACAAACCGGCGTTGTGCGTCTAAGGCTTCCTACGTCCTGAGAAAAGTGCCTGTTTTTTCGAGGAGGGGAAGAAATTTTTTAAAGGGTGAAACTGCCTGTGCCGATTGAGAGAAATCCAAGTATGAAAGAGTCGAGTGATGATTATCGCGGAAGCAAAGGTACAGTCGAGAATCACGCCGACGAGTCGCGAAGTGAAATTTTGAACCCTGACATGAATTTCGGACCTTTTGTCACGTCGAAAACCGTGGCGAAGTAGAACGAAGTAACGGCAATGCCGAGAGGAATTATTTATCATACACCGGATATTGAATTGATCGCCGTTCGCATCGATAGGCAAGAAACCTCCGACGCGCAATTGTCAATCTTCAATTTATCTTGTTTGATTAGTTTTAATTGAATAATACGTATTGAACTGCTGCAGTCGGATATAAAGGCGTGAGAAAATTGGCTACGTAAATTGAACGCCGACGACTGGTACGGATACAGACATTAACCCATCAGTGTGTACGGTATACAGTCCCCAATACCAAAGTTCTTCACACTGTGTCGGACTGACGCGAGGGGGCAACCTATTCTTACGGAACGCCGAAGAGAGACCCGCGATACGGTTTTTGAAAACAGGGGTTGACAAAAAGCGCGCGTTGTTGCAAATTGCTTGGATGACAAGTTGCGCGGACTCTCAAGCGGGGGGAAAAAGTCAAGATGAACAATTGATCGGAAGCGAAGGGATCGACGGACGAAAAATAAGAAGAACCGAAAGAAGCTGCTACTTTTTAGACGAAAGTCGAACGCGCCGGCGCAGCTAGCGAGGCGTAAAACCGAAGTGAAAATTGAACCGCGGGAAATATTATCCGACAGTGAGGAGCTGATAACGAGCATCATCGTGTCCGGCAAACATGGTGGAATAACGGTGAACGGTGTATGCGAAATACACGATGGAGCGATTCTACAGGGTGATTATGAAATCGAGACCGAAATTTATGATCTGCTACGTCAGTTTTGAAAGTGAAAACGGTTGAGCGAAAAATCCCGTCTCGGGACTGTTTTTTTTTATTAAATTGTGCAAAAAGCTGAACTTCGGAGCGCTGTGCAACTGTATAAACTACATTCGATATTCAGTGCGTACGGTGCCGTTCGAGTGTCCAGTGATTTCAATCAATCTCATACGCAATATCTCCGCGCCTCTGATACTATATTTGATATTTAACCGACGGTGAAGGATCTGCGCGCGCCTGCTTCCTTTGCAGCTTCTTTTACCCAAGGTGAGGAGACCAGAAACAACACTGAAAAAGTTATTTTAAACTCTCTTGGATAAGTCGTAGTTACACTTGCAGTATGAGTTTATCGAAATTTTCAATTTGGAAACCGCTGAGTTTCGACACGCGACGAAAACGTCGCGGATATAAATTGGAATCCAAACCTTTTCGATACAAGTGCTTATCGAAATATTCTATTATCCGTGTTAGGTTTCTGCAAAAAACGCATAAATCTGCTTTTACCCTTTGCGCAAAATTTGTGTTTCAAATGGCAAATCCTAAATCACGCACCTCGCAGCTTCGAGATTCCCGAATAGCCAAAATTATAGCAGAACTGATGGAATGAGCGAATTTCGCCAACGAATGACGAGATGCACGCACCACTCGACTCGACGACGATATCCTCTTCAGACTGCACAAGAGGCCTCAATTTCATACCGATCCATTCGCCGCGGGTAGGCGGTGTGTACCAACGTACATCGAAGGCTCGTCCTTCGTCCTCGTCCTCGTTAGTACGAAATAAAATAGCCCTGTGGGAACTTTGATGAGTCGTTGACGCAACGCGCCACTAACACAAGGCCGAACCTAATCGGGACGAAACACTGTCACTGCCAAAGTCGCGTGTCCAGTTCCTCCAGCTGACTATAATAATTCTAGTAAAATGTCCAAACGCAAATACAACTTTTGACAAGATGATTTAGAATTTCAAACTTCGATGGATCATTGGCGGGGTTTCCACGGTCGTGAAAAATCGAAACATTCATCAATCAATTACTCTTCTTGACTGTAAACACCGAATTTATAATGATCGTAGAGGTTTGAGATCATTATTTCTATTCCAATTCTTACCCGATCGCCCCCTTTTTCAAACCATTTATCCATCGTTCTTGTCTCCAACTATTCCCCGACTTGGAGTTCGACCTATCAAGCCTTTCGACACCGTGTCGGTTTTAGTATTATACAATTTCAACACCCCGTAGGTAATCTGCTTCTGGTGGGTCTATTAGCGTCCGTACGCCGTATGAAAATTGGCCAGCGTCGACACGGTGCGAAGGTCGCCAATGGATAGGTAATAAAAAAAAATTAAAACATATCATATAGATATACGTATATATCGATATAAACCCTCGGCTATACAGCCGGCACGATTTCACGCCAACAAATAAGCCGAGGTTAGGCTCAAGAGAGTTCGTTGCCTGTTGTTTGTCGTAGGCATGATACAACTTTTTCAGCCGTTTACTTTTTTACCTTAGATTTCGGTTTTTCTCATAATATTCTTATTTTTTTTTTAACCGTACATTCGTACACATATGTGCATCGGTGTGAAAAGAGGAAACTTCGTACCAACTATGGATTACTGGTTCTTCAATTTTTCAAATATTCTTCTGACGATAATTCGCGTCATTTGAACGCTTTTTTAAAAGTATATAATGAGGCGTGTGCACGTTTAAAACGACACATAACACACTGTAAGATGTATATTCGGAGAAGCTCTGCAAGGTGAGGCATAACTTCGAAGAAATTTCAAAACTATAATAGCACACACATTCGTCACGTTCAAATTTTCAGTTTCCGGTTTGCGTATACCGAATGACTGTACCCTTAGGTACCCACTTCCCGTGCGTTGCGGTTACCTGTCCGTTCGAAAAATAGATCACGGCTGACCCAGTTTGATAAGATTGGCCGTGGGACATCGTTTTTCTATTTATACAGACCATTCTTATTACGAGTATAAGAGATAAGTCGTCGAACATTTCTAAAAATAAATAATTAGAACGAAAACACATTGGGGAAAAGTTGGAATGACAAGTGATGTGAAATCACCGAATAATTATATCTATACCTGGTTCGTCTTTCTCATCTTTAACCGTGGCAATTCCAACGAAATCGAAATAATAGAGAACAGATAATTGACAATTGGCGTTCCGAGTTTCGATTCTTTAACTTCTTCAAAGAGTGTAAAACACGCCTTTTTCTTCTTCGCAAATTCTTACACCGCTATAAAACGTTTCCTGATAGCGAACAAGCGGGCAAAGATTTTCATTCGCACAACAGTTGCATTTACAATTGTATCGACGTTTCGTAGCCGTGCAATGTACTAGACGCGTATGGCGTAGACGACACGAATGGAAACGTACGTTATTATTAACGTCCGACAAAAATACATCGAGAATTTTATAATAGGACGGGGCGCCTCTTTCAAATAGACACAATTTATATACCAAGAAGGTATATTGCCATTAATTATACCCAAGCCGCAATGCCACGAGGTTCTGAGTTCATATACCGAGTAACATTTAGGCATGTGGGTATAGATCATATACATCGGGTACGTGTACCGATATAGCCGGCATCTCAACGACTCATTGTCAGCCGGATGCAAGCGTCATTCTTTCGTTTCTTCAACCGCCGATCTTAATTCTTCGACAAACCGGCATTCCCGTCGACGCGGAATTCCGCCACGATTTAAGCCCACATTCCGTGTGGTTAGGGAGATGGGTAAAATAAAAAGTAAAAATGAGAAAAAATAAAAATACAAATGCGAATAAGGTAGAGAAAAGGGCAATTTTCATTCCCTCGAACAAGCTTCAGCTCTCAAATTTAGTACGAGAGGTTGGAAATTATTTGTTACACTTGAGATTTAGAATTTTTTTTCCTGTAATTTTCTGGTAATTTAAAGTCAAATTATCACTCTAGTTTATTTTTTACCATTTACACCGATGACAAAAATTTTTATTTCGAGCAACTAGCTGTTGGTAGGTTTGAAATTTTCCAAACAATTTATTACTTGAAACATTTGTAAAAGCTTGTAGCCCGCACAACGGAATTATAGACAAATGTGAGAAATGGATCGTTATCTTTGAAATTGGTTGTAATTACTAACCGTCAGCACGTGTATAATTATAATGCGAAATGTGCAATATTGACAGACAGATATACGCATATCTATGATCTACAAGACACGTTTCCATTCATTCCACCGTCACAGGTGAGCTTGGCTTCAAGGTGCATTCATCTATTCTTGTAAACGTATAGCATTATATTACATAATAGAATGGTCGGTCAATTTGTCCAGAGAATTCTGTTTAAATGGAATATCACAGACCGATGTAGCCACTGACGCAGATATATGACGAAAGAAAAGATGAAGCCAAATTGTTACGTTAAAAAATACGAGTCACTCGATACTGTGATATTCGTCGAGAAAAATTAAACGAACAAAGGCAGGAAATAAAAGGAAACGAAAGGAAGACGCGAAAGAAAATAAATAAACGAAACATAAATGTCGTCAACTCTTGGCGCCACGTTTTTTCGTCACGGTATAAATACTTTTTTGCATAAAATTCTCTCGACAACATGTTAATTCTGTCTTTACGCGCTTCGTTTCATCAAGTTAAGTGTAACTAAAGGTTCGTTTCGGAATTTCAATAACTCTAATGATGAGAAATTTGATTTACCAGTGAAAATGCACAACGTCAAGTAATTGGGAACGTAACGGGTAAATTGTGACGATGAAGGTGAACAAAAATTTGCGTTTTTTAAATTCTTACGTCATCTTGTTTTGCTCCGATCAATGTCATAGACCAGAAGTTCGGAAACTTGTTCCAAACCGCAAAACGGCGCTTGAGATGAAAAGGAAAAACCTTAGCGCAAAATAACAAATACGTCAGTGGCGCCAAGAATTTGTCATGTAAATAAAATAACGAGGAGGAAAAACCGTCGATAATGATAAATCACGAGTAATTGAAACCAGGGTACGGAAAACAGTTAGGCAATATCTGTCATCCTCAGAACTCGAATCAAGGCAACTTTTATTATATTGCGATAGGCGGCGTGGCGAGATTAGAAAAAAAAAAAAGAAAAAAAAAAACGTACGTATACGAAAATTGATCTTGAATCAGAGCAAAATAGGGAAAATTGATTATTCCCAGATGTGCAAAACGCGACTAAGTTACAACACGCTTGCCAAATCGAAACAAGTTACTTTTAACGACAGAATTATCTATGTGTGGCTATACTTATTTTCACATGCTTGAAACTCTAGTTTTTGGCGCAGGTGTGCAAAACATTACGACGAACGGATTTTCCCGTCAATATTTTTCTTTTTTTTTTTTTATTCTTCTTTTTTTTTTATCATTTGTTTTTTCTTCATCTCCATCTCTCCATTTCGTTTTGAGGTCTGGACGTGCACAGTTTCTTAATAACTGTAGACGTCCAACCAACGGCCAAAATTTTGCTTACAATTTTTTTTGTAACACAATACCGAGTGGTAAAAAGTGATAAGTTGCGTCAAAATCAAGGCGGCGTTTGGCCGGATAAGATAAGAGAGACGGAAATTGAGTGTTTCTCGAATACCTGTATATACATGTATGTATATATATATATATATACATATATATATATACATATATATATGCATATATATATACAAAAAAATATATATATGTACAAAGGTACAGAGTTATTTTCTATCGGCTATTTTCCATATTTGAAAAACACTCCAATTAACCTCACAACATCCGACAAATTCCTCGGTATAGAGAGAAACGTTATACTCAAGGTTCTACTTCGGTAAAAAAAGAGAGGAAGAAAAAAAATGAAATAGTAATTACACACAAAAAAAAACGAAGGAAAAAAATCACCGTCCGTAAACAGCAGCTTTCCACAATTCTCAGCAAAACGATATATCGGAATCGTTAAGCGACGCTCGTACTACATATGACGTCACCATTAAATCAATGAGGCAATTATATATACAAACGCGACGGTTATTTAAAGCTCTTAGAAAATAACAGCGTCCATCTATTATTGGCATGTATAAAGAATAATTGAATCATTACAATTTCCTTTCTGGCTTTAACTTTTCCGCGTAGTATTTATACCGAGAATCGAGACTTGGAAATGGCGCCAATCTAATCACTATGAGATTGCGAATTTTGTGAAAGGAGTTTCTCACGATTCTACGAGGTTTTTTCGCGAATGACGTCAGATTTCACGCACGACAAGTTGCCGAGACTTTTACGTGCGAGATTCTTCACTATCGAATCGGTAAATAACCGAAATCGCACAAGTGTAACAAGTACATGTCACGGTATCGAAGACTCGGCGAACGAAGGTGAATATTTCGGTAAAACATATTCGCCGAGAGTTGCGATTCATTCGTTTTCATCAGCTCGAGTGCACGATTAATTCACGGTCGCCGCATTAATCCCGAATCGACATCGGCCGATCGGCGGGGTGACCGAATCCGAGTGAAAAATGACATCGGCTAAGAGAGCGAAAGAAACGAGAGTCCGGGCAGCGGGGCGGAATTATAAATAATCAAGGGTACGGAAAAGAGGGATCGGAGAGCGAAGCGTAGAAATCGGCGAAGCCGAATGCCTGGGGACAATCAATCGGCCGAAATTTGGAGACCTCCGGGTCACGTGACTCGATCCTTTCTATCGGGGTCCGAGGATCAGGGTCCCTGAGGTTACGGCGAAACGGAGCGGACAGGATCCCTGCAGCATCCGAGAGGCAAAACTGGGCTCAACATCGTTCCCCGTCAAGGAATGGACCACCGGCTGCCGGGTCTTTGACGCATTGGAAAGAAGGACGAATTTCACGGAGCTTCGTCCGTCCGTATAAGTCGAAGGACCGACACGTCACGTCGCTCTTCCCTGAACCCGAGAATTTCCTTGGATCCAGGAATGCGATCGGTTCTTTTCACCCCTCGCCCCCGACTCGCTCTTCTTTTATTAGAGCTTAGCCCGCCGTCTGCGTGAGAATAACCAAAGCAGCGAACCAGATGAGCTAATTTCGGCCGCAGATGTACTCCACGGCATGGCCAGGGTTTCCCCAAAGGTCAATGAGCACTGCGATAAATTACAACTAGATTTCCGAACCAGAAACGTGACGCGCGATATTTAAGTTGAATTTGTTATACGTAGTTTGCCGCACGTATGTAAGTAACTGTACCCAATTCGACCGGATATCCGGTCGATGATCAATATTTTTCAATAAATTTGACGAACGTCGGCCGGTTTCCCGGGAATCGCGAAATTTTCATTTATTCATGATAAACTCGTACAACCAATCTCCGAATCGATTATACCACGAGTCTAATTATCGCGTAACAAATATTATCACGATAATTCGCTTCGCAACTGCGGCGAGAAGATCAGACCTGCACGAATTACCTACGACGATCTCACGGTGAATGAACCGCTTTCAAAGTCGCTACGTTATACATCGTTTACACTAAATAAAAGAAAAAAAAAATTAATAAAAACAAGCAGCCTTTCAGAGTCGTTAAAAGATATCCTAGACGCAGCTCTCACGCTTATAAAGCGGTAATACAAAATTAAACTTTCAAGTTTCGTAGCTCTAGTGCCCGATGGTTGAGAGAGATTTTAAGCCGTTCCGATAATTCTGTCGAAACTTTCAAACCGATCTAAATAAATGATTTATAAACGTCGAATGTTTGCCGAATTAACGGCTGATTCGCGGAACGATTTTTCTCATGTTTCTGCATGTGTTATGTATAGTTACGTATACATTTCCGGTATACCGTGAAACGCCGAAGCAGCGCGTGCGGAGAAAATTTACCGTATATTTTGCTTCTAAAAATCCGTAATACAACAAGTTCAACAAGTTTCATCGAAGATAGAAAAATCCTAGAAAAATAAAAAGAGATTGAAAAAAAAAAAGCTAAAAACAAAATCCTCGATACTCTCGAACTCTTTGCGATCGTTCGATTTTCGACTTATAATGCCTCACGGAAGTGCGTGTGTAACGGAATATTCTGCGATTGTATGCAATAACGTATAACGTTGAGGAACCACGCATACACCTTCGACGAACGCGCGTTTAACTTAAGAATTTGAACTTTCTCTCCGACCAACCGACCGCGCTATAACGTATATCATGCACTCGGAGATACGTGCAAAAACGCCAGCCTTCGCTACCACCTTCCAGGTACGACGACGATCTGTGGCGGCATGCGGCAGGCTGACGATCCGTCTTTACAGATTTGCGTCATTCTGCAGCGGAACGGATAATTGGAACGGCCGGGCGCGAGCGAAACGGACGCGTGGCGGGGGCGGGGGGGGGGGGGGGGGGGTCTATCTAGATTCCGTAAAGCGAAACTTTCGGATAAGAAAACGATTTTCCGGAAAAGAAAAAAAAATATGCTCAAGAAGGTGGGCGAGCATTTCCATTAATCGGATTTAACTCAAGGTATTTCACCAAGACTACTGTTTTCTTTTCTTTCTTTTTTGACAGAATAGAGACAATGACGCAATCGCAGCCCAAGCTTGCACCGTTGTAAACGGATGAATATTGAGGGAGAGAGAGAGAGAGAGAGAGAGAGAGTAAAAAATCGATCAGAGAATTGAAATAAGTTTTAATGATAATCGATTTTATGAGGTACGTGAGGTAGGGTCAATTTTTATAAAAATTTGTGAAATGTTTCGAAAAAATCCCGTAGATATTTGAAACTGCGGGGTATGGAAGGAGAATGAAGAAAAATTGGAAGAAAATCGGTAGAATATAATGTAAAATGTATTATGGGAAAGTCGAGAGAGACAGTAATAAATTAGCCGTGTGTATATAACGCGTGAGAAATGTATATATATATTTATGTATATATATGTGTGTGCGCGCGAGTGTGTGCATAAGTTTGTCTTCGGTCGACTAGCGGAGTCGCGCCTATTAATTACCGATTCGGAAGAGAGGAAAAAAGTAAATAAATAAAAATAAGAAGAAAAGGGAAATATAAGAGGAAGAAGGCAGAGGGAGAAGACGAAGGCGAGTAAAAAGGAAGAAGTGGTAGAGGGAAAAAAAAAAAGTAACAATCGTTAACAATAATATACGAACGGTTGAGGGAGTGGGGGGACCGCGAGCTCTGATTGGACGACAGCTCAGCCATATTCCAAGCAGCGCGCACCCAGCGCGGCAATGTTGGCTATACTTCCACAAGACGCACATCTCCGACCCAGCATCCAAATAATCGCTACTTAATTGTCAATCCTTAACCGATCCGCAAAGGAGGTAAAAAATATCGTTGGTTGAGAAAATATTAAACGACTTTGAGAAGACGAGCCGTACGTACGAGTCGCGTTAGAGACGATATTCTGCAGCTGCTGATTGTTTTTATCACCGCACATCATCACGTGTACGTAATATAATCATTCGATCGACGACGTATCGCGGATAATAATTCTTTCAATTATACGGTAAACGTATAATATCGATTCTCAAAGTGTCGGTGAAGTGAATTTATTTTATAAATTTTTCCTCGTCCGGTAACAGTTGTATTTGTATTATTCTTTTTCTTTGTTATTTTCACTCGTTTTATTGGATATTTGAATTTATTGTGAGATCGCGGCCGATAGATCCGAGTGAAATTTTCGAACGATTGTCTCATCCAGTTTACTCGCCGATTCACGCACTGTATAATTCGAAGATATCTAAAGAGAGAAACGATATATATCCATCACCTGCAGTGAAATCCGAACTCTGACGAGTCGCAAGTGCGGAGAGGGAAGATAATCGAAGAAACACGCGACGCTAGACGGAGAAAACGTAAGTTGATTCAAGTTTAAAACTGATATGGTAAACATCGTTAACGATCCACGTGCGGTTGATATTTGAAGCTCGAGTGAAATTTGGCGGGAAGTAAAACGACGGGTGAACGAGATTCGGTCTCGAATCCGTCGCGGCTCGAGCAACTTGACAGCTGACAACGAGCCGAAAATCAGTAAGGATCGTACGAATAAGTTGAAAATATTTGGCACTCGGTGAAAATTGCTCTTCAAATATCATCGAAAAAGTTGTATAATTTTATCGGCGAGTCTTCGGTTCACGCCTGATTCCCGAATCGTCGTATCTGTGATAATTCACGTGGCGTGGGGAACAAGGCTGCGGAGAATTCTACCGCGTCCGTCACACGCGTCTCTTTCAAACCCCGACGACATGTGACACAACGCATCGAGAATATCGGGTGCCAGGCAGCGTCTACGCCGCCTGAATGCGCGTGGATTCCGCGTGCGGAATACGAATTGAAACCCTTTGGGAAAGCACTTGAATATCGTAGAAGATTTCGAGTTTAGCTTCGCGTGATTGAACACGGGAACTTTGGATTTGAAAATCTAGCAGTTTGTTCGACCTTTCGATTCTCGATTGACAATGAGGAAAGATCTCTAACGCCTTGGTAAGTGTTTCCGTTTTGTCGTTGGAAAAATTTTTTACTTAGGCACACGTGTCGTGATTCTGAGACAAAAGCGGCGCCGATATGGAATTTCGAGAAAACGATAACGAGCACGTCGTTTGGGTAGCCTGATGGTGAAAAAAATAAATTAACATAAACACATTCCTCTGACATGCGATTCATAAAACACTGTCTTGAAGATTAGGTATGAAGCGGCGTAAAGGAACGAGCTGAGTTTAACTGGGAGGGAAAACTTGCGGATGAAATTACGCAATTAATACGCAAAATTAAGCCCTTCGCCCCTCTTCGTTACGTTAAATGTGTAATACTGGGATCAAATTGGTGAAAAACACTGAGATATAATACAACTTCGTTATACATACACCCACACATTTATAAAGCATATAGGGTCACTGGCGTTATTGCAGGGTGGGGGTTTTTCGGTAAAAATAGAACCGATGGTGTTGGATGACACTCCCATGGGAACCAACTAACCTCACCACCGTAAAACCACCGAGAGATCTCCACTCCCGTCAAACTGTGTCACGCGTCGTTAATTTTTATCCTCGATTTAAAAATTGCGCATTTTTTTTTTTTTTTTTTCAACAAACTCTTTTCAAAGAATTTTAACACAGATCGTGTGGATTATAGACGATGATGCGGAGAGCTATCTCGTGAATTGAATGAGAACAGAAATGGATAAAAAAAAAAAGAGGAACTAGAACGAACGGACAGAGATAAACGAGTAGAAAGAGAGAGAAAGAAAGAAAGCGAGCACGCTGTTGCAGAAGCTAAAAATATTTCTGCCGACTAGTCCTTTTTTATCAGACAACGTGCATCAATTGCGTCACGAAGATCAGTGCAGTACGTATATATACATATATATATACCTTGCGTCATCCCTCTTTTACTGCAGGGTTCGCACAGAAAAAATTTAGCGAACCCCGCCTTTAAATTCCGCAGCTGTGCGTAAAATCTATATATATAGATATATATTCAGTAATGCACTTTCATTCATTGCATTTTCCCCAAAAACACGTCATCACGCATATATTGCTCACGATTTTCTTTGACGGCCGCGCAATCAGACGCAGGTAAGAAAACAAAAACGTGAAAAATTGAAAATGTACTGAACATCGGGTGAAAGTGAGAAAAAAAAAATAGAGAAAACCGTTTGAAACATACCATTTTCCTATTTCTTACACACGTTACACTGACAATGAGAAAAATTTCATTTTATTAAATATACCTGTGACAATAGTGACAGATATTTATTGCAACAGTATAGATTGTAATAAATTTTAATAGGCAAAAAATTTGAAAAACGTCTGTACGATGTTAATTTTTATTTTTCAATGGGTAAAAATCTAAGCGTATAATTAAAATCCATTAAATGTTGATAACAAAGTTATAATAAAAAAAAAAAAAAAAAAGAAACTTTCGTCGGTGTACGCGGGTTGCCGAGCCTCTCGGCGGAGCCTTGCCTCACATGCAGCGTGTCACTTATAACCACCTGTGGCACTCTGACTCGACGAGAACTCGAGTCATCCGGCTTTCGTTTCGACGGAACAAACCGTCCATTTCTTATCCGGGGCTCAGGAACGATTTACCGAATTTCCTCCCCTCCAGCCCTTCCAGCGATCTCATAACGAGACAGGGCTGTTTTTTGGGTATACCGTTAGGATAATTAAAAAAAAAAGCTTTACTGTAAACGCGCCTGTCCTACAGGTATTTATTTGTCTCTTATAACAATCGGCAGCGGACGAGTTGGCTCAAAGTTTCTCCCACACGCGCGGTAGACGAGAAATCGTTATTTATCTCTCGTTTTACGGCTTGGCTTTTTCGTGTTCCACAGTCAGTCTCTCCCTCCCCCTGATACGGAGTAAGATCTATACCTCGTTGAGGCGGGCATAACTCTCACGTTCGCACCCGCGGTTGTAACTATTATTTCGGAAAGCGCGGGTAAAGAAGCGAAGATAACTAAAATAGTACAAAGGGGGTTCGGGGCCACGCGGTGGCTAGAAGATACCAAGAGCACACGATATCGCCTCTCTCTCTCTCTCTCTCTCTCTCTCTGTCTCTACACACGCGCGCGATACTTCGTTAGTGTAATAGAACCTAAGAAGCATAAGAGCCGTCTGACTGCAGCTACGAGGAGGAGGGCAAAGGAGCTAAGAAGCTCCGAAAATATCCGTAGAGTCTTACAAGTGTTCTAGGAACTACGGCTCCCAGCCTTTCTTTTCCCTCTCTCTCTCTCTTCCCCTCTCTTGGTCCAACGGACTGACGGGCTGACGAGTCGAAATGGCCGGGGGGTCCGTCTTAATTATTTCTCGAAATAACCGAACGCATAAGGGGCGTAAGGGGGGGGGGGGGGCGAGAAAGGGGGCGGGTCACGCCCTCGTCAAGCCTCCTTTTCCGTTTTTTCATAGCCAAAAACCGGCAGACCGTAATCTCGTATCTACTACTCCGTATCTCGGCAGGATCGGTCCCAAATCTTGAGTGCGGACGTACGGGCCTCAGGCCTGCACACAGTGCCAGGAACTTTCGTCGCTCGCGCTTTCATTCGATCGAATGGATTTCAAGAAGGAGAGAGAAAGAGGATTGATTTAATGTGGGTGAAAATGAAATTTGAAATAAACTATAAGGCGTGGGGAAATCCGTAGAAGAAAAAAAAAACGAAATTGGACCTTACAATGAAAGTTTCGCGAGCAACAAATCTATAAACTCAAACGATACGGTGCAGTATACTCTAAATTTAATATGCATATACGTGATACATAGAAATTTTCTAATGAAAGCTTGGAAAAACTGCGCCTTACGGTTCTTGTGAAGTCTTAGAGTTTCCGTTTCATGGCCAACTTCCGTCATCACAAATTAGCAATATGCTACGTCGACGCGCCGCCTTACACCGTGTAAATCCCAGATAGAAGCGAATGGCAGGTTTGATCTTGAAAAGAAAATGCGCCCTGCGTGGTGAATTTCTACGTTTTTCTTTTTACGAATTTTCATGTTGCCGAGGTGATTCAGAGTCTCGTTTATACGTCACGTGTGCTCCGCCCTTATTGCTCTATCTTTTCCGAGCCCGCAGATGCCGGACCGTCTGATTAATTAATTCAATTCAACTGTCCGCAGCGCGGTTCGAAGCTCTGGCTATCCTCAATTTCATTATACACAATAATCTCCTTCGACGCTAAAACGTTCTTTGCCTCGCCACTGAAATCACCCCCATAACCTTGTACCTACTCGTTCGTGGTCTGGCCCATTAGCGCGAAATTTATACGGTGTGAAAGAATCTTCTACTTTTTTTTCTTCAACCCTTCGAAATTGATACAGAGATGTTGTTTTATCCTGCAATCCGATTTATGCTACTGTAACCGTCTCAACGTCGGAGGTTTAAAATCTCGATCAGATCCGTTGCGCCGGTTCGATTACAGCGACCGGAGTTCAACTTACATGCGAAATCAGAAATCGGGATTGTTTGGTTTCACAGAAAAATTCTTCATAAAAATCTAAAAACGCAAAGCATCCGCCAATTCCAAATCTCACGCCAACTTCACGATCAGTTTCCAGCAACAGTTACTCCGAATCACGGGGCGAGTGTCCAGGTTCTATAACTCGGTAAGTACGTGAGTTAGTCTCGAGGCTGGAAACGAGCTTCAAGGCTTAGACTTTTCCTTGTACGTACGTCCCACCTTCGAAAAGTGGCGCGGCATTCTTCCGGCGATACGCCGTTGAAAATGTCTTTCAAGAATTCCAAACTAGCCAAAATCTCCGAGTGATAACTCGAGGTCGGCGGCTGATAACCGACCGACTCTCCGCTAGCTTTGCCAGAGCTCATTTGTACCGTTCCTACGGACAGTTAGTTAAAGCGGGCCAAAGCTTGTAACGAATATCATTTTATGACTGTCCAAAAGTCAGACACCCGGTGTGAATGGCCTTGCCAACTCGGGATAGTCAATGAGAAATGTTATCGTTAATTTGAGAATGAAATAACGGGTCATTACGGTGGTTCACACTGTTCGGTAATACATCCGCCGCACTCGACGTTGTCCGTATTTGACGCACGGAGGATACCTAATAGTAACACTTTTCAGACGTTAAACCGAGACGGGTTCGTTAGAAAAGACAGCAGCTTTCCCAGGTTCACCCTCAATCGCTTATCGCCAAGCGAAGTTCGATCGATAGATCGATCAAAGTCACCACTCGTCGGTGATTTCAATGTATGGTACCTTGAATAAAATTCGCGACAGTAGGTATAGTTCAATTCACGGTACAGCGATCCCCGAAGCCCTTTACGCTTGGCTAGCCAAACTGCAACAGCGTTTCCGAGCGACTCTCACTTTTACTTTGCATATTCATGCAGTCAGTGTATATTCCACGACTCTGCTGTCCCGCCATGACGGTAAAACCAGGATGAAAAATCACCTCGGCATTTCGTTGTGACACGTATATTCCTACAGATTCTTATTCATGGGCAGGCAATGAGGCGGCATGTGGGTTTAGGTATACGTGGACTCATGAAAGTCAGTATTCCGTACGTACCCGCGGCTACCGCCTTGACCTTAAAGTTGGATTACTCAACCGAAACCTATGCACAGCTGCTGGAGCCAGGGCCTTTTACAATTAGTTGTACTACGGAGGAAAGAAAGCCCAGCGAGACCTTATCGAAAACTGACATCGGACTTTTGTATCGCCGTTAAGGATTGCAATGTCCAGCTTTCCAAGTTTCCGCCCGAATTCGTTTTGCGTACTTCACGTGCCGTGTCGGCGTATTTGGAATCATTCGGTTAAAGATATCGTTTATTGTTGTATCACGTTGCGTATATTTTCACTTTACCAAGTTTAATTTACGGCATTGATCCGCGGTCGTGACTTTGTTGCACGAAAAATATGGAAAAACTGACCTCGAGGATCGATTTCGAGGACTTTGAATGAAGGCTCAAGCCCCAAGGGGTCAACGACTGTGCGGCATGTGAGCTACGAACGTTATCGCGGTATTGAATGACGGAAACATATTTGTGACCGTGTAATTCTGTCCATGAGCTATAATGAATTATGCAACCGGTACGCTGTTTGTTAATTTGATATATTTATTTATACATTCGCTGCAATATATAACCTGTGAGACAAGAGAGAGGGACTTGAATCCTGCTCGTATGTAATACGCAGCCTGCAGCGTAGCCGTTTCAAGCCGCGAGAGATAAGAACATACTTTTGTCGTATACATAATACACACAGCATGCCGTACACGCGTTATAAAAACTATACAGGGACACGTCAATTGGCACTAATTTCAAACAGTTGAAGTTTAAGACGAGTGTGTGTATTTTCAGACGTGCAGTTGGCTAATTAAAAGGGCGTTATTCTTCTGGTTAAATTGAACGCGTCTGACTACGCTCTCTCCCTCTCTCTCTCTCTCTCCCTCTGGCGAGTTATTTCAATTTCAAAGTTAAGAATTACCAATACAACGCCACGAGGCTCTCGAACCTTCTACTTCACACGTTGCCATTGGACCTGGGTTCATGGGAATCGCGACAAAGTCAAAATGATCATTCTTTCATTTTACATTCATATCCGATGAATCCTTGGTTGGGATCGATTGTAATTAATGCATCGACCGTATTGATCAAGACTGTAATCTCTGTCGGCCTCACTTGGTGTTCTTGTGGACAGAAAAATTTGAAATGACCGCCCACAAGCCAGCAGACCATAATGCCAAAAACCGTTGCAGTGTAAAGAAAAATGTTTATCAAGCCACTCGGAGTCGAGTATAATATATCGCGCCTTAAACTCCGTAAACCCAATGACAAAGGGTCGCACTGTGCGGCTACTGTGTGAAACTTTTGGTTAATATGCCTAGTCGTTTAAGCCCGAATGATAATTCCCCTGAGGTTACGTCTTCAAGAGGTTCACCAGCGTCTCGGGAAAACGAGTGCAGCTTCAAGTCGATTGATAGTTTACATGCTCGCTCGAATTAACAGACAGCATCGCAATGCCGTAGACCGTTATCTAAATATTTTCACGCCAAATTGTTTAACGCACCGTTTAAATTCGAGTACTAAACGCGAGACTTTACCGATGTTCTTAAATACGATTTGCAAACAAAAGATCGGATCCGGTTTATTATTCGGACGGCGCGAGGAATGCGGAAGTTATCTCGTTCATTGTAAGACGAGTGTACCGGTTATTGACCTTTTTTGGTTGTATCTGTTTAAAAGTAAAGTCCTACTGTCCGACCCTCTATCAATTGGTTCTAGTCATCGAGAACTTCAAAATTTGTGCCGTAAATTTATAATTCTAAAAAATAAAAGGTTAAATAACCGGGTCTAAACGTGTCACCAACCGATACACTTACTTCCCGCATCGCGTTGAAAAACTGAACGTGGAAGAAAAAATTGGTGAAAAATATTCGTAACTACTATTGGAATAATTCAGAACCGACGATGAGGGAACGTAGATTCAGTAACAGACCGCTCGCTCTCTGCAACACTCTATTATTTTTTCTCAAAGCTGGGACTCGATAATTAATATACGCGGTGTCGGAAGAGCACCGGTGGCCAGAAAGTAAGCAGATTATATTATTACAAAAGCCGAGTGTAAAAAAGTAAGGCGATTAAAATGTGGAGCAAGATAATTAGTGGAATATGATAAAATACCTACTCGATGCTCGCACGCGTTACGCTGGCATTTGTGGGCATAACGTGTAGCGTTGAACGCGCTTTTAATACAACCGTGAAACAAGACGGAAGATGGCGTCTGACCGAGAGTTCATTATTACGTCTTGTAACGCGAAGCCGTACGAGAGACGCCAAGCTGTCTGCCAGAACGAACCTCTCCACTCTTCCCCCACTCGAGAGCACAGAGGCAGGCCTTGTTGGATATAACGCGCTAACGCATCCTATACATCGCGCAAGCTAACTAGGGAATTCAATTTCACTCCGTCCACGTTTTAATCCCCAGCCAGAGGATAAGAGTTACGTTTATTAGGATTACGAATATACCTACGTATGCAACGTTACGTACGTAGAGGTATAGGTGTTTGGGTACTCACGTACGACACAGAGGATCTTCTGTTGTACGCTCCGCTGGGTTGGAAACGAGGAAAATAAATGCATGGAATACGATGACGTTTCACTTTTCAATCTTCCCGTCACTCCGCCATTTTTCACTCATTAAAAATTAATGACTAAACTCTCCGTCGTCCAGAGATTCCGCGAGGATACTCACAATCGGTAGAGTATCGTGCCAAGTGCGTTGATCGAAGAATCGCGCTCAACGATTCTCGAAACTCTTCCTCGATTTCTCGGAAACTGCGGTTATTTCGCCCACGGCACTCGTGGGAAAAATTTCTTTCCTCTCTTTCGCCATATCGTATTTTACACTGTTTACAGTCCCTCGAGCATCGTGTAAACATCGCGACAGCATCCGTTCCCTGTTCACAGCTGACACTTAATGGCGTAGGTATTATACCCTGAAATTTTTTACTTCCCTCCCTCCCCCTTGCCCTGAAGTGCAAAATTTTTCTTTCGACGATATAATACAAGCGGATCGCGCTTTTCTCGCCGATATTCCTCCCTCGTACACGTGTTTATTTATCTTACTTTGGCAGATGAGTGCAACGCTGCGTCTTCTTGGAAGGTTGTGAACACAGGATGCAGAGATATACTCGGCGAATCAATATTATCTTAGACGCGAGGTGTAGGATTAGAGGCTTGTAAAAATTTCTACCGCAAATATTTCAACGTTCGTATCATTGTGGGTACGCCTAATACTGCCTGAGAATAATTGAAACCCTGTAATACCAGACCGCGAACGATAAAATTGTTTAAATACCCGGGCTCTCGTTGAGTGCGTATAAACATAGCTTGCTTTACATGTATACGGACTTATTCATAGTCGCCGTTACTTATTTTAACACCGTTTGTATACGCGCTGAGTTCTTGAATTAACTTTCAACGAGCGGCACAGAGACTATGGTTATACCACGAGTAGAGGCGCACCTGTTGAACATTCCTTCACGGATATAGTTACAGAGAGCCAACTACGCGAATTACATGTGGCATATAGGATAAGCGGGTTACTCGTGAACGTATGCGTCTATGATTTACACACACACACACACACATCGATGAACCGAAACGCGACCGTGAAAACATTTCGTGATTCACATGCAATTGTATTCCATGGGCAATGCGTAATGCCAAACCAGAGTATCAGTTTCCGTTCTTTTATCTTTACCTTTTTCATTCGACGAACGAGATTCAAATTCAAATTCGGTGATCTATTCTCAAACGACATTAAGTTACAAAACACTACTTAATTACTTAACAAATCTTAACCACGTTGTTCGCGACTTCTGGAGATTGCAACCGCATATCGCTGCTAAAAATTTGAACCAACGCGTGAATACCGAGTTCAAACAATACTTACAGAGCGTTAAGATATTATCGAGAACAATTTTCGGCACGTTGTGTATTATTTTTATCGGTATGAAATTGTCTCAAAAATTCCCAGCATAAAACGGATACTTCACGCAGAGAAAAGACTTACGATAAATAAAGATCGTTTGAAATTCATTCCAGTAAACGCATACGGAAATTTATATTCATCACTGATACCACCATCTTGGTACACAAAGACATCAGCGCAATCCGAAGTGATTTTTCCATAAAAGGTGCGCAAGTTCCAGATCTAGTGGGTTTGTAGACTCAGGTTATGGCCCGAGAGCTGGATACAAATAGTATGTATAAGGTAAGGCTCGTTTCGTCAGGGTTTAAAACCGGCGTTGAAATCTCCGGTTCACGCTCTTGTGAGTTGGAAATGACAATCGTCGCAGTTCTATTAATAAAACGGATACGCATACGGCATTTAAGCGTGTTATACACGAGTCGCGTTAATACGATTAAGCATTTGCACGTGAAATTGCTGAGCCAGTTGCAGCCAATTTCTCAATCGCGAGTCCGTTGAATACGCGTTTCATTCTCTCCGTGATGTCAATAAACTTACATCGGGCTTGCAGAATATTCATTTTTTTTCGCGAGATGTGTGTTTGAAATTCAGCGATACCTCGATAATACAAAGTAGATCGCTAATATCTATAGGTACCTTGATGGTAAAATCTCGACCTTCGCGATAGGTTTCGCCTTCGTTTTTTCAAACCGCAAGATTAAATTTATCACGCGACATTCTTTCACACGCGGTCGATGATATCCCTTCCGATTCTCATGCAGGGAGAATGGGAGGGCGATAAAGATCGGTAAGGCCTCGAGTGTTTGTTATCGATGATCCCTTGACTTCCGGCTGTTGGGTCGGTAAATATTTATCAATGGGATACGGGGAAAGACCGCGTGACCGGGTCGGAGCGGAGCGAAGTGGAGCTCCCGCATCTCTCGATGCAACGACGTTGTACGTTAATACGTCGATACATGCCTATGCATGGACACATGTGCAGCGACATGTGACGCAGGATTGCCGCAATAGACCGCCCATCGTAATCACATCGAGTGTTACATAACAAAATATATGCATGTACCGACTGGGGATTAGTTACATGTGCAGCGCACCGTACCGCAATTGTTATAAAAGGCTAGAATTATATATATATATATATATATATATATATATATATATATATATATACACATATATATATAGGTATGTATATCATGTATGTATATACAATATACTATATATTATATATTAAATGTATATATATATATATAAAGATTGCACAACGAACCGTCGCAGCGTGACGTCACCGTACTGCTGAGGTAAAAAACGAAGTCCAAGTTTGTAAAAAACTCGGCTGCCTTACCGTGTGTAAAAAGTGAATAAAACGAAAACACTGCAGCACCTATCTACCGCGGTTTGACGTCAATAGATGAAGCGATAATTGCACGACAAGCTTCCCAACCTGCACGAGGGGATTTACTTTTTCATCGAATGCTAAACGAATCGGCTCCATTAATCCTGGCGATTTTCACAATCGGTGTCCGAACGTCGTGTGCACTGAGAAATCGATAATGATTTACAGTCTTACATCGTCGAAACGTTTTTTCTTCGTCGATCTTCCGGAGTATCGAGTAGATCCAGGTGCATCGGAGGAAATGGTTTTTCGCACGAGCGTCGTCTCTTCTGTGTATTTATCGATCGATCGGCAAAACGTACCGTGCGAGTATCTCCGAGAAAGATCGCAAATGCATCCAACTCGCGAGTGCGAAAGTAACGTCTCTTGGCTCATACTCGCGAGATCCGACATGAAGATAATTTAACGCACACGAGATGTGCCACCCAGGTGCGCCGTGTGACGTGTACAGATGCTGTTCCTCGGAGAAGATGAGAGGTGAGGAGAGGGAAGAGAGGAAGGAGAGGAAGGAGAGGAAGGAGAGGATGGGCGGCCGGTTGAATCTCTCGCGAAAAGATTCGCTTTTATTTTTTGCACTTTGGTCTTGTTGTTTCGTCAGCCCTGCTGTAGAACCTCCGGCACACTTCGTTTCAGCTACGGTCGACTCGCGAGCTTTTAAATGTGAGCGTCTACGTATATACATATTATACATAAGTTGCAGAGACGGTGCGCAAGTGCAACACAACCGGGGGAAGAAAGATGATCAGAGATCTACCGCACAGCCTCTAATTATAAACGCTGCCGCTTGTGCCAAGGCTCGTTTTATTAATCAGCCGACATTTTTACAACACGCGCAATCTGATCAATCTATCTACGCTAGATTAACTCCACGGGTTTGCGCACCGCCGTGACAGTTATAAAAATTCACGGTGCAACATTCTCCGGCTGAGATTATTACACGGCAAAGTCCGAGTTATCACGGCGATACAGCTCAGAGCGTTATAGTCGATTCTTAATCTCGCTCGATCTCCAGCCACTTCGTACAACTTAAAAATCTCAAGGAACGTCTCGAATAAGAATTAGTCTTGAAAACATTACATCACTTTCAATAATATTGTTGACGTGGTCCTGTCTTTGTGAACATCGAATGATTCAGGCAAAACGCAGTGTTTGCACTGTAGGAAGGTTACATGTGGTACGGAAAGTGTTACACCGACACTTCCTGATCTTGGTGTTAGTCGTCGAACGTACACCAAAAACGTTCACCTCATAGGCCGTATATTTTAGAAAACTGTTCGAGCAGTGTTGGAAGATTTGAGATTTTCTTTTCACGCGCACAAGTACCTGCATCAAATTCATAACGATTCTCACTATACTACCTACGACTATCGCCAAACGTATGAAAGCAAATGTGACCAAAGAGACTTTTATTTGTAAATATATTTTCAATTTTGGTGCGCAGGGTATACCTGCCGAAGCGTGGTGCTACAAAAAATATGACGTACAGAGAGATCCGTATAAACGTTTTGCTCTCCAGCCCCGTAGATATGACGTGCGTACCTTGCCAGCGTATGACAATATGCAAAACGGCACTACCGTTCAGCAGTGTAAATAAGGGCATCCACTTCGTTACAGATAAGGCTAGATAAGGAAACGCGTTTAGCCCGGTTAAGCATGGCCACACCGTCCCGGGTATAAGCAAAAGTAGGTGTGTACGTGAATCGGCGTGGCAAACAACGCGTATCCTACATACAGTGCCTCCCGTCTGCAGGGGGATGCGGGGGGCAGGAATAAAAGTCGCGAGTCAATAATTCGCGTGTTATACTTTCTTTGGCGAACCCCGTACGTGACTTGGGCGGTGCCCTGGCCCCGAGTCTCTCGTTGGTAGTTTGAGTTACAACCCTGTCGTTTCTTTCCTTTTTCTCTTTCTCTCTCTCTATCTCTCCACCCGTATACGCATACAGCGGGCCCAACGAGGCCCGGGGGGCCCGCTCAGGCGGCCGAGTGCCTAATTAGAGGGGCCCGGTAACTACCTCGATCCTCGTCTATATACCCGTTCCTCCACCTCCACCTCCTCCTCGGCGTTCAAAGCTCCTCCGCGTATATCCGAGCTCGCGTGCTTGTCTTGTCTTTTAGTTCTTTGATGCGCCCTGCGTCTTGCCTCCTTCTCACGATTGAGTCATCCACCGCGGGGACCACCTGGCAAGCGTTGATCGATCTAACGATACCTGCACCACGGTCCGCCCGGCTCTCCTCTCCTCTCCCTTACTTCAGGTATATATCCGGATCTCTCGGCAGCGATGCACGTGTGCTGGTGCTGTTGCTGGTGCTGCCGATGTTGCTGTGCACCGGTTATGCGGCCGAGACCTCCCGCCACACCGGTTCCCATATCCCCGACGACGACGACGACGACGACGTTGACCACGTTGTATATTTCTCCTACCGTTGAAACTATACGTACATTGTACATAGGCCATCTCCACCACCGAGGTAAAAAACTATAGTGTACAGGTATAACAGGAACACTCGCCCTCGTTGGGATCGTGGATGATGACCGTTCGAAATGTGCCTTCACCGCGGTTTTCCGCCTCGAAGTTAGCCCGCCTCCCGCGTCGATCAAGGCCATGCTTGGTGCTCCAGTGAACCGATGGAGCGAGAAATTTGACCGAATATAGAGGCGGGTGGTTTGACGTCGTCGAAGCATTAGCTCGCCCACCTTGGTGACCGCGCGACGACGGCGAAACCGGTCTCACGGTGGACGAGGTTTAAGCGCCAAGTTCGTGTGGGTCCCGGATTATCGGTCCAGGGACCACCGACTCCCACGGTGGCTGTGGAGCCGTCACGGGATGGTCCATTCATAAATTAGGCTTGTAATGGTGGCGCGGCGTTTGTCACGCCGCCGCGAAGAAATAACCTGCCGCCTGCTGACATTGTGCTCGGGAAGGTGTATTTTGACCCGATAATCGTCAGGACATCGATCATTTCGTATCTCTACGAGTAAGGCGAGTACTTACACACAAGGCAAAGAGTATAAAATGGTTCGCGGGAAAGAAAGTTTCTCTCCGTTTGATCCTACCCGAATACGAGGACCGTCCTCCGAGAGTGACGAGATAAATCCTCGCGCAGTCCCCGGGCCGAATGAAAGAAGAATCACCTCGGACCGATCTTCCCATTAGACGATTAGGACATCACGAAACCCATTAACGATCCGAAGACACACTCTGGGAATATCTCTTAACGCCGACGATGTTCCTTCCACCCGGCACCACCCAGAAAGAAGGAAACCCAAGATACCCGCGAATTCACGTGGAGATTCCATCCAGGCAAATCCGCCTCTCGGATTCGCGCCATTATCCTCACGGGGGAACCAGAACGACGCGGTAAATACGCCGACGACGACGACGATGACGATCGTCCTCTCTGACTACTCCTGAAACATTCCCCTGTACCTACCGACAAACGTCGTACGTACTCGTTCGAGCGTACCAACTTTTAGGTATATTACACCTATGGCCTACGCGTCTCGCGAACGGTGGTCGGTCCGTTTTTGCTCGAGAATTTTCAGATTGCACACCTGTGCTCGACGACGTGGCGCGGCGGTGGGCTGCTGCAACCTCAGAAAGGACCCCACCTGTTGACCAACCGGTCCCCATTGACTTTATTTTTATTCCTCCTCTCTCCGCCGAGCGCCCTCCTTGCTTGCCGCAAGCGTATCTCGTAAGACATGCTCCAGGCTGGTAAGGAAAAAGGAGTTCCCCGCTTCACTATCGCGCCGTAGGCTTTCCACGCCCGCATCTGTCCGTGTATGGGTGAACGTAGACGGGTGTCTGTTTTTTCCGAGTGTTGGAAGTGTGCGTGCCCGGCAGCTAACCGTGCGCCACCGTCGTGTGTGCTAAATATAGCGTGCGGCAACCTTCACGGTTAAGAGTCCACCGGTAATTTATATCGAATCGACTGATAAATGGCGAAGCGTTTTCCTCCGGCTACTCTCGTCCGATTGAAGTCTGTCCGCGATTTTCACGGACACACTCTGCTCCTGCTTATGTGTGCAAGCCGAATGGTAGAGGTGGGGGACTTTCGAACGTGAGAAATTCTAGTCCGGGACAAAGCTGGAGAGCCAATGCATGCACTCCACGGACGTAGAATCATGCAGATAACGAGATAGCGCGGCGGTGATCCGTAAAAGTAGAAACTCGTCGCATGGAGATTCGTAGCGTGTGCGTCGATAATGGCAGAGAGTCGGACCTCCTTGAGAGGGACGTAGGGTATGAACCATGGTATGCGACCTACGGTGTATGTACGAAAGACGGCAGCTATCCTGTGATCTTATGATATAACCTAAAGGCAAAGAGGACTGCTTTCAACGCATCGTTCGATAGGTGGATAACTGCGTGAAATTATAAGGCGGTGGCGATGCTGGATGAAATATCATGCTCGGTCAAGGTGGGCCCTTCGTTTCAACGGCCCCTTGGGACTCTGTCTCTTCTCCAATGTCTTTTTCGTTACGTCTTCTCGTTTCGTGGACGCGACGAAGATCGCGGACCGATCGTATTACGCTAATTTTTTGCTAAGATTTGCCGAATTTCATTATTCGCTTCCATTATCGTGCGATTCCCGGCTAAACCGTTGACCGCGACGTGGATGGCCTTTTGACTGTATAACGACACGCGATCACTGCACATGTCACAGGGTGAAAAACGCACGCGAAGATACCGTTGGTCGACTGTTGGAGTAAATCGCGATCACGGTTGACCGTGATAGGTTGAAGAAAAACGGTCGTTGTTCGGTTCTTTTGGGTTTTGGCGACTATTGGAGTAACGCGATCCAAGCTGGAATTGAAGAAAATTCGACCCTCGATGTCCCGTGACTTTCTTGCCATACGTCGGTTAAAAATCGAGCAATCGTAAGACGGTCCATCTGACGGTTAACGATCGCGACCACTCGAGGCAAATTATCGCCGCGAGCCAATTACGACAAACCGGCCAGGTCGATAGCTGGTGCAAAAATTCTGAGAACTGCCCCGTCTAAAAATAAAATCCCACCCGGGAGCAGCGATTATGTCCCGAAAAAAGGAACGAGCCAAGGGAACGCGGGAACGTCGCGGGGTCTGGTTAATGAAGTTGTCGGTTGAGAACGTTTACAGTTGGGGGTGGGGCTTGGGTGAGGGGAGAAACGGGGACGAGGAAGGAGGGACCACCTGCGTGTGGTCCATTCACAGGATCCAGGACTGGTTAAGAGTTGCTTTACATCTCCTACATCTTGTCCCCTTTCCTACGCGGTGCCGTGCGGCGGTCTGGCGAGGCTGTTATAATCCGGAGTTGTCTTTGAGCGATGAGAAATGAGAGAGGTGGTTTCAGTTCCTATCTAGAAAACCGTTCGAAAGTCTTCGACTCGGTCCCATTAAAAACGGTGGGCCTTTCTTCATCGGCAAGCGGTTGCATCGGAGCAGCACGAGGTTTCTGCATTATAGACGAGCTCGAGAAGGTATCCGTGAGAGGACCGGGAGAGGCGGCAGAAGTTCCTGGAATATTGAATGGACAGTGAGGAAACCGGACGCGGTCTGGACTCACGAAACCTGCAGGGTAGAACGAAAGCAAGATTCATTGATAAAACACCGGGCGACGCCGGTAAATCTTCGCTTAACGAGGAACACCGATGCGGCGAGAAATACTACGGGTCCCAGCAGCCATATTGGTTCCCTTGACTTTTAACACCCAAAAGCCACGTGGACGATAGAAACCGACGCACGTCGAGCTGATGCGAGAAAAATCTCGGTGCTGCTTCATCGATGCGCCGTCCTTGGATACGGATTAACTCCAGCCTCTTGACGCCGTTCCGTTACCTTCATCTTCGTAGAAATTGACTTCCCGAGGTCATAAGCAACGCTGGTGCATCCTGATTTATTGTCCAAACGTACCGGAAGTCGCGACCGCTGAATCGTTGAGGCACAACCGCGGCTTAACGGACCGTGACGAGGCTCTTTGGGAAAGGGGGGGCGAATTAATTTTGACCCGTGAAAAGAACGAATCCATCCCTGCAGCCTAACAAGGATCTCGAGAAGAACTCCACCCTGGAGCGAGGTTCGCTCACTTGGCGGAGGAGCTGAGACCTCTCACAGCATCTCACGATCAGCTAACTTCACTGAGCTCGGTGGCCGCACTTTCATCTCAACGCCGGTCCAATTATCTTTCGTGCTCCGCTGACCATCCCACAAGATCACCAACCATCAGCTAACACAACTTGACCGCACAACTATAAGTGCACCTCGCGTACAGTCTTCGGTAGCATTTCCGTCGTCGGTCGGTTCATCGGTCCATTATACTCCACATGGTCTTAGACGGCGAGATAAGCAAAATTATACAACGACATAAAATCAAAGTGGGCAAAGGTTAACGAGGCTTTCGTCAAGTCCGGGAACGACGGTGGTTCGGTTAAGCCGCAAGATCCAGATGCTGCTGGAAGCGAATCTTTCTTTGGTCAGAATGCACTTCACTTCACTCGGTTCTCTTAACTGCTCGAGTAAACTTTCTTTTTGCAACCAGTTTCGATTTTTTCCACGACGCAAACGCACCACTGGCAACGGTGCGGACCGCGGGCACCTGACGTCACGCATTTTTATTATCCTCGAGCAAAAACCCGAGGCTGGTTCATCGGGATACAACCTGCAGATTTATTGCATGTCGTCGTACTCGCTGCCACGTTAATTGAAAACATTTCAAGATCCAACGATCTGGTAGGGCTAATAATATCCCCGCCGTACTGGGTGGATCCATTACGCTCTAGATTGGTCACCAAGATCCATCCACGCCTTACACCGCATCGGCGAATGGTTCAATCCTCTTTTCCGGTGTCATTGTTTGTGCGTCTTCACGCTTCCCACGTAGTTTTCCAACCGATGCATTGCTAATAAATCTTGACGCTTCCTGTTGCAGATGCATCATCAGCAAAGGCGATCATCCTCCTCCTGCAGCGCTCAGGGATCAAGCTTCACGAGGTCCCTGCCCGGTAGAACGCTGGCGATAGCAGCGGCCGTATTTCTTTTGTCCTCGAGTCTGGGTCTGGCCGACGCCGGAGTCCTAATGGGACACCCGTTAGGCAAAAGGTCATTCCTGGACATTCACTGCAAGGGAGTCTACGACAGAAGCCTCTTCGCGCGCCTTGACCGCATCTGCGAGGACTGCTACAATCTGTTCCGTGAGCCCCAGCTGCATTCGCTCTGCAGGTACAACACCCGTTCCTCGATGACAACGTCTCACCCGCTATACACGATGCATCCTGCATCCACGTGGCGCGACGCCGGACCAACCAAATTTATCCAAACCATTTTCCACCATCGATAGTAAAATCGTCAAAATTCCACCGAGACGCGAAAGCCACAACAAAGTCCATGGTGGCTGGCTGGCTGGCTGGCGTATCGCGAGAGGGCGTTGAGTCTGATCGTAATTTGTTGCAAAAGCGACGTCGGCACGCGTATCGAAACGAATGAGATTTCTCTTCTATTTATAACTTACGAGCGAATGCCAACCAGCATCCTATATAGTAGAACGCGTACACCCGTGTGTACACACCATTACTCACTCGTTTGATGTTTATTGCATGGCATGAACCGCGCTCCGCGATCGTGGGTACCTACGGAGACTACTCGGCGGCACTATAATATAATCGTTCATGCACTCGCGAGTGCGCCGCATCGTCGTAGAAACTCCGGTACACCAACCTAGGTACATGTTAAATGCACAATGCGCGAAGATTTGTACCTCGGTCGTATCCGCACGTAGCTTTTGCTAACCCGCGATGTGGGATAATCATTCCGACCATCCTCAGTCTCGTCCTCATAGTTTTCTCACGGCCTTGCTACGATCGGTTTCCATTTTTCGGTGGGCTTGGCAGAGGATATTGTATTTAACCTATGACCTTTGACCGTGACATGTTTTAAAAAGAGAACCAAACGTGCCGCCGCTGGCACGTGACCTAGGTGATGCGATTGAAACGTGTCAGATGTTCCCGGTTCGATCCGGTAACAACTCGATGCTTTCATTGTTCGGAGAATTGGAGTATAAATGGTTGCTCCAGTGTCACCTTGCGACTCGAATCTCTCACGAGACGCATTAAAGTCTCAGCGCGTTTCGAACGGATTTGCCTGTTCCGGATGGAGCTCGGTAATATCATGGCGGGAATTAGGTAGATGTTGAAAGTGTGTAAATTTACATTAAGATATTATTGATTCGAATTATTAAATCAACGTAACGCCATCCGGATGTTGTTTTCAGACTCTTCAGCGTTCAATTTTCTCATCAATCACTAAGTACGCGCGGTCTGTATCATTCGACCGTAGTTTAATCTGAGGGCCAAACTTCGTCACTCTGTACTCAGCATATTCCTCTTACTTCCAGTTTTGGGTATAGAAATAACACGCGTTCGGATTAGTCAGAGGTTACGATTCGTCTACGTAACTTGCCGCATGGATTAAACTGGGTCAAATCGAGGCTGAAAAGATGTTTTTTCGATCGAGAAACACCCGTACCTATATCTCTGAAAATTTTCAACTGCCATGGATAAATTCCGCGATTTTACAGAAGCTTTACAGTCTGAAACAGCCGCCGAAGAAACGATCATGCAAGCGACTTGGTTACATTATGTTTAATAACGTAGTTGGTCAGAGGCGGAGTTATGCAACGAGTGAGCATTGATTACAATAACGATATTGGTTGGACATAGTAAGCCTGGAGGTGCAGCTGAAACTGCAACTCTAGTTTTCATACACTCGCCTAGTATCGGTGGAAATGGTCCGAGTATTCCAAGTGCAGGGCAACCGCAATCGCAGACGCGATGGGGGGGTGGGGGGGAAGGATGTGGTGTTCTGTGTATACTGCGGCAGAGCTGGAAACGGCTATTTTAAGAATGTCACGAGATTTTTACACGCCTACTATACAACAAGAATAATGAGCGAAAGAAAAAAAAAGAACAAAAAAAAAATAAATAAATAAAAAATAAAAACAACAAACCACATTCTTCTTAACCATTTACAGCAAGAACTGTTTCACGTCCGACTACTTCAAGGGATGCCTCGACGTTCTACTTCTTCAAGACGAGATGGAAGAAATACAAACTTGGATCAAACAACTCCACGGCGCTGACCCCGGGGTTTAGGTAGCTTTTTATTTTGAGTTTATGATTTGTCCCTTTAATCTTATTTCTATATGTTCTGATTTTTCATTTTTTTTTTTCTTTTTCACCGGTTGTTTCTCTGGTATTTAATTTTTATCGCTTCGTTCTAATATTATTTATTATTACTAATACACTTATCGTGATTAACAATTATTCTTTCCTGTCGAGATTTTTGCTTCAAGCTAACGGAAATCTATAAAGCTCTCTTTGCCGCAATTATTACACCCAAATATTATATAATTCTATAATAAAATTGTATGTTAATTACTCTTCGCTGAACGTTGCAATACAATACACCACATCGCGGCCTTTCAAAAAGAAAAAGCTTAGGTAATTTGATATTCAAAATCTTCAAATATACAAATGACAATTATAGTCCAATGCTTATTCATCGCTCGTATTTTTTTTTTTTTGTATTCTTCCACGACTGACAATAATTTTTAATTTTGAACTTATTTGAAATTTTTAATCCGTCGATTTTCGTCGCTGCAAATCATTTTTGATACGACGCTATTTTTTGCATTTTCCTTATCGACGTTCGCAGGCAACGTCACGTTCTCTTTTTACCGTTTCATTTTTTGGAGAAATTTTATCAGCCACTGCACGAGTTTTTGCACACCTTACAGGATACGTCGTTTTCAGAACCGAATTTTTAACCTACGGCAGCTGTTGTTTTTTTTGAGGCACTGCACAACAACTAACACCGATATTTTTCCACGACACATACCAAATTGCGCAATAATGTATTTTTGATGCACAATAATTTTACAAGCTTCCGTCTCACGATCGTAAAAGAGATCTGCAGTAAATTCATACCACATATATTTATACATACGTATAAATATATAATTGATATCTATGTATGGTCGTAAAGTAAACGTTTATATCGTAAGCGACTAGTTAACGAAGCTGCAAATTTCACTTTTTGACACGACGCGTCCACGTGTGACGAAAGCTCGGTATTTTTGAAAGGCGTACCGCCGATAAACGTGCGTAAAATTTCGCAATTTTCAACCCGTTATTCGTGTGTTTTTATAGACAAGACTGCTTCAGCACACAATACTTCACGAGCTGTATCCAGGTGCTGCTGCTTGAAGACGAAAAAGACAAGTTCCAGGAGATGGTCGAGTACCTGGGACGCAAGAAGTAAGGTCAAAGGTAAAGGAAGCTTGCCGTACGTAGAGGGAGGCAACGCGTCGTCGTGCACACATGCAGTATAACATCGTATTTTGAAAATAATCGCGGCGGCGTGAACGCGGCCTTAATTCCGCGAGTGCTGTGCCGCTCGACGTACCAGCCTACCTACCACCTACTTACAAACCGAAATTTTAGCAAAAATTATACAATATTATTATACACATACCCTATATACTGTCTTTTCAACACCTCGCTTATTGTTAGCCGAATATCAAAATATATACATATACATATATATATATTTGTCTAATTCATGTTCCGTTTTTATACATTGATATTTTCATTTCATGTTTCGCTTTTCTCTTCGAAAAGATTCAATCGTTTCCACACGTCAATTTTCACCACCAATCTGAACCTATTTATTTTAATGTTGGTGTTTTTTTTTTTTTTTATTTGTTTTTTACCCCTTCTTTTATGGTATAAAACGTGTGATGCTACGGAAATAATTATTTTGCCGAAAAAATCTGCACTAAAAGTGATCTTCTGGAAGGATAAAAAAAAAAAAGCAAATAATTATGAAAATAGTAAAAATTATCTAAACAGTAAGCGAATGAAATTTTTCACGAATGTAATATCAAAAATCAAATGAACACCGCAAAATGGGGTAGCGAATCGAGGGTTGCATAAAATTCATCGCCTGATGATTCGCAAACAATATAAAATACCTTATATCGACTGCACATCAACAAAAGCAGTGATAAAATATTCATTCGCCGAACAGGGTATTGAGATAGGAATTAGGAATATTTCATTACTTGTTTTATATCTCCAGATAGATGAATAAACCTGCAGGTAGCTACAATTTGTTTTTAATCTAATTTCTTTTTCTACGACGTTAGTCATTGGCATGTTTGAGTGAAAAATAGAGAGCAGTTAATAGGGATGCATTACGATCAAGACTTCACATGATCAATTCAACACGGAAAAATTGAAGAAAAACACAAGGCAAGCAGTAAATGTAACTTATACAGGAGAAAACAATTTAAAACAAAAAAATTTACAACCCGACGACTACTGAATTACCCGATACGGAAATGAAACTATAATATAGGTATAGCGCGAGACCCATAATAGGTTTCACACGAATTCTAGTCCACAGATATCTACGCGATATATAGTATATTATTATTATTATTAATATTATTATTATTACTACTACTAATATTATTATGCTATTAATAATCACGTCATCATTGCGATTATTTTCATAATTTGATCAAATATTAAAACGATATATTATAAATAAGATACATTATGTTGTGTTTATATCACGTAACTATAATGGTTAATATATAAATGAAATTGACGCATACTAATACGGAATTTATAGCCTGTATGTGACATACGGTAAAAAAAATCAGAATAACATTGGCATATTTTGCGGTGGCGATACACGTGTTCAGCTAACCCGGTCAAAAATCTAGGTCCGATACGTTGACAGAAACACAGAGAAAAAATTTGAAAAAAAATTTGAAAACAGTTGAGGTGAAAAAAAAGGTACATACCGTTTGAGAATATTTACTGAGTAGCATCACGAGTTGAATTATGGTTAATTTTTTGTTTAAGTGTATACTAGCATTGTGTAATATTTATTTATTTTTTCACCCTTAATAAAGAGAAACAAAAAAATTACTGATTAAAGTATTAGGTGAATGCATATTATATACGGTATGTATAGATATTTATGGGCGCGTGTGTGACGGATGTGTTCGTGTGTGTTTGCATCATGTATGTGTGTGTATATGTATATACTGATATTATGCGAAGAAAATTTTATTCTACCGCGAATTAGAAGTGCATGTATATTAATTATAACTGGGAAAAGGATTCTATAAATTGCAAAATTTTCACAAGTTATCATATTATTCTGCTAGAATATATTTCACCGAATCTGAAAATACTTGTCTTCCAATGCAATAGAGGAGAAAGATTTTTCTAAATCTCTGTTTTTATTATAAAATTGTTGGCTGGATTTAAATTTCTTGTAAAGTATCCATCTTCTTGTTCTATGCTTGCACACATTCGCAAATTGAATCTTTTACTTCGCACCGTGTAATATCATTAGGCATTAGTATCATTTCAACAGTTGGAAATCCGCGTAATTTTAAAAAGACGTACAGTACACACGACATGAGTCAGCCAATCTTAAACCATAATATTCGTAATAGAAACATTCACAGCGAAAGAGATCTGAATCATTCCAACGTCAGTATTGATAATCCGTATTCTTATTAGTTGTAGTTTGAATGTATGTTGGACAGAATTTCAAGAATATACTTTGGATGTGCTTTGCAGAAAATGAGTGTATATTTTTAAAATGATGTTCAAATTCATTTCCTACAAGTAATACACGTATGCAATTGTATACCTACTAGTAAAAATAATTGCAACCTATACATTGCCAATCGGTGTGCTCATACGTAACTATACGTGTGAATACCATTATCGATCATTTTGACATGTATTCTTCAACGAAAATAATTCCATGCAACCACTTGACCCCACAATTATCTACCAGTGCGTTAAGATCGTTTAAGCAAACTTATTTAGCCCGGATAAATTTATTTATTATTAATATCATTATTATTATTTTAAACAAACAAATCGAGCCAACAACTTTACTATACGACGTACGAATATTATTAAACACACGATTGTATTACTTTTCTTTATAAATATATAATAATATAATTTACTTATTAAGCATCATACGCTGATCGTTTTGTTAGTTCGTGAATAAGTATAATGCACTATAGGTAGACTAATATTCACGCGTAGCTTTTATTTATTTATAAACATGTACGTAGTTTATTTTTACATCATTTTATTTTTTTATTTTTTTTTTCCTATTTTTTTTCACGACGGTTAATTTATACTGCATTGATATAATATAGTAATGGTTATTATATTTCGTTTATTATATATGTATAGACATTGTATTGAATATATCGAGTGAAATGAACGAGAGAAAAAATTAAATTCATAAAATAAAATAACTATTCGACGAAGGAAAAATTATTATTATTTATGTACGATATATGAATATATCTTACCCATTATATGTGTGTATGTCTTATAACAATTATGGTATAAACATATACACATACTTGTTTAAACGAATAAACGAGCGAATCAAGTAACTAGATTTCGTAAGTTTTTTATGTGCCTGACCGACCTTGTCCAATTTATTTTACCTGAACTTATTTATTATTACTCTGTAGTATGTATTGAAAAGTTACACTATGGGCATGAAAATGAATTTTTCATTTTTTATGGGTCTGATTAGAGTCGCATTAGAAATACAGACTAATTTAAGTAAATCGTAATACATTAAAATCTCTGACCTACAGCAACAAAATACATTTGAATGCACTACGCTTATAAACATGAATCTGATAAAAAAAAAAAAAAAACCAACAGATCCGTTAGATGTAAGTGAGTGCGGTAATCAATTGCAGAGTTCAAAAGTCAAATCAAATCATTAACATTAAGCGCTTAAATATGACTCAATGTCTTACAACGCAAAGCAATTAATGAAGGGGGGGAAAAAACAAAAAGCAAAGCAACCCCGCAAAGTAAGATACGATAAATCGTAATACATGAATTGTCAACGACCTGCTTTATCCAGTTGAGAGGTATTTATAGTCATGCTTTATCAACCAAGTAAAATGTCACTTGTTCTGTAAATTATAAAACGAAAGCCGCGATTAAGGCAATATTCTACATGCATTGCCGAATTTAAGTACCCGAAAAAGTATTTAAATTATGCAACAATTAATGCTAGAATATCTATTGGTGTAATTCAATTACCATTGATGCAAATGTAAATAAAAATATTTTTTTTGTCTCCTTATTCGGCGTTAAATGTGAAATCACGCTATCCACGGCATTTTGATAATAGCCACAATCAGTGACATTTTACTCGATCGGTAAGGACTGACTATGGCATCCTCTTAATACGAACAATTTTAAGAAGTACACATTTTCATATTGCTTCGCGTACAAAAGTGTGGGTATCGAGGTGAATTTTTTTTTCCTTTTCCGATTCTATTTTTGCATCATTGTCGAATCAGAGCAACGTCCTGCTGTACCGGCGTATTATTTGAATCTTAGCGTATCTAATAAACATTCGCAACGATGGAAATTAACGGAGCGAACGGAAAACAGCATGACCGCAGTCGACCTCGTGACCTTTCGCACAAGACAACAACACCCATCATTTCGCAATAAGCGACGTGCACAGTCTCGTTACACAATGCATTAAATTATCGCAATTATCGACTATTTCAAAACCATAGAGTTACACCAATTTCTGTAATTCGGGGTTCAGTCGTTGAGAGAAAATACCTTTAATTTTTTCTCGACACAGCAAAATAACCGTGTGTCAATTTCGACCATCAGAAATTAATTCCGTTCGTAGTTTGATTATACAAAGTGTCGATCGGTTGTTCAAGAATTTTTATGTCAATAAAAATTAGAAAGTGGCGGCTACTATTTGCGAACCGTAAACGAAGCACGTGACGACGATGACGATGATTGAAACTATGAAACCCATCTGTCGAGTAAGAGAGAAACTAATGTGACGCCATGCCCCCGACAGATTACCGAGCAAAACAAAAATGAATTGCATTATATTAAACGAAAAAAGCCGCTTACCTCTGAAATTACGACGTCGGGTGCTGCGCTGGTACCTGATAAACAAACTGAAAACTTGACACCTCAAATCACTTTGCCCGAGCGTATTTATTTCGATAAGTAACAAACCGCGCTGCGCGACGACGTTCAACTCGTAGAGTCTGAAAACGTGAACACACTGCGAGGACGCGTGCGCACGACTCGAAATACCTAAACTGCTGATTCTGCAAACATGCAAAAACCGGCTTATCTGTACGTCATACGCGTTGCGACACCGAGCAAAGTCAAAACAACAGATCAGAATTACTGCGACAATGTCAAGTTAGCGTCGTATCACGTAACGATTGTTTATTATCTCGAACCCAAGGGCGAAATCAAGGGCATGAAATTTCTCGCAACGCCTAATCGCGCCAAGTACTATGAACGTGATACTTTCACGTAGAACTAGTTGCTAAAGACCAGGAGATGAGAAACATTTTTAATCTCGTTTATAGTTATTCTTAAAACCGACTATAGATGACCACGTGTTTATGACTGAAACGTCCAGTCGGATACTAGTCACTTTTTTTTTTCGTCACGACGGATACTTGAAAAATAAATGAAAATCGCAAACCAACAACGACCAGTTCTTATTAGATTAAATAGCATTTTTTGCGTAATCAAGATCGGAGTAAGCGGTAAAAGTTCTCTCTTATACTCTTTATTCACAAAATTAAAATCTTTTACGTGAATAATTATAGTAATGTTATTTTTAAAACATTAGATACTAATGAAAATCACTAATGTTATTACAAAAGTTCAGGAGTTTGTATCGAACAATTGAGTACTAACTTCTAACTAATTGAAAAAAGAACCTCAAATATTGCTAATTTTGATACATATGTATCGCTAGTTTGAACTCCGGATTTTACTTCGATAGCCGATATCATCTTTTGTCTTACAATTTCAAAGTTGTGAAGTATGTACATTCGATACTTATTTTAATGTTATGCAAATACGTTTTCTTGACACCGTGTGTCTAAGTGAAGTTGTTTGTTACTAATATAATATATAATGTATAATGCCATGTGCACAAGATTTATGTGATATAATATATATATATATATATACGAATGATAAAATGTTATTTCTCATAGAGAATATAATACATTATTAAATATAATTCTATTTTATATAAATTTCATATGTATACTTTCACTCAATTTATATGTGCTGGTGCTAAAAGTGCACGTATAAAAAAAAAAAAAAAACAATCCAAATTCCACATGTACATCATACAGCTTTTGCATAAAATAATGTTCGAACAGAATTCAATTACAGTTTATAAAAAAGTATCTGCTTGTAATAGTCTTTTATTTGTTTTGTAATATTTTTCTTATTATTTGTACTGTTTTAAGTATTATGATTTTTAATGTTAGCTGGCGTTGAAAATAAATTATTCTACACTCTTAACTTTGGGTAACTTTAGAAATCAGTAACTATCACTAGTATATTTTTAGCTACACTATGCGTACAAAAATTTTGAAAAGGCATATTGTTTTGATTCAAGACAGCTTGTTTTTGGGGTCGATATTTCCAGCGTGGTCGTTACTCGTCAGACATTAAGAACTGCGTTTTCATTAAAATGTACAAAAATATAGTGTCAAGCTAATTCTTCTATCATGTTTGCATTCAAAAATAAAGATAAAATTCGTAAAATGTATAAAAAGTTTCATTTGATTCATTGTAGCTTCACGCTTAATAAATAGATCTGTTATATCCTTATACATACACATAGCAAACAAAGTGCTTTGTGATTCTAAAATTAATATATATATCCTATTTGTTATTCAATAAAACATTTCATGATCTAACTTCAACGTCACGCCATATTCGATTTGCATGGTATTTCATATTCAATACTTCTGTCCTTAGTTCACTGCACTCATCATCAAAGATTAAAGAAGGGACGTAGTCGATTTCGGTGTTGCATATATCTCGAATGAATCAAGTCCACGTACCTCAAACGGAAAAAAGGCATAACAGACCCATTCTACATGCAATTCTGAACAAAACCACTACAACACATTTTCATTTAACGTAAAAATAAACAAATAACATGATTTCTACGACATGCCATTTCTTTATTTTCGCGTGAAATGAAAATGTGTTGGAACGATTTTGTTCAGAATTCCATGTCGATTGAAGCTGTTATCGCTGTAGCGATGGCCACTAAGCTAAAAGTAATTGATGCATCGATTCGAACACGACTCGATTATTTCGTATTTTTTTGAAACAATGCATATGAAACCAAAATTCCGTAAATTTCAGTATGTGTTCTTAATAGCGGAAAAGTTTGTTGATAATTTATAGTTTTATTAAAAATATTTTTCAATTTCAGGTGAAAATGTTCATTTATCTTTCACTTATTATATCAAATAGGTACTTAGTCGGTAAAAAAAATGATAATAATTGATACTGTAATCACATAAATTGATATTGTATTGCATCGTTCATGGGAGTCAAAAAATAAAAACCAATTGCGAGGAAAAAATTATCGATTATACTCGATTAATCGATTATTTTTGGTCATTCTTAGCTTAGTCATGCCCTTAGCTTAGTTATGTCGTTTTTGGGTTTGAGATACGAGGACTTGGATAATTCAAGATGTATATGACATCTAAATCCACTAGGACACCCCCTTAAGTAAGATAGTTTTAATCGAATGCTAATATTTCGAAACTATTAAGAATGGTTCTTAACCTAATTTTTGGCCCTTAAAATTACATACTTATCAGTTTACAGACTATGCTTTATCATGTGATTATTTCCTCACATTTAAAGATATTTCAAACAATTGCGCGTGTGAAATAATTAGAATCAGCACGAAAAAAAGGGAAAAAAAAACGAATAATTATGCGATACCAAGTTTTATGCAAGTATTTAAATAACGCGGTATACTAATTTTAATTCTAGCAAGCACTACTTATGACTAGGATCTTAAATAGTTAATAAATCAGAGTACCCTATTCGAATCATAAATATCCGTAATCCAAATTAAAAATATACAAATCTGTGTAAATATTGAGTCGTTTCTAAATAGATGCTCTTTAAATTTGCCATCTTAGAAATGAATTAATAGTATGCCTCTTTTATTGTCATTTCGTAACCATGATGTGTCAAGTCTATTTATTCGAATGATTCAGGAGTCATTTAAGAAAAATGTGAGGTGAAACAAAAACATTGATAACGACTCAACAGTAGAGAATAAAAATTACTCGAAAATTGAATTGCAAGTTATGTCTTATAGTCAAGACATTTGTATCCTTTCTTACTGTTTTTTCTTTGTCTCACGTTATCTGCAAGCATGTTACAAATTCGCCAGACATAGCCGCCTTGGTAACAGAATGTTTCATAAAATTCCACGTTCCTATTGTACTCAGAAATTTATCATAATAAACGATCCTACATGTATGAAATTGCTCGAAAAATTATTGCTTTCATTTTTGTAAAACTATGACCATAGTACCGCACATTGATGATACTGATGATGAACGAATACGACTACAAAACATTAGATAAATTGATGTCACGATTGGTTAAAATAACTAAACTAATTCGAACAGGCAGCGTGTATTATTTGTTGTAGCAGATTTCCATCACGTTTCTTTAACAAGTAATTTGTTTGTACACAGGCCTGCATTACAATCATATGAATTCAATGTGGCTGTCAAATATCATAATAATTACAATGTATTCATAGAATTGTATGCTTTTCAACAATACCAACCTGGCCAAATGCTGACCATGCCATCAAAGATCACAATGTATCAGCCCGGTTGTATGACGAAAAACATATAAGGCCAACTGTATATTCATATTATATTACAAAAGCACTCACGCAATTCCAGGTAGTTATGCATTATTTATATCGTTTTAAAATAATTATGCAGGTATGCCATGCACCCTGAATCTGTAGAGACTGGTGTAATGTATCTGTCCATGATTACTGTGAATTCTCAATTCCACAATTTCGTAAGACTTGTTTAGTGTAGTCTGCGGAAAAAAAATTGAGTTAATAACAAATATCAGGAATTGCCTTACTATTTAATTTTCTATGAATTAATTGTTTCGTGCTGTAACCTGACTCACAAATTCATCGGAAGTTAATGTTAGCAACTTACCTGAACAGGAAAATACTGTAAACTTTCGTCGGAATCCTTGAACTCGTAATCACCGAATTGTACCGGTTCCTTGTCACTCTCATTGTTGTATCCCTAAACCCAAGTATAAAAATAAATTGATACAAATAGGCTGTATTGAAAAGCAATCTCTGCATTAGTTTGTGAAATCTAGAACCCACCCAAACGTTGAACTTTCGTGGAGCGCTTCTCATGTCACTATTTGGAAGAATAGATCTCGGTGCATGTTCTATGGTGAAACCTGTCACGTTTATCATGGTTCGCAATTTAATAAGCAAATATCCCGGGAAATCTTGGAATACCCAACACTTTCCAGGCTGTATAGGATCTCCTTGTATAACGGTTTGCGGATTTGTGTTTTGGTAAAATAATATGTATCCATAAATTGTGTACGCCCTTGTGTCCAAATTGTATTTCTGGGTGCACCGTGTGCTGAGGATCTGCCCTCCTAAAAATGTTACATTGCAAGTATTTTAAGGTGAATGAGAATTGCAATGGTGAACAATTTAACGCAATCTCGGTAGATTACTCACCAGCTGATTCCAGGGCATAATCTACTCTTCCAGTTTTATCAGCATCATAGATTTTCAAAGCATTTGTCACAATTTTACGAACATCCCTTTCCGTTAAACCTCCATTACTATCACCCTCGTCACCACCGCCATCATTACGTATTAAGTATCTCGTATTTATTTTGTTGGTAATTTCGGACATTACTTTGTCAGCCAGGTCTTGAACTAAAAAAAGAAAGTAAATAAGAAAATAGTCCTAAGGAAGTATGATGAAATATGAACGACGGAAATGGACGTAAGCTGTATTTAAAACAAATAGAATAAGTAAATAAAAGAAAAATAGTATAATTAGTTTCTCTAATCCGACTTTTTATAGAAAATGGTCATTTTGCACTCACCGTCTCGTGTGTTAATTTCGAGAGTTGAATTGATGCTGGCTATTCTTGCTTCTAAATCATTTTTAGCAATAAATAGGTTCTTTATGGTGTTGGCAAGATCTTCTTTCGACAGTTTTACTGTTCCACCTTCATTTTCGGTACCAAAATATCCAGCTAAAATATTGCTAACATGCTTCTCGACTTCGATTTCAGGCACTACGGCTGCTTTATCGCAGCATGATTTTAACTCTGATTGTAATTCACGCAATGAATGTAGTTCAATTTTAATAGCATTTATATCGTTTGCACTAGATGCGAGTAGCAGTTGTTCCTTCTCTTCCAGTTTTTTCTCTATAGCAGCTAACTTTTCCTGGAATGGAAATGGGATATAATGTGAAATGGCGTAACTGTAACGGAAAATTCCCAAACTTAAGATTGGCTAAAACTTACTTCATATTCTTTTCTTAAGTCTACATAGCTGCCGATCTGAGATACAATGACATCTTGGTCTTGTTTGATGTTGGTCAAAGCATCCTGCAAGCAACACAATTGTTCAATTGAAATGATTGTAAAATCAAGCCGTGCAGCAGAAAAATGAGATATTTAATGAACTTAAACTTGACTTAATTTGAAAATTTAACTCACATTGACTCTTTCAACCAGTAGTGAAATAATAGAATCCAATTCTCTTTCTTTCTCTTTATCAAATCCTAGACTACTGGCAACGGGTGAAACCACAATTTTTTCATTCCACCCATAATTTTGTGAATCGCTTAATTTCAAAGAGTCAGCAGAAGGTGATATTTTCACTGGTGTCACGATTGCTTGATTTCTAGAACCATCTGTGATTTGATTGCTGCTTGACATAGAATAAAATATCGATGATAAAATTGACATCGGGTAAGTGACCAGTGGCAGCGCGGAGCTTAAGTTTGAAAAACTGTATGACAATAGCCATAGACCTGTAACAATGGAATTGAAATGAATATCAATTATTTTGAATATGATTGATCAAATGTGCGATAGATGTTTGCAGTCTATTGATAACATGGTACAGTAGCAGATTCATGAAATTCAATAAAACATCTTAAAGTGTAATGTGTCATAAACCGTTGCATCCTTCCTAAGTTACCGTATTGGGATCATCGAGATGAACGAATTCGGTAAGTGGCGTTATAGTTTGTAACATGACATTTTTTTTTTTATTTTAGAGCCAATACGGTAACCGAGAGAAGGATAGACAAAGGAACTCACCATTTAGATGCCATCCGTCGATCGAAAATTCATTTCCCGACTTTTGATTGCATCAATTGATATAATAACATTTGAAATATTCCGATGTCCTTCAAGTCCAAACCCTTAGAGATCGTCCGCAATGATATTACCCTTTCTCTATCCTTCTCCCACAAGTGATTAGCATTAAATAAAAAAATAAATATGCCATTCGTATACATAATAGTTTAATTTTTTCTAATCATCATTACCATACACGACCAGACAGTAAAATACATGAGAAAGTAACATGCTAAATTCACTATCTGGGCTTTGATAAACTTTGACAAAATTTGGAAATCAATTCCTGCTAGAACCTTTCCTTACAGTTTGTTGAAAAATTCCGACGGTATCCTAGAAAGGAGATACACTTACCATTTAAAAAATAATTCAGAAAGTGTTGTAAACTTCAAACCAATTCGTGCCGTATTGAAAATACTTTTATTGGTTCAAACACTGATACATGTTAATATGGATTTTTATAGAAAAAAATGTATGTAAACACCTGGGGTCAGTCCAAGGTTCATGTGTATTGTAAAAACGTATAAATCCTACACGAAATCAGTATTGTACTGCATATTAATGTCATGCATAATTATGTATGTATTGTACCTCACAGTACGACAACATATGACATTTTACCACAATCTACAACTACCGATAAAGTAAAAAATAACTAACAACGGTGGGTTTGTCAGAAGAAATTTGTACCATTTATCAACTATTCCATTTAAGTAATTCAATCGAAATATATCAGACATTTTAAATGCTGGCAAGCCACTTGTAAATTGTACATTTCTCATTTGTCAGTAAATATGATTGTTGATATTTTAAAAATTGAGCACGATTCCAGAATCCATTTCAATTAATCTATAGAGAAAGTTCAAGTTCCCTCAAAACTCAATTTCATTGGAGAATTACAAATACCAACTGCGTGTTAGTTAGTTATTGTGTTATATCTACAAAGATTGTAGAAATTTATTTTATCGCAGTTTGAAAACTGTTTTTCCTTAAAGATAGTTAATTTTCAACCCATAATTATACGATTGACCATGATATTAAAAATAAAATGTAAATATACATACTGTATATAGAATTAATTCAAAAACCAAATAATATGTGCACGCAAAGAAAAGTAATGCCATAATACTCGTGTGTGTTTGTTAGTTAACGCATGCGTGTTATTAAAGTAATAAAAATGCAGCGAATATTAATGATAAAAAAAATGTTAGCAACAACTTGAAATTGAGATACGAATAATATTAGATTAAGTATTTTTGTTCAACTACAAACTTTAAGTTTTCAGTTTCTTTTTCCTTTTTTTCTTGTCATATCATATTGTTAGTACGAACAAATGTTAAGTCAACGCATAAAACCATAACCTAATTATTATGAAAAAAAAAAACCGTTCGCGAATTGTGATTAGCACTGTTTTTTGAAAAATTGATAAATTTGCTTATAAAAATTACGATGAAATGTCCCGTAGAAAAATTGGTACTGAAATGTTACGTAAGAAGTGTATTCAATTCACTTCAGTCAAAATAAATTAAAAATAGATTCAAGATACGTTATAAAGCGTTTCAAATTAAATTACAACTTACGTATGTATGTACGTAAGTGTATAAAGGGTGACTTATCACAGCAAACATTCAACCAAGGGCTAGATTTTTTAAGAAAAAAAAATTCGGGATTATGTTCGCTTGACAGAAACCCGAAGCAATAATAATCTTCTAGATAAGGCCTACGAAGACAATTCGCCGACTGTTCAATATTCACTTACAGTGTTCTTGTTATCTGGAACACTTGTAATTTCGGAAACCAATGTTCTCATTTTTTCAAGGGAAATCTAACCTTTCGCTAAATGGAAACACTTATGAATCAATCCGTATATGAAGTGATTATATGAATAAGTTATCTCACAAATTATTTGTGTGGAATTCGAAATAAATTTTTGAACATAAATATTTTTCTCTGTATATACCTCTAATAATATACTTTAATCTTTATTCATCTTTCATAAATATATTAATCAATATATTATTTTTTTTTCCATAACGGTTGTTTTACTCTGATTTATAGCATAATTATTAAATAATAGAATAAAACGAAATGAAATGAACAATCAATCCTCAATTTACCAATACCCAAATACAGATATTGCTAATGTTTGATCATTAAAAATGGCTACTGGACATTTGCAAATATTACTAAGTGACGATTTGGTTGACATCATATCTTTTATGGGTGATACACAAACGCCAGATTTGTTAGTCCTTACTTAAAAATAAATTATATTGCTGGATAGTGAAACACCAAATGAATGCTGTAAGAGTCTACGTACCTATCGGTGACTAACTAGTGCAAATGTTAGTACGTTATTATCATTATATCGTGCACATTAATTAAGAAGATAACTAAGAAAAAAAAGGTTGCTCACTCGGGAGTTGTCAAAAACGAAAATAGAGATCTTCAACTTGTTTCTCATCTTGACATTACTTATAACACCAATCAAAGAACTAGATAACTTCAATCGATACAAGAATCAAAATGCACTGATAAGAACATTAGGAGAGTATTCAAAATATGTGAAAATCCTGCCTTACTATCAGACAAGCAAATTAGATGGTTATAAAAGTCAAATTATCATCATCCCCGTCAGATAAATAGTCAATTGCAAAAGTTACCAAGAAGGGCCCTGAAAAAGCCGCAGTGCTCAGGACTTTGCTCTTTTTTCTTAACCCTAAACCTGAGTTAGAACAAGGGAAAGACAATATGATATGGAAAATTTGATTGTGTGAAATTATGACCAGGTAATGTTCCAGCCAATGTTAGGCATGGCAGGCAATGAAATGTCTGGGGTAGGTAGCGAAAAGTTCTGTAGACCTTTGAGATATTTGACAAATAAGTCGTAGTCTACAAATGTCACGTTGGTTATATCATTAATGTAATAGTAAGTGGTATCGACAATGTTTGACTGAACATTGTACAGGGGTTCCAGATAGGGAAAGGTATATTTGTGCATGATGTAAGCTCCTGAAACATAAAATCGGCGAATGCTATATATAGCCAACGACCATAGACCTCTTTCGAAACCGCTCTAAATTACTACCCTGTCGCATTATTTCTCATTATGAGATTCGCGATATTACCGGAAGATTTAATCAGAGATCACTAAACAGTTACCTGTTTTGGTAATTAAAACATAAATAAAACAAGTGTATCAAGTTGTCAAGAAATGTTCCAAGAAGTCAAAATGAATAGAACAGTTGTGCAGTCATTTTCAACTGCATTTATCTGACTATCACTTTCATATGGGAACATATTTCGCACGTAAATTATTTCCTACAGTAACAATGAAACGTCACTCACCACCCAGAAGAAGTAGCGGTAGTAGTATAATCCAGAATAGTTTTCTACGACGATCCGGAATCCTCTGTGTTACTGGGGCGGTGCGATTCAGAAGCCATGTATCCAGGAATAAAAAGTGCACGCATAACGAATACAAATTTTGTAACACGCTATCAATTGAACGCCACGCTTTGGTCCATCTCGATTCTAGAATGACATAACAGTATTATTGAGTTCATATGAACACGTGCCAGACACAATAACACATTCGCTACACGTAATAGAAATTCTTTCTGCCTCTGATAAACTGAAAATTACTGCCCTCACACGGAAAACTTTTGTGTTTTTATAGAAGTTAACTTTTTTTCATCAAAATATTATATCAGCGATAATCAAACAGTTGATAACATAATGAAATATCTTGGAAAATCGTTCGTAAAACTTACCACTTTGCTGTCTGTAACTGTAAGAGGGTGAGTACAACCTTCGGTTTTCACCAAGCCCAACGTAATTCTTAAGACTGGTGTAGCTTGTAAGCATAAAAGTAATAACGCTGGTGTAGATTTTCATAAATATATTCAACTCCTTTTGTTGCCGTTCCATGTATAATCTTCTGTGTCCATCAACTGAAGATATGGTATCATCTATATCTACATCAGAATCAGCATGTAAGAGAGGTTCGTATCTGCGTGACACCGGTGACGATGCAAAAGAGTCATCCCAGTATCTGAAATAAAATAATATCATGCATACAAATGGTGGCTATAAGTATGATGCAATAACGTGTGATTATCGAAGAGCATTGATCTCAGCATTAATATTTTATCAAACATACCTATCGCGTAAACCGAGTACCGGCTTTGTCTCTCCAGAATTGGAGTAAATCACTTCCCTGCGACTACTGTACTGCTCTACATGCGTAGTTTTGTACAGCTTGGCTCTAGCTATGGAATCCGATTGCCGAGTACGCAAGAACAGATCATCTGCAGACTTTTGAAGAGAAGAAAAGTGATACACTACAGCTTGCAATCGACCCTGACATGCTTGAATTGAACTTGATCGATACATATTCGAATATTTTGTTTGAAGAATACTTTATGCAATTTTTACTTACCGACAATTCCTTGCCAACACTTTCTCTGCTAACTTGGCTCATTGTGTCTCCTAGTAACTGGGTTGACGATTGGCTGAGATTTTGTTGACTCGTTGATGGTATACTACCATGAGTGCTGCTTGTGTCGGAGTGAATTGACCGACGCGACATGTTAGGCATGGCCATAACGCCTGGGGCAATTTCGTATCGGAATTGCGATTTTTGGGAATAGGTGTAATCAGTTTTTGGGAATACACTGGAATTGAAAAAAATCTTGTCAATTAATGAAACAGATTTTGACTACTGTACTTCACCATGAAGCTTCCTTTTTTTTCACAAACGTAGTTTACACAAATTGAAAACCTTGAAAAGATCATAAAATAAATAGAAAAAATGTTCAGTTAATACATGTGAAGCTATACGATTAGGTCATAGTCAGGTTGAATTTACACGTGAAACAACCTAGTAGTAAAAGTGATGCAATATTTTGTAACCTTGAGAATCCATGTGTAAAAGTCTGGATGGAGTTACACAATATTAAAATTAGCATGATATATAATTCTGAATAAGTAAATAGAAACTCAGATTAACAATAAATAATGATCTCACGTTGAGACCTTGACCATTTATATGTAATCTCTTTTTATTCTTCTCTTTTCAACATTCTGTACCAGTGAACAAAACATTGTATTATGTATTACTATTCTGTTACCTGTGCACCTTCAGGCTCTGGATCAAGTAGCACAGTAACCAAGGTGATGGTACCAAGTTACGAGATACATAACACTACATTTAAGTGATTCTTTACTACTATTCAAGACTTAGTTTTTATTGGTCAACAATTTCAGCTAAATTGTGAAATTTTTGATGATGAGCTTCGAAAATCGATCGATGCAATAACATGCTTCTGAAAAATCCCACTGACTTGGTATTCAAATGTCAACTTAAAGGCCGAATTAAGGGAACTATTATGACAACATGTGGGACTCATGGGATTAAGATGGAATGGTATGTGTCGGTGTGTATAGCAGGTACTCTCACAGTGTCGATGTGCTAGTTCAAAAATAACACATGCCTCTACTACAGAACGTGAATATAAATTTTCAAAAGCTTATAAAACCAAATTAAACATAAATTTTGCCAAACAAATGTAATTTTAATGTGCTCGAGATGAGAGATTCCTTCATACTTTTTCAAACATAACATAGAAGGATCACTAAATATAACTAGCATAATCATAAAGTTGATTCTTTCACAGTACACAAGGATTAGGTATTTATCATAAAACCTTGACAAAATAAGTTTCGATTCGTTCAGTAAGAAATAGGGAAGTAAACAGAAATAAATTGATATAAAAATCGATGAGTAGTTAAAGTTTAGAAATGCCAAAAGAAAGGGGTTTCGATAAATAAAGCTATTGAACCCTCGCACCGCGGTACCTTCTCTAAACACTTTAATTTCATGCTTCCTTTTTTTCCCTACGACTGTACTGTGGGTGTGCCTCGAATGCATAAACATACGATTTCCTGCAGCTACCAAACTGAATGGTACAATGCACATATTTACTCTAACAGGTCGCCCGTGAAGAAGTATAATTAGAAGTAGGGTTCGACCACACCCAGATTGATTTACATCAATTACTGCTTGTTAATTTCTTGATTTTTAACTCATTGATATGCAGAACATAGTCACAGTAAATACAAAACTTTGAGAGAGTACACTTACTTCCACCAATCCCCAGCTTGTTTGTAGATTTCATAAGCTGAACCAGGTCTACTTGGAGGGTCTTCTCTCTCCTCTCTATCTTCTTGATCGCCTTCTTCGGAAGAATAATCACTGGTGAATATTCGCCTTGGCGTCAAACTCTGTCTTTCCCTTTCTGCTTTGGAGTTGTTTCTGTTTTCATTCGTCTCGCTTTGTCCATTTGAGAATATCTGTCTCTTAGCTTTTTGACGCTCTGAACGACGCTCGACTTTCTTTACGCTCAGCGATGGCTTCGTCGTTTGATTTTGTTGATTCTGGTTCTCAACTTCCTCCTTCTGTTCTGTTATAGTCTCCATACTTTTCTCAGGAGATTTACCAATACTGCCAGGTCTGTATCAAGTTCACAAAAAGTTTATTATCCATTTGCTGAGGTCTTGTTTCTACGTTAAAACTTTATGCATTACACAATTCAAAAACTTGTGTAGGTCGTGCGAGAAGCAAATTTCTAATGTAAAATTAATGCCTACAGAGTAATTAAATTCAAACCAATGCTTGTTAATGAAAACGTATGTTAATAATTGACCACGATGGTAATCTGGAGTAACTTTGATAAAAGTCCTTATCACAAGAGTAGAGAGTATAAAATCTTGCATTACCGCAAAGACACAAACGACTTAACAAAGTCAGGAAAGTAATATGCATATATATTTTAATGCAGAGAAACGGCGCAAATATTATATAAAATAATTGGAATGGTTGGCAAATAATATAATAAATTTAAAACCAAGGTAGAAAGGAATTATTATTAGTTATTCATCGAGGTTAACAGCTTGCAATCTTACACAATTCAAGAACCCAGGATCTGAATGACTGCCAAAATGTCCACGTAGATAGGCGTTCGGATCGTAATTTTAATTTTAGTTAGCTGACAATTATTTACTCGTCGCTAGATATACTAGAGATAACCTTTGCCGAATCCTGATTACATTTTGTAACTGCAATGCCTTGACTGACACGAGGCAAATAATTTTGTTAATACTTCAATCTTTCTTTACAGCCCGTTATATTTTCTTGCGTTGTTGTTTACATAGTATTATGAACTTTGAATATGACTTCTGAAAGCCGAAACTTTAATAGAAAGGTAAAGATAACTTCATTTTATAGCAACTCACAATGATCTAGACCCTGATCGACGGCTGCTGGTCACTTCCCCTGGTGTATGAGACCTCTCCCGGCTACGGCTTCGCAAATCATAATGATGTTCAGGTAATTCGATGTCATTTAAACTACGGTTCAAAACCTGAGGTGTCTGCGATCGGGACCGACTCCTACTACGGAGTTCGTAGTGATGTTGCTCACCTTCCATTTTTCTTAAATATTTAATGGAGATATGTTGAGTTCGTATCGCGATAATATAAAAATGATGAAAATATGTGAGACTCTATAAAAATGTTCCTGAGTACTCCATTCAAAATCAGATACATTTTGGAGCAATTTGTGCTGACTAAAATTCAGTTGTGTTAATTTTGTAATGAGAATATGTTAGTTACTTGAGTTATACTAGCTTCACAGATCCTATTTTGAAAAATTAAAATCTTTAAACGCAATCCTGAAACAGTGTTTTCTATGATAGATGATACCCTAAAGTTTGGCCGACTTCATTGACACAGAATACTATTATGCCACTATTGTACCCTAGTAACGATATCATTAATAAGATAAGTAAATTTACCTAGTTCTCGGCATTGTTTATTCAAGATTGATAACGATAGTTCCCATTGAATTTTTGAGGAATTAATGGAACGTAAGCAAGAGAACCAGAGACGGTGCCATACGTGCCCAAACTAATTGTACGTAAGACCCTAAGATCTACAGGCTCAAAGAGAATTCTGATCCTCTTTAGGGTTTTTCCTTAGTCTGTGCTTGAAATGTGGTGTAAAAATAGCTGCCTCCCCAAAGGGTCCCTCCAAGCCCAGCCTCCGCATTGACTCTGAATTTTTTAGACCTATAATAAGGATGTCCTACCACATGCTAAGAGTGTCTGACTCTAAGGTCCGCTTCTCTTTTACGTAATGATTTCTATTACTGGCTTCTCTAGGAGCGTTAGGGTTTTGCTTGCTTCTCACGAGTTTCTTGGCTACAAAAATTACGTTCAGAACTTTCAATAACATGGCAATTATGCACGACCCTTCGTTTCCCCATTGTTATCTCTATCGCGGTGAAAGGCGATAAATAATAATTACTACTACTTTATTAGCTATCAATAATTAAGTTATTTCACTTCTCGAGTTATTATTAGATCATAAGAAGCATAAAAATACAAAATAATACTGAACACCCCAGAGGGATATTAAACAAGCTCGCTTCACCGGCTTAGCAATTGATACTCACATACCCCTTCGTATATGTATTGATAAAGCATGCATGCAAAATTCTCATTTTCTCATTCATGTCTCCAGCCATGCTAAGTGGGTTTGATGAAATTTCTAAGTGACACCAGATAACATTATAAAGCACTGTACTTTGGTTCTGCCACTTAGTCATCAACTGGGTATTTGTTTATGAGGAAAACAAAAATACCGCTCAGACTTAGAATTAAGGTCTAGTAAAGGTTGCAACAATTAGGCATAAAAAATACCTGTGTGAAATCGAAATGACCGACAATGTTGTCAATCAAGAAGAATTTTATTTCATTGCTACTGTTCAATTTTTCAAATCTTTTTTTTCTCATTTAGACGGTGATAATACCTACAACGAATAAAACTTCATGCATTCATTTATTTTCTTTTTCAGTAGACGCAGTAAATTTTCGTGGTATTCGAAAAAATCTCAGACATAACATAAACGTAAGAAATTACAACACGCTCGGAGTGAAAGGTGTGGAACGGTCTCGGAAATATTAAGGATATTTCTTATACTCCGAGGAAGTAGGTACGGTAGGCAGATGCGTAAGACATGACTGCATTCAAACGAAGGGGAAGAATAGCGTGTACATATACGTATGCAGCGACGAACAACAGCAGCTGCCCGCCACCCGTATTACTACTACGAGTTCCACGTAAATCGACTACAGAATATCTAAAAATAGAAAACTTACCAAGCTTACCCCGAAGTGCAGAAGAGTCGCGGTGTCGCTGGTATTACGGGTACATAAAACACCGTATTATCGCGTGTACTTCACAGAAAAAATGTTCACATAAATTAAACTTAAATAACACGAGTACATAAGCTACAGTATGTACAGAATAACGAACACATCTAATCTCATTAGTTTACTTCATAGGTAGAAAAATACTGGTCAGCTATCAAACAACCGCCACTAGATGTACGATTCACGCTAGCGATACGATACGTGCCTTCTACACGCACAACACTGATGACGTCATTCTACTAATAATGCGTCGGAGCTCCGCTCCCCGATTTGGGGGGGAGGGGAATAGAAAGTATAAGGTTCAAATCTGTGCCGCAGGAACCGCGCGGCGTCGACATAACCTTAGAACAACAACCAATCAGAACGCCTACAATATGAGACTTTTTCAAGACAAGGATTTTCATTGGCTCATGCATGCCGCGTGTCAATCGTTATGGCGGTCGATTCGAACTGTTCGTAGCATCCCGTCCCCCGCGCTCCATGAAAGTCGACGCAACCGTTGGTTGAAATGCGTTGCTGATTGTTGCTCACGCGCAATTTGGCAGCTGTGAAAATACCGTCGACACAACTTGGTGCAGTTTTATTGAAAAAAATTATAATAAAGAATTGATTTTATTGATTTCAAACTCACGGGATCACAATACATTCTGGGATATTCAATTTTTTCAACTTTCAGAAGCTTTTCACATTCAAATCAGTATGTAATTGGAAGAAAAGAAACCTTGGTTGAAACTGAACTTTCGCTCTGAATGAGGAGTTTGTGGATGGAATTAAATTAGAATTTCCAATTTGATTTCCTAACAGTATTCAGTAATACTATTGGTGTATTCAATCACGCATCATTGATGAATAATTTCTTTTTGAATTCATTTTAACCCGACATTCTTCACTTGAACCTATCAAATCATTTTATCACTAGCACAGCTCTTACACACCCATTCATATTTTTTATGGGACAGAAATTTCATGGCCATGTTAAGCTTTTCAAATCCGCTACGTATAGCACTACACCACATTAAATTTTCTAATTTATTTATAATATTGAAACTAAAAATGTATATGCAAAGTAAATTAGTTTAAAATTTTTATTTTAAGAAGTACATGAGAATAGACAGAAGTTTATTTCTTGGCTTCACGGACAGCCTTGCGTTCAGCTGCTCTCTTGAGCTGTGCCTTAGGCTTCAAATTGTGCTTCTTAGCAAAACGCTGGTTACGCAGGAATTTCAAATCCATCTGCAATGTTTGAAATGAATACAATTAGCGGCTTTCAGTGAAATTTTTGTGTGATAACATCTCATCTATCATCTACAGTTTAAATGTAATATTGCTCTTTACTATTTATCAACACATTCACTGATAGTTGTCTGTATGTATATGTCATACATAGAATGACTGGTTATTGAAGTTTACGATTATACATATTTTGTGCATCATACGGCTAATACACAATTCATAAATCCAGTGATATGAATGATGATACAGCTATAATTAGGAGTAGACAATCGTAGTCCACTCATAATAGAAGCCGATGGGAATATAAATCGAGGAAACTAAATTGAAAGTATATGGGTGTAGAGAATAAATGTAACTTACACCAAGGGTAGATTCGTGTCTGTACTTCTTTGGCTTTTTAATTCCATTGCGATGAGCTTTTCTGCCTGTAATTGACGCATAGGATATATAAAAAATTACCCCTGTTTGACGCAAACACACGATGAGATATTGACACTTGCATAGACAAATTTTTTAAATCCACCAGATTTTAGAAATCAATAATCCCAGAATTCTTTCAAGTGCCTAAGGTAATTGGTTAAATGATAAGATTAAAGTGGATAATTCGAACTTCATTAACCTAATGTCTTGACACGGTTAGCACAGATAAAGGGAAATATTAACCTGCATTTGAATCTTTGATACAGCTATGTAAGATTTATTGATAGAGTATTTCTGATAGTAAAAGAATCTACTTACTCTGATTGTGATTTGTGTGATTCTTTGACTTTGCCATTTCTGGGTATTCTCACGTGTACCTGTAAAAGAAAAATAATGTTACCTGACTGAGCAGCTAGGGCCTGGAAGTTTAAGGTTAGCCGCGACTTAAATCGTCATAAAATGTCGAACTTCGAATAAATAAAAAATGAAGAGTAGCTCTAAAGCCTCCATTAAAGTAATCGTGATATTTATTGATCATATTCTTGCACCAATTCTTAGGATTGCACGGATGATCGATAAAAAATTATTTATTATTGTCAAAACAGACATCTCACTCACCGGAAAGGGAAACGAGAAAGAAATACTTTGGCTCAGCGCCGCGACCGTCGATTCGTCGAAACCGAACGTGTAGACTTCTGCGGTGATGATATAAATTTGTTCTGACAATTAATAAAATTTTGTAAGGATTTACGAATTGATAAGGATATCATTTCAGTGAAAACATACATATGTAAACTTTTTCCAATTCGTTTTTTCATACTCAATTCTAATAGATGAATTCCATATTATTTCCAATGGTAAGTTACAGTCCTAGTTCCTCGTCCTAGTGACAAATGTAAATTCTTAACTTCAAAAATGGCGAACCGCACGGTAAAAGACGCGAAGTCTATTCGCGGTACAAATCCACAATATTTAGTAGAAAAAATAATCAGATCACGAATATACGATTCGAAATATTGGAAAGAAGAATGTTTTGCGTTAACCGCCGAACTTTTGGTCGACAAAGCGATGGAGTTGAAGTGAGTGCAGTTACATTTCTAACCTACATTTTGACACAACAGGTCTTGTTTGTTTATATTTGTTGAATCATAAGGTTCACGCGTCTCCTAATTTGGCTTAATTATATGAAAAAGAATCAAAACTTTTATAGATAACACATGAATTAACTACTTATTTTTCTGTTTTAGATATATCGGGGGAGTGTTTGGCGGCAATGTAAAGCCAACGCCATTCCTCTGTTTGATTCTGAAAATGCTTCAAATCCAACCAGAAAAGGATATCATAGTCGAATTCATCAAAAATGAAGAATTTAAGTATGTACGTGCCTTAGGAGCTTTGTACATGCGACTAACTGGCACCTCTGTTGATTGCTACAAATATTTGGAACCTTTATTCAACGACAATAGAAAATTGAGACGACAGAATAAGCAGGGTCAATATGAATTGATCCATATGGACGAATTCATTGATGAGCTACTCAGAGAGGAAAGATCGTGCGATGTTATTTTGCCCAGAATACAGAAGCGCCATGTTCTAGAAGAAAATAATGAAATAGGTTACTACTTTATGAACACTTAATTTTATTCAAACTTAAGGCGTTTATAATTCCCTCATCTATATTACCATTAATTGGAAGTGACAAACAAATGATTCAATTGTTTCAGAGGGAAAAATATCCGCACTCGAGGACGACATGGATGAGGGAATTGAGTCTTCAGATGACGAAGATGTGCCCGTAGTAAAGGAGGAAGTTCGTAAACGTACAGAAGACTTTGAAAGAGAGCGTCACAGGGATCGAGAAAAGAGACATGCTCGCCCCGAGAAAAAAGTAGAAAGGGAAAAACGGCGGTCCAGAAGTAGGGAGCGGGAAAGAGACAGGAGGGAACGTAAACGAAGCAAATCTCCTAAACTGTATTCCTCATCGTCACACAAAGATAAAGATCGTGATAAGGATAGGCACAGAAGGGACGACAGGGAGAAAGAAAGAGATCGAGATCGTCGGAGAGAACGAGAGCGGCCTAGGCACTAACACACCTCACTATGAGAGAATACAAATTTACAATGAAAAATTAATACCAAATTGTCATTTTTGTAAGTAACTTCATATTTGTATGACTAACGAGATCAACTTGTACACCTTGATCATTAAAAGAATTCTGTGTCGTAACAATATTGAAAAGGGATTCATCATTCTAGCGAAAGATTCTGTAATTAGCATAAAAATGATTTGAAATACATCATTTCATACATATGTTTTTTGTTATATCTTTGTTCTCAAGTTGCCAGAGCTTAAAATAAAACGATAACTGTACTTAGCTAATTACAGTTTAATAATATTAAAATTACATAATTTTTTTAACTAACTGCTACATAGTAGCTTACCCGAACATTGTTTCAGTGGAGTGTGAGTATCCACGATACTCGGGTATCGAATTAATTGGGAAAGCTATTTAGTATTACAGATTGTGGATCATTTCATGTTTTATGCCTGTATACGAATAACCGACATTGAAAAATTCGGTTTCATACATTTTTTAGAATGTACAGATTGGTTCAAAACATTGCAGTAGCATTGCAAATTCTTTTTGGATTTTCGAGATATCAAAGGTAAAAACAGTGCATAATCATAAAAGAATATTTTCTTAACATGGCCATAATGCCACTGAACTGCGTAAGTCGGTAATATCTAAATAACCGATATTTCATCTATTTTATGCGATATTTACATATTTTAAGTTTGTATTACTTTGTAATAAAGTAACTACCAAATCTCAAATTTCATAATTATAAATAGTGAGCAAAATATAGTATACAATATACACTTAAAGATACGAAGGAATGGGCGATTAGTCGTGCAATTAGTCACGTATAAGACTCCTATATTTAGGGAGCTTCTAGGGAATACAATTCTCGGATGCGTCAAAAATAGGTTTTTCGATCGCAAATATACGGATGGAGGAAATCATCTCAAAAATAAATATTTCCATCAACCGAAATCAAATTGAACATGATTTGCTGCATTTCTTAAATCTTAACGTACCTAGTCATAGCCTTTTGAAATTATACATTCTACGTTATATTACCTTTCTTCCTTCCCAATTTTTACAATTTTCATACATCGTCGATACCAAAACTTTGTAACAAAATTTCTTGCAGCACATTCACAGTTACTACAGTGCAACAGCTGAGTCATTTGAGCCTTTTTTGTCCATAATTTCAAATTCTTGCTAGAACGTTGGTGAATTCAATATAAATAATCTTTCTTCTTCCTTCTTTATCCATTTCAGCAATTTGCTTACAGAATTTATCGCATCTGGTTTAGTCACCAGTGGTTCAAAAGTCAAATACAATTCGAAACCTGACGTTACCTGAAAAAAATCAAAGCTGAATTGCAAATCTTGTCACAAATGAAATATGAATATTCATACTAATACTAGTGCGTTATTGATACTAGTAATCATCGAAGCAAATGTTTTAAATACTTTAAACAAATTATTCTACACCTTACCCATGCTAACATTGTTTCTTTGTCCAATTGTTGGAATATCAACTTCAGTGGTCGATTTGGGGCATGCAGTCTGTGATGAAGGCACTGATAGAGTCCCAATAGTCTGAAATTTATAATAAAAATATTAACGCACTGCTAAAAATCATATTATTTTTTTTTTAATACAAAAATTTACCGTTCGATTTCTTCATCTGTTGTATATGGCGGTTGAAAACCAGGACTCCAGAATTGTGCCGTACTTTTACATTTGTACAAGACATGTCGCATCTCAGGTAAACCAATTTCTGCTGTTGTGATGGATGCTTTGTTCATTGACTCATTGATGGCTTCCAAACAATTTGTCCTTCGTAATTTCTCAACTATTTTCTAATGAGAAATTAGCAAGATATGATAATCAATAATAGATCATCTTCTTCAATGAATTCATAAGAGTTTTCTTACTTGCTTGGCATCCGATAGAGAATAGAACACGTCTTTGTCGACAGTCAGAAGTAATAAACAAGCTTGGCAATCCTCTGCCAGGTACGAAACATGACCGTGCATAAACCCATTGGGATCAAACTTGGGCAAACATATTGGCGTCCAGCTTTCTACCGTTTTGAACGACTCCGAGCTGGCGACCAAATTTTGGATCAAATGCAAGTCAGCAGGGTGTATGAAATATTTTTTCATTCTGACCAATGTTACCAGCTGATTATTAGCCAGTAGTATCGCAAACACCAGATTCTGAAATTTTTTTTATCAGTGAGCTCATTGTTATTTTTATCCCATGTAAGTTTTATATAAATTTTGCTATAAGACAGGTAGATAAATAGATATTTTTATTTTATCCATAGCAATGCTGGATAAGATGGTGAATCAAAGCAAGTATACATGACACAATGAAGAAGAAATAAAATGAAGATTTACAACACAGGGAGTACTACAAACAAAATAATAATAAAAGACAGGCTTGATAAGAGAGACAAATATAGAACGTTACGTTTTTGAATCACTCAAGGTACACAAACACTGTGCTTCCTCACCTTAATTTTGCCACAAGTTTGAACAATGGTTTGACTAATAGCATCCCTCATGGAGGGCAACAAAGGCAAGCACTTAATAGCACCTAGAAAAAAGGCTGGCTCTTTATCCATAAAATTCAACAAATGATCGATTAACCTCTCGCTGCCTGTCAATAATCTTCGCAAATCAAAGTTTCGCCTCTGTTCGTAAACCCTCGTCAGATGAGATTGTGTGAGGACGGAAACTATTTGATTATACACATATCTGTAAGCAAAATTTAGGTCTATTGAATGGGTTCAATGAAAATAGTCAGTGAACAATATGAACAAAGATATTAAAAAGAAACTAAACTTATTTCTATTTTCACACATAATTAGAAATACCGATATCTTGAGGAAAAGAAGTATCATGACTCTGTAATAAAGAATTGCATATTGTAAGAATGAATTCTGCAATAAACTCACGTTAGCTGTAAAACTAGCTGTGGCACACTTTCCAGTGTTTTAGATACAGTGACTAAGATAAGTGGACCTTTGACAACGAAAACGAAATTAGTATCGCCCGCGTGGACCGATCTGATCATGTCGTTACCAGCTTGAACGAATGAAACTAACGCCTGCATAACGCCCATAAGTGTGACGAGTTTATCCTCGGAGCTGTGCCTTGAGTAAATGGGTTTTCCCGCCTGGCTCAGTATGAATATATGCTTTCTCTGTGCTAGCCACGTCGTGTTCCTCAGTGGGTCAATTTCCAGACTATTCAAACTGAGCTGCTGCGTGTTGTCCTCCTAAAAAATGGGAAATCTGCGTACTGAGCAATTTGAATTCGACCCCTCCTGTCAGGTTAGAGGTTAGGAGACTCACGAGCTCCAAATCGTCGGGAGGTTCAGGCTTTGGCTCCGTGGGGCTGACCGCCGTTGGCGTCGGCGGGGCCTCTCGAATGTCCTCCTGGAGTTCGGATATCGTGCTAGTCGTGCTTTCCTTCATTTGCCTGTCGTCTATGCTATTGCTCATTTCCTGCTCGTATTCCTCGAAACTATCAGTCGTCACTAGCATCGTCTCGGCCGAAGCCCCAGGCTCGATTCCTGGCTCGGCTATAACGTCGTCGACACCAGGTGCCTCGGGATTGGCCATTTTTACGCTAATTTAATTAGTCGACTCACGGTTCACACTTTTCCTACAAAATTGACGTTTGTCAATCATCAGCCGGCCATGACAGCGCGGCCAACATGTTTGCGACCAACATCACGTCGTCGCTGTTATCTTTATGCACGTCGCCCACTGGGAGCCCCTGCTATTGCGCAACGCTGCCAACGCCATGCAACGACTTGACAAAATATCCCTAGATTATCAGCGGGAATATATCAATCGGTTCAAACTCCGTCCTTGGAGCAAAAGCTGTGTCCAACGCAAAATTAAAATTCAATTAGGTACAATTGTCAAACAAATATTTGAAACGTATGGATCGAATAAAGAATTCGGTCACTCTATTCTTACTTCAGTCATTTGCATGCGTGCGGGAAATTCTTTGACATACAATAGCCGTTATATCGATGATTCGTACACAATATCCTTGACTGAAAATTGCGTAATGTGTGGACGAAAAATTACAAAAAAAACACGCACCTACATTATCAGTATGCATATGGATATTTTTATTTTCAATCGCGTTTTCAGAAGAGTTATCAGAAACTTTTGAAATTACTGTGTCTGAAACTGATTAATCATAACCTGCTGATTATCACTATGTATGCACAAGTCAAATATATTACATGCAAAAAATTATCGAAAACAACTTATAGGCATGTGACAGGAATTTCTGGAACTTACTTATTTATCACAATATCAATTCGTATATAAATGTTACATATATTTGTCAACTTCAGTGTGATTAGGAAGAAACATAATCTCGTTTCAAAAGTTTTGGAACTATTCTTCAAGGTTCCCCTGCCTAAAAATAAAACTTGGAAGACGCCTTGAGCATTCATAAATTCTTCTTATTAATTCAATGAAGCTTTTACATGCCGATCGAAACTCTTTATTCGTGAATGCGATGACATACCAATAGATTTTAATACTGAGCATAATTATCTATGTTAAAAATTCATACAAGACGGGTAAGATTTTTGGATTTCTATTTAATCTCCCGATTATAAGTATCATAAAGTTGAATAAGACACAGAGATTAAGTCTTTTTGGGATGTTGTAACACTGTATTTGACGATAAGTGACTGTAGCTTATATGACGCTGGTAGATTTTCTGTACTGTCCAAAATGCTCCAAATATTGCTGTATGGTATCCATAGGTTGATAAATCTCATTCATTCGATTCTGTAACATGTTTTAAACAAATTACAACAATTCACTTTATCCCGTAGTTATAAATTGCCAGGGGTTTATTTTCAAATTTCAGTCGTAAAAAGGAGAGTCGTATATATATTATCTTCGTTTATCTTACTTGTAAATACTGAGGAGCTTGATTCGGTACAGCTGATCCGAGGAAACCTTGTAGAAATTCTCTCATCAACTCCCACGAGCTACCCGGAATGACGCAGGGCCGATATTCGACCTGTGAAAGATTGTTTATTCAAATCTGTTATTATGAATTATTTTTCAGGATGACACGATCATTTTTTAAGATGAAGCGAACCATTGGGCAAAAAAAAAAAGTGAAGAAAAATCCCCCCGAAGCGTAATGTTTCGATCAAAAGAAATTATTTTATAAATATACATAGAAGGCGATCGATAAATGGGGTTCGATGAACCGTATGATAGAAATTTATTACAGGAGAAATGTTATTACGTCAGCTTGAAGAAAACAATGATATTCGCGCACCTTTTGACTTCGTTTCTAACTTATTCTTAAATCAACAGAACCTTCATAGCGTTGGCGTAACTCGCCGGTTGTGTGTAATGCAGAAATATTGATTTAGCCAAATGAATGCTCAACGTTGTTTAGAGGCTTGAAAATTTATCCTACGACGCAGAGACGTCAATGGGACTAAATATTTAGATTTCAAGAAGATTTCTGTTATGAACCTCGGTTTAAGCGCCAATCTGCTGATTAGTATAACACCCAGGGAGCTGCGTAACCGCGTTGTAGAATTCCACGTAGAGAGATTAAAGCTCGCGGATTTTTCATCGGCTTGATATGAACGTGACGACATTTCGCGACAGGCCTTCGAAGAAATCAAATATGTACATAATTGTACTAACATAGATTCCAAAGTTCATCGCAAACCGAGATTATCACACTGTCCTTCTTCTTTCTCGCGTATCGCAAATACAATCAGCCTAAGACATTTGTAAGGTCAGCATGCAATTATATATCTAAGTAGGTACGTGCACGCATTGCGGTTAAAATTTACTTACACACGCTACAAACATTTTTTCACCATGAAGCCTCGCGGAAAGTTGTGCGAAATGTGTAATAATACAGGATAGCAGAGACGCGAGAATTCGACATTGAAAAAATTCCATTTCCGCCGCGGTATTTTTTGAATTACTCGTCTTCACCCAGCTCTTCGCATTGTCTCACCGACGGTACCTTATTTTTCATCGTTTTACTCCACTACTGGGAAATTTCTGTATGATAAAAAAGTACGTCCCACCTTATTATACCTATGAAATCTACGTTTTTCCGCAACTCAATTTACGAATTATATGCGTAGAACGATCTCGCGATTCCAATAAAGCATGAAAATGCAATAATTTTTTAGATCGAGGAGTTCAGGGCTTCGTGTATTCTTCGGCATGTTCCCCCTTTTATTTTTCATATCTGTGTGCACGCGGGCTGGTTCTGTACACATACATCGACCTGATCTCGACAGCTTCCATTTCGAACCTCATACCATTTGCCGATTATTCAGCGCCGCAGCTACGAGCTTTTTGGTAAGCAAAAATCACGCGAGCACGAAAATATGTAGGGAACAAGAAATCCGGGGGCTCAGAGATAATGAGATTTTTTCCTCTCCTCACCTCCGTTTTTTCCCCCTAATGTTTTATTTCCTACATGTTTTTCTTCATTCTTCTAAGCCCATAACAAGAGATGTTTCATAGCAAGATTTGGATGTTTCTTTTACCGCTGTAATATCGCTCGGCAGCTTGCGGGGAGGAAAAATAAAAGGAGAAGAAATTGAGGAAGAGAAAAAACAAAAAAAAATAAAAAATAATGTCAACCTCAGGATTATAACTCGGCAACCGGAACCAAGAAGTGATATTATTTTTTACACACGAGCTTAAGGGATATCGCACAGCGAAAAACTTTTTCCTCTCGAGCTTATATCTGGCCGCAGATCCAGGATCATGAGGAAAAAATTCGCATGCAGGAGTATGTGACATAAATTTTGTTTACCGAAAGTTATTAGTAATCTTTGCAGCGTAGTTCGGTGTGTCAAATCCTCAACCGAAGCGGCCAGTCGACCGAACGCAATGTTATATTAAAAATGGCGGCTTTTAAAGGGGCGATAGATCGACTAGGAACCTCCGATAAACGAGGTATAATAGTTGGGTGGATAAAACCCCTTTTCTTTCCGGAGCATCATCAGAATATAACGTTGAAAAAGTGAAGTGAAAGAAGGATCATAGTAATAACGTGTAACAAAGAGTCTCGGTTGAGTCTCGCGCAGAGTATTAGAGCGTTATTAAACGCTTATAATCTTTCAATGGCGATTGGCGATATTCTGCCTTAGATCTGAACTAAGTTCACAAGATTGTTTCGCAGACCGAAGGCTCGGGGTAAAAGCTGCAATGCCAACGTTCTGCGGGTGGAAGTAATATTTTAAAATCTATAACGCGCGGATAAGCTCAATTATCTTTGCGGTCTGCTGAACGTTGGGAGTCGCGAATTCCACGGATCCGGGATGGAAACAAAGCGACGAATTTAATCCGGATTGATTAAGAGCGCTACTGCGTGGAGGGTCTCGCAACTTTTTAGGGGGAAACTTTTCGGATTAGAGGTGCTTGAATTTTTTCCCCCCTTCTTCCACTTTTTCTCTCCTCGTTCATCTTTTCTTTTCATTACGGCTTTGAAGCGGTTCTATTCGCACGGGATTTATTACCTGTGCAAGTATCAGACGCACACCTTCTTTCACAGTCTCCTTAAAGTGAAATTTCGTTTAAAATACGCTCGGATAAAAGATCGTTACGAACGTCGCAACGCTGCATCGGAGGTTTTAGAAGATAACAATGATCGGTATGCGGAACATATCGGAAAAATTATGTGACATCAGCCATGTATATACCTAATTCCAAGTCTCAGCATGATGCCGAAAGCTAAGGATACGTAAATTGAAGCGCTAATAGGGCAAGAAAAAACCGATTTTGCAGCGCTTCGCGTTTTTGCAAACATTAGTCAACGCTACCATGCACCAACTAGGTAAATCAATGATGAAAAATTCCTATAAACGATTTACGTGTGAATCATTCGTAAAAAATGTGGACATTTATTTGACCAAAATACCGACACGAAATTATATTGAAAACGTGTAAATTATCGACGTGATCGTCAATTGATTACGCGGTGTCGTAAAGTGTTTTTCATTCTTTTAATCCATTACCGGGTGCAATCGAAAATGAAACTGATAATGGAACGAATGTACGTATATGATATTGTAAAAATGTCTGTACTGTTCCGGAGCCGAAAAATTGTACAGTTGCAAAAGTTGGGAAATATCAATTCAGGTCTGTTCTGCAATAGACAATACTTTTTATCCTGGATTGGGATGGAAAATTGACGAATGAAAATTCGCATATAAGCTATACAGGTTCCCTTTATCCTCGATTCGCCGAACAACGACCGACTTTTGAAGCAGCACCGGAGGCAGTCCGTAGTTGTATTAATCGATTCTGCCTCGTGGGCTTTTCATTCGCGCAGAGAATTAATTCTTCTCTTTCTTTTTTTTGTTTTTTCTTTTTAAATCAGCAGGATTGGATTGAAACCAAAAAAATCGCGAAACCATAACGACGTAGAAAGAATTAAAATTGGTACATACAATATTTGCCGAGCCGTACAGATTGTTTATTACGGTATTAATGATATGATAAAACGCTGATTAGTCAGCGTATTGACATTGCCGTAAGGAGCTAAAGAGAAAATGATATTAGAATGAAAAAGAAAGGTGAAAAGCGGCGCAGTAAAGTATGAAATCTATTTCGAAAAGTCAAGAATTTCCTACATGAATCGTGGTGAAAATTTAAATCATCCAACGACAGCGGTTATATTTTTCTTTCCCCAAGTTTTCCTCTTCCTGCGACTAAACGGAAACGAAGAGTTTCTTTTTAACGTCTTTACTGCACCCCGTCGTTCCTTGGCTTACTTATGGTGGATAAAGTTGGTTTCTTCATCCGAGGAAGATGACGAAGCTGAGCCCAGCCTGACCTCGTCAAACCCAAAATAACAGAAGTGCAGAGAAGAGAAAAGAAAGGTTGTAGGATCAGGGAAACTGTTTTCTTTGAGGGGGAGAAACGGCGCGCAGTAAAACCTCGCCAGATCTCTCTGGGGGTGAATCTTGGTAAGAAGTGAATTATTTATATGGAGTCTCACCGGCGTTACGTTATTCACCGAAAACGTTTAACGTACAAATTGAGCCGCCGCACGAGCAGTAAAATTACTGAATAACTTCTAAAAACTTTTCCGTCTCCCGCTATACATATACGTATATATATATATATATATATATATACATGTATATGTATTTATACCTTAAACCCTATTGCATACCTAAAAGTTTCAAAGATTCAAATCTTCGGCATAATACGCTATGATTTTTAACGCGTTATGTGCAGACTCGAATACCAGGCACACGTATACGTACACCTGCTCCGAATTGCATCCCTGAATCCATATTGAACTTGTGCAAGTAAGCTGCGCTTGCATTCGAGCCGACACACGATGCGCCCATATATACGCTGCAGGGAGAACAAACATGTTCCGTACTTATAGACGAAGGACGAAACGAACGTCCCAGGTGGATTGGGAAGCGACAAATTGTAACGACGTCCCCGGAGGCTTACACGCATATATGTATATGTATAAACGTATATACACATATATATATATATATATATATATATGTATGTACATAGACGGGGTGGGTACGCCATCTGTAAACGCGCATGAATACGTATAATAGATACGTAGTTGTGTAGTATAATACAGGTCGGTTATACGCGTGTACATTAACACAGGGAGGCGAACCGAGGTATTATAGGTCCTCCGATACCCATCTGCAACCACGGCCATACAGTTTCCGAGGCTGTTCCGCAGGCATGTATCAATAATCCACGTGTTTCTTCCCAGATTCACAGTCAGCGTCTATACAAGGGACATCCGATGTGACTGAAGTTGGTAACGTTACTGTAACGATGCATGTTCAAGAAAAATCTTTGCTTCGAATCATTAGAATTGTCTGAAATTGAGTAAACCATACCGAACCAAATATACCCATATTCTTGAAAAGCCAACTTCTTGACAGTCGTTCTAAAATCGCAAAATAATGAATTTCTTCCTGATGTTTCGTGACGTTAACGTTACTAATGGATTCAAGCTTTTGATATCCGATGATGAGGTATTTTCTTGCAGGATAAAAGTGCGGTTCGTCAGTGATTTCGATATCTTTCTGACGACCAAATTCCGAATAACGTTTTCTTGACTTTGGTACGACGCGATTCGCCCTAAGGTGGTGCAAACTCCTGCCTGAGTATTCCTAGCATCCCCTTAAGCGGACATGACTTAAGTCGGGTTGAGGGGTGGCTATTTGTGTCGTCGGAGGAAGATTTGTCGCTGGAAATAGGCGATGCATGCAACACCTACGACGCAGAGGGTGGGGTGGGTGTCAACCACCACCCCCCAAGTGGGTAAAGTCTGCGATCGATCGATAACGTGTAGTTATCTTAGATACCCGCAAACCCCATCCTTCGCTACACGGCATGCATCTCGAAAAGTTTGAATATTGAAGGAACGAGGCGTTTGCCCCGATACTTAAGTCAATGCTGTCATAGATTTAGCATAGGACTCGTATTTAGTATCGTATAGACTTCTCTGGAAATGATCATCGCGAATTTAGAAATGATTTGGACAAGCGATCGTACTTCAGATTTTATCACAGTTGAAAAGTTTCTCGTTTTTATTCCGGTTCTCCAGACAAGACGATAGTTGAATAGTTAATTTAGCAAAAAAAGAAAAAAAAAATTGCAAAACGATTGCCGAATTATTCATCCGGTTTGTAAGTTTGTTACAGATATCTTCGCTTCGTTTATTGTTGGAACATTGCGTGAGCATCGTCACGCGGTCGAGAAAAGCAAACTTTTGCACAAATAATCAAGATTGGGTGGGCGGATGAAAAGAAAGATTGCGATGATTTATACCATCAAACGATTTTTCAACCTCAATTAATCTCTAATTCTGAAAATAAGCTGTTTATTTGAATTATTAGGTAACTGAAGTGAAATTTCCGTATTTCTTTTTATCAAAAGTGTAAATATTTTGTGGCCGCATTAAAGACATAGGAACTTCGGAGGTTCTTTGACATACGATGAAAATATTTGAAAACTGAGGTTGCCGGAGGCAAAAAATTGATTAAAAGATGAAAGCATATGGTGAGTTGTGAAATTTCAAAGTTCATGTAACCGGCGAGACTCTGATGTAAATGTGACTAAAAAATTTCAGACGTAATTAATCTCCGTGGTAAACAGAGGATCACATAGTTACATAAGTTTAACGATCAATTATTGTTAGTAGTGGAAAATCCATCGGTAGGAAATTTGGTACAGCGGTAGGTAATGGAAATAATAATTCAACGGTTCACGGACAAACGATGGTATTCAAATTATTCAAGTGAAAGCAACCGGCTGCTCTGTTAAATTTAAGATCAAAGTTCCAAACACGTTCTCCGCGAGGCGTGCGGCTGAAAATTGAATATCTCGGGTTATTATTGTATTTAAGGGGTAAACGCGCACTCCAGGATTTTAGAAAATTCGTTTTTCTTCTGTTGGCTTAAACAATATATTTTAGGGTCATAAAAACAATATCCAGTTGGTCCAAAAGTGAAAAAATAAATTTTGAAAGGTTCGATTCACGATTTTGCGACATTGCCTCGGATCGCGCGTTGAATGCTCGTAAAACTTAAAACCCATTTTCCTCGAAATCACTTTTTTAAAACTAGAACGATAGATTACTTGAACACCGTTGCGTGGATCGATTTGAAATTTTGACAGTAGCTTCACAATTACATTTTCTATGGAAGGACGTAGCCGCTTCTTTTAAAATTTAATGTCAAATCTAGTGCTTATTTTCATTTCTACAAAATTTGATAAAAAAAAAATAAAAAAAAACCCTACGTACTTCCATAGGCAATCGTACATAGATCACAAAATTTTTTGGTTTCTTGTGCCAAGTTTAATACTTTACGAGGAATCCGTTCTCCCGTGACGGAGTTTTAAAAAACGTTGATTTCAAAGATTGGCTCTGTCACCACCATTTTGTATGAAAATGATAATAAACAATTTTTTTTCTCATACTTCAATAATGTGTTAAATAAACCATCGAAGAAAAAACCTTAATTCTTTCTCTATACTCCTAAAATAAGTCATCAAAGTTGGGCCTTTTTTTTCGACCGTTAGAGTGTGGTTACCCCTTAAGCGACACCGAAATCATGCTGTACGAAAGAGTTGACTTGGTCCTTTCATATTTTATAACGTTAATGAAAGGTTAATCTACGACGACAGTTAATGAATTATTCATGTATTTAAAGTCAGGATATTATATTTGTAATATTTTTGTTCAATTACCATTGTTTTCTCATTTCGCATTTGGGTCTTCCTTCTTTGAAGTTGCTGCGTTAATAAACCCCCGGCACAAGACCAGGGAGAATTTTTCCAATTTATCAAAAAATACAATTCCCAGGCCTTCGTGGTAATATGACTGTCTCTGCAGAGCGTCTCTCGAGGGTTGAATTCATTAAGTTTACATCCCGGGCGTAACTTTGCGGCGACTCTTTTCACGACCGCAACGAAAAACACACCAGGAATAAAAATCAAACCTCTCCCCAGCGTCGATCTCGAACATAAGATGCGTTAGAAAACATTACTTTCTCCCTGTGCAGTACGTACAGCTACATTAAGATTCAGTGAAAAGTGGAGTTTGTGAAGCATTGAGGTACCTAATTTTGGTCCAGGCGTTGACGCCGAATTATCGATTTTGGGGAGCAGAACGGCTGCTCTACGTGTGCAAAAGCCACCCTTGGTTCTCAAGCGAGAAAGAAAAAGTTGAGAAGCGTCGAGCAATCGCCGATTCGGTATCTCGTTAGACTCATCGCAATTCAAGGCGTTCATTGCCGCGTCCTTGTTCCGTTCACAAGCCGACGCGACAGTTGGAATCAGGAGCCGCTAACCTAGACTGGCGGGGAAACGGATCGGCACAAGAAATCAATCAAGCGAGGGAGAAAAAGTTGAGGGATTTTGGGGTAGCAGGGAATGAAAAACAGCAGGGAAGTCGCGCGAAAGCACAACGCCTCGCGAATTTTTAAACGAGAGATTTTTGACAAGTCATACCTCGACAAGAACGCCCTTGAAGTTCTGGCTCATCGTGACGCTTCCGAGTTTAACGCAGAAGTCGCCGATTTCGAATCTCGGTCCCTTGGCTTCGACCTTGGTCTGCTTTTTACTCGTGTATATGCTGGTCATCTTGAGCATGAGAAGGTCAAAGAGACCGTCCGCGATAAGAGGAACCACCTTGGTCCCCGACTCGAGTACGGCGAAAACGGAGGCCGGCTGTTCGGAGTTATGCAGGACGTGGACGGTCTTCGGGGAACCTGAAAATGGAAATTGGATCTTAGAAGCTAATTACCCACTTACATACACCCGCTAATTGCAATGTATATTTTAATTCAGTTCCCAGAGCTTTTATCGGGCTTACTAGAATCTCCAGCGGAGATATTCTCCGAGTGGAAAAAGGTGTAAAGAAATAAAGAGCGATGAAAACTTGGACGAGATATCCGAGCAAAGGTCGAACTGCACCGCTTTTCTCTTCACCAGACCTCGTGTCTCTTTTCTCGTTTTATATCACACCTTCGAACTTTAAAACAGAGCCAGTTTTCCCAGTCCAAAAAATTTCAGCTAACGAATTCAATGTCTAACGAGAAAGCTGTGCCAATTGCAATGCAGCGATGCCACTCTCCGCGGATGTTGGAATATGAAGGATAACGCGGATACGAGTCAGCGACGTCCCTTCGAGGGTGATCTTCAACTGTTACGGAACTTCGCGACAGCGCTTCCTGACAAGCTTAAGTTAATCAAGTCTAGTCTCTCCGCTCATCTCTCCCGCTGTTTGCTACAACGCCGTGACGGCTGTCCATTCTCCGCACGAAATTACTCGCCAAATCCATATTGGTCCAAAAGTCACCCCGAAGAAGTTGGTGAAACTTCATAAAAGGAAGGGTATGTTTTATCAAAGATGTTGGGTTAAGAAACACCAAACATATTTTCATGAAACGTCACTGACTTTCGACGATTTTAAAACCTGTCGGGCCCTTTTACATATCATTCTTCTTCGTCCATCCCTTCAATTCTGATTCCCGACGTATCCCCAAATGACGACGAAACTGATGGTAAACGAGTAGCTACAATCTTCGACGGAATAAAATTGCGAGTAAAATTAATAACTGCAGTGATGCATCCGGGTCTTGGTGCGGTTCGGCAGGGCTTGGGAGACGCAGATCGCCTACACACGTTGCACGGGGATAAACGAAGAACGTACGTGCGAAATGCCCTGAATATTCATAAACCCTCTGCTTAATAGAGGGTCGCGATGGGGCGCGGAGACCCGCCCCCGTTTATACACGCCGTACACACCCTGCAAAGACGTCCCGTCTCGATGCACATGGATTTGGGTGGATAGTGTGGGTGCACGGAACCTGGTATACGCAGGTAGCTCGTGGTATGAATTATTTATGCCTGTGCCCCAAGAGTCAGAGGGCAAGATTCGCCGTTCCGTAGGCACGGTGGTTATGCGCGCGGATTCGGTGTCGGTAAAGGCGAGGCTGCATCGAGTGACAAAATCCTTACAACTACGGGTCTCGGAGCCGAGTCATGGACATTTTATAACCCCTAATTTGAGGTTCTTCACCGCAATTTTATACCGTCGTTTTGTTTTTATTTGATTCGTTTTTCTTTCGTTTTATGCCCCGGTGATCGTGGTTACAACGATTCTTCAGGGAATCGAATAATGGTGCAGTGACGAACTCGGCCGTTCAGGGTATCTCGATATGATTTCCCTTGCTATGCAGGGTGTCTGTTTCAAGTATCTGCAACTAATAACAAAAGCGAGCTGATAATAAATCCGCGCACTGGCTATCGGCTGATTTGAATTTCGACTCGATTATGTCCATTGTTCATGCTTTTCATCGAAGTCAAGAATTTTCTGGAGCAAAAGCTCGATTTTACCCAAGGTAAACGTATTCGTCTTCAATACCAGTTTTTCACTGGAGTATTAAAATACTCACGTAACGTATGTTTGTTATATACCTATGTATTCAAATGCCAGCGACGAGTTTGAAAGCGTATGAGGAACTGTTCTGGAAGTACAAAATGTATGCGGTAGATACGGTCGGAAACGGAAGGGAGAGCAGAGAACCGTTTCAAGACCTTCTTCTTGTCGAATCGAATAATAAAAATAGTCAGAATCACTTGAAATATTCAGAAACATGTTCAAAATTTCATAAGAAATTCCTGCGTGTAAAGATTCCGGAAATTTTTTCAGTTTTCCAGGTCACTAAACGCCCCGATAACGCATGCACCATTAGGTTACCGCAGCCCCTCGTGAGGCTTTCTTGTCATTACACGAATACCGCCGAAGAGGGAAAAATTTATAGAACAAATTCTCCGATACTGGACTCATTTTCAATCACCGAGTAAAATAAAATCGTTTCAGTTTAGTTTTAAGATTGAAATCGATATTATTCCGCGATTGAAGAAAAAAATGATACTTGGATTCAAGGAAATTTTCTTGTATTTACAAGTCTTCGCGGGTGGTAATTTTCACGATCATCAAACTGTAGGATAAGCTTGAGATATGCGTAACAATTTCTAGTTTTCATATCTATTACAGCCTGGAGCCGTAACGTTTAAGTTGCATCGTTGGTCACAGGCAAACAGACATGCGGTTATACGATTGTGGGCTTTGTGTGTAACTTGGAGTTTGACTTTGACGTTGCCTTTGCATAGGGAGAGTATAACTCGAAGTCGTCTTTCACTTCGGAGACGGTCGGCTATCCACGAAAGATTTCATTTCATCTCGCCTAAACAGTGGATCATGATTACAGACATTTGACGGCTTCTTAAAGAAGAGAGCCCGTTTTCAAAGTTGAAAAAAAAGGTGATCGACTCTATAGATCAGAAATCATGACAAGCAGGAAATGTAGAAATAATGAAAAGATAAAACTGTATCAATTTGACAAGAAGAACCGGAAAATTAGCGCGACGTTATTTCGAACGATATAACAATACCTTTCGTCCGTCAACCTGCGGGTCTTCATGCCTACGCCACATGAGTAAATAGGTACGTTGACAATGTATATAGTAGGAGAAAGTTGGCTAAGTAGTACCACTGTGGATTTTCCGATTCTAAAAATTTTTCCCATCTCTCAAACGACACTGATCCAATAATTTTCATACTCTACACTTCTTTAGGAATAACTATAAAAATTAGCGTAGTTTCAAATTGAAAATAAAGGAAGGAAGACATTTTTTTTTAATCTCTGCAAACGGTACAACTTAGCCGACTGGTAGGGTAAGTCGTACCACCGTAAAATTCACGAAAATATGAGTAATTTTTTTTATAAAGCTCCACCAATGTAAGACTGAGTCTCACTAGAGAGACTAAAAGTGGTACGAGTTATCCGATTACGCACTGTTTCCTATAAACTTTCCTTACTTCGCATTCGGCGATCATAACCTGAATGTCAAAGCATCAAAGTAACTGGAGGAAACTAAACTTGCATACTATTAATGCTACAATGTATTATTTGGTTTCTTATGATCGCAATGGCTTGACTGGTGACCTCCAAAAACCACATCAAGTACCAGTGAAATAAACAATTAAAAGTACATTCGCGAAAAGTTGTTCGACGCGCCTCTTCATTTCGATCGGTGTTTCATTTCACTCAGACTTCAATTTCGATTCACGGGACGGTAGTTATTTGCCATACTTTTCGAGATATTAAAATGGTAGGACTAACCGGCCGGAATACAACTTAGCCGACTTTCCCCTATTTGGACACGTCGGTATTCGTGCAAGTAGATTCGCTTGTGTAAGTGCGGTTATACGACAACGCGGAACCAAGTACCAAGCCAATTACGCGCTAAATCACGAGCTTACACCAGGAGCGAGCCAGCGGTACAATGCATCCCTCGATGCAATGCAGATTCAGATATGCATGCGCATTGCGGGGGAGTCTCTATCCCTCCCCCTCCTTCCTTCACTCTCTCTCTCTCTCTCTATCTCTCAGTCTCTGCATGCTGGCGCTTTTCGAGAGCTTATAAACACTGAGGTGGACAGTGCGATTGGGTCCGAGCCCTGGAAACGATAATTTAGAAGCTGGAATGAGACGGGCTTTGTTCAACGAGTGTGTGCTAGAATGAAATGCTAGGTGCGATCTTGCGGCTGATGGAATAAAGCACGCCGATCAAACGGCAAATTGAAACGTGAGCAGAGCTCCTACACGTGTTGCTATGGTTCCCGCGTAAGCTGTTGCAAAGGGTATCGCTAAGTAGATACGCTTTACTCGCTAAGAGGGAGAGTGCATTGCACACAGATTAGGAGATAGCAATTGATGCTGTTAGAGCACGTCACTCTTTGCTGTATCTCTCATTCACAGGCGATTCAGAAGATAAGCGACGAACTTAACCTACTGCACCATTTATTCGTGAAAGAATTAGGCGTGTTCCAATATGCTGTATACGACCTCGGAAGGCCCTGCCTGTATTTTCAACAGTGATCATCCAATTCGCGTTAAAGCTCTTATTCCGCACTCAGAGGTTTACTTTGTGGACAAAGCTTCTTACGGCGGGCTTTCTTCCTCTTGTTTTACCGTACAGTGGAGTCTTTGGTCCGTGGCCCAAGTGAGAGGTCTAGATTGTAAACATGTGAGTTAGTTGAACGATTTTGTCTTGTGAGAGGTGCGAGATTCCCGAGCATGAGATTAATACGATTGCTGACAAAGAGGCAGAACGGAAAGAGAGCAGGTAAAGAAATGCGATAATGTGGCTAATACTGGTAGAGCCATGGCGGAAAACTGAATAATGGGTCGCAATATAACGAGATGCTGTTTAGGTGCTCGTTACGAAGTTTGAAAAAATTTCTCAATCGGTTAAACGCGTTTAAAATATACCGAAAAAAATACAACCTTCGTCTAAAGGTCACCAACTTTACTCGCTGGATTCTCGTACGATAGCTGAAGTATGGTGGATTAAGAATTTCCGTTCGAAAGCAAAAATACCCGAATCGCAGACTGGATTCCGAGAAGTGAAGAAACCAAGAATCTTCACGGGCCATCGGACCGTTCGAGAGGAGTATGCAGGATGCGGCATGTAGTCCAAGCGTCGCTCCCTTTTAATACAAGTTTTTTTCTCCCCCCTGCACGTTGAAAGGTATATATGTAGAATTCGTGTCAGCCTCTTTTCATTCCCCTGAGCCCATAGCCAGACAGTTTTCATTTGGAGGAGGTCGCGCAAGTATTTTTAGGCAGTATTTTTCGAGAACCCCGCAGCATCTTCCCTCCCTCCCTCTTCTCGATTATTCTCACTATACGGAGGCCTCGTCTGCGATCCCCTTTTCCGCCTCAGGCACCCCTCGAAAAGGGAACCTCAAGCCAGGCCGTAATAAGACTCTGATAACACGTAGGAAGGTGGTGGGTACGATTCTTCGCTATCGACCCTGGCACCAGAAGGCCTCTCTCCACGCCGGAGCGATTTGCTGTCTTAATGAGTTACTGACGATGTACCAACCCTGGCTTGCAGAGGTCTACCTACTTGAGCCCGGGTTCGAACCTCGAAGCCTAGCGTCGCTCGCTCTCTTTCTCTCTCTCTTCTTCTCCGACTCGCCCCAAATAACTTTGGACGTAACTCGAGCCGAGCGTCCTTCCGGCGGAATAACATCCCCTGATGCCGCAAAGGCAAAACGCGCGTGCGTTGCTAATGGGAATAAATTTCCCGCGTTCAACGACTCCACTTCACATACACTTACATAAATTTGCTCTCCAATGGTTTGAAACAACAAGCCTTTCGGACAGAGTGGCAGTTGACGAGGCAGCAAAGGCTTTACCGGACCAGCAGGAATGTTATAAGCGAGAACACCAGGATCCTGAGCCAATGCTTGGACGATGACTGGATCCGAGCATCGTGACTTCGGGCCATTGCAGGGTGCGTTGTGTCTAACTAAGAGTGAAAAGGTGTATGTACGAAGAGCAGATGTGTGACGGGTGTCGTTTTTAATTCCGTCTGGTGATCCCCGACTGATGGTGGTTAACGCGAAGTAAAGGAAGGTCTGGAACGAGTGCTGCGGCGTAAGACGTGAAAGAGAAACACAGCTAATGCAGCAACAGCATCCTTCCGTCCTGATACTCCAGGCTCTTTCATTCCGTGTGCTTCAGGCCTTTTACAAAATTATATTTAAACTCCAGGTTCAAAGAACCGGGGCGCCGCGCGCCGCGACGGACGAGATTTCGTTTTCATTCATCGCGCCGCTGCCTTCAACGTCGACGGACAAACCTGGCGTGCCATGAGACACGTGACTTTTACGACTACCGGTGACTTGGCGATTATGACAGCTTTGATCAGGCTGATTCATGAACCCCCGGTTCTTATATTTGTCCGGTAAGTCCATTTGCTTATCACTAAGGGATGCCAGACAGCGAATTCGACGAAACAAAATCCAGTTTATCGTCTGTGGCCAACGAATGACGAATCGAATACATTCCGGGGCCTCTGTTTCCTCGACCACGAGTACGGGATTCCGTATCGCTGAGGGCTATTATCCGCGACGGAATTGCTGTTCGATAACTATTTCCTGGCTAATGATAATATTGCGCGAGGGTTCACCACGGTGTTCGGGGTCTCCATAGAATCCCCAAAAACTACAACCGGAATCTCGTAAGGTTCGCTGGAACCTGAGGGTACGCCGACCTCCGGGTCGAGGGAGAATTTCCTATTTGAGGAGATTTGCGATCACTTTATTAAAAGTTCCTGCAGCTGCTACCGTCGTGCGACTATCCGCCCTGGATGCAAGAGTTTATAATACCGAGCCGTTTTTGAAAATAAAATAAGACGAAATTGCAAACAGAGGAAAAAGCCGACCCTGTGAAAAATAAAATTAACTTGTGAAAAAAAGGATTTGAACGAACGCCAATTCGGTCGTGCAGCAACGCTTCGCGCACAGCCCCGATGCTTTGCGAAACTGCGGAAGGCCAAGGGCTGTTTACACGGTCGAATGGTGTAAGATCGAAACACGCTCGGCTTCGGAAGCTATCGTGTTCTAAATGGGGCGGAAAATTGGCCGATTTTTGGCAAAAATTGAATGCTGTGTATCTCGATATATACACAGTTTCTATACTTATACGCGCGTATTTCTCTGTCTGTATTCTTCTCATAGTCGTTGCAGAGGGCGCAAAGTACGGAGGGTTAAAAGGGTGTATCCGTTCACCCTGAAGCAGAGGGGACGAAGAAAAAAAAAAATGAATAAAAAAGACACAACTGTCGAAAACCACACTGGGTCAACCCCTCTATTTATTTTTCACCCCCTCGTCGTTTTCCCTCTATTGTGTCCATAATACAGAGAAGTTTTTGACTGGTCCAAGCCCATATAGTCAAAAACGCAGAGGGTGCGTTACGGGTCTTCTCCGCGTTTATCGTACGTACCTGGCGCATTTCCCGGATGGCACCCCCCGCTGGGGGAGTTTCTGAAGTGGAGGAAGGAGGGGTGGAGCCCCGGTGCGGAACGACCGCAAGCACACACGCGGTGCTTCAAATGAGATTTTATTGTCGTGTAATTTAATTCGTATTCATACCCCTTCGACGAAGGCATGTTATAAAAAAGCTTCGACGCCCCCTTCGGTACACGCAGGACCGTCCGACGCGACGAAGGGACGATCCGCTGCCTGTCACTCGTCAAACTTTAATAGATTCCTATGCCGGAACATCCTCGCGGCAGATCGAGATGGAAAAAATGCATTCTCACGTCGCGTCGGTGTAATGCATACAATACGGGATTATCCGCGTATTTTATTATACGTAGAATTTATCATATCATCGTCGATTCTAATGGAATGAATATTATAAACTCCAGCGATTTGTAGCATCATCACGCAGCCCGCGAAGGGGTTGGATTAACATCTTAAAAAAAAAGTAGAAAACCGTAAAACTCGACTTTAAAAATTAACCGAAAAGCGACTGATGAGAATCAGTTACCGCGCGTTAATTATATGGTTGAAAAAAAAATTTACTCTGAAAACTTTTTATTTCTCCCTAATTTTCAACCAACGAAAAAATTCCGTCAAACGAAAAATTTCCCAGCCTTTTCCCATCTACAGATAACACCACGGAACGTAGTAAAAAAAATGTGTTAATTATTCTACTCAAGTGTAGAAATTTTTGCGGACAAAACCTTATTGTTAGCTATATTATCTCAACAATTTCTTTCTACGGCACGAAGACGAGTAAAAGACCTCAGAATGTTCAGAATCAACGAGGTACAAGCAGTAGTAGTTACATTGTCTGGGTCACAACGTCGGGTCTCCGAGAAATAATCGTCACTGTCATACTCGGTAGTTGGCTCGACGTCTCTGACGCATTCGAGGTCATACAACCCGCGTTAAACAGCGCATACGGTAATCCCCGTTCGCTTTACAGCACCGAATAACGACACGAGCGGCCCTCGATTTAATAAACCAAAATATTTGTCCACCGCATCTCAAAATCAATTAATACCTTCGCGTCCCTTATTTATCGACAAAAATCCGATCTCCATTGTGTCTCCGTTAGTGTACGGCAATAATTTCCCCGCCTCGCGGCTTACCGTGCCCAACGAAACCCTAACTTCGCACAGACGTACACGGTGTGCAGGTAGTTGGGTACAGATGAATCCTGACCCATTGAACGCAGATAATAGACATAAAAAATCCATCTCCCAGCCACGCGCCAATCTCCACCCCTCTCGTAATCCTTACGTAAGAAATTAACGAAAATTTCAATCACCTTCCACCCCCCTCCCCCGAACTCCGACCTATGCCAACGAAAAGCCGACACCTCTTTCCGCACAATTTTTTCTACCTCCGCACCCCCGTCGACGAGGAACCGGTGTCACTACCACCGGGACTTAGCAAAGGTTAGGGCAGCCAATGGGAGTGAGGGCGAGGGCGAGGAGGTGGGCGAGGGAGTCGGGGAGGGTGGCGCCCGTCGAGGGGTAGTTTTGCGCAGGCTAGCGCATTGCCCACACCGCGGTGTCGACGGAGCGGTCCAACATCGGCGTCGCCGGGGTAGTTCAGTCGGCCGCGAATCCGCGTGGGGGAAACCCGGACCCCCTCTCAGCTGTCGTTGGTTTGAAACAGCGATCGGTCGGTCACCCTGCAGCCCTGCCCTGACCCTCCTGCACCCTGGAGGCTCTCGCTCAGCGTGGCCTAGTCTCGCCCGTCCCGACCTAGTCATGGCCTATCTTAACACTCGGAGGACGGGCAAACAAAGGCTGCGCTGAGCCTCGAGTCCCGAAACTGCAGCCCCCGTTGAAGGGGGAGAGGGAGGCGCGAAAATTAGTTACGTTTTCAGTTCAGTTATCGGGTCGCGGTTGACGTGGATAGGTCGAAACCCACCGCGGTGGGAAATGTTTCAATTTTCGCAAACTTCGAATCGGTCACGGCGTTTTTCGTCAACGAGAAAAATTTGATTCTCGTTTGTTGTTGTTCTTTTTTTTTTTCTTCTTCTTTTCACCCCGTGCATACGGTTTTTAATTTTTTTGTTTTTTTATTTTATCGGGCAAGTTAGATCTCGGTTTTCGGAATTTTAAACTGGTACTTTACTAACGACAAACAAGAGGGAAATTTCTTAACAACGATACAGGGGAGGGAAATAAATTTGAAATAGCAGAGAGAGGGAGGATCGGCCGGTGAATAGTCGGTAATTTATTACGATTTAAATGTCTCGCGATAGGGGGGGGATAACGCCGCGGTGCAAAATGATCGCGTATCTAGTAACCTAGTACGTGCAATTTCTGTGCCCGTTGTGTGAGAATCGTGGGCACGAAGCCAGTGCACTGCGGTTGTCGACTCGCTGAGTATTCGTATGCAATTTCGATGGAGATGGGTAGAGAGGCAATGGGGAAAGAGGTTTTTTATTTTCCGCGGTTATGATTGATACGCTAGTGAATGAAGTTCGTCGGCAGTCAATCACCGCGGTAAAGCGGCTCTCAATTATTAACGAGCGGCGATTGATTGGCCGGGGGTGTGAAGAATTGGAGAAAAGACCTAAGCCCGCTATCGAGTCAACCCTTTAAAGTTCCGAACTACCCAACGCGTCGCTTTATTCGCTACAATTTCTGCTGCTCGACACCGTCGGGGTGCAAATATTATATTCTTGGATTATGTTTCGTTAATGCGATACAGAATTTACGAAACCAGAAAACGAGGGAAACGAGTTCGAGTAATTGCCGGGAGGTAAATGATTGACGACATATTCCGACGGGGTGAATTTAAATTACAATCTACAGAAATTAATCACGATCGTGATTTTTTTATATTACATTCGTTCTTCACATCGTTGTAATTTGTGCAAAAGAAAATCGGACGCTCTCTTTACGCGGCAGGATTGAAATAAAAAAAAGCCCCTCATTCGCTAGGCCAAGGTCAACTACCCCATCCAACATTCCGACAACACGATCCAAAGAAAGAATCAGCTGATTATTCGCCGCAAGAGCAGCGCTGTATAGTAGGAATAGAAAAAGGGAAGACCGAAAGAATGAATAGAGAGTAACTATCGCTCCTGGTGAACGGCGTGCAATTTATCCCGATTTAAATGTCACTCGAGACAATCCCAGTTTGATATTGAAATTAATTTCCGCTCTTCGCGCTCCGCGTGGCGCGAACTGCGGCCGATGAAGTTGCGGGCTCGATTCATTTTGCGGTTCGTGGTTGGTACCAGAAGGTCCAATCAGCTAATGCGATTCACCTATTTACGAATTCTCGTCTCGACGTAACGGCGGAGAAAATAGAGAAAATAGAAAAAACTTCGAGGAACGGTGCGACGGAAAAACGGACGGCTGCTTGTTCCCTCCGGTGAATTGCAACCAATTTATTCAGATTCAAGTGTCAACCGGGTACAATACGCGCGAATTTAAACATCCATTCTGATTTAGGCTCGTTGTAAATCGTGCACGGCGCAACGTAACGCTTAATTTATCGCCTCCCGACCTCACGTTGTTTTTGTTTCTTCCTTTTTTTAAATATTTTTTTATGAAGCTAGGTTTTGCAATAATACAGCTCAGGAAAAAAAACATTGTAGTATTGTAATGGAGAAGATTGTGGTTTCTAGTATAATCATGATTTTAATCGTAAATTTTACGTTCCCAAACAGTAAAAGTCACGGAAAAAATCGGAGCAACCAAAATAAAAAAAAAAATGTATTTATTTTTTGTTAAATATTACATATTAAAAATCGAATTTTTCATCTAAATATTGTCTTTTAGAGTCATACAAGAAAATGTTGATAAAATAAATAACTAGAGCCAATTTTGATGAAGTACGTTTGCTCCTGGGGTCGTTGACATCAAACCTTTTCAAGACTAGACAAATATGAAGGGCAACAAAACCACTGTTGAGCAATGATAATACGATTACCGCCTACCTGCTTTCGGTTCACGGACTTTACCCGTTATCATCGGACTGTTAGAGCAAAACATCGGCAGTCAGCGTGCTGCCAAATGACGCGAAACACCGCTTCGATCGTACCCGATTATTACTTGCATCAAGCGCGAATCAAACTCACGCATTGCTAAATAGTTCCGCACACTTCGACCCTTCTGAAATCTGCTTATTCGCATCGATTATCAATCATTAACTTTTCGGTCAACGACTCGAAGCGACTTTGTAGGTGGAATTATTCGGCATACCGAACAGCGCCAGTTACTTTATACCGCGAATAACGTGTCCATTAAAATTTCACAACGTCCGATAATTTCCGTCAATGCTTTACAGGAAAATGTGTTTTCTACTGGAATAAACATTCACCTGATAGGTTCTCATTCAAAATACGTACATACGCTCGTGTTGCGAATAAAGATTAACATAAAGATTAACAACAACTGTGCACACAGTTCAGATAATCGATTGAACGATTTGTAATTAATGTGCCCGCTGAACGAGACCGCTGAATTTTCGCTGATCAGTAGGCATAGAATTACCCGTCAAATTCAGTCAACCCAACTTTGGGTGCTCTCGATCGATACGCCTCGGCAGTATTGCACCGTTCAAGCAGGCTTTTAAAAAGCGAGGAAAATATTCGGACCGCGTATAATCGGCACTGCGTGGTCAGCATAAACTTCAAAGGAAAAAGGAACACCACCTTTGGCTATAAACCGCGGCTCTTTACCATTTCGTAGCTTGATATTTGGGATTTATGAATCCATCTTTCGGGATTTTGATTTCTCCGATGGAGATTTTCCGCGCGTTACCGCACACAAGAAGGCAAACTCGTTATGATATTTGTATACGCGTCGACGAACTATCGAAGTTTACGAAAGAAAATTTAAAAGAAGGAAAAAAAAAAGAAAAAAAAAGTAAATAACCAGGTTCGAGGTCCGAGAATTCCTTTTGTCCGCAGGATGGGATCTATCGATAATCAAATTCCCGGCGGGCGTGCAGGTTAATCGCGCGGTAGTGATGAAAATAACATCGGGATTAACGAAGGTTGAAGAAATGCACCGAACCATTAAGCTCGGAATAGAATCGACGGGATCCCGACTTTAAGCCCCGGTCGTCGAACGATCGATACGTCTCAATTACCACGGTGCAACATTCCGGACGTGGTTAAAAACCGGGTGGGCGTGTTGCCGCCGCCTGTCACTCTCGGTAAAAAGTGCATTACTAACTGCCGTGGTAACTAGCAGCCGATCGGATTTAACGCTCTATTCACTCTCACTATCGACAAATTCACCCCTATTAGCTATTTCGGTGAACCGGATATCTCGCGGGAGGATCCGGACGGGCAGCTTTGACAAATTGGGAAAATACAGCGTCGGTCACGATGTTATTGTCCGAGGAGTGAACTGAAATTTTTTTACCACAGTAAAGAAACTTATAGAATAATATGACGTCGACGAATAGGCGGTTCGAGATTTTTTGATAGTCATTTCAGCCATTCGTAACGTGAAATCGAATTTACCGAAATGGAGAAGAAACCGTTTCAATTTATCCGATTTCGGACGCTGATTGTGAGTTTTTTTTTTTCAATTTTCGCTGAAAGAATAAACAATTCCTACAAGTTTTTTGCTTTCAAAGCGGGAGCTATTTTTAAAAACGTTCTTAGTCGTTCGTAGACTCATTTAATTGTTAATTCGAGAAAAAGTGAAATCGACAAGCTGTACAAGTCCGGAGTTCGTAACTTCGTCGCTGTACCGAAGACAATGATTATCGAACACAGAACGCGGAAGGTCTGATAGGAGAATCGGAGGAAAAGGTACGGGGTAAACAGATATCGGTGCCATTCATCCTCTCCGTCATTCTGTCCGAGACAAGAACTGTAGGTTATAGGTAGGCGCGTCGGTTTGTCGTCGACACGATTCGGTGACCTCTTTATTGGCCGGTTATATCAGCGTGGAAGTTCGATAAATAGCGGCAGCGTGACGACGATATTGTAATAGAATGGAAAACGCATCGGTCAACGAGAGTGTTCTATGGGAAAGGGAGCGCCGTTCATATCTTCGCATCAATAAACAACCAACGACCAACGACGAATGACGATTCGCATATCATGCAGGCGGAGAGGGGAGAGCGGAGGAAATCGCGTTTTATCCGTCGACGATGAAATCCTGTGAAAGAACGACGCGAATTGTTTTTCACCGACCACCGCGAAGCGATGAAAATCGTTCACGCGTCTTTATCGCGTTTTCAATTGCTCCACTGACCGCACTCGAAAGCTCCGGCAGCGAGTGACCCTTTCGAATTGATTCCTTGCCAGCGACAGAAGCTCCGTCTTTCTTTGTTTATCGAGGTCGAGTTTTTGGCCTTGGTGATTTATTCTTTCTTCTGTCTCTTTATTTTTATTTTATTTTATTTTTTTTTTTTTGTTTAGACGTCGTTTTTTGTGACTGATTCGATTACGCGAGTCAACGAAGGACTTTTTCCAGGGTTTAATTAATCGGTCAGCGTTAATTCCTCGCGTAGTAAAACCGCGCGCCGGAGGGAAAATAAAAAACAAACCACCCTGCCGCTAATGAGCATAGCAAACGAAGCAAGAGAGAAGTGAAGCGTTTCCGAGTGAAGAAGAGACGGGGAAATACAAAATGAAAAGTTGAAAATAAAATGTAAAACGAAAATAAATATCGGCAGTATGGATTTGAACGCAACTGTTTTCGAATAAAATAGCTCATGACAATAATAAATAATACCAATACTGCACGAGGGCGAGTCGCGTGCTCATAATTTTTTAAGTTAAAAGCATTATCTTAAACGACCGAAAAAATCTCACCGCAATTACTGGTAATTAACGAATCCCGTGCGAATCGGCAACGAAACGAATGAATTTCTGAAACGAAGAAGACGTTGAAATCCACGGCCTAAGACTAATGATTCAAACTATTTCAAGAGTCTTGAAAATCTCTCAGATGAACGAGCATTCTATACTAAGAATTATTTACACCTTGTATAAACTACGGAGATTAGTCAAATTGGAGGGACAAGTATAAATAAGACGATCCACCGCTTGCACTTAAATGTAAAAGGTAAATGTACAAAACCAGCCTGTGACTCGCGACTATACAGGCGGAAAGAAGAGAATAAAATAAATACGATAATAAATAAACCAAGGCCGTGTGTAAGTTTAAAAAATAAATCGAAATAAGCACCAATTCCCGCAAGTTTAAAATGCGATATAAATAACGTTGTGAAAGTGCATAATGGCTGAATTTATATGTAAACGTTAAACTTGTACCGGTTATAGACCACGGCTGAAACGCGGCAGGCAGAGGGAGGTATAATAAGAGATTCCTAATTTAAACGTCCGTCACGTGGTGTGCGACACATTAGTGAAATTGCTTCGTGAGGGAATAACTTTCTTGGAAATGAAATACCTGGGATAAAAAATCCGAACGAAGACGCAGGGACGCGGAGTAAGTGGAACGCCGGTGAAAAGAAGATATGATAATACACACGTTCGTGATTTATTGTCGGATGAAAGATTTTATGGTTCAACTGTTCAACGATTCTATTGTGGATTGATATATAACTGTACGTCGAGTTACGAGTAATTAACGAGCAAGCCGTATCGCAGGGTCGCGAAGAAGGAGAAACAACGACTTTGACGCGAAGCGATAAGGCAGGATTATACTTGCAATCAAAGCAACGAACTTACCCGTTCGACAACAAGGAAACCGATTCGCGACATCGACGCGAATTTACGATAACGGAATTCTATGCGGTCCGATATGTAATCGAAGTTCGCCGACTTCTTTATTATAAAGATTTATCGTCAAGAGAGCGTAAGAAACGACATTTCTAACCAGGAATCCACGTGTGAACCAACAGATATGACGCGTTGCAGTAATGCCGATGCACGGAACCGAGGAATCTTCGTGCGGGAGAAGAAGAGAACGGTTTCCGTGCGCTGACTCGAAGGAGGAAAACAAGCACGTGTTACGTAACCAGGTGCAGATGTGCAGCATACGTAGAGGTATTCCTGGCTTGAACGATAGGCGATTTACGCGATCATGCGAGTGTACTTTACAGGCAAGTTGTAAAGAGCAGCGAGGGCAGGAAGAGGGAGAATAAAAAGGGAGGAAGAAAAAGAAGAGGAAGAAGAGAAGACTCGACGTCCTTACGGGGTGAAACATCGACACAGAGCAGGGAGGAGAAAGAGAAAGGGGGAAACCGGGGAGAGGGAGAGAGAGAGAGAGCCGAAGAGATGTCGCTGCACCATCAGTATTACGTAAGTATTTCCGCGGCCTCCTGCAATAACTTGCGAACATATCCATTAGACCCATTGGACTCGGCCGAGTTTAGTTGCAGCGATAACTCATCTGCGTCGTCCCGCGTTTCCCGGCCCATGTATTTCCTTGGGAGCAATTATACGATTAATTAGGGGAAAGCAGAGGACCCCTTGAAGTTGCGAGACTTATTGCCTGCAGGGCGTAGTTGGGACTATCGGTTATAAGCATCTTTGGAAAGTGGTTGGATCGGATGCTTGCGAGCGGACCTAAAACTCTACGAAATCGATCGAGAATCTTGACGAGAGGAATGCTTGTACGTACATAGATACCAGTTATATCGTATCTATGGGCGATATCCGTTTTGTCGCGTGCTGCGCAAGCGGAACTCGGAACATATCCAGCATAGGCAGTCCGCTTTTATGACGTAGCAATATGTTACGGCTTTACCGTTTATTCGCATTCTTTAACCGCAGGGTTGGGTTTGTTTTTGCAACGTTGTAACAAGCCGTGATTCGTTGCGAGAGGAAATTTTACCCTCCGTTATGAAATTAAACATATAAGTCGTCCACGATCGTAAAATACTGGCGAATCTTGTGAGGAGGTGATTCTTCGTCCCGTTAATTGCCCAATAGCTTGCCTGACCACTCGGAACGTAAATCACAGCACTAAGCGAAGTCCAACCTGAAGAAAAACACTTTGTCGCAACACCTGGGTCATTAATGAAACATATGGTAATTTCCCACTCTGAATTCCAGACTCTGGAAAAATTCCTCAGCTTCTTCGCGGTAATTTTCGCAGCTAAAAACCGCTGAAACACTGTTTACGTCCAATTTGCGGTGGGGAGGAAAAGCAAAGGGCTAATCGCTTATGGGTTGGATCACAAGTGATGTCAAGATTTCTATGATTTTATGCGATTCCCAATAATTAGACTACCAATTTCGTGCGATTTTAAACGATTTCAGATGATTCCAAGCGATTTCCGATCAAATTCTAAATGATTTATGCCTGAGCTTAAACGATTTAAAACAATTTTCAGTGTGTTAAGACAATTTTCAACGGATTTCACCGGAATCGTTTCGGACAGGGTGATTTTTCGATTTCAAAAACTAAATAGCTCCTCGGGAAGAATTAATTGAAGGCTGTAAAAAATGGTGGACCAGTGTGACGTGAAATCCTTTGATCATCGTAAGAGAAGGTAGCTTTAATCGACTCGGTCTGCGGGCCAAGAGCCAATCGATATCGTCGTCCTCGATTAGGCAGTCGACGAGAGTTGTTGAAAAAGCTTTCGGTGACAAGCAAAGCGTCGCGGCCTTACGACGGACGAATAATAAGGCAGGTGTATCAAAGAGCGAAACGCGGCTTGGCCAGTGGGCAAAATCCCTTGAGAAGTGTTTGCGATTAGCCGGAGCGTCGCGACGCTGCGTCGCCTGCGAGGCACGACCTCTTCCTTGTGGTTGTACGAGATATCGACCGGAGACGACCCTGGTTCCAGAGCCCGCGTGGCCTCCAGCTGCCCGTCCGCCTTCTTTCCTCGTTGCTTCCTTCCACCGCACGCCTCGTCGAGTAGTTAAAGAGGCCCTGACCGAACTCGCGTCAAGTCATCGTTCGGGAATCGCCTCTGTCAAGGTCCCCGGAGATTTCCCCGTGGTGAATATCGTGGAAGCTCTCCCCTAGTTTTCCGATAAGAGATTGGTTAAATTTTTATGAAGCATATCTTCGCGCGAAAGGCGATTGCTGTTGCTGATCCCACCGCTGTCACCGCTTTTCTTTTAAGACTCGCTTCTTACGATCCGCGCTATGAACTTGCGACGCTGTTATCAGGAGGGGCGACAAAATTACCGAAACTACGACGCGTTTGAGTATACAATGAGCTTTTCGAGGTTGCTTTTGAGCACCCAGCGATGATAGATAATGCGTGAGCTTCTTGATATTTGTATCTTTGCACACGAGACACCGATCAAAGCGTCGTCAACTTGGGCTGAGACATAAACTAAGATGTCTGCTTTCCGAGAACAGGCGCGTCTGTATAATTTCTAACCACAAATTAGCACCGCGCAAGTGTTTCAAATAACGATTCATTATATACTGTGATAAATCGCTACCGTGCTTTTGCGGTTCTGAATAAAGCGCGATCTCCACACGCCGAGTGAGAGGATATATTTAACAAATTTAGTACCAGTTGTCGCAGGTCCGGGTCGAGGGACAGAGCGACGAAACGTTGTAGTGGACACTCCCGCCTAAACTTATTCAGGAAAGATGAACTCGCGACGAAAGTTCGGTGAATTATTCCTCTGATTTATTCTTCGGTACTTCTTTTTTTTTTCCTTACTTGTTCAAATCTCTTGCACGGTACAGCGTGTCGATTGTTTTAGTCGTGTTTAAAACTTTATAGTCTGTGAAAAAGAGAGAGAGAGAGAGAGAGAGAGAGAGAGAGAGAGAGAGAGAGAGAGAGAGAGAGAGAGAGAGAGAGAGAGAGAGAACCGTGTAGGATGAAACCCGATGGTACACATGATCCTTCCGTTTTACGCCCCGGAGGGTTGTAAAATCGTCACGAGGTTTTGCCTAGTTTTCAAGTTTTCCACGCGATCGAACAAAGCAGTGAAAGAGGCAGGGAAAAATGGGAAACTCCCTTCAGCGAGCTACCACCTCGTCGTAAAATACTATAAGCCCCGGCGAGCAGGCGGCAGGTAATACGTCTGTATTCCACGGCGTAAAACCAGCGTAAAACCGACGTAAAACGGAAAGCCCGTCCGGGTGAGTTCGAAATTCGGGTGGTGCGGGCGTTACAGAGTCGGACGAAAAATAAAACATGAACCCGCCATCCGTGCCCAAACCGACTGGCAGGCTGTTTGGCCCGCGATATTCCACGCTGGTTTATGATAACATTGCATCGTACATAAAAGGGTTAGTGGCTTTGTGCGTGCCAGATAAAAATTTTTTTACAAATTGGTTTGCGGCCGGCAGCCCGGATGCGCCAATCGTTCTCACTCACCGTACATTCCCTCAATTTCTATTCCGGGAATCGTTGCCAACAACTTTTCTATATACATGTATATGTGTATAAAGCGACTTAATTCATCCGCCACCTGATTCACCCAGAACCATATGGCGCGCAAAAAAAGTATTAGAAAGTTGGCTCCAACCAAGGAGCAGCCGAACGTGTCTCAAACGAACAAGTTCAGATCCATATTGCACGTGATCAAAGATCATAAACCGTGGCGAAGTCTACGAAATTGGTGACACGGATCAAATTTTTCGATAAAAAATAAAATATTTCGGAAGAATGGTTCGGGGTTGAACGAATTTCATCGTGTTCAGAGGATCGTCAAAATTTGTAAAAAGCTTCGAAATTTTAAGACGTGTGATAAAGTGACTGTCGTATAAGTACATTAAATAAGTTGAAAGGATAAAAACTTTAAAAAAAGAAATAGGCGTATTCAAATAGAACGAATGCAGGTATCGTAGATCGTTTCTAACGATCGTCGAAAGAGAGTCCTTCACCAAAAATTTATGGGATCAGACAGGAAGAGGAGCCCCAAGCATCGAGAGTAATTGACTAAAAATATCGTATCTCCCGGGTTTATCTCTGAGCGTGAAGAGTTGTTAATCATCGAGCTAATTTTCCGTTACATTTTTAGTCCAGATGGGAATCTCGATTAAAGCGTACATGCGTGCCTCCTGCCGTACATCGTTTCGTAACACGTAGCTATCACGCGGTTGGAGAAGTAAAGTGGCGAGCGATCAATATTTGGTTCGTATTTGAATCGAAGGTACGAGGAAACATCGTCAAGAACCAGCCAGTGCCTCGATGAAAACAAAGTGGCTGCAAGGAACAAAGGAAAACACGCGTCAACGCCCCGTAGGCGAGGAGGCGGTGGTCGGCAGGCAGTTTGGACAAGGGTACGATTAATAAACGTCAAGCACACCGTCTGACGAAATCCAGTGGATTATAAGAGGAACAGTTATTACGGAGGAGGAAACTGGCCAGGAATGCTGAGGACCGAATCCAGATCCCGAGCGGAGTCTGCAGCTGGGGCTTGTCCAATGGGGCGTCTCATTCCCACGGCTGATCCTACTTAACGAAATACAACCGCAAGGAAAGTTTGTCATCAGATTTATCCGCCGATGAAGAACCCCCCGTAATCCGTAAATGCCGGTCGTTGCGCGCATTAGGAGTAAATTACTCGGTAACATGTTGGCGAGTATTTAACTCGTACGAGAACGAAAAGCTCGGCACTGCGCCGAGCCGAGGCGAGGCGAGGCGAGGCGAGGCGTGTGCGAAGCCGGAGCGCAAAAAGCACCGAGATCCACCCCGCTAAGCCACGAAAGAGATTAAAAAAGAGAATGAAAAATGAAAAAACTGAGTACAACGGGGCAAAAAGGGAACGCGAGGCGGGGCGAGGAGAGGAAAAACCGAGTCGTGCGGGTCTACTGCCAAAACCCGCGACCCAGATACGGATCGACCCACCGCTGCTGCTCCTCCGACCGACCCGGAGGGAACTCGGAGGACGATAGGTTCGCCTCCTTCTGCCCTCGGCAGCGGCCTGCTCCATACGCTTCGATGCATCACCCCGCCTAAAGTGCACTTACAATTACAACCGCCGTATAGCGGTCTTCTTCGTTGTACGTTTGGGGTTATCAACCACCGGCAACGGGACGGCGCTTGCATCGGAGCAAAGAGAATAATAGCTGACTACTCGGTTCCGTTCTCTGTTCGTTCATGCAGGTTCCGTCATTCGCGGGGTTCCGTACGATGAAAGAAGATCAACAAGAACACACCGGTTCTCGAAGACAGTGAAATCCGCGGTACTCTAATCTCGGAAACCCTTCAAGTCAACCTCCGAGGATATTAAGCTGCAGTTGGTTTCCAATGTTGAAATCGAACGAACCAATTATGAGTTTGTCGATAAATTACTTCCGATTTCGGTGCCAATTACGAAACGTCTTTGGGCATGCCTGTTTCAACTCATTATGGTAAATTGTGACTCTTTTTAACAAGGGTTAAAATGTGGTGATTCGCGTCAGGTGTTCGAACGTATATGTCAATAATTTATACGCAGTTTTAATACAGACAAAAAAAATCCGAATCACGTCGACAAGATTTAGGCACTGCGTCGAATTCAGTAATTTATAATTCGATTTTCATTCAACGAACCGAAAAGCACCGTTAGATTTCCTCCAAGAAATTACAATAAATGCCTACTCTCTCCCAACCATTTTCTTCGATGAGAGCACAGGTGCACTTCGGCCATCGAATCGTGTTTCCCGAAACTTGATTTCGGGCCTGGAGGCGACGGTTCAACCTGTTTCACGGATCTAAGGACGCCAGTTTGTCTGGTGTAGAGAAGTCGCAGTTGGAATGTGTCGTCGGAATAACCGGACGTGAGGACTTCCGTGTAATTATTCAGGCGGTTGCGCAAGTGGCCAATGGCCAGTGGCCATGAGAAGAGGCAACAGACTTGGAGAATCTGTCCGTAGGCGAGAGAAATATATATTCAAACGCGAAAACCCGCAGGTTCGAAACTAATTTAATCTAAAGTTAACGTTAATCTGATGAATATAAATGAATTCAATGGCGGCCGACCCGCGCCTTGAGCCGAGGGCCGCTTGCGGATCGGAAGGTCAATGTTTCCGCGTCCTTCTCCCTTCGCCCCAATCCTTCACCCTTGAGTGCCGGCGCTAAAACATCACCGGGCTCAGCCGCGGCGGCCGTCTGGAGCAGGCGCTGCCCGTTCTTCTTTCAGGGGGATGCCCATAAATTAGACAGTGCTATTTCGGCACTCCGAACCCCTGAGCTTAGCCTGGAAAAAATAATTAAGCCCGCCTTTGAACCGGCTGATCGCAACGAGGTATCGAATTTTTGTCAATGACTTCTGAGCTGTACGGTCGGTGAACGGGAAAATAAGATAGGCTAGCTGGTTATTGCGGGCCGTATGTCAGTCTGGATTACGCAACGGGAAATCGAAGGAAGTTCGATATTTCGAATGCTCGTATAGAACGATAACGGATTTACGACTTGGAGATTACACCTTAATTAGGAAAGTTGCGTTTGGGGAATGAGCTCGTTAATCCAGGCCGGTAACCTCCCGCATTGACAAACAAGTGGTAGGCGATTAAGCGTTGTTACCACGGACAATCTGCTCGGAGAGCTTCGAAGTGGGATCAGTAAACTCCTCTGCCATGTTTGTCAGCTTTTCGCTGGTATCAACTCAACTTTTATGTCATCAGGTGTATCCGTCATACGGCCAGACGATAAAACCGGCACTACTGTTTACCTGGGTAACTGTACGTACGATGTTGACGTCACGTTGTGCATGCAGTCAATTATTCCTAGCGAACGCCAAAGTTGGCAACAAGACGTGAATTTCTTTTCCTGCACAGCATCGTGAAAATTGCAGAAAAAGCCTCGACGATTCCGAGGTATCTGAACTTCAATGAAAATGGTGATGAAATTCTCACATTGATTGAGCCATTCAACTGCAAAATTGGCGAGCTATAAGGCAGCGTGAAATCCAACGAATAGAAGTGTATCGTATATGTATAGATTGGGGAGGTGTGTAGTTTGAATGGGAATTGTTTGTGCGAAGTTTTCAGCTGTAGGCAATTAACTGCATTGTTACCGTAACCAGTGAGCGAAACAACGTGATCCGCGAACGCTCGAATTTGCAACCTGCGGAGTTTTGAAATTCAGATTTGGAGCCGTGACAGTTGAAATTGTGACAGCGATGGGATGAGAAGGCTTCGTTTCTTCGAACCACGAAATACAAAGTCGAAACACATCGGGGCTATCGCAATACGCCTGCTAATCACGGGCCTTGTGATTAAACGATAATACAAAAAGTGCAGAAGCTCGGGCAGGTTTGCAGAAAGCCACGAGTATATTCTTAACTTTACGCTTGAGAAGCTGAGCGCAAAGTGCTTACTTAACAATTTAACGCGGCTTGGGAAGTGGGAAAACTTCAAAGTATTAGCCAGTCAGCGTTCGGAGAGCGGCTCTGAGCACGGTTCCCTCCAACGACGACGACGTCGACGACCCCCTTCATCGTCTGGCGGTAACACTCTCTTAGTGCTCCCCCACGTACGTCCGAAACCTCACGTGCATCAAGGAAAGAGGAATATCGTTAATGGGTCAAGTCTCAAGCGATGCAATTCCAACGATTCAATGATGCCCCTTCCTGTATCCCTGGTTCAACGCACATTCTGTGGATTTGAAATAATGTTTTAGCAAACGATGGACGTTGAAAATGCGAGTAGCGGGCGGTAATAACGTCGGTGAAACGCGAATGACAATTACGCGGGCAACGACAACAAGGGCGGTGGTAAACTTAACCCTTACAAGTTAGTGGGACAATCCGTTTATGCATATTACTGATCCAAGGGTGACACGGAACGTGGGTTACATAGGACTTCATCTTTCATAAAAGGTACATATAACAGCATTATAACAAAGTTCAAGATTGCGTGCTGACCCCATCCTCGGCGAAGCTCCGACCCTCTAACACCTAACTAAATGCATTAACTCGCCGGAGTGTGCGGTCAGTGGAACAACGTGACTTGCGGAGGGGAGGGGGACAAATGGAGGCGAGACGAGAAGGCAAAGGGCTAAGCTGCAAGGTGAGATGAGATTTGGTCAAGCACCTAGAGACCGCCGAAGGAGAAGGAGACGTGGAGTTGGGTCAGAAATGAACCGACTGACACTGGGTCGGTAACAAAACCGACGAATGATTGTTCGGAAAATGACTCTTCGTGGTGGACAGGGACAGTAGTTGAGCGGAACGAAATTCTTCAAGAGGTTTTACTTAACATTCTGCGACGAGAGTACACCTGACTTCAAGTGCCTTCGCGTTACTTGACGCGACTTCGAGTGAAGGGAAACAACTTCTCGCCAGGAGTTTACACCTGACTTTCGAGGATGGTTGGGAGTTATTCAAGTTGGGCAGACAAGATTTGTCCGGAATTAATTACCACGATCGAAGTGCTTATACGAGCCTCGGGTATTGCCCGAGATGACGGCTTTATCTCGAGAGTTAAGATCCGGACTGAAAGGAATTGGTACTTTGTTTTCGGCCGTAATTCTCCGACGCTTTTTAGCCGATGCACATATGCCGTCGATATCGACTGAGAGAACCGGTATACGAGAGCATAAAATTTCGGAAAGATGGAGTTACGGCTAGAGAAGAAGGCCTCGGGGCATTCGAAACCCGAAGGCACACCGATCGGCATCGGAAATTTTGATTTATGGTACTATTTCCCGAGTCCATGGCTCATATATGGGAGGGTAGGAGTTCTTACCTTGACTTCCTGCCGCCACAAGTGGGTCAGTGACGCTCAAAGATGATGGATAAATATTGGTCGGTAAAGATCAAAGAACGTCCGAAACGAACAACGGAGAGCATTGGGAACGATTCCCATTTAAAAATTCATTTGACAGGAAATACAGAGAACATCGAGTCTCCTACTCCGTTCTAAAACCGAACAACTTCTGGTCTTCAGGGTCGACTTTTATTTATCCTCTCGTCCTTACGGTATCTTGATAGGAGACTGAAGGTGAAATATTCAGCTGTGACGTTTGAGGGCGTTAGGCACGCGGATATACGAAAAGATAAAGGATCACATTTTTCACGTCTAGATACATTTGTGTGCGGAGTCCCAAGGTTCCGAACTTTTCATGCCGAATGCGGCAGCAATTCCCCAACGTAGTAGATCGATCGAACGCAGCCGAAGGTCGGAAGGACTCGCGGTGTTGGTCCTGCAGGACGGCACGAACCGGGACTCTCTATCCTATCCCACGTTCCAAACTTGGCTCTCATCGACCATTCGATAACTACTTGTCCCTTTCCTCGCAGAAATGCGTCCCGGTATAACCGAGGGACACACATCCTGCATCCTGCACGTTTCGTCCTTACGGCCCGAGTTCAGGTCCCGTTTTACTCAACCGGAGTTTAACTCACCTTAAAGAAACTTTGACCGACCGAGATGCGGGCTTTCCTGTTACGCCGGGGAAGGAACCCCCCACCCCCTGGAGGCGAAAGTACTTAAACAGAATCATGGCCTGGTTTATACGGGGGTGCAACCCCTTCTTGCCCCGGAACTTCGTCTGAACGGTGACCCTCGACGTTGCCTGCATTTCATTGTTCAACCCCAAGCCCCAAGACGTATTTCCTCAAATACTTACTGCTCTTTTCCATGCAGTTGTGGAATTTTTGTTTTTTTACCTACTATGCAAGCCGGTAATCGATTGCTTTTTTCTCTTTTTATGAGAACAAATCTTTCGGTTATGCTTTAGGGGAAGGGTTGTGACCTCGATGGAGTTTATGAGGAAAGTTAACCACGGTCCCGAGAAATCATCCACCGGCAGTTCGAGAATTTCGACTAAAGATCGATTTTAAATTTCGTTAGGAGACAAGCGCTCTGTGTTTGCGCAGGAAATGATGCAAGGCGTGGAGACAGGGAGGGACGGGAAGAAAGCGGAAAGTCAGTGATTCGATTCCGACGCAACTTCCAGGCCATTGCCGAGGGGAACCGCTGGCTAAATACAGATAATCAAATCGATATTTCAATAGCAATCGATCGATTGATCAACGGCAGGCGTCTGGCCGCGTGGGGCGGCACCTCGTTCAACTGACCTAAATAAAACGGTGATCGAGTTCCGTTTGTTGTTATTATTTTATTCCGTTGGGTAAATTCGACGCTACGCTTTAGTCGCGTTCGTTTATTCGTTGATTTCAATTTCCGGTGCGCGGAACAAACTGACGATACATAAACTCGGACGGGAAATTTCCCGCAGCGGAAAAAACAGACCAAAGTTCAAGTCCTATGATTCGTGAAAATATTTCACCGTCATCGATTGCCACGGTCGTGGAAATTTTCGCGGTTCGTCGACTTCTAATTTGCGGATATGCCGAAGCATTATACACACGCGTGGTAAACACCCGTGAAGATTTTATCAGTCCCACGTGGAAAGCAGACTTTAACACCGGCTGAAATTTGTGCCAGGAAGAGAAAATTACCTCGCTTATACGTTTCCGTATCAAGAGACAACGCTGGGTTAGATAAGCTGTATAACAGATTTTCGCACGCAAACCGTTGCTTGCTACCAGTTTCCACGATGTTCATCCGGCACCATTCTGCTCACAGGAGCCACAAGACGACTCCGAGAATTTTCAAGGCCTAAAGAAGATTATTTCCATCCCTTCCCAGAATCCTAAACAATCATCCAACTTTCCGAGACGTGCTCTAATAAATAAATTTTCTCAGTTTTTTTTTCAGATAATCTTATTTTCATCCTTCCACTCCTTTATTTACAATTCTTGACAGGGATATTAAATTGTAACAAAAATATTTCGAAATCAGGGATCGCCGGAAGTTTACGAGAGCGGAAAGGCGAGCAAAGAATACCTTGAATTTTCGAGATTGTTGAATATTTCGTAAAATTGTTCCTCTTCGCCGATTCTTACCGGGTATTACGTAGCCCGGGGTAGAGAATTATTACCGATATATAGATTATACTTCGACCGATAAACGATCAAAGCTTGCGGCTTATAGCGCGTCGTTACGCGCACCTTGTGCCTAAAACGAGGGCTTTGCAAAGTTCGGGGCGATGTTCATGCGTGATTTGTCGGAGGTAAAAATATATTGGAAAAATTTAATCCGGTACGGTGAAAACAGCGCGATAATAATAATACACGTTTTCCCTGACTTTAACCGTGCGATCTTCCGAGGCGTTTTAACGCCTGCGGGATAATTAAGCAGTCCCGGCATAGCGACTGGCCGGTGATAAGGGTGTCGGAGGATGGCGCGAGGTGTGAAAAGAAAAACAAAAAAAAAAAAAAAACAAACAAACGAACGAAAAAGTTGCGCCGTGGGTTTCGGGGTGGTAAAAACAAAACAGAAGAAGAGAAACCACAAAAAATCCCTGAGCGGATTTACAAAAGTGAGGTAAAAAGAGCCGAGGAGTGGAAAGGGGAGGGTCTCGAAAGAAGGCGAAGAAAAGCGTAGGAAAACGGAAGACAACAGGAGGCGGCGTGCAGCCTCGAACGGAATCACGTGGCGGTGGGAGGAAGACTGCCGCGTGGCGTAATTACGTGTAAATACTTTTGTCACGTTTCGCCTCCTCCGCCCCCACCCGCAGACTGGGAATTATAAGGGGGTGGGGGGCGAACTTCTCGCGAATATTTAATAAGAGGATGAACCAAGGAGGAGAAGCGTACCCGGCACGGAGGAAACATTTTTCACCGTCCCACCCTCGTTTCGAAAACTCTTTCTACCTCCTTCCACGAGTCTCTTCTACCGAAGACTCGAGTCTTAGTTGAATAGCGATCGTGGAGGCACGCCTCGAGCCCTGTGCCGTGTACATTGTTCGTGACTTGGTGTCTTGCCAGTTCCATAGTAATCGTCCAAGGCAATGCCAACCGAGAACTACCGGACTCTTTATTAATGAGCTACCTAGCCGGCTGGCTATTTTCAGATATGATTTACAGTTTCCTTTATCATTTTTCCCGGCTTATTCATCCTTGTGCCAACTTCGATTTAACCTTCCTTTTATTCAAACTCTCGTATACGTGGAATCGGTCGTAATTCCTATCTGAGAAAACTACAAGCTTCAACAATATATAGTGCATAACATGAGGGGGTGAGAATGGAAGTGGTGTAAATCATTCAGGACCTTGGTAATCGGGTCTGATTTCAATATAAACTTGATATTCTAGCAGCAGTAATTTTGAACAATTGCAATTGTTAAGACATGGAATAAGATAAAATAATACAATTTTCCTGACGCCGGAATTGCTAGTAATCAGAAAATTAGGTCAAACTGAGTTACACCAGTTTCGTTCCAAACCTCTGATATTATACACCAGACAGATGCTAGAACAACGAAAGTGGCTCTCCTGAAATGATAAGAAACTCAGTTCTCGTCACAAATTAAATTACGTACGAACTTGATGTATCTGTTGGAAATTTCTCTCAATTGCTGCGGAAGTTGGTCGAAGTATATCAGCGCTTCTGTTTATCCAGCAGCGTTTGTACCTCGTGGAATGATATGTGAAACTTCTGCCAATGCCGGGAAGAATAGACACTGTTCAATTGTGAAATAATACACAGGAAGGAACAGCGACGAAATCCAAGTGAGATCGTCTTTCTTGAGTCGAGGTTATTACGCTCGATTGTGCTTATTCTTCACCTGGCAACGAGTTATGACTGCCAATTAAGCTCGAGGTGTAGGTATTTCAAAGTCGAGAGTACATTAGGAGAGACAACCGTCGTTTTGCGTTCCTTTTTTCGGCATTTCGCTGGAAGAGAATGACGAAATTAATGCCTTGATGAAGCCTTGATGAAATTAATGCATTACGGGTTGAATTTTCCCCGTGATTTTCCTTTCAAAACGGCGAGCGTGCGACAGCGAGATATGCCGGAGTCGAGGAACGAGACCTGATCCTTTAAAACGTTTCCCTCCCAGGGCGGGATGAACTCTCAACACATATCGAACAATGTCCGACCATCATCGCTATACGCGTAGGTGCCAGTCAAATTCTGCCATCGTGACTGTGGCATCAATTTCTTCCAGAGCTACTCGAAACAAATTTGTTTCAATCAGAGGCGTCGAAACTTTTCCCAGCAACTTTAAACAAGGATCAACCGGTGAATGAACACGAACAAATTTAATCAATGAATGTTGAGTAATGAATGAATGAAAGGGGAATATTGCACAGACATATCATTCATAGAGGTTTAAAAATACGGACCAGGTGTTTGCCCGATTGCGAAAGGCGAGGATTTAAAGTTAATAAGAAAGTTCGGTACTTCTAATAACGCCAGTGTGCATGTTTCAGATGCGGAGAAAAAAAGAGAATTATCGCGTAGGAAGAAGCTTAAGAATTAAATGCCCCAAGTCGAGGGAAGCCACCTAAATTTGATCCGCCGATCGGTGTTTCAGGAGAGACTGAAACTCTGTTTCAACAGTTGAGGAACTCGCGAGTTATTACAGAATTGTCTCAACAATTACGCCGCGAATATCCTGCATGCGAATTTGATGTAAATAATTTAATAAAACCAGAAACAACCCCTAAAATGGGATGAAAAGGAATGGATTATCAACATTGTTTTAGAGAATGTTCTCGAATGACATTCATATGAATATTTATTTTGAGACATTACGACTTTAGACCGAGAACAGGTACAACCCCCAATACTATCTATATGCACCCTAAGGAGGGTGAAAACTGCCCCGATGTATTGAATTTTGTAAATCTAATGGGGATTCTGATATCTCTGTTTGTCAACCAATGAATTCCAAGCGTTCTTAGTAAACGTTTGTTATCAAATTTCTCCGTTAACGAATTGCATTCATGAGAATACGTTTTTTTTTCTTTCTGCATACTTTCATTTATAACAATAAAGAATTACAGATTCACAAAAGATCCTAATAATTCCACGGTTTAATTTTTGTCTACATGACAGTGCGAAAAACATCAGGATTTTGCATGGAATATAAAAGCAATGACAAAAGGGGGAAAAAAAGGGTACCACTACAGTGACTGAAAGGGTTAAAAACGTTTTATGACAATACACCGCTTATAACGATTCTTCAAGCTGTGCGGAAATTGTTTCAATTAATTTCAACACATTAGTAAAATCACAAGAGTGACCTAATTTCCTACTAACGAGTTTTCTTGGTCGTCAAGTCGACTGCCTGCCGCCAGACTACGATCCTCTGAAAATCTTCCAGCCCGTCTTTACGAAATTATATTAAATTCAATCCAGCCTCCCGCACCGCTCGACTCGAGTGTTTCTCAAGCCTCGGCCGTTGTAGTCGAGTAAAGGAAAGGAGTGGAAAAAAAAACGGTAAGGATAGTCTGTATTAGGAGCAAACCCTTCGTCCACGTCTTAATGATTCGTGAAAATATTTGTTCGCGATTTTATCCGACTAAGTATAACGGCGTTGATTCAAAAGTTTAAAACTGAATAAGTGGTGTAAGTGAGTATAAAATAAAGGCGTAAGATTACTATAGTTTATTCCCCAATAAAATTATTTATCACAACTATAAAATTAGGCATATCGATGTAGCCACTTTTTCTCTCCCGGGGTACAAGGAGTGGCATACGAGGCCAACGAACGAGCGATAGAAAAATCAGTAATGATAAGTCGATCGTAAATAGCGAGCTAATTCAACAATTGCCACCCACGGCGATAATCCGGGGGTTCTAAGCCGGTCTCTGATTGGTCAATTTACTTAAGTAAGCGATAGTATTGGTCAGCTTTGGCGCTTATCTCCCGGCTATGAAGGCCCAGGGCGCCAAGAATTACAGTGATTAGTATGGTTGAGGGCCGTTGCGGTACAAAATCGTGGGTGTCCCGCCCGCGGCCTGAGTTTAAATCAGTCTCAGTCATTCTCAGCTGTCGGACGAACGAATCAAGGTAGGTACGGGCTCTCGCCCTTGCCCTAGCGAAATTGAAAAATTCCTTCCAGGCCGCGAGGATGTAGTGAAAAACGACAGGATGAACCCCGAATTCCTCTCCAAACTTCACGTACAATATTGCACGAATAGCGTATAGTTTCTCGGAATTAAATTCAGGAATTAAAAAGAACAATTATAATAAGTAACAATTTTCCAAGTACCTTTGTAGAGCCACTAATTGTAGTTGAAACGATTACCGACGAGAGAGACAAGACGGAGAAATTGTATTTGTGTAATACGTGCGGGAGTTTATTTGAATCTAATCTTAATCGCAAATGTAAATGTAGCGACATCACCTTAATCTCTCCGAGGTTCGGTTAGGCGCAAATCAGTGAGGGATTACTCATAATGGATTGTAGATGATTTATTCTGGATATCGTAGGTGCGGAGAAATTATGGAGATGTTTGATTGACGTGTCAGAATTGACATGATCAGAAAATGACGATCATTACTCCGTATCGTAAAGCTACGTAATTTTCTATTACACACGTAAGCTCAATAAGCGTCACGTAACGATTCGTATCAGCCCCTTAATGATCATTACGTTATCATCGGTTGGATCACGATAGCTTCTTCAATTCCAACATCCCTCGATACCGGAATTGTGTACGAAGCGTATGACGTATACGCCGCACAAATTATACCGACAAAAAGTTCGAGCCGTCGATTACGAGGCCTGGAGCGAAGCTCGCAAGGAGATGCTTCTTAATTTTAATCAATTAAAGAGGCTCGTAAATCTCCCTCTCTCTCTCTCTCTCTCTCTGTCTTTCTCTCTTTCGTATTCTCTTTTCTCTTTTCTCTTTTCTCTCTTTCTCTCGAGCGCAATAATTATCGTTTCAAGATTACAGCTGGACAACGGGCCGATAGCCGGGAGAGTAAACGCTCCTAGGCAATAAACCACGGCCAACCCTGAGAGACTTATCCGGGCCTCACTGGAGGAGCCCGTTTCTGTGCCCACGTCTCGCGAAGTAAACTGTATCGTTCGAACGTTCTTGTTACTCATTCGGAACGGAGCGCAAAGGGCAGGCCGTACCGGCGTATCGTAATTGCGACGGCGGATGTATCCGCAGGTAACCAGCCAGCTTCACCCTGGTTATATTCCCTGCTATAAAATCCAATCAGGAAGTGATACGGTGGCAGAAATCAACGGCGGTACTCCAGGGAGCACGATTCCCAGGGGAATATTGTATACATCCTATCGTCGCAGGAATACCGCGAACACGGGGTTCAGGGATTATCGCAAAAGCTATAATTAAGAATTTTTTTACTCGTGTATATATACGTACCTAATATACGACGCTTATAAATATTGATAGCGGAAGTTTTCGACGACTCGAGCCAAAAACCGGAATGAGATATATATTTTGATGTATAGGTGCTTATTTACCCGGAGGGTTGAAGGTCTGATAAATTCACCCTTAAGGGCCACTCCTCAAATTTATTTCAACCCTCGAGATAAGGGGCCGGAATAATGTAGCCTCAGAATTGCTTTTGTATTGAAATACAACCGTGCTTCGTAGGCAGACGTACGAAAGGATAGAAAGAGGGGATATGGAAACCCCTTCCGTTTTCCGTTCCGCTGCACTCGATCATGCACCGCGCGGTGCGAGAATAGCGCATGTTTCGTATTTTTCTCGCAATATCGAAGTTACCGTTCGATTTATGTGGAAGGATTGGGTAAACAAAAAGGACGTCCTCTTCAAGGAGTCAAGAACGTTCGACTCTTCACGGAACCGTAAACGCGGGTAGTTCGAGCGGAACGGATTTTTTTTTTATAGTTTCTTAAAAGCTGTTGAAAGACAGAGAATCCCTCGTAAAAAGAGAACGGCGGGGAGAAAAAAAAAACAGAACTGAATACGAGAAATACCTACTCTGAACCGGCACTTGGCGATATACGTACAGAGAGATATACACACACATGCGTATATGTATGCATAAGTATATATATTGTGTAACGCTGCTGCTACGAGTTTACAAATTTTTACGACTTCCATGAATCTTCTCCGACCGATTTATATTTATTTAGCGCTTGACGCAAAACAGATCTTTTTTGGCGCTAAACCCTCGCGTGGAAAAAAGACGAGGGTCTGTGAGTCGGTCTTTCGGCGGAACGATTACAAGTCCGCTCGACACAGCTTAGTAGTAGTATATTTATTGCAAAAACAAATAAACGCCGACTGATTTATTTCCTGGATGATGGTCAGGGACAAAGCAAGGCCTCTCAATCCTCGGAAGGTTACGGAAGGAAAGAAAAAAAAACATGGCAGAATGCACGACTGTATCGACAATATGCGTCACGCCGAAACGTGAATTTAGCTATAATTTGACAGCTATAATTGCCGGTTCGCAACGTTCGATGAGTAGTTCCTGTCAAAATTCGTGTAACGATGTGAAAGGAATTGGAAGGCTGCACGCACATGACATGCGGGACAACCGGTACCGAAAATGTCCAGTATCCGACTCTCGAAGAAGAACTTTTCGGTCGGAATTTAGGCGTGAGAAATACCCGTTCGTTTTAGACGTATTCTCGGTGTGCGTCAATTAGAATAAACGGTTCCCAATTCCATAGTACCTTCATTACTAGCGCGTGTGAATTGCCCGTGATGAAACGGGCGAGATATTACGAGGAAGAAGCAATTCCCTCGGGAGATAAGGTCGAGGAACGAATGTCGGCCGGTTGAGAACCCTCGACTTAATTGAAGGCATTTAGCATAATGGCTGTGTTGCTCGAACTCTGAATGAAACTTCTTTCCCGTTCTCGTTGTAACCAATTCCGCTTAACAACACCCGCCTTTTATGACATCTAGCAGATTATTTATCCTCTCCGTACCTCGCAGCTAACAATTTTAGAAGTGTTAACGTTGCACGTCCGTTCTTTGGAAAGGCTCAGATGGATGGAAATTCGTCATGTGATTTTAAAAGAAGCACACTGATCACTTGACAACTATGTGGTACAAATTGAGGGAAAGTTTGAAAATCGTGAAGATCAATAACAAGTACATCCAGTGTTGGTACAGCGTTGAGAAATTTGAATTATCAACACCGCTTCGTGTGAGAATCGAGGATTTTCATTTGTAGAAGTACGAGCGCTGTGCCAGAGGCGAATCGACATCCAAGGGAAAAAGTTCCTTCTCTCTTTGACGTGCGTATGCACGTATGTATCGGAGTTGAAGAGAGCTGTGATTAATGCTCGACCACGGATCGTCTACAGCCGCAGCGGATTTGCGAGCGTCGACGTGAAACCGAAACTCGAATGTGTCAAGATGGGTAATTAACAGCTCCCACCAACGCATGGTCACCGAATGGTAATTCCTTGGGCAATTTGAACGTCGATGTTAATTTACGATGGTGAATTTTCACGGTTCCCGTTGTCGCGTGTCACGCACACAACAAAGACGGCACGTGTCACGCGTCGTCGTGCGTGTGGCGCGACGTTAAAAAATGACTCTACCATTCGCCGGGAAGTGTCGTTCCCATTAAGGGCATCATCGTCGTCGTCAACTCAGGAATTACGAACAGCTCTGACGGACTACCGACAACGTCGTCGACGTTCTTCAGACGCTTCTGTAGCGTACAGCTTGGCAAACAAATCGAGGCAGCTGTCACCCGGGCTCATGAACAGGCCTGCCTGAAGCAGAGACATCTTCTCATCCGCATAGAATCTTAAATTGAATTCAAGCCTCGCCGGGCTCGCCGGCTTCCGTTGCGCCAGGGTTGCGTGATGAGTGTCGACGCAGTCCACTCGAAGCGTCAGGAAATGCATTCTTCAATTAATAATTCTAGTGGACCGACCTAACGACGAACGGAGGAAAGCTTCTCCTCACGAAGGACAAGCCAAACATCCGACGGACCAACGAGCCGGACTTTTTGACTCGGAGAAAGTTTAGGCCTAGATGAAATCTCGTTAAAATGACTATACCTACCTATTTGCCTTTTTTCAATACTCGCGTCTTCACACTTGTGTCGTACTTGGACGTTGAGGGCCCTCCTGGACTGCACTGCACGTGCGTAGGTACGGGTAGGTAATCCGTTCATTTTCTTCCTCCTTTTTCCTTCCTGCTTACGCGTCGTTTTAGTCTTCTCTCGATTTTAATTGAACAGCAATAAAACCCCCTTAGCGGAACCACACCCAATTTCATCACACCGTAGCATCCGAAGAGCATTAATTACTAGTACTACTTAATTAAGATAAAACTTCCGAACGTGTCGAGGCTTTTGAGACGTACCGAATACCCTCATGCTTCATAGGCATGCATCCGAGAGTCCGTTCAACCATTTGGGATCTTGTCAAAACTGAACACTTTGAAATCCAAATGGTCTTTCAAATAATATCGGGACTCGACCGACTTTTTCATCAACTATTCGGAATTCTCGAGCCTACGTCAAGTGTTGAATTTTAGAAACTGCATATTGGAATGGGTCATTTTTTCTTGACGATGACATAACTTGACCCTGACCGGTAAACCTCCACGTTTTGAAGAAACTTTGACACAGCTACTGCGCGAAAAATAGTTTTGCCAACTTTCGCTCAAACAGGACTGTAGTTTAAGATCCTACATAGAATGTTCCTGTTACGATACCGAGAACCTCTAAAAAATTGTAGTCATTGCGGGCAGCGTGTTAAGGCCCTTGTAACGAGCACAAGGTTAGGTAATAACTCGAAGAATCTTCGGGCCGGGATTTTCCCGGACTCGCGAAGCGCCATATCGCGTAACGGTCACGTCTGGTATATCCACAAGGAGAGAGAGTGCAGGTCAAAAAATAAAGCCTAGATGATCGTGGAGGCCTGGGAAGGTTGAAATTCGAGATTTCGAGTGAATACTCGTAGCTGCTACTTTCGAGTTTCTTTGCGGACGGAGCATGCTGCTCAAGGATCGAAATTCCAACCGTCGTGATTGTGTCCAGCGAGTGCAGAGAACCCGTGAGCATCGATCTGGTTTTCACGTGAATTAGGCGACGAGGGACCGTTTTAATACCCTCCTTTAGATGTACGGCTGTGTTGCGAGAGGGTGTGAAATTTGGTAATGAGAATTTCCCACACGCTGCGAGATATATTCAGTCACGCTGGGCGTGATCGAATCGAATCTGTCAAAGAGAGTAGAAAGAGACGGAGCTAAAAGAAAAAGAGAACAGCGGAAAAAAGCTCTCAAAGATATTTGCACGAATTCCAGAAGATGTCTGCGTGCCACGAAGGGAAACGCCCGAGGGCTTTCGCAGAGTTTCAGAACGTACGGTCGCGCCGATATAACACGTCCAACTCACGCCTGCATGCGAATTCTGCACTCTGAAACAAGTCGGGCGCCGAGTATGAGGCCCCAGAGATTACTGATACACTGCACCGGGTGCAGGCACAAAAAGCAGTTCTCGCACACAAGAAAAGATGAGAGCCACAGTCCCCGGAGGCTGGACAATTTCAACAGCGCAAAACTGGCTCGCGCCTTACTTTGACTCCAGACTCACTGGGAGTTACATGAATATAGTAATAAAATAAACAGCCCTCGAATCTTAATCGCCGATTCAGTCGACGCTTCTATCCCACGTGCAGATTTAACGCATGTGCGCACTATTATGACTGTGTATTCATAAACATTTGATCGAACTCTATTCCAGAGTGGAGTTTAGCAAGTTTAAGACTTTGGAATGCTTTCAACGTCAATTGATGGGTGCAGATGTCTGGTTGCAAACCTCGTCTGCATCTCACTGTTCATTTTATCACGCGTTTAAAGCGGGCGGTAGTGAATTTTACTTCGGAAAAGGATTCGAAACCACCGTTCTTCATTTCATAGTTTCTCAACGTGTCTGTAACATTGCAGTTATTGTCGAATGTGGTTCGATTCGGAGTATTGGCGATTGGCAAATGTGAATGCAGCAGGATTTGTTCATTCACTTTGCCCAGTAAACGTGACTTTGATCTTCCTCTGCCGTAACGTGTGCAAATATATTCCGTACGTTCCAAGGACCTAAACTGGATTCCTCCATGAACGTCTCTGAAGCCGCGTGCGGTATAGAAGCGAGGGAGCATTATGTACCTAGGCACAGAAATGAATGAGAAAACAAAAAATCAGCCTATTCACAAGTTCCCTCTAAAGGGTTTCGTGCGCTGCACAGGCCGGTTGAAATATACAGCTAGCTTTTACGATGATCTTCCTAATAGAATACAGAGAGGCAGGTATAATATGGATCGGTGAGGTGCTTAGTTAGGTTACGAGTTTTTGGGTCACCGATCCATACAAAACGTAAATTTCAATCGCACCGGACGATTCGGTTTTATGATTTCCAGCTCGTATCTTTCTCTATCGTTCGTTCACATGGATAATTAGTTTCCGTTGCATATAACTTACAAAGAGGCCGTCTTTCGACCGTTTTACAACGTTTCAAATAATTTTTCAATGTTATTCCCAAACCTAGTTTACGACTGTTCTTCAAAATGTTTGCTCCACGAGTATTTCTGCGAGTGGCTCATAACGTTCTTGGACACGTTCAATTATCCAGATCAGACAACGATGAGTGCCGCCACAGTAAATGATCGTTAATGTTACATGTGAGAACGTTGATTGAAAACTACTGTTATTAACCCAATCTGATCTTCGCCGGCTTGATCACAAAGAGCAACGCGAGTGAAAGGGTCAGCGTTTCGTGGTGTCAGTTGGCGCAGTGATCAAACGGGACGTAGCGCTGCCTAAAAGGGAATCGTCGCCGTGGCGTCCCGCCGTGGGAAGCAAGGATCGGGGATCTAGAATCCTGGTAAAATGGACGCGTTGCATCTGGTTTATCTGTTTCTGGGAACAAGTTTACCCGAAGAATAATACGAAAAGTCAACTGAAACAGCAGGGAGCCGGTGTAGACGTCTCAATCATTCCTTTACCTGCGTATTTTTAACCCATTCGTTCATTCCGTCTTACGTCTGGTCCCTCTGTAACATACCGCCGGATCTTGACTTTACAATCGGTCCCTCGTTCATTTCCAGCTTCCATTCTTCGATTCTTATCGCGATGTCCCGAAAAAAGGGGGTAAACACAGATACCGTAACCGTTGATCCAACACATGTAACATATGCCGCAACGAAGATACCGCCGTAAACTCGTTTTACACCGTGTTGGAGGATTTACCGCAGATATTATTCAACCCACTCTATAGATGGGCCCGTGAATTTCCAATTTCCTCTTTGTTCTTTGGCTAGCGATTCAACCAAACGTGCGAAGCGTTCACAGAGTCCCGAGATACGCGGTTGGGAAACGGGGAAAAACAGCCGCGATAATGTAGGGTAATCAGCAGGAAGGGCTATCGCGAGTTTCCGGTGGATCGGCGTCCAGAAAGCGAAGATCGGAAAACAAAGCCTTTTTTACCGTTGTTGGTTTTTTTTATTTTTGTTCACGTTTTTCCTTTTTCTTTCCTCGGCTTGTACTTGTTTTCATTTTTTTTTCTTTCATCTTTTTTTTTTTGTTCTTCTTATTTTCATCTTCATACAGGCTCGTTTCCACCGCGGCGGGGAGTCCTCCGCATGTTATATTATATACACCGACAAAAACGCGACATGAAGGAACTCCGAGAGTCAATGACGGGCATAAAATTAAAATTATAGTCGGTAAGTGTGGAGGCATGCCTTCGGTGAATGTTCCAGTTGCTTCAACACATGCACGAGATGAAATATCTGAGTGTTTGTCTGTTCGTTATTAGTAAACTTTGCTTCGGTCGGCGTGATCTGCGAGTCACGTTACTGTTTTTGAATTTCAAGTGACGAAATTCAGCAAAACATTCTGTTTCCCAAATTGATAGGAATACGTGCAAGGATCATGTCACAATCACAAATCATAGTTAGTCAAAGTTTAACGAGACATTTATATTATACTTAGAATTGGTGATTTCAAAGCGGACAAATTGACAAATTTTTGTGTGCACAGTGCTTTTTTACTCTAGCGCAAGGAGAAAAAAGAAACTTTCAAAACAATAAGTAAATTCCTTGAAATTTTTCCAAGTTGTAAACGGCATGCGGAAGTACCGATTTTGACCGATTCTGCATTTACCAATTATGTAAGACCGTGGCTCTTCCAAGGAGTTGAAGAATCGAATTTAAACGATAATTTCAGACGTACGAAGTGGAACTTAGAGACACGATTTATTCTCGTCAAATCAATTCCATATCGTTGATCGGCTGGTTTACGTCATTCAATTCCACAAGTCTCGAGAGTAGTGGGATGGATTTAAAGATACTACTAGCGGCTCGCTTTATCCTACAAATGAAATTCTACGTGCAGTAAAGAATACTTGCCCATTTATGTCCTACGTGCAGAGCGAAGTTAGGTACCTACGAAGACCGAGCCACCGTGAAGCTCTAACCGTAATAGACACTCTTACTTAGAAATGGTATACAGACAGGCCCCTATAACTTGTGCATTTAATGCGGTCGCCGTTTGAAGGAGTCTCACTCTCTTCTTGAAACCTTCGAATCGTAAACTCATTTGTTTGAAAGGAGAACCCGCCAGAGCTGAGTGCGTTGGCACTAAACATTTTAGGAGCAATTTCGTCTAACGTAACCCAATTACTTCAAGCCTAGGTGTTTACCGTCAGAAGTGATCTTTTTTTATCTGAAAATCTTTTTACGCATGAATAAATTGAAGGGGAATAATTTCTTCATTAAATTCTGAGCAACGGTTTGGAGCCTGCGCATATTTCCAGAGGTATTCGACCAACGCACCCCTTTCCGATAGACGACCATTAGTATTCAAGCGGCGTCGGATGTCCCGGAGACTGGACATTGTTTATAAATATCAGATACGAGTGCACCATACCTATCGACAAGAACGCGTAGGTACCTATCGTGTGGATAATGTTTACGATCTCTGGTACGATAGGAAACCGTCGAGCCGTTCACGTGCTCGCTGTTATATCATCCGACTCACACTCGAACTGCAGTAATGAGGATCGTTAAAACTGCACTGTCGATCCAGGACGGCGCCTCAACGACGATCGACGCGAATAAAACGCGCGACTGCAACTTCAAACGCCGTGTTACGTCCGTGGGTAGAGTTTACTCCTGAGCGGAAGGAGTAACCTGGTTGGCTTCGCTTTTACGTTACAGGTCAACCGGAAATCAGGATGGGATTGAATAAACTGGAGTGTGTTGATATGTCGTTTATAAGTTTATTCCGTAGAACATGAGATAGCGGTCGGAATGAGTTGTGTGTTGCGAAAAGATATATATGAAGGCGAGATGTGGAATTGTCGAGTGTCAGAATAGGAGTGTCCCTCGAGACGTGAAACGGACGGGTGCAGAAAAGGTGTCACAAAGCTAGGAGTAGGGAATGGAATTTGAAGAGTAAGCGTGATAGTGAATAGCGTGAGACTACGTAGAGATAAGAGGACAGGACAGAACTGTGGGAGAGTTAGCGAGTAGGAAAAATAGAAAGAAGTGGTATGTTGGACGTAACACCCCCCCCGTCAGAGGGAGCAAGAAGGTGGAAATGTGAAACATGATTTGTGCTTAAAATTAGTTTTACAATTATTCTTATTATAGGTAGTGTATGGTTTATATTCTGGATTACGTATGAGCGTAAGGCATATAGTTATAATACTATGGTTACATAATGTTGTTTAAAGCTAGGCGCCTAGGGTTAATGCGCATGGAAGCGGGTTAGTACACTTAAGCCTAAACAACAATGATTTTTTTTTTTTTTTTTTGTTTTTTTTTTGATATGTCGAGATACAGAGTTTGACCTATTTGTACAATGATATCGGTTATGAGTGTAGATATATTTTGGGCTAATTTTAAACTAAGGGTATAAGATCGTCACTACAATTATTTTAGTGCAGTAGTGTACACAAGTATTTATTTTATTTATGTCTGTTTGACAGCGCAACAGCAGAACTTGATAGCAATATAGTAATTGCCTATTTGTAATAAGGTTTTCGTAAGGTGGGTGGGTTTAAAGGAAGCGGAGGTGGTGTGTGATGAACTGCATGATGGGTTTCTACTTCGTTGGGAATGGGTAGGACAGAAGAAGTAGGTGGGTGAATAATATTCAGCTCGATTGGATTGTCATACCCTGTTTGTATGGCTCTAAATGTCTGGTTCGTCTTTTTTGTTTTGCAATGTGTGCACAGAGTAATGACCTTGCCGAGGCATGAGTGACGGTAGAATAAGTATAGGGTTGCGAGAGATAGCAAACCAACACCGCTGTAGGTAAGAGTGTCTTTGATGTGCAACATATAGCGCTGTGTGCGGTGGTGTGTGCTGATATCAGTAGCTTGTTTTGCGATATCCTGCAGCGATAGTCCGGTATTGGCCAAGGCATGTACATCTATGTGCGAGGTTTTGTGGAGTGGGGGGATTGCAATTAAGGATAAGTCGGTGGAAATATTAAAATCAAGACTGAGGGATACTTGACTTAGATCCAAGGTAACTTTGGGGACGTAGGAGAGAGTCTCGGTAGATTGTGAGCGTTTCGAAGTTTTGAGAGTGACCTCAGAAGTACTAGCCGTACATAGGTCGTCTAGGGTGATAATGCCTGAACCGGAAAGTGTGACCCGAGAGGTCTGGTCATTTGGGCAGAGAGTATGAAGAGTCTCAGGAGTGGAAGCTGAGAAAATCCAAGAATTAGATGTTGATAATTCCGTCCAGTAGGTTCCATCGAATGCGGTCAATCTGATATCACATTGTTTTGAAATTTTTCTGGACGGGTTCAGAAAAAGGTCTACCTCGCAGAGTTTGTGAGTCGATGGTCGGAAAAGCGGTTGTGTCAACTTACATATGAATTTTCCTAAGGATAAAATGCATTTACTAAATTTGGATTCCGAGATTTGAAAGTACGACGCTCGGTTAAGTGCTATAGCTATGTAGTCGCTGCCAGGTTGAATGTAAGCGAATTTGTTATTTGCAGAGTCGTATGTCTGTCTAACGGGGACGGGAAGCAGTCGGTACAGGTCAAAAACCTCGGAGTTGAGCAACGGAATAGATATCACATAAAGCAGTCTGGGTTCGTAATACGCTATGTCGATTTTAGAGATTCGAATCAGTTCTTCAGCGTAATTTGGATCCATTGGAATAGGAAACTCTATTTGTGGTCTGAGTGACTGGATATGTTTAAGACTGGAAATAATCTGTTGTGGTGATAGAATTTTAGGGTGGACGATACCTTTTTGAGCGAAGAGGATAGCGTTTACTAAGCTGGACAGGTCAAGTTCATACTCGTTCAAGTGTCGGTCCAGGTCAATTAGTCGGTTAAGTAAAGTCGTTCTGAAGGTATTGTTGGCGATTAAGGCTTTTGAAATAGCTGCATCAGTCGAGAGGGCCGTGAGTAATTTATGTTGTTCGCGGTCGTGGCTTATCATGCTGTCGATTTCTTTCCCGTAGACGCCCAACGTTGACTGTACGATATTTGTCTGTTTGTTAAGCAGGGATGCTAAGTGTCTACTGTCGTTGTACAAGTTGTCAATTTGTTGGTTAAAATATTCTCCGTCTTTTACGTCTAGCGTGCCGAATAAGGATTTTGATACGCTACCAATGAAATTAATCGCGCCTCGTGTTCCGCGATGGTGGGCTAATTTAGCAAGTTCGGAGTGAGTGGATTCGCCTGTGCGATGGCCAACTAAATATTCTATTCGGTTTTGGTATAGTTTCATGGTTTTTATTCTATCAGCCAACATTTGAATATGGTCGCCGGTGTAACAGTAGTTTTTGGCGACAGAGCATTTACCTTCTATTATGGTTAAGAAATCTGATGCTTGGTCAAGTCGGTCGAATAAATATTGGAGGTCTATGTAGTTCAGCAAAGTCCATTCTTTGTTATATGTACGTAGGTCTTGCAATTGTTCGAAGAAGATTCCCGGGTTCTGATTCAGTTGCTTAATCGTGACGTTAGTCGAATCGTCTGTCGTGCTGTCGAGAGCACTGCACCTGCAACGATATGCAAGAGTATGAGACGTAATGTAACGCGATCGCAGGCAATATGGTAGCATGCTATTGTCGGTTGTACTGTAGTAGCTATTGAAGGGGTTAATGTGGGATTTTACTATGTATGTGCGATTTTCAGTTTATTGAGATGAACTATTTTAGTTTTGTTTAGCGTGAGGTATATTTCGGCGTTAACGTCATCTATTATTCGTTTGATTACATACGGGCCTTTATAATGATCTTGGAATTTTGACCTTGTTTCGTTCAATAGGTAGACAGTTTGTCCTACTTCAAATCGTTGTGGGTTAATTGTTCTGTCGTAGTGTTCCTTACTTTTCTGTTTAGCTTGTTTCAGGTTCAACGCGGCGCGTTTACGGATGTCTGTGAGATTCGCTATTAGATCGAGGAGGAATGTATCGTATGTATGCGTGGATGTGTTGCTTAGTATCGCGTCTGTCGGTAGTTTAGCTTCCGAGCCGAAGATCAGCTGGTGAGGTGAATAATGTGTACTGTCGTGTTTTGCTGTATTATAGCAGAAAATGGCGAAACGTATGAATTCATCCCAATCTTTACCTTCGTTGGTGTAATGTTTGATGTATTCGGTAATTACGAGGTGACTTCTTTCTAATGAGCCGTTTGATTGCGGTCTATAGGCGGTTGTTCGTAGTTGTTTAATTTTGAAGAGTTTACAAAGTTGTTTGATGACTGTGCTCATAAAATTCTGTCCTTGGTCTGTAAGTATTGCTCGAGGAGCACCGTAACGTGTAATGTATTCTTTTGCGAATGCTGCGCCTATAGTTTTGGCGGTGGCATCAGGTAAAGGGATGGCGTCCAGGAATTTTGTCAAATTGCATTGTATTGTCAAGAGATATTTGTTGTTCGATTTAGTAAGGGGTAGAGGTCCAACAATATCTAATGCCACTTTGTCAAAGGCCTCTGCGGGCGTGTCAGTGATTGCCATGGGTAATTTTGTTTTGATCCTGACTAGTTTTTTCCTCTGGCAACTGCCGCAAGATCTGATGATATTTTGAATTTGCTTTTTCATATTTGGCCAAAAATATTTTTCTCTTATTTTATTGAAAATTTTTGTAACGCCTTGGTGTCCTCCGATCAGTGACTCGTGGTACTCTTTGATCATGTCTTCGCGTAATCGTTCGTCTGGTATAATTGTAGTATTTCTACAAAGTGTTACTCGAATGTCTGAATCCGCAAAAATGTGATAAATCAGTTTTTTAAAGATAGATCGTAGAATATCATCAACTCCTGGTCCTGACATGGGGAATGATATGGACCGAATGTCTAGTCCGGACAAGATAATCCTCAAGTTAACTAACGTGTAGAAAATGTCGTCAAGTCTGCCCGGGTCTGATTGACGTGGTTTCACTACGAGGGTAAATATGTATTTGTTGTTTTTCAACCGAGTTTTAATTACGTCGGATATTTCTGGATTCTGGTTTTGAAAGGATTCCATGCTTACTAGATTTCCGTCTATCAACTGTTTTTCTAGTCCTTCTGTCCAACCACAATTAGCTGATACGAAATGAGCGTAATTGTCGCACAACATGAGAAGTCCGTCATTAGTTTCGGTTACGTTGGGTGTTGGTAATATGTCATTTTGATTTTGTATGAAGTAATCTAAGCAACAAAAGTTGTCATTGTCAATATGGGGGCGGTCCGGTTTTCGCTCTTCGGGATTCTCGCGACGTTGTGAGCCTAAAGGTGGTTGCGTTGCCGTAGGTACAACGGAGGCATCGCTATCCGTGTCTTCAACAGCTGACTCCGGATCATGTGTCACGGAGTCACTCTCCGAGATATCAGTTGGGTAGCGCGAGGGAGTAGAAACCGGAGCATGTCTTGGAGCTGACCTAGTGCCGGTCCGACGCATTGGCCGACGAGTTACAGGGGGAGCAGGGATTCTGGGTGTTGATGCGTCTGCTTCAGATTCAGAAGATGTCGAGTCATAAGTCGGGTTTTGATAATTACAAATGGTGATCTTTATGTCGGAGTCTTTAAATATGTAATGGATCATCCGATTAACAAGGTTCCAGTCTAACTTATCTAAGCCGCAGCCTAGTCTTGGAATCGAGAGCGATTTGACTTTGTCTTGTTCTAAGCAATTCTTTAGATTTACTAGGGCGTTGAACAGTGTTTCTTCAGTTGGTTTCTGGTAGTGGTATTTTTTGGTTACTAGATTGTAAATGAGGCGGTTACCATGTGGCAGTGCCAATACGTTCGTTACTTCAGGGTCTAGTTGTTGTAGTTGATCTCGGGTGATTATTTTCCTATTGATTAGTTGTCCCGCGACTCCTCGTGATGTCTTGCAGTCTGCCGAGATGCAGTGGGCTAGGTTATCTTGTCTGTCGAGGAGATTGGCGCGTATCTCTTGAATAAATTTACTATGCGTTAATGGTAGGTGGTTAAGATCTGTTACGAATTCCGTGAATCGAGGGGCGTAATTTCGTCCTTTACTGGTAGTGGCTTCGGGTGTCGGCTTATTCAGTGTGTCGGACTGTTCTTCACGTATTTTAACACTACGACCTTGGGGCTTACCGGAGTTTTGGTTTGATTCAGATGAGGTGAGTGGTTGAATTCGTTCCGTAGTTTGCTTGATCGTTTTATCGACTACGATCGGTGCCTCCGTTGCGCTGCTATTGTCAGTCATACTGGCATTTGAGTCAGAGGTACCAGTAGAAGTCGAAGTGTCTTGTAATGCTTTGTTTCGTCTTCGTGGGGAAGGGTTGGTGGATTCATGTGCAGATTCATGCGCTCGTATTGGGTGCTGGTCTACATGTTTCATTCGCTTGTGAGCGCCGGTAGATGAAGATAGCGTATCCGGTTCGCGAGCACGTGTTGGGTGTTGGTGAGCTATTTTGGTGCGTTTGTGAACGCTGGTAGACGAAGACAGCGTATCTGGTTCGCGAGCACGCGTTGGGTGTTGGTGAGCTACTTTGGCGCGCTTGTGGGCGTCAGTAGATGAGCATTCTGTATCGGGTCGTGGCCGTTTTGAGGTAATAGGTAGAATTCGGAAAGAGTCGACAGGTGGATTTCTGGAGAGCGCGTCTGCGTTAGAGTTCGCTATTCCTTTTTTATGTTTTGTGACGTACGAATATTCTTCCAACTTCAGTCTCCAGTGCATTAAACGAGAAGTCGGGTCCCGTACGTTTTTGATCCACTTTAGTGGTTCGTGGTCTGTTACCAGAGTAAAGGTTCTACCGTAAAGATAAGGACGAAAATGTTTGACGGCGTAAACGACTGCTAAGAATTCTTTTTCGGACACCGAGTAATTGATTTCGGCCTTTTGTAACACCCTAGATGCATACGCGATTGGTAAATCCTCGCCATCTTTGTCTTGACTAAGTATTGCTCCTATTGCATACTTTGAAGCGTCGGTTGTTAGGATGAAGGGTTTTTCGAAGTCTGGATACTGCAGTATCGGTTCTCGACACAGACTATCGCGTAGTGTTTCGAACGCAAATTGATGTTCTGCTGTCCATAGGAAAGGGCTATTCTTCTTTAGCAAATTATTAATAGGTCTAGCAATTTTTGAAAGGTTAGGAATGAATCTTCGGTAGTAGCCTATCAAGCCTAAAAATTGTTTGATCTGTTTAGGATTCTTGGGAACTGGGTAGTTTTTTATTGCTGATATCTTCTCCGGATTAGGTTTCAATCCATTTTGAGTGATGACGTGACCTAGGTATGCTACTTCTTTACGCAGAAATTCACATTTATCTGGCTGCAGGGTTAGTCCTGCATCAGACAATCTCTTCATGAGTTTCCGAAATTTGGTTTCGTGTTCCTCCAAGGATCGGGAGTAAATGACTATATCATCCAAATAGACAAACATATCTGTACCCTGTAATCCCGATAGAACCTGATCCATTAGACGTTGAAAGGTGGATGGGGCATTTTTTAAGCCAAATGGCATTCTAGTATATTCGAAATGGCCGTGAGGAGTCGAAAAAGCGGTCTTTGCGCTGTGATCGGGATCCATTGGAATTTGGTGGAACCCAGAAGCCAGGTCGAACGTTGAGAAATATTTTGCGGAACCTAGCTGATCTAGGATATCGACGATATTTGGTAGCGGGTAAGCGTCGCCAATGGTTTTTTCATTTAATTTCCGGAAGTCAATGACCATTCGCCACTTCTTTTCGCCGCTAGCATCTGATTTCTTGGGGATGATCCAGACCGGAGAATTGTAAGGAGATGAAGAATGTGTGATAATGTTCTGATCAAGGAGTTTGGTCACTTGTTTTTGTATTTCGTCTTTGTGTACTCTTGGGTGTCTGTATTGTTTGGTATGAATTGGTGCGTCATTGGTAGTAGGGATCGTATGGCTGACTAAGTTTGTATGTCCCAGGGTGTCACCCGGGAGGAAAAATAAATGGTTGAATTCGATAGCAAGATTAACTATTAATTGTTTTTCTTCGTCGTTCAAATGATCCAATCGTAAGTTTTCTTTTAAAATCTCAAGGCGTCTCGAATCGTAATTTGGGGATGTGGGAAGAACGCGATTCTCGATCCTTTTTTGTTTTTCGTGTAAGACCTGTGCTAGTAAGACCTGTCCGCTGCTTGCAGTACTTGTATGCGTTAGGTGTGTTTTTGCACTGAGCGTGGCGGTGCTCGCGAGTTCATCGACTTCTTCTAGTGTTACGACTGGTCTTCTTATTTCCACAGCTGATTCGTTGGAATTTATTGCATAAACGTAAGCAAACCCTTGTTGGTTGGTAACCAGGGCCTGTCCCAGGAATATGTTAGCGCCTACTTCCAACTGTTCTATGAATCCCGTTTTTACAGAGGGATTCGAAATTTTTAGTGCAATCACCTTGGCCGTTCGTGGTGGTATCAATATGTAGTCTTCGTTTAGGAGTTTGAATGGTTTGCTAGTATTGTTCGGTATTATTTTTTCTGTATCGAAAGATATCGTTGCATTTTCGTTCCGTAAAAATATCGATCCTAAGATTCCGTCTTCTTGTATCGGAAACAGATCGTCGACTATATGGAATATATGAAGGTTGTCACCGATTCGAATGCTAGTTGTTCCTACTACTTTTATTGGCTCATGTATAGCACTGGTAACGTGGATCTGATCTTCGAGTAATTTACACGGAACATGCGGATGTATTGCTCCGAGTTTAATTATGTTTACATCAGCACCGGTGTCAACTATAAATGTGCTGGGTTGTCGTGTGAGTTCACCGGTGGTTATTCGAACCTTCGGTGTTTGTGTGACAGATGTTATGAGGATACGCGGTGGTGTTTTTGTGTTGGTTCTATGATTGTTAAAGAGAATAACGCCGGTTTCGCGAGAGATAAGGTAGTTGTTTTTGAAACAGATAGTCGCCTTTTCCGAACGTAAAAAGTCTGCACTCAGTATACCGTCTTCGATGATAGGGAAGGAGTTATCGACAAGATGGAATTCGTGGCGTGTATTAGCTAACTCGATGTAGAGACTTCCTATTGTTCTGATGGATTCTTCCGTTATCCCTGAAATCTGCCTAATGTCCGTCTTTGTGACGTGGACTCTTGGGTCGATTTTATCGATTTTTAACAAATTAATATTAGCGCCAGTATCTATTATTAGTGTCACGTACCCATTCAAAGATTGCGGGCATTGTGTTCGAATCTGTGGAGGGCCAGATTCTAATTGTACGGAGCTGACGTTTGGTTTGGACGCTGCTCCGGTTTGAGGGAGGTCGATGCGTCCGCGCGGCCGTCCCTGAACTCGTTTAAATGGTTCGCGTTGCCTGAATATTCGCGATGTTGCTTTGCTTCGTATGAAACTTCTGGGTGGATGCCTGTATCGCAATTCTCGTTCGAGTAGTCTTGTGTTACGTAATTAACCCTGAAGTTCGATCGTGAAGTATTTGGTGTGTTATACTGTTGTGAGCGTTGCCTGTCATCTCGCGTCTGGTCTAAAGGTTGGTTTGTCGGGTCTCTTGCTCGATATTGGGTATTGGGATTGTTCTGTTGTTGACGATTAGTGTTATTTTGGAAAATTCTTGAATCTTGTTGGAATTTTGGATTCTGGGGATATTGGGACCGATTTGAGCGGCACTTATCGTTTGAGTGGCCTTTGCGACCACACTGCGTGCAAGTTGTGTTGTTGCGCTGTCTCGTTCTGCACTCCTCTATACTATGACCTGCCTTCTTGCAGTATCTACACACTACTAATAGGGAAGGTTGTTCAGGACAATATTTGTCGATGTGATCGGTTAATTTACATATACTACATTTTATGTGGTTTTGTGTTTCGTAGTTAGTATCACGGTATGAGGCTAGTTTAAGTCTATCTGATAATAGTTTTTCAGTCTTGGTGGCCGTGTCTATAGCCATTTGTAGGGTTTGTGGATTCTCGTGAGCTACTCTTATTTCTAATTCGTCTAGTAATCCTTTGATAAATCTTAGTCTTGCGGTCTCTTTGATATTTTTCTTTAGCACTTGAGCATCACTGATAGATTCTGAGGCATCTATTGATTCGCACGCTTGTCTTAACAGATGTTTTATTCTAGCACCGTAATCCAGAACACTCTCGTTTCGCCTCTGTGCCGATTGTGCGAGGTCTAGCTGGATATCTGGGAGGTGTTGTTTAGACGCGTAGGCCTGTTTTAGGCAGTATAGCAAATCTCGAAGAGAATCCGGATTATCTGACTCTATATATTTACTCGCGTCGCCTTCGATTTTCGTGCGAATGAGTGTGGAGAATAAATTCAGTTCTCTGGCTAAGACAGCTTGTTTTGCGCATTCTACTTTAGTTATGAATTCGGATACGGGCATATTAGTGCCATTGAACGTGGGAATCAGAGCTAATGCATCTTTAAGAGGCAGGTGCGGAAAAGTGCCTTCGGTAGCCATGTTGTAAATTTTAATCTAGGATTTGTTGACTTACAAAGTGAAGATGAAGAGGAGGAACGGAATAAAATGTTGCATTCTTCCGTGAGGATGTTGGTCCAGCGATTTCGTGTCTGTAGTCGGTGATGACGTCGGTGTGCGTTGTGTCGTACTAGAAGTCGTGAAGAATGAAGATGTCGTCGTAGTAGCAGCAGGAGATAGTCTTTCAGCAATATCGATTTGGAGATACGGATTTGTCTGTGACGTTCGTGTGAATCAGAGATCGTTGATTGCGTTAACGTAGAATATGGCTTTCAGAGTGTCTTCAACACTATCACACAGTGGTATTACTTTTTTATTAACATCACTGAGCTTGCACACTTCAGAACCGGTCTATCAGATGGCACTTCATGCGTAGCACACACGTAAAATTGTATCACTGAATTTCCGGAAAGCGAAGGCCACCGCTGCCACCAATGTTACGTCCGTGGGTAGAGTTTACTCCTGAGCGGAAGGAGTAACCTGGTTGGCTTCGCTTTTACGTTACAGGTCAACCGGAAATCAGGATGGGATTGAATAAACTGGAGTGTGTTGATATGTCGTTTATAAGTTTATTCCGTAGAACATGAGATAGCGGTCGGAATGAGTTGTGTGTTGCGAAAAGATATATATGAAGGCGAGATGTGGAATTGTCGAGTGTCAGAATAGGAGTGTCCCTCGAGACGTGAAACGGACGGGTGCAGAAAAGGTGTCACAAAGCTAGGAGTAGGGAATGGAATTTGAAGAGTAAGCGTGATAGTGAATAGCGTGAGACTACGTAGAGATAAGAGGACAGGACAGAACTGTGGGAGAGTTAGCGAGTAGGAAAAATAGAAAGAAGTGGTATGTTGGACGTAACAGCCGGATTTTATTTCCCTTTTGTCATTTCCGGGGAACCATTATCTGTCAAATACCTGGACTTCGTCTTCACGCGACAATTTGATGAGGTCTTCGTCACAACGTCAAAGCGTTACGTTAACGAAACGAAACGAGGTTTTATCTCCGTGTATATACCGACCATTAACCAGAAGTACAGTAAAGCGCAAACGGATTCGGTAGTTCTCGAGAAATAATAAATTTTCGACTATTTAGTAGCTCGAGTGGTGCTTGGTAGTGAAAAATGACTTGGCAGCAACGCTTGGCGCAACAACGGATTGAGTCCCACGGCAGGGTCTAACCCTTCGAGTTTTGCAAGTGCCATAAAGAAGGCACAACAATTACTAAAAGAAATAACCATGCCTGGAAAATTAGCCAGAAGAAACAAAAGCCGGGACACGTTTTGCGCCTCTTGACGTTCTACGAATTTGAGACATCGAGCTTTTCCAGTTTAAGTTTCCCGCTAAGGATCCCAAGCCGAGCATGTTGGAATTACGCGTTAGCAAGAGCAGGTTCTCCTGATTCGACTAAGACTACATGAAAGTTTGTGTTAGGTTACCAGTTAAAATTACCGAATATTCGTAAAGCTGATTCTGATTGATCATTACTAAACTGTACAACATACCGTAGTGCCACTGAGGGAATTGCACCGAAAGAACCGGAGTAGAAGTCCACTTCACGATGGTTCTCTGGCAACCTCCTTGATGGTGGAAACAAAATGTTATCCATCAGGCAGTAAAGACTGAACCCATAAGGATGGGAGGCAATGGTAGCTACCTCCATGCGCGATCCGGTTGGAGTTGAGAAAACCCAAAGACGCCTACATCACATTCGCGAGGCCATCGGCGTGGGAACGAAACGGCAACCCATGGCGATGCGCCCGGCACCGGATGAACTCCATAAACGAGGAAAGTTCGAGGTCCAAAATTTACCGAATGTGTCCTGACGCGTGAATTAACGTGCATTTGAATGACGTGAATTTCAGGCACGTGATAAATCCGTAGGGTCAAACCTGGCCTAGAATTGCGTTTCCCTCGTGGTGCAAAAGGTTCTATGAATCAGTTTAACGGTTATCCGAAACTTTATAAATATTACTCAGATATAGCTAAGGTGCACCTGGGCTATGTAGAACTGAGCAGTGGGTCTCGCGAGTGTGACGTTAGTGTTTTTGGGTTTTTCCAACTAATGACTGCATAGCCTGATGCATACATTACTGAAGCAAAGTGGTCCGTCATCATCGAGTACGTGAACTTTCGACCACGGTAATAACGACGCAACTCATTGAGTACATTTTGACTCTCTTACAATATTTTTTAACCGACAATTAGTTACGTTGCTTTGTTTGAATTCACGTTTAGCTATGCGTCAACAATTAACCGGTTTATTAGATACACTTGTATCTAATAATTCAAAACTCGTGTGAACCATATTTGTGATGTTACCAGATTTTAAATAAATTACGTCGTCTGTTAAATCTTGATTTAATTCACAGACAAATACTGAGAAAATACAAGCAAATTCAGGAGAACTTGCGCCTGCCAACGCGTTATTTAACCAGTAAATCTAGCCTACGATTACTTTTCTCAACGAATGTTGAAGCCCGTCATGCCGTCGACCATAAGTGACTATTTCAGATAGCGTATCCCTCGACGTTGTCGCCTGCACCCTCGGAACTTCAGGATTCATTTCATCGTCGCATGGTCTGAGGTCAGCCTCATCGTTGTCAAAGCCAAATATTATTTCAAAGCCTTTCCTCAGGTCCTTGACTCTTGGGCGATGATTTGAAGGTGGTAAACAGTCGCTAGATTATACGCAGAAGCGTGTATAACGTATTATACACGGTATTTGTAGCCTTTTCTTCCTTTCATAATTCTTTCCTTCTTCCACTTTCATTCCGTTTTTTTTTTTCTTCATTCCTCAAAAATAACTCTACGCGCTCTCTTGTACGAGGGGTTGTCCGGTAACACTTACCTCGGCTAAGTAAAGAATGGATTTCAAAGTGTTTGTTAGTGTTGAATTCGAACTCCCCTCTCGGCTTCCGGCTGTGGAATACCCGGTTTCTAACCTCTTTGACGTTGTAACTACACCCGTATTTTACTCAGTGTTTTAGTTCAATGTTCAGACGCATTTTACTCCGCTTTCATAATCATCCAACTACCGGAAACCATTCAAGGTATGTGGATGCGGTAGGGCAAAAACCTTCAAATCCACATTCCAAAATTGACGGAAAAAAGTAACCTGCGCTTAGATAACCAAAGATACAAATTTCCAGACCAATCGTACAAAGAAAAGTGACGTGAAGCGACTGACAATGAGTTGACAACCTCCCTTACAACCTGCGAGTTCTCGGATTTTTAGGTTTTTCCAAAAATAATGTGGGATGGACTAACGAGCCAGACGGGTAAAAAACATGACGAGTTGGTCGGTTTATCATTCTGCAACGTACACATATAATAGTGATAAGATATTGAACTGAACATACAGTACTGCGTGCATGTTTGCACAGCTTGATCAGTCCAGATCCAAGTAATTTCCAAACTGTTTGTTACACACCTCGGTGGAGTTCAATACACGGGAGAGAAAGAGACATAAAGAAAAGACAGAGTTGTAGAGCGAGAAAAAGAGAGAGAGAGAGAGAGAAAGTGATCGCAGAGTGAAATTACTCGCTGTCAATTATCTACGCCCGGTGGAATTTTAATCATTTCGCCAAAATGATGGATACCGCTATCAGCCTTTGCCGCAACACACGTCGAGACAGCGAAATATATGCTTGTTTGTGATATACGTAGAGCTGTAACCACGTATCCTATTGTCAGCTCAGTTACAAAGACTCGTTAATTTTGTTCAACGTGCTTCTTGCAATTTGAATCTTATTCCGTGCCACTCGCGGGTGGGAGGGAGACTTTTTTTTCCAATACAGGGCAAGTCTCGTGCACAAATTGAATAGAAACAAAGTACGTTAACGGATAGAATTTTGAAAGCTCCTCCTAACTTTTCGACGCCACCATGAGAGTTTAGGGCGGGAGATAGACATTAAACTAAACATGGAGATGTGAAGTAAAATTTTTTTTTCCAAAGACATTTCACATACCAAGACTGATGTTAATGAGAAACCCGAGAGGAGGATTTCATGGGTCGTAAGACGGTGTTCCTGTCTTTCTCCCCCCCACCCATCTCTGAAAAGTTTTTTTCTTTTTTTTTTTCACTCACAAACCTCAATATCAGCCATCGTTAAAAGTAAACCAGATTTCAGAATAAACAAAAGTTACGAGTTTATTATTTTACCCCATCCACTATCGGCTCGACAAAACGAATTGATGAGTTTAAAAAGAAGAATAAAAACAAAAAGAAAGAGAAAGAAAGTGAAGAAAGGGAAAACCCCGAGGGCAAAAACAAAAGAAAATAAAATTGTAGCCGTTATATGCGACTTTCACGACGCGACGACAGAAAAATATAGACAATTGTATTATAAACCCGACCACTTGATCAATCGCACCGCACGATGGTAAAACGCCCACAAAAACCGTGCAATTTAACACTGAATTCTCAACGAGTGTAAACCTTCGTACCAAAGTGTGTCCGTCGAGCGTGATTAGCAAAACTGAATACCGACGTGGTTTCGAAGAATTCTAAGCCAATTGGCTCGCCCCATTGATAATACAAACAATACGTCATACGCCGCGTAGATTGAAACGAACAAATGTTTGGCCATCGCTCGGGGGCTGCGAGTCTTATGATTTTCCATGTAAAACCGCCGACGTCTATGTAATTTCCAGCGAGTCGCCGGCCGGTTAACGTGGATGCGCGTGTAGAAATAGAGAAAGAAAAAAATAAACCAAAACGAAATTATCTCTGTCTACGTGACGTAACGACCACCCGCAGCTCGGTTGCTAGTCTTCGAAAACCAGACACGAGTACGTTTTAGGGCCATTTTATGCTATGTATAGGTATACTGCGGGACCGCTACCTTGCAGGCCTCACCCCCACCCCCCTTATTTTAACTCCCCCTCCGAAGCTTGACTCGAGCGAAATGACAGACGGCTCGGCATGTGCGATGGGCGGTTCCACCTGAAAGGCAATCCAAGCCTTGTATTTTTCCACATGCCGAATATTCCGAACTTTGTACCGCTTCGTGATGGTGCACCCCCTCGGGAGTAATCCGAAACCGTGAAAGAACCAACGGAAGAGAGAGAGAGAGAGAGAGAAAGAGCGAGAACGAAAGAAAGAGAGCTAAATTAGGAGGATGAAAGAGCCTCTCTCAATTGTACGTTGCCACAGTCAAGTGTTGTAGGAATCCTAAACAGAATTAATCGAAACAATTTTCTAATCAAAAACCAAAGGCACAATGACGAAGAGATATAAAAATTCCTTCTTCTTAAGCTCGAAGCTAGAATAAAGTTTGAAAAAATCTTCTCACGCAGTTGTTAACAACCCGATTATATGCTGCTGCGGAGGGAAAAATAAGAATGGAATAAAATGTCCCGTAGGAATGTAATCCCGAGTATGATCTTAGGTGGAAGTCCCAGCTTTAATAGGAAATTAGATAGGGATCGATCTTGGAGGGGGGGTGACTTACACGTAGATCCTCCTTGAGGATGCAGGTACTTATAACAGGTACGCATTGGTCACTTGTACATATCCGGTTCTTAAGCTTGCTTTTCAACCCTGCGCACGAATATGTCATTTCCGAGGATTGCGTCCCTGACTCTTCGGGCACGTATTATAACAAAATCATGGATGAACTTAAAGCGAATGATAATTGGCCGACGTTGGTCGTTCAACCTGCGGAGGTCAAAGAGCTCCTTATGGTGGTTTCTTGTACCCAAAAATGTACCGCATCATTTCTCGATGGGATCTAATCATTGTAAAGAGGACCATTTTGAAATGCTCGGCGATTAACAAGTGCTGATATCAATATTTCGTTACAATTCTTCTTGCCATTTGTTACGGGAAAAAATGAAACAGTTTTTTCTTACGTTATTTGAAAAAAAGACTCGATACCTCCGGTTTCTCTCAGTTAGTAACGTTAAAGTTACGAAAAGTTCACCATTTTTCAACTTGGGAATGACTTTCGAGCGACTGAGTTTGCAAAATATGAGTGTATTTTGCTTATCTGACAGTTCACTTTTCTTTCTGTCCACGGGAGACTTTTCTCACAAGGATTCAGAGACAATCGTCATATTTCGACGAGATTAGATAGTTCCTCTGTATTTTCCCAGCGACATATTATCTGTTCACAAAACGCGTTGGGATTTTTTAAAAAAGATTTATAGTTAAAAGTGACTTGTCTGGTTACTTTCAGCAATAAAACGGCCACTTGAAGTCCACCGAGGCAGGCAATGCAGGCTGCCAGAAGTGAAGCAAGGAAGGGAGGTCCGATGAATGAGAATTGATTCGGAGAGAAGGGCTTTCGAAGTTTATTCAAATTCCTAGATGCTTTCTAAGTATCACGTATAAATGCCCACATCGGGTATTAGAACGCATTTTCAAGACATGCAAGTCAGAGCCGAGCCCCTGTGCTATAAGTACCTAAGACGCGTTATACACCTAAGGTATCCATTACTCTGTAACGGTACGTGAATCCGAATCACTATCTTACACGACTGACACAGCTCGGAAATTTGCATTTATATATAATTCATTGCCGTACTCGAGCAATTACATACCGCTAGTCGAGGCGTAATGTAGATCATATTATACGTCTAGTCTGATTCACCCCCTTCCGACAACCTATGCAGGATCAACTGGCGAGGGATGAGACTGTAAGAAGGGATTAGAACTTTGGAGCTAGCGTATCAAAATCATCGAATGTAGGAAAAATCGAGATAGGTAATTACTGTTTGATTCTCGAGGACGGGCGTGAAGGGTTTCTTGTATTACGAGTTCTGCTTATAGTTTCATTGATTCTTTATTTTCGACGAACGGATTAGAGAGTATTCTACAATACATGAATTTATATCGAATTTTAATTCCAGGCCGCTTTTTTATTCAACGAAAAGAACCGAGCCGAATACCAAGAATACCATTTTTAGTGTTAAATTTCGACAAGTTTCTAAACCTCTAAAAGATAAATTCTATGCGATCTTGGAAAAGACCTTGTCGACAAGAAAATTTGAAAACTGTTGACTCAATTTCTATGTCGAAACAAAAAGACTCACCAAATTTGATATTCTACGGTCATAAATCAAAACCACACACATCAGGCTATCTTAAGTGTGACTAATTGTAATCAGTTGAATCACGGTGAGGGATTATAACCTGTGACCTGTCGAAAATGCCTGACGAACGGAAGTAAAAGTTTCGATATAATCTAATCTCAACTGTTAATTCTGGTAAAAGAAAGCCTTAGAAAACCATTGAAAGAATCCTCCGCAAAGATTGAAATCAAACGCTTCATTTTTTCCTTCTTTTCCTGTCTATTCGAAGAAAAAGGGAACTCGAACTGAGGTTAAGAATAAAAAAAAAATAAATAAATAAAAGCCAAACCTCCGATTCGACAAGCACGAAAGAATAGAGTAAAAACGTGAATACATGCCTATATGTGTGTGTGTGTGTACAAATGAGAAAAAACTGATCAACTCCAAGTTCTGTCTACAGATTGAGCAAACCTCCATTTGACCACTCTACGAACAGACGTACCTACCCATGTGTCAATAATTTTTTTACGCCTAAAATTGAGAGGGGGAGGGGCGAGGACAAATGACGAGGGGGGTCACGGTTCATAACTGGTTTGATTAAAAAAATCTTTCATCCGAGTAGCGGGCGAGTGAGTCTGTTTCGAATGGGCAAGGAGTACCTGGTCGTCTTCCCGTCTCCTCTCATCCCCCTCCCTCCCAGCATCTTTTCCCCGCTCCCCTCGTCGATGGACCGTCGTCGTCGTCCCACCTCTTCCACTCCGGGGTATTTTAGATTAATCTCCGTGTGCGTGACTGCGTGATGATAGGCGGGTGTATGGGTGAGAGAGCAGTACCGTGAAACGTGCCGAGCGGGAACGAAACCCTATAAGCAGAGCTCTCTCGGAGGCAAAGCCACCGTCAGTGCAGCGATGGTCACCCGACTGCGGACTAGTCAGAGACTGTCAGCCTCGTCCAGAGAGCGTGCGAGTCGGTTCGTCGCGTTCCTCGACAAAACTCTCTCTCTCTTTCTCTCGATTCAAAGCTCTGGGACTCCCTCTTCTCGGCTTTTGCCTTAATTGCTAATCTCGGTATTATCCCCCTTCCACCTTCCATCAGCCTCGCGTTTCAATCGCAAATCGCTTTATTGTTATCTCGCATCTCCTGTCGATTCGGCCGATCCTTCTTCCCGTCCTCCTGCTTACCTCTGTATCCTGCCGACCTCGGTCATTTCGAATCGTTTCGTCGGTGTGATTAGAAAAGTGTGCGATATAAACAGTTTTGTGAATTGATTGCGGAAACAGTCGTTGTTAATAGTGGAATCTTTAATTTCAATGTTCGACTGCCGTGTCGTGTCGACGGTTCTTTAATGTCGTGTCAAATTATTCCCAATGACAGCTCGTATTCTACTCGACCTCGAACATCGGTGTGTGTGAGGGGACGTTTATTAACCGATAAATCGAAGCTTTTCACCGTCTGTTCGTAGCGATCTGTCGTTTATGCTCGCGTTACAATACCCAACGATTGTACGATTGTACCGAACGTAAACATTTGCGCGTGCCGTAAGGAGAGAAGAAAGTTTAGTGCGAATAACCGAGCACGTGGAGACGCGCGTCAAATGTGCTTTCATGTGAGTATATCTATAATCTGCAGTCATTGGGTCACGATCCGGAATTACTCCTGGTCGGAATCAATCGTTTTTTCTCAACGTAGGATCAAATACATACAGGTGAAAATATGGAAAGGTCAGAATATAGAATGCCAAAATGTAGATTTATCAAAATTCTACTCAATAATATATAATCGTACACAGATTCTAGATTTTGCCATTCTATCTTACGATCTCTCTACATTTTCAATTTTCTATACATGAACTTTCTACGGTTTAGATTTTCGCGTCTTTGAAAAGTCCTTCTATCGATCGGCCATTCTAGTTTTTTAACACCACACAAATATATGTTTTTCCGAATGTAGAATTATTAACTCAACTCAACAACATGTATTTCCCGTACATAACATTTCACACACGAATTGCTGTTTCCTCGATATCCATCCACGTAGCACGTGAGCGTTGTTTGCACCGGAGGAAATTTCAACTTAACCGCAAAACGGTACTTGATAAGATGACAAAGAAATAGGAACCGTGCTAGAAAAATTCTTTCAGCACATATCTCTTAAGGGGAATTGTAAAAATAAATCGAGAAAACTAAACAATCGCAAAACTTTCACTATAATATTCGTAAAGTTTTGTTTACTGAAAAAAATAACTATTCGTTGCACAACTGCAGTTCCCTGAATCCAAGCGAAGACGAGGTCTATTAGATATACGATTGGGACTTAAAACTGTTTGTCTATAAGCGCTTATCACATGGTAGCCACGGATGGAATAACTTATATACTTATACACAGGCATAATCGGGGTGTTAGAAAAAGCGGCGTGTTCTAATCCCTGATTCAACTCAAGATTAGGTTTATATGCCCAAGCCTTCGTGTATACAGAACTGCATGCGTGTAAAGGAACGTGGAAGTGCAGTCGGAGTGGATGAAATACCAGCCGAAATGTTTGTCTAAAAGTAACAAATCTAGGCACACGACTGAAGCAGCAGCGAGTTGGGAGAGATACGCGTGATTCCGGCGTCATATAAGCGTGGAGTGAAAAATGGATTTCGAAAGAATTTTTATCGTCTCTCGGTGATATAATAACTGCAGTGAAAACGCGTGAGGCTGCATACGTGCGAGCGGAAATTATCAGGACAACAGAACCCTCGCAGGAACGCTAATTAATATACGTGAACGTATAACTAACACAATCGCACGTGAACTACATTTGAAAAGGGAGATGAATTAATTAATTCAACCGCAAATCGTCGCTACGTTTACGATTCTGGGCAGCGATAAGTGCGGAAAAAAAAAGAGAAAGACGGGGAGAAAGAGAGAGAGAAAGGAATTGACAGAGTAAGAAAGTAAATAAAATCCACCAGAGATTTCCCGAAATCGTCGATTTTTATCTAAAGCTGGGAAAACTGAATGAATTTTACGCAGTAAAAGAAGTATTTAATCAAAAGCTTTTTTTCCTGTAACTTTCTGTCGCGAGTAAGCGGATGTAGATTCTCACGACTTGGCGTCGGTTTTATCCAGGGCCAGAGAGAATCGGCACGAATTCCAAAATATTTCGCAAGGTCGTGATCAGGGAAAGAGCTAACGGAGACCGAATTGTGGTATTCGGCGTATTTCCTGGGACGATATACGAAAATAGCTATCAATGATGCTTTCACGTTTCGCGCGTCAGGTTTGTAGACCTCGACTATAAACGGTGGAATCTGTTACACGATCGTTGCATCAGGATTCATAGATCCATCGGAATATGTAATAAATCAGAGAGTGAAATCCACCCAAGAAGTTTCGCAGTTTATAGATCAAACCTAACGATAAGTACGCGTGAATAATATTTATGGTCAAAACTGATTGCAGCTTTGTTCGGTCCGGGGGCCTAAAAATACATGTACTCACGGGGTTTGGTCTTCATCAGAGCTGGAGCAGTGAATATGCCGAGAATATACGAATAGATCATGCGGAGCTGTTACTGAATCCTATCACTTGCCGATATCGATCTTGATCCCGAGTTGAAAATCGCCCGCGAAGATTCGAGCGCATCGTGACTGGCAACTCGAGTTTGCCACAGGGTTACAGTGTTTCTAAATATACTGGTAAACAAACAGTGCAGTGTGCAGGTCTTTATCGGTGCAGGAAAAGAACGTCGAGTGATACTTCCGACAAGGTTAGCAACTGAAATAGATCATCGTTGTTCTCTTGGCCTTAAACTGACCCCGTTGTTGCACCTTCTCTTCGAGCTGCACTTCGTTACGCAGGCTCGGATACCCGATGACGTTAACTTTTCGAAACATATTCATATGCGTCAGAATGTAGGAGAAATAATCTGTGGCGAGATTTTTTCCTGTGTCAAAATTATTACGGAAGTTTGGCGTATTGGATGAGTTTGATTTTGTCGAAAGTTACGCTGATCGTGCGACAAGATATCGTGTACTTGTACTTATTCGGTCTTAACAGGAAGTTCGGCTTAGTTACAATTACGAGACAGAATCCACTGATATAATAAATTTGAACGATAATTAGTGCAGCCTATTTTCTTGTAACTTGCAACAAGTTGAGATTAGACTTGAGAAGTAACTTTATAAAGATGTTGAGAATTCACATTAATTACTCATTCGTTTCTTAGTTTTCGTTGTATACTTTTATTAATGTTATTACAATTTTTTTTTTTTTTTTTTTTTCAGAATAATTAACGATAATTATGAGCGTAATAAAATGTAAACACATACACATACTTTCAAGACAGCTAACGCGGCGTTTAAACTTAGATACTTGGATGTAAAGTTTCATTACTTGATAAACGAACGATGAGAATCCAACCGAATACGAATGTTCGAGTATAGTTGAAACGGAGCATTAGAGAGTTGGGAGGGCGGGAAATCCGGAGATTAGAGATTCAAGGATTGATAAGCGACCCTGCATCTTCGACAAATATTCTGCGGAATGGGTGGCTATTGAAACTTCAAAGGCAGAACTTCGACGGCTCTCATCCTCTCTAACTTCTCAATTTTCATTCCTCTCGCTCTCTCTCTCTCTTTCTATTTGTTCTTTATCCTCGGTCGACTTTCACTCACCGAAGATGACCGGAATTTAGGAATTTCAAAGTGACGAAATATCGTAGTAAAAACACAGAGGCGTGAAATGGAAGGCAAAGTGAAAAACCGAGGACTCAGACTGGCACGTGTTACAGAAAAAATAAATACGCTATCAACGTTTCAATCTCGCTCTCAGCACTCGCGCAACTGCGCAATCACTTGCGCACAATGCTGTAATCGCACGTTGTTCGTTCACAGACTTCAATTTTTTTTTATTTATCCATCACAATACTCGTCAGTCATCGTTTTTCCACGCACACGGATCGAGAATAAGCGGTAAAATATGTTCCTCGCATTAACCGCAAGTTCGACGAATAAGAGTGTCTTTTACTAGAAATTTTTTTTATTATATCGCTAAACCGCAAAAGGTTAGGTATGATATACACGATACGAGCAGCATCGCTGTCTCGACCGAGATCCACTATGACTTTGATATCCGTTTTAGCCTCCTGAATCAGTCATGGAAACGAAACGTGCAGAGTTACGAAACAATGTGCAGAATCCCGCACGTATATAAACACGTGTACGTATACGGTACGTATGTATTACACGCGGTTCAAAGAAGAACTGCAAGAAGACCGCGAGCAGTCTGCGTTTCCACTTTGGCCTGGAAAAGAGAGAGAGAGAGAGAGAGAGAGAGAGAGAGAGGGAGAGAGGGAGAAAAAGGAGGAGAGAAACTCCGACAGAGGGAACTGGGACCTTTAATCTCCTGCAAGCAAAGGGTGCCCTGACCGCGACGGGATGAATATGCAAAAATCCCTAACCATTGTAGCTCGATGTTTGGTGTTTGGTAGTAAGCTCCTCTTAAATATTCAGGGAAAAAAAATCTGGAACGTGCTCCATTTTCACAATGAGCCACCGTTAGTTGCAACGCGATTCTGTACAACAGCTAAGCAGCGTGCCGGTCGTTGTCGTTGTCGTGGAATTTTGAAAAAACCGAGGCAAGGATTCGTTTTTGCCAAAAGCAAACAAATGAAAAAAAAAAAGAGGACGGGACAAACAATTACACGTGCAGGATTGCTCGAAATGTATGCAAAGGCGTATTTTTGTATCTAGATTCTTCTTTAGATCTTCTTAATTAGGATCGAAACGTGTGACTGGAATTTTGTGAAACTAGTCGGTGTTTTATTTTTCACAGAAAAAATGTCCGCCTTTCTTGTCTGACTTATGAGAGTGAAAATTGAACTTTAACTTCGAAACGCATTAAAGGAGTTCAAACCTACTTCATGATTCGATATTGCAATTGTGTATGTAACGCTTTTCAACGTACCATGTTTATTTATTTATTTATTTTTTTTTTTTATTTGTTTGATGTTTTCAAAGGTGGATAACATTCGTCTTGAACAAATTGAAGTTACAAGATCACAGACAGCTGAAAAAACGCGAATATTGTACACGTATGTAATTTTCTTTCTTTTCTTTTCTTTTTTTTTTTTTAACAAATTTCCTCAACTATTTCCCCGACGAAACTTCCATACGTCTGTCACAAGATTGATAAATTACGACAGCTCGAGTGGCAGCTAGCAAATTGGTTGAAGAAACCTACTTTTCTTTCTCATCATCTTCCGCCTAGGAACAAATCGGAATGAATCGGAATGAAGCCAAACAAGGGTCTAGTCCGTGTCTTTCTGGGCCGATGACAACTGGACGTTGAACGTCGCGACGCGGTATTTACGTGAAAGCAAAACGTCGCGTCGTTGAGACGGAGCAAAAACCCCGGTCAAAACATGTTCAGGAATAAAAGTCATTGTCGTTATAAAATTAAAAAAATGGCAAACTAACAACATCACGTCCTCAAGGTAGTAAAAAATTGTAAGTAATCTGTGTACATTCTACTCTTTAATACACTTGTTCTATAATTTAGCCATTTTCTATGAAAAAGTCATATATTACACACGCAACTTAATCTCAGTGTCAAGATTCAAACAACGTGTCTACAAACATGATACGATTCGTAATGCAGTTTAAGAATATTATAAACTAATTACAAGACAGCGTTAACAAGAAAAACAAAATTTCCTGTCAAACGATAATTTTTTTTTTTCTTTTTTAATTAATGATAGCCTGACGATGCTCGGCTGGTTCCGGCCGAAACATCGCAAAGACAAATAACTTTGAATAAAAATATCTATCATGTCCAAACTCGACGAACAAATTTGCTTACAATTAGTTACATACAACAAAGCTACGACAAGCTGTTCAGCGGTGAAAAATTTTCGCGCAAATTTACGTACATATATATATATATATATATATATATATATATATATATATATATATAAAGTGTGTGCAAAAAACGGCGGGATGATTTCCGGAGGTTTAGCACGTGGCGTTGCGTCGTCTATACTCGTACGCCAAATGCGGACAATGGATAGAGGAACTTTTGTTCCGATATACGTGAATCTCAGTGCGTGCGTGCGTTTCGAGTTTTCGGGCCGTGAGTCGCGTGGCTGACGTGCTAATGAAAGGGCTCGAAGAGAAGGCTGCCACCCTTCTCCGCCTTTCAAATCAACCCCGCAAATCACGGGCAGACGTAGTGAAAACGCTACCTAAAAATGCAAAAATCGCCGTGTTTCGCAATTTCCAACGATTCTCAGAAATACAGTAGACTGTGAATTAATTAGTGGCTCCAATAATTGGAAAAGGTTTAGTTACAATATTTCGCAGTTTCAATCTCTACTGACTAATTTGAAAATATTGCAAAGCAGAGATTGGGTTTCATCCGTGTTTCTTTACAGATCTAACGTTCACGAATTCTAATCAGTTCACCTTCCGATATACGGTGAATGGCTTATAGTGTGTACGGAGAGATATGACATTGAAAAATTACCATCTTCGTAATTAACAAATCGGATGTTCCTCCAACGGTGACATTTATGTTCCCATCGATTACGTTGCGTTTTACTTACGGTTATGGTAATAACTTACAGGAAACGAATTTAGCAATTGGAACCATGCGGTTATATTCGTTGTAATTCAACGCGTCGTCTTTTAGAATGGAATCGAATTGAGGCTACTACTATCACCGTAAGATGTGTCTTGTGAGTCAGTCAAACAAGTCGTTAAACTCGTCGTAAAATCGACCGAACGATCGGCGACTTGTAACATGTGGCGACTAAAAATGTTGGTGAGAAAAAAAAAAAAAAAAAAAAAAAAGAATGAAACATATGGTGTGAAAAGAGATAAATAAAAAAAAGAAAAAAAAAATGGACGCGAGTAAACACAAATTTTATGTCTCTGGCGTATATTTTTAGTCAGAGTCGATGCAGTAAATTTCGATGAATTATTCGTTACAATCAATTTCAGAGACAATTTTGAAACCATATATTATTTTGTTTTGTATTATTTCTCACTTCCTGTTTCCCTTCCGTCAACTTCAATCATCAATTATTGATTCCTTTCGCAACTACCACCGCCATTATTTTCACTATTAATGTTATTACCACGATTGCGAATAGGATGAATATTCCGGGAGCAGCGATATCCGTATAAACCTCCATCCGATATTACGGATAAGCCGATCAGGATATATAGTTATTGGCATTGAAGTACGTCAATTTCGCAGCTATAAGGCTTATCAATAAGCTCGACCATCCGAAAAAGATTATCTGAAAATCATTCGAGTGATATTTTAATAACCACCGGCACGTTTTTATAAAATTTCTCTACGCAAACTGCAGCGGTGCGATCACGATTTCAAAATATGTACGCGTACTTGAAGGAGGAAATCGAGAGAACGAAACTTTTCCGATAATTTTCATAACGGAGAACATTTTGCGCGGTATATTTAAACAATATCCGTGATCGAAAAATCCTGAAAATTCTTAGCGATGCCTTGCATTGAGAATCCCTGATGGCTAGGTACATGGTGCATATCTATGTATAGTATGTATGTGTGCGTGTATGCATATATACATGTATATATATATATATATGTACACAAGTCATACACGCAGCTTCTGGCGTCCTGAGGTAATCCCGAATAATACGATTACGTCTAAACAGAGACTCGGAGGAGAAGTCACCCGTGATCTCGGTTTCCGATAGTAATTCGCGATCCGGCCCTTTTACTACTAACGGAAAACAAGTAATCCCCTACCTCCGAATCGTGATGAAAAAAACGTCGCCATGTATTGAACTTACATATGTGTATTATACATACACAATAGGGTGGTTCATTTTTAAATGTTAAGCTTTTATTTTATTTCAAAGTGTGATATGAAAAATTTATCACAAACAGTGAAAAAATAATTGTCGTAAAGCCTGTAGGCAGTAGGAAAATATTTGTAGGTCACTAGCAATTATTTTTATATTTTTTATTTAATTTTATGTGTACACGAACTTGTATGTATATATATATGTGTATATATACGTACATATATGTGTATATATATATATATATATATATATATTAGTTTATTCTTTTCGCATCGTGGTCCGATTAATCATTGTTGGTAAAAATCAGTACAGAAAACGAGATAGGGACATTAAAATGACGCGGATACGAGTATTTCGGTAACAAAAACTGTTGTCCAAATTTCTCCGAGACGATTAATCTTTCGGATGAAGGGCGAGAACAGCCAACTGCGGAATTGTTAGGCGCAGTTTGCTGTTGATTGGTGAACGATTAATTGGACCGCGAAAAGAAAAAAAAAACTAATATATATATAATAAATAAAAAATACCACAATAATTGGTAATGACCTCTAAATATTTTCTCACCTCCTCCAGACGTTGCGACAATTTTTTGTTTGTCTGTATTTGTCTCAAATTTTTTGCGTGGCACCGTAAAAAAGAAAAGAAAAACGTTGAAAAGTGAAGCACCCTGATATGTAATTGCAAGTATCACGTCGTTTCCGTAAGTTTAAGCCATTTTCCCAAAATCGCCACTGCTCGACTCGTTCGATCGACGATAATTTCCCTCGTATAAGAAGCAAACGTAAACTTGTCAGTTCGCCTTCGGCTGCGGACGCTTGCTGCACAGGGGCGAGAAAGTGCTCGGCAAAGAAGCCCGTGTTTGCTCCAAGGATTTTCCTCACGTAGGTATACATATACGGGTACACCGATCGAGAAGTCTGACAAATATTTACCCCGAAAAAGAGGAGGAGAAAGTGTTGGAGTCGCCCTGGCTGACTGCGGATATGTTTTCCTTTTTCTTACATGCGTGCTTGTTGTCTTTTTCGGAGTCACGAGATAAGCTCGTTTCCTTATCAAGGGATTGATGTGCGTAAAGATTGAATTAGGGTCCTCGGACTCGTCTCGTCTCGCGATGAAAACATCTCATTTACCTCGTCATCGGTTATATCTTGCCGATAGCCACGAGTGGCACTAGAGATGTTGATAATTCTTTGAATCTTCTTGATGGAAGACGACTTATCACGTTGTATTTATATTATTTATCGGAGAAGGTATTTCACTTCTTCAGAAATCGTTCTCGGGAAATTCGATATGATTTTTTAAACAAAAAATTGACAGACTGTTTTAAGTCGGATTCGAAGTCGGGAAAGAAAATTTGAAACCGCGTTGAAAGATTTTTATGAAATTTCACGAAATTGTCGAGGCTATCTTGTATGAGGACAGTTGCGAAAACATTTATATTTTCCCACTCAGTTTCTCGCCTCCGTTTCTCAACACGTGCACAATTCGTTCCCCATGTGAATTCAATTTGAAACAAGTCCGAGTACCCAGAAACGAAATTCCAAGTTTATACTGAAGGAGACGAATGAGGTTCGCTACAGAAACTCGCACAACGTGGTTAAATCCTATGGAACTAATTGGAGAAAGAAGATTTGGTGTCCAACTCGTTACAGTCGCAGGATGAACTGAGTAACTGATGAATATAATAAAAAAAAAAAAAAGGTTGCAAGATAAAAAAAGAAAATGATCCTTTATGCTCGTCGTGTCGTCGACTTATTTTCGAAAAGTAAAAAAAGAAGTAAAAAAACGAAAAACTTTTCACCGAATGAAATTCCCGAGGTGTTTGGGTTCAAGAAATTGTGAAAAGACGCAGCTGAGCAAATACCAAAGATCCTCGGTGATATGTTGATGATATTTAACGAGTGGTTAATAACCGTAAGACAAGTTTAGCAGTAGACGTTAACCTCATAGGTACAACTGTGCGTATATAATAAAAGTTGTAAGTTATACCGATAGCGGGTATTACGTCGTTAAACGAGTATCGTAGATTAAGCGAGTGTGTAAGAAAGCAAATGAATATATCTTGGCAGTCGGTAGATTTTCGCATGATATGTAGTAAACGCTACACGAGCGTGAAAGCCGAGCTAAATGTATATATAATAATAAGTGTAACCCGCAATTATTCCTCCCCCCCCCCCATTCATTCGTCGTATAATGTTCAACTGGACGTTTTGCGTAGATAATACAAGTAGTTTCTGCTAACCCGGATAAAGAATAGTCAGCAAACACGTGAATATAGACCGTTATACGTTACACTTTGCGGAGTATGTAAAATACGCGCTCCATGCGACATGTGCACAAGTCACTCTGGTTGAGGTTTATACTGCGACTGCAAGTTTACGACGAGACCGATGTAGATAGACCAGATTCGCAGTAGGAAGGAAGGAAGGAAAAAAAAAACACCCCCTACACTGACCAACCACGGAATATTTGCACGGTAGAAAATGAGCAGGAGAAAATTTCCCTGCGGCGCGAATTTTACACGCGGTCGTAAATTAGGCCGGTAAAATTTGCAAGTGAAAAAAAAAAGAAAACACGCACAGTGAACCTGGAACGGAAAATTACAACTCTTCTTTTTCTATTTCTATTTCGCTCCCATGACTAACGATTCTGCCCTAACGAAAAAACAAACCCTCAACTTTTTTCTCAAGAGAATTTAGCATTATCACAGATTGGTTGTGGGTGAGAATTTACTCCTGAGATAGGTTTTTTTTCTTTTTCTTTGGGTTGCATACTCGCTGTTTTGAAACACGCGTAAGGTACACACGACACTTTCGATAATTAATACGGAAATGACGAAAGTCTCATGAATACACTAAGAGAAGTCATACGAGCGTTGAGCAAGGGTTGAAAAATGGTAAAATCGCTTTCTCCGGTTGACACTTTTCCCGAAGCACCGGTAGCAGCAGCAGCAAATATCACGGACTGAACCGTGATAAAGACGCGCGGTATCAAACTGCATTTATACCTATCGATGGATTGCAGCGAATAGAAGAAATAGTATATCCACACGTGTTGCAGGACAGACAACCGCTGCAGCAAACGTCGGATTAACTCCTACGATATATGCGAGGGCGTGACTCTACGGCGTGTAATTAGTTTCGCAATAAAACAAACATCTTGTATATACTCAGCACGCGGGGTGACTGGGATCAACGATATAAAGTGCATTCCGATATCCGACGCGCTCGAACCAATGCAGTGCGAATTCCGGACGCGTTGAGGCGTTGAAGAGTTAAAAAAGACCAAAAAAAGAATTACAATAAAAAATTGACACCGTCGCGATGTTAGTACAGCCCCGTGACCGGCCTTATAACGAGAGACGATTGCCTTTCATTTTTCTTCTCCTTCAAAGCGGCGAAACTGCTGAAAATTCACTCTTAATTGGCCACTGAACTCGGGATTTACAATTACGTACCAATGCCGATCTCCTCCAGTGGCGTCTTCGCGGCTCCAGCTGGCCTGCACTTATACACCGAAACGTCAGACTCAAGTCTCCTTAAGAGTATATTTACGAGTTCTCTGCACTCCCAGAGACGGTTGTAATAAATATAGTTTATTACACGCGAATGCACGCCGAATTGCGTCTCGAAGAAATTACTCTTGCTTGCGGAGGCAAATTTTTACCGTTGACAATAACCGCGATGTCTCACTGCCGTGCTATGCTTGTTGTAAACGGAATAGCGATAGTTGGAATTTTTGATTCGATTAAACCTCGCGTTTCGTTCAGCGACTTGGTTAATTTATGAAAATTGATCGTGCATGCAGCGAATATAATTGAGTGAATATAAGTATCAAATAAAGTCAATCACTGACCGAGATCGTTTCTAAAATCTGGTCAATTTCAACGCATGTTAAATTTCCCGCGCAAAATGAGAAGTAAATTACTACGAGGTGCGTACAAAGTGCGTCGTCTCTCGAGTAGGTATTATCGCGTGTCTGAAATCTCTCACGTTTGCAGAGATTCGCTCGACAGAGAAACGCGGCTAATCGCTGATTCGTTAATTGCGCTTCGGAACCATCGCGGTGAATGCGACACGCGTTTATTCCCGTATCCTCTTCGACTTTGCAACTTCCGCGTACGATATTTCGTACGATGATTCTTTACGAGTTGAAACGCACGACACACAAACGACAAATAAAATATCACGCAAAGGTGAAGCGACAAAGAAAGCCAAAACTGATATTTGAACATATCACTTACGGGGGGGGATGAATCTGACCGAATGAAGAATGCCTCCGGCCGATAAGTATAAAGATAGTGTAAGAAAAAAAGAAGGGAATCGTATCACCCTAAATAACATACAAAACGCAACAATTACGCGGATCATTTCCCCCGGAGTACTGCATAATATATGTACACGTACAAAAGTTGCGCAATTTCTAGCTACCGGGCTCATTTCTCACTCCCCTTCCTGTCCCGCAGTACATAACTCTCTTCTTGCTGTTCCGGTGATCCGTCTGTGCCGGGAACGCGTTTATTTCACCCACGTACCTATAATACTGTAGCGGTGTGACCGAGAATAAGAGAGAAAAAGAGAGAGAGAGAGAGAGAGAGAGAGAGAGAGAGAGAGAGAGAGAGATGGGGGAAGGGGGGTGGCGGTGGGTGGATCGCGAAGCGTTTCTCACGTGTGTAGAGCATGCCGCACCTATAACACACTTAGAAACCCGCTCTGAACACGTGCCGATCCCCTGCAGCACGTTTTCAGTGCAGCGTCGAGGAGCGACCAGCAGTCGTCAAAACGAAAGGAAACGAACGGTCGAATTGTTATCAGAGCGAAAGGTCGGAAACAAAGGGTCGATTGAGAAACGGGTGACCGCCTCCGATTAAACGTCCGGCCAAATCGGGCACCGACTCTTGTAACATCCCACGCTAGTGGGATATTTATCGACGAGGTGACGCGATACCTTGACGAGTGGGTTGTTTGACGTCTTAACGTTGCGAATTGTCAATGTTGACGAATAGATCAAGGAAAAATCGGTGTGGTTGTGTGTGAAACAAATGAAACGATAAGGAAATTAGTTGTGAACAAAACGAAAGTACCGAGCAAAGGGAAGATGTCGTCTCTCGAATTTCTACATTCCACTTTATCTTATTACGGTTAATTAATTATTTGGTTCGTTGCGAGAAGTTTCATCGATTCATCTCAAGATAAATTGGTAATGTGCTTAAGATTTTTGCGAGTTTTGAAATCGATAGCTGGTGGTTAAATCCTGGTTTTTAGTTCTCTGGAAGACTTTTCCTCTTGGGTAAACTAAAGTTGCCAGAATCTCTCCGATGAACTTTTACAACAGAGATGGAACGCCTTATTGAATAATGAATTCGCATAAACTATTCCAGCGCACTTGATGATACCAGCGATACGAAATTCGTAAATAACTTTATTCGCTATTCACAAAACGTCTCCGTTATTCCAACATACTTTACCGAATCCCTTGTCCTCTCTTTCCGCAACAATCCCGTGAAAAAAAGAGTTGCTTATCAAACTTGAACTTGTTTTCCATCAATCAAACATTTAAAAATCACTCTAGATTAACTTAAAACTAATTTACGAACTATAAACCAACGAACAAGCCTTTCTTACACACCCTGTATTCACTAACGTGAAATAGTAATGCATGGGGTGGGAAATGGTACGAGGAGGAGGAGGAGGAGGAAACGTGGTGCGGGATCCGCAGCCAGTCATTGACACCTTTTCTCTCTCGGGTCGCGGGACAAAGTCGAACGAACGTAGGTATGCACGTAGGTATACCGAAATAAACGAGACGGTGAAAAAAATAAAAATCGTCTAGCTCAGCTGGTATAACGAAAGCAAAAGTACGTAAGTAAGAGTTCTTTTCTTCTAAGGGCAAAAGAGGACTCAACTTTCATAGCGTGCTGCTTACGTCTGCCGAAATCACCGAAACAACCAAGGAAGTTCACCAGCCAGCTGAATCATTGCACCTTTATTACTTGTCTCTTTGTACGACTCCTTTTCTCCTCATCTTCGTCTATTTGTATACTTTTCTCGTATGTATCTAGACCAAGAAAAATTCTCGCGATTATACAGGGTAGAGTAGAGTCGGTTCTTTTCATGTCGAAGAAATATGAAAGAGCAGATGAAATTTTGCCGCAGGCGTTGTTGATATTTATCTTGTGTTCTTTTTCAACACTTATTTTTCAATCTCGTAATAATAATATAAATGGAATGAAATACGACAAGAATTTAATTGGACTGGGATAAAACGGGGATATACTAAATCGAGAAAAGGCATCAGGTGTTTCTTAACCCGGTGTAGCTCCAGTGCTGCTCGTTTAATTGGCCAGACTAGACATCTCTGGATACGCCGCGTAAGTCTCAAGTAAAAACTCCGCAAGTCCTCCATTTTCTAAACTAGAGAAAAGGAGAAAAATCCACCGACACACATACCGTTTCACCCATCGTATTATACTCTGGTAGGAAATAAAAGACGAAAGTAAAAGCCCCCGGGGGGACATTAATAACAGTAGAGAGCAGTTGCACTAGACAGCCGTCACGTGACATGGACGGATATTCATAGCTGAGGCACCTGACCCGAATGTTCGCAAAAAGAACGAGGTTAAAAACGAGGTGAATTTTCCAGGGTTAATTCAACAATTTTAGTCGAATAAGTTGCAGCCGAGTTTCCTCGATTCATTTATTCAGTAGCTTTTCAGTCTTTTACATTGTTAGTTCAAAAGCTCGCGAGGTGCGAGCAAATCTGCGACTGCATATCCATACATGTGTATCAAGGTAGCCCTTATTTACGGTGTTGACGAATTTTTTCCACCCCACCCCCCAAATCAACTTCAAATAATTCGAAAACAATGGCCTAATTTCTTCAGATCTTTACCTCAACTCTAAGATAGTTTGCATTGTGACCGTAGTTTTTTTATGGAAATAATACGGGAAAAACTTTTTTTCTCGGTATATATTTTATTTTAAAAGTTATAATGTTACAAATAATCTGTAATTGCGAGGTTTTAGTGGGTATTAGTGCTACAATCGAGAAAAAAAATCACTGTTTTTTGCATGTTATTTCCATAAGAAACTTCGATCACCGTGCAAACTATCTCAGTAAGATGAGGTAAGGATCTGAAAAAAATAGGCAATTGTTTTTGAATTATTTGAAATTGATTTGGGGGGTGGAGCGGAAAAAATTCGTCTACACCCTAAATAAGAACCACCCTGACGTAAACGGTGATCTTGATCGCGTCGCATTTTCGAAGACAACACGATACGAATCGGATCCGAACAAAGCAGAAATCATCGCCGTTTCAGCTGTTCTTAAATGACCCCGCAGGCGAGATTAGTTTGCACGACGTTATGAAATCCGGTCGATCACTCTTCGGGCTATCGCATCTTGGTCGAAATTCTCCATTACCACATCATATACGCATATTCCGGCATCCACGACACGTAACCAAATCTGTTACGCAAACAAAACGGGGAAAACCCGATAATTGGATTCGAGTTCGCCGCCGTTCGCGCTACGTTATATGCACGATATTGTAATATGGAAAATATTTATTATATACACGCGGTCCTGTCTGCCGCTCGCGCTCTCAGCGAGCTCGAAGAAGATCAATTTGATAAAAACCGTGGGGATGAAAATGGGTGAGCGAAAAGGTCGTTCTCCTCGTCCGTCAGAAACTACCCTCTGGGCAAACGAACGCGGCGCCAAGTTTCCGCTTGCCGGAGCAATTTGTAAGGAAAACAACGATCTGACGAGACGAGGGGAGCTGCTTCGTCGGTACCTGCGCGTACACCCGGCGTGCAATTAATTTAACCATGCTTAGCCGAGGTTCGAGGGATCATTTAACCGGCTCGAGTCCAGCTACGCGAAATACTTGTAGACCTCTCTGCGGACTTTCGACAGGCGTGGAAAGGATTTACCTAATGTGAGAAACGGTCGCGGAATATCGAGACCTGAAAAATGTCCCATATGAACATGGTTCATCTACTCGACTCCAATAACAGTTGTTACTTTTTCACATTTTTGGATAGAATTATCCGTAGGTAAGGACCTACATCGAAATTCTTTTGGAATTTCTCGAGTAATAGAAACAACAAGCTCTCCGGCACTAATTTTCTTACATCGGATACTTCTGGGCTAAATCGGTGCTGGCCAAGCCGCAGTTCATCCCCGACTGAGCGCCAAGAGAAAGCTAACATTTAAAAGTAACAGCTTTATTCTAATTATTACTCCGTAGGAGAATTCCAAAAACAAACTTGGGACGTTCCTCCTACGGCATGCATACATATATATATACGTCTATCTAACCGCGTAAACAAGCCACCGCGGCATAGGGAGAAATTCCGAGTTATGGCCACTGCGGGGTGAAATGTTCGACTTGATTATTTACACCGAGTTTACACCTCCGCGGTATCCCTGCGCAGTGTCTGAAATGTTTCAGGCGGAGTGATCGATGCTATTCATTATTTATTTACACATGGACACAACTTACAAGCTGGGCTCAGAACACGACGATCATCAATTATCCAGCCGGATATACTCGAGCGGCTTCATCCTCCGCCTGTAGGTTTGATTATTCATTGTTCAATCAGTCAAATTTGCATACTCGATGCAGCCGAGGGTTCTCTTCGACGCGGCAGAGAATATCTGCACGGCAAGATTATACTCAATTTTCGAATAAAGTCGTCTCTGCCCTTTGGACGACGAAGCATCGTCTCTGGTATCAAGTATCCCGCGTTCCTCGCGTCGCCGGGTGTGACTTATCGCACGAAGTATGGCGGGAAGGTGGCTCTGTACCCAGGCATTACTCTCCTCCCTCCCGCCCTTGGGAATGCGAAATAACATTTTTGGCTAAAAGTGTGAGAGACGTTGGCTGGCGCAGATCGGAGCTAGGTTGAGGCTCGGCTCAGCCTCTACCTACAGCTTGAATCTTCTTGAGTAACTTTTTCCTATACTACAACTCCGACGCTCTCCGTTCTCCCTTCAAGTAGGAGGGAAAAAAAAAACTTCTTAAAAGTTTAAAACAAACGCGATCCGAGCCGGGTAAAATTCAAAAGGAGCGATGAGAAAGAGGAGAAAGACACTCTCAACGATATATAACTCGCGAGTAAAAAGGTAATAAAAAAAATCAATGCACGAAAAGTTTTTCCTACCATGAGGGAATGCGGACGAGGAAGTTCGTGGGCTCGTTCGTGGATCGTATGATCAGAAGTATACGGGCATTATGATCAAGCCTGCATCGATGTCGGTGACGAAAAATTATGTAAAAAGGTAAAATGAAGCGTGAGAGTGAAAACCACGAGCGTGTATTTATAATGGTTGACACCGCAAGTACGAGTATGGCAGGATATTTACATACGGTCACGGTATCTGACCTACAAGTTACGGACGTAAATGAAACAGTAGCAGATCAGTTACCTTGATGGGCTCAATCTTGCGGGTCTTCCTCCAAGTTTTCATATGATATATATTTCGTAGATTGAACCGCGGTGTGTCTAACGACGCGGAAAGAGAGACCAAGGAATGTCTCCGTTGAGGATCAGGAATTTCTCTCATTTTTTACCCTCATTCCAAGCATCGGAAAGGTAGAATTTATATCTCTGTCCATATTATTTTATCCCTGGTGATACGGTTCATCCGAGTGGAAGGGATTGAACCTCTGACCATCCCTCTTGCCCTTCTACAATGTATAAATTTAGGTCCATTCTCTTTCGTGATATGTGAAACGAAAGCGGAGGAGAGCAAAGGGACTGACCACTTTGGAGAGCGTGTTCGTCTTTCAAAGGAACCCAGCGGTTGGAACGTCTTAAACCTTAACAAGGGGGCTGTTGTAGGAGATAACGATATAAATACAGTACGAAACTAAAGGGACACCTATGATCTCGGAAAGTTGTATCGCCGGGGCGATGCGCCGAGGAGAAATGGAAGATGACGGATGAGCCACTCGGGAACGAAATGGGTGGTTAATATTGCCGATGGTGAGCAGATTGGATGTGCATTTCGTCTGGTGGTGACAAACGGTCCGAGAGATCAGACGCGAGTGAGAAGAAGAAAGTCGGGTAAAAGGGCAGCCTGGCCACTCGGTTGAACGATAGGAAGCCAATTAAGGAGGGAGGAGTTTTCGCCGTAGTCCTTTGTCAGCCTCGGTCCTTTTTATTTTGTGTCTCGACCCTCGGATGAAAAGACGAACAGAAGCCGAAGTCGAGTCCGAAAACCGAGAAGTGAGGAGGGAGTTTTAAGGAGAGCGAAATGCCGGGTGGAAATCACTGGTAAACGTAGTTCACCGAAACCAAGTCAAGAAACCCTTGACGCTCGATGGACTGACTGCACGAAGAGGAATTCCAACAGACCCCACTTCCAAATGGAAAGCTTTTAACCTTATCCATTCCCGGTCCTCTAGCTTCGACAGCCGTTAAAAACTCGACGGGGTCCCGATTGATTATCCGATCAGCGATACGTCGATCGGCGATAATTCGCTCATAGTCTGCTTTCTGTTTCCAGGTTACTGCTGTGCCGGCGGACCACAATCGGAACGGCTACAAAATGCCACGAGCATCCGTTGTCCACGTAACAACATCCGTGAGGAGACCACGCAACATGGCTCAGGTATGTCTTTGAATCTGATACGCGTTGTAAACCGGACGCGGACTGCGTTCAAAAGTCATTTTCTAACAACTCCGAATCGATCTTTCATCGGACTTTAAAGACCATTCGTCACGCGAGAAAATAATTGCTACATGCGTAGAAACGTTTTGTCCGTTTCATTTGTAACGAGATTAAATTTGAAGGTGGAAAAAAATATACTACGAGTCGATTGAAACTGGTCGAGATGATGACGAATGATCGATTGTGAGTATAGAAAATCGCGAATTGACTTTACCAGCGTCTCATCCAATCCGGTGGTTTGAAATTGGAGTTAAAAACCGAGAGGAGGAAAGTCGAGAGAAGGATGAAAATAGGATAGAATGAAACTTGGTTGCAGCGGGAATTCAATCTGAGAGCTCCCCGGCATAATATAGGTACGCGGTTAGCTTGGGGGTGGTTGGATGGATATACGTATATACCTATCTATGGCGGATACACTTATCTATGGATATATAACGTACCTTATAAGCTAATAGGCGGACCGGCTGAAGGTTTCATTGAATTTTCTACCGCGGAGCCTTTGGCTCGCGGCCATATTGAAATGCAAATACCAAAGATACCGAGTTAATTGAGTGGCCCGTACTTAAACTGCGAAGGAACCTCGGAAAGCTGGCTCGGACCTCCAGCTTCGTGCTCTATAAACCACTCGAACCATCGTCTATATCCTATCCTCTGTAGCTGTCTGCCATCCTCGTCAACCGCCCGGCATTTCCATAATCCGATGGATTTTTTTTTTTTTTTTTATCAAAGCTTTTTCCTTCGAAACCCTTCTTTTCCGAACTGATATTCTTTTACACGAAAACTAACGACTTGCTTTTTTACACCAACGACGATGAAAACTCGTACCGAATTTTTCAAGCTGTTAAAATATTAGTAAGCAATAAAGCTTGAAGAAAGTGGTCTGCATATCTTGTTTGAGACACACCGCGTCCAGGTGAAATTATTTGTTGCAACCTAACGACGATCGAAGGTGCAGATAAAATACAATGATACGGTAACTGAACGATATATACCGGATTTATTTGGAGGTTAAGGTTACATATTTAAAGACACAAAAAAAAAGTGGACACTACAGTTAAATAAATAATTATTATACTCGGAAAACAAGAATAAAATGTCAAATCAAATCGACATTCATGTGATTTAATGTGAATAATTTCAAGCTAGTTTCAAGATATGTGAACCGGTTGGTAAATAAATCAGATAAACTGTCACCGGAAATGGAGCATGTGAAGTACCAACGTATATAATCAAGCATATAATTGATTAGACGCGCTCGTGTACCTATAATTAACAATATTTATTCACTTTTTAATTTCATTGGACTTTCTCCGATTGCAAATATACATACCTATATAATATATGTATATAATAGATGAATTTTTTTATTACCACGTCCACACACGTCACTCCATGTTGTATTACGATGATGATAAACGACGATGAAAGGCAATAAAGAAAAACACGCATCATTTTGAGATAAGCGACACGCGTTGCATGTTAAATCGCGTACGACTAACAACGTATCGCGGTGCTGCCTGCAGCTATCGCTAAGTGACATTGCAGGAAGGCAGGCGAGACTCGCGTGGCAAACACTCTGCGTCGTATAAAAAGGGTTGGTGGAGGTGGCGGGTAAATGTCGCCGGAAATTACAAGCTCTTGGGGCACGAGGAGCCTCGCTGCAAGCTCGTTGACAGGGGCCAGGAACCGGGGACGAGGGATCGTTGTTTGGAGGAGGAAGCCGTCCGCGGAAAACGCGTGTAGGAAAACAGAGGCAGCTCGCTCTTCTTCTTCTTCTTCTTCTTATTCTTATTATTATTCTTCTACTTCACTTTTCGCGTGAAAAATAACAGCTCGGAAACCGTGACTTCAACCCTGTCCGAAACAGAATCTCTCACATGTCTCGAACTTGTTGACGGAATAAACAGAAGCTCGAGCTTTCGCTGCAGTAAGGCTCGAAAATCATACTTCAACTCTCGAAAGTTTTTTCGAAAGTTGATACATCTGGTAATCAGAGCCATCGTATGTTCGGAGTTTTCACGAGAATGAAGTTTACAGTAACGTTACTGCAACGATGCATGTTTAGGAAAAATCGTTACTTCGTGCCTTGAGGATTGACTGAAATTTTGAAATTTAGTCAACTATGTATGATAAACGAAACATACTCGTGCAATAATGATTTCTTCCCTGATATTTCCGGTACGTTAACGTTACTAACTTCAGCCTCACGAGTTCTCACCGTTCGAAGTTTTACCTCAAACTGACGATATAATACGTATATTCGTCAATCTCACATTGTCAATTCGAATATCGGTCATTCTGCATTCATCTCCGTGTAGAACTTGATTTCGTTACTTTTCGATTTGATCGCGACACTGCGGAAGAGCCCGGGAAAAATTGACAAGGCGTCACTCGTCAGACAGACCGAAGGTATAAAAGCACCGCCTCTGAAAAGCTCGTCGTCGTCCCAAATCGATATAGAGCGAAAAATTTCGCCTGAATTAGATATTCATTTAATTTCGCATCTTATTTTTTATTTCTTTTTTTTCTTAGTTCATATATATTTTGCAACACCGCGTCGTTGCGGAATATTATCACCACTGTAAACCAGTTAATAATGGAGGATGCCGCTCACGCTTTGTGCGCGATATTTTTGCAAAGCGCAAAAGGGTCGCCGGATATGAATCAAAAATAATTTTCCGCCCGTCGAGGGATGGTTGTATCTATAATATACGTACATACATATATACATATATATACACACACACACACACACGCAAATATTTTTTACAACTACCATTCGAATGGATTCTTCGTTCCTTATCGGGTCGATCGAACCAACAACTTTCGCTAAAAACATATCGGGTGCTGTACAGTAGTTTCGCATAATAGAAATACTGGAGACAGGTAGAAAAATAGTGAAATAAACACAGTTTAGAATGTGGACAAATAAGTATCAAATTGAATTTCACCAAATCAATAATGCTGGAAGCAAAAACGAAATCGTAAGCATCTTTTATTCAACGTTTATTCTTACAAATATCACACATTCTGCACTTTGTTACGTTTGTTTCTTTCGTAAAAAACGATTCAAACAAAAATACAAACACACACACACAGAGCACTTTTGGCACCGAGTATAACATGTTTAATTAGAAAAAAAAAAAAAAAAACAAGTCGCACCGCGTTCTCGTGTATGTTATCCTTTAACTTCCCCCGGAGCGTATTAAATACCGCTAATCGATTCGAGAGGTGAAAAGAGAGAGACGGAAGTGGAAGGTATCTGTCTCTTGGATGACAAGTTGTCGAGCATGTCGCTGAAGGGAACTGATGTTTTGTAGCACGGTAATCATCGATTGAATTTAACGCCTAACGATCGGAGGTGGATGATATATATTTCATTATTTTGCAGAGGCGTTGCTTCACCCTTATCGAGTGAAAGAGAAAAGCGTGTATGAAACGCCGTCAAGTTAAGGCTGCAACGCTGCGGCAGCAAAGAAAAGATGAGCGTTTTACCACTTAAGTGGAAGATCGCGCTCAGTTGATTTTTCGTTTCTATACAATTTTTTAAGTTTAGCAAGTATCGTTAATAAGATTTTTTTTTATTGCTTACATCAGTCATAATATCAATTTACTTCACAAAGAAGACCCACAGTTGTGATATCAAATCTCCTTTTGATTTTTCAGAAGCGTACGTGACGACTTTTTCATTATTAATTCGATCTCATAAAATAGTTGTAGTTCAATATGAACTTTTGATTTAGGAGAATGAGATTCCCGGACGATATATCGTTGCGGTATGAATCGTGATTATTGGGTTGAATATAAATGTTTGAAAAGACATAACAATTGAAATGCTGCAACGTGTTTCTTCACAAATTCAAAAATGAAAATGTGAAAAAAGTGAAAAATCAAACGAGAGCGATCTTCCACATAACGTAGAACGCTCATCTTTTCACAGAATCTTTCTTTTAACCTAAAAAAACTTTCTAGGGTGTGCCACGGGGAAAATCGTAATTAATTTTTTTCTCAAACACCCTAATATACATAGAACTGTAATAATTTCCTCGGGACAAAGATATCGCGCTATATTTAACGTTATTCAATACTAATGATAATGCGCTTCTAGCTCCTCCTCGCAGCTTATACAATACGTACACACACACACACACACACACACACACACACACACATATATATACACACACCTAACTGCGGAATACGCGCGACACGATCTATAAATATTTGTCGTCCACTGTATAGATATATTGTACGTATATCCATATTCACCGTAATCCGTTCAACGATGTTTACTCGCACATATTTGTAATCGATTATCAGAGCCGCATTAAACACCCACCTGCTCCGCGGTCCCTCCAAAGCCTCTTCGTCGGCCACGCCGGAGCAGTTATAATACCTCGAGTTTTTTATCTGAATTTTTCCATCTGAAAATAACACCTTTGAGAAGATCGCCGAGGATGAATTATACCCGGAGACGACGACCCGCTCCGATCCGAGGCCCAACGTAAATCACAATTTACCATCCTGCACTCGCCAGGCAGTCCTGCAGGACCTCCGACGGAATTCCGAAAGGACCCCGGGAACTCGGCAATGAAAACCGACACGCATTATTCGTGCGCACGATGTTCTCGGATTGGAAATTCAGTATTATTGTTTTGCAACTGTATTACGATTTATTGTGATTTTCTTTATCCACAACTATGGGCACGTAATTCAAAATCGATTCAAACTTTAGACTTCTAGACCGTCCAGAAAATATTCATTTTGAATTAAAAAAAAAAAAAAACAACTTAAAAACGTGAAAACTTGGCGACAAACGTTAGATAATTATTCACCAACGGATACAGTTTATACTTTAGATTCAATACACGATAAATCATTTTCTTCGATCAGAAAGAAGAAAAAAATCGGTTGATCGTTCGGCCGATTTCAATTTTTTAATTTTCATTCCACTTTCCAGAAAAGAATATTCGATAATTACGCTTATCAAGTGGAATAGCGTAACATTTGTTACATGAAAATAAAAGGAAATTGATATTTGTAAGAAACTCGTAAATTTGCTAAAATTTTTTCTTTCTTGTTATCGAGTTTCCCCTTCTTTCGATATACCATTGCAGATTTTCAAGTTCTCCTCGAGCGTTACGAGTGCTATCGGATATTTTATAACTCTTAGGAAAAAAAAAATCCTTTTCTCCATTCGACAGAAGTGAACAGCTGTTCATGTAATCTACCTACACAAGAATCTGAACTCGCGTGACCTTTGGAAAATTACACATTAGCCCTGGTCGGGGGCTGATTGTAAGTTAATGCCGGTGATGGGGATGCAGAAAAATACGGAGAGGTGAACGAACGGGGTGAAAAAGTACGCTGTTTCACACGGCAATTTTGTAATTATGTCCCACATGTAGCTACGCAAGCACGTGCCACCATGGGAAGAATGTCTGTTGTACCCATATCTTCATAAATGTACGATCGCATCACGTAATTTATATACATATGTAACACGCATGAGCAATACAAATGTACATATAATGCAAATCGGTGAGAAAATGATACCTCGAATTTTCTTCTTTTTTTTTTTTTTTACGTACCTCCGAATGTTTGCATATCACGGTGTGCATGTTGCGCAACGCAAACTTGGTGAACGTCGCGAGGAATGACAATGAAACGAGTGTTTAAAATTCTACAACGGGGTGGAATGCAGGCGTGCACACACCGCGGTAGTAATTGTGCACAATTTTTATTCCACACATTATACGATAACCGAACGCTGAAACGGGTCTATATACGTGGGGAAGAAAAAAAAATTTATACGATTATTACACTGGAAGGGGGCTAAAAATAATCGGATCACATTTTTTCTTCTCCTTTACATAATTGTCAACAAAAATTGAAGCAAATGAACGGTGGATTGGAAACTTGGACAGTTATGACGTCATCCATTTGTAATCTGAATATGGTATATACGCGTATTTGAAAATCAGTGAAATTAAATTGCTACTTTTGTAACATCGAAAGGAAAAAATCTTACCTGATTGTTTTGCGTTTCTCTGATTTTCATACACTCGTATAAGAAATGGATATGTTCTTTTTCTAATGCCAAGACCAAATCGCGCGCTTGTAAATTCAATGTGCTTTGTATAGTATAATACGCGATGAGGTGGGGCACGTTCGATTCTATCTCGTCCTTTACAGAAATTTATCAGGAAATATTGGCAGAATTTATAGCAGGTGCAATTGACATCCTTTTACAGATTGGCTCTCTCACATTTTGATACACGTGCTCACATATGCGCATGCGCGTGTGTGAAAAGACCGGCACCTCGCAGCCGCTTCTCCGACTCCATCGTTCGGTATAAATCCCCCCCTCTCTCCAGCCATCTGCTTCACAGATGTCATCGTCAAGATATCCTCAATTCTTTTATTCTCACCGTATAAAATATACACTCCCGATGTATATCTGAACGTAGGCGAGGCTCAAAGATGATCATCATCTTTTGAGTTGGGTATGAAAAGAAATTCTCAAAATATATTGCCCCAATTTAATTCTATACTAATTTCCTACCATTTCTCGAATACGTGAATGGATCTCAGACTCGTGCAAAATCACAGATTGAACGAGAATACCTTTCTTATATAAATTCCGGTCAAGATTCGTTCTCAGACTTGTGAATCAAGCCTCTTCGCGCAATATCAATTCGCTAAAAACATAGCTGCGAATTGCTTGTGAAAGTTGAATTACACTTTGATCAATCGTAGGTACAAAGTTTCGCGAAATTCTGAACGAAATTTACAACCATCTGCGATTATGTCCCAAGATTTCTTCCCCAAGTATTACAGCTTCCCAAATCGCAAACTCCTCTCGACTATTGTTCTATGACATATATGTATAATGTATATAGTATAATAAATCCGAAATTTAAACGGACCATCATTGTATTTCCATGAAAGCACGCCCAATTCGTTTCCCAGATCTAGGACAATGTTATCGGTGATAATATCGGCCCTATAATTTAATACGAGATGATCCTGAAGCTCGTCGTGAATGAGACTGACTCGGGGAATCTGCGTTTAAAAGGACCGGTGCCTTAATACCCCGGGGTCGCTTTTCAATTTGAGTCAAGTCTCGAACAAAATGCGACCAACGTAACAAAAGACCTGTCGTGTCTCAATAGAAAATTTCCGGCGTGACTCGAGCCATGAAATCCGGCCGAAAGAGCCACGTCGTTCCCCCGTTCCATATCCAACATTGTAAATTTCCCAGCACCATACGGCGAATCTCCTCTTTCTCTCCCTTTCCCTCGTCCAAGTACATACCGAGAAACGATTTTATGAAAGAGTCGCAGAGAAATGCGAAAAGAAAAGGCAGAAAATTTCCGGTGAAAAGCGCGAAAATACTTTTAAAACGCGACATAAAAGTCGCGATATAAATTATTTCAATCTTTAAATTTCGTACGAATACAACCGTTATTATTCAAGTCTCGGATCTACTTCCGAGAATGTGTCTCAATTTTTCCGAAATATAATACCCGTGATAAATGACGAGGGTGAAGAGGAAAATGTTTCTGAAAATTGCGGGTTAAAACCGACCGCAGCTAAGCAAGAGGCGTTGAGGAATGTTTATTTAGTATTCCAGAGGTTTTGTCCGGAGTTGTGTATAATACATATGTATGGAAACACGGTATGAATGTATGGGCTTTCAATTTGTGAGATGCAATTTGTCGGCGGACGGCGAAACCCCGATACAATTTCACGAGACACGTTCGGATGAAGGGCGAGACGCGAAGGGCCAATAGAATCAGTTCAGAATGTCGTTTCGGTCGTACATCGACAAGACGTGGCGGTAAAATTGGCTACTCCAAAACAGCGAAACAAGAGAAATGAATAAATAAAAAGAAATAAAGAAATCAAAAGTATTTTCACTGGACGCAAACGAAAAAAAAAAATATCCTCCTCCTTCCCATCTTCTCCTTTTTCCGTTTTAAGAAGTCACAAAACAGTCGGCATTCGGCGCTGAATTCAATGGTTTTAATTTTTTCCATTGAACGGGCCCTGGTGTAAAAGATTAAACTTCGTTAATGTCGTCGTTCGGGAAGCAACAGAACCCGTTCATTTTTCTTTAATGTTTTTTTTAACGTCCTCTTCCGTTTCGCTGATAAAAACGGAAAGCGCCAATATCCATAAAATTTAACGAGCGTTGTAACGCTTGACGCGTGCATATAAAACTGTGGACCATACTCGTTTCAGGTATGGGCAACGCTGGCAGTTTCCATGGGATCGTTCGCTGCTGGTTTAGCAAAAGGTTACACCTCACCGGCGATAGCTTCTCTCCAAGAGGAGCATCACAATCAAACATGGTGAGTACGCTGCACTTCAATATATTATAAAGTTGAACGAATAGTTTCTGTAAATCAAAGTTGAAAATTCAAACCCAGGCGAGAAATTCATTTTACAATTTTTACTCGTGGTGGCAATTCTCTGAAATGTGTTTTGTTGGGGTTCGGCAAATTCAAGACTCGAGGAGGAACCAGAGTGACGTAATGTAAATTCACACGTAATTTCTTTTGGCTTGACTAAATGGGCTTCAAGTAGAACTTCGGACGAGTTCCTGTTATTGTACTTGAATCGAAATACAAATTAGACATTCACGCGTAAATTCGAGTGATTTCTCTTACCGAGAATTGTGTAGTCGTCAACGTTTCTCAAGACTTTTCAAAGTGGATGTTCGGAGAAATTCGAGAGACATTTTCCCCGATAGTTCATATACGACGAGCGAGCGCGGCACCGACAAAAAGCTCTCTGACCCTAGGACGTGAGAGAATTCGTGAAAACGAGAAACACGCATGAAAGAAAAAGAAACAAATCTGGTCACGTATTATGTTGCAAGGCCCGGTTTCACCGTAACGAAACAACAGGCGTCATGGGTGGCTTCGCTTTCGATGTTGGGCGCTTTTTTCGGCGCCATTATCGGCGGGTGGATACTGAGACGAGGAAGACGCCTCGCTTTGCTGGTAACGTCTCTGCCCCTGACAGCAAGTTGGGTCCTGACGGTGGTAGCGCCGACGGTCAAGCTGATATACACTACCAGCTTGATCGGGGGCCTTTGCTGCTCTATCATCATGATGGTGACGCAGGTAAGAAAGAGTTTCTTTCAAGTCAGAGTCATTCAAAATTTCGCGGCTGAAGAAACGCGGGGAACGAGAATAGACCCAAGGGGCTCCTCGATCTTCCTTCTCCGAGGAGTCGCTGATAAGCTCGATGATAAAATATCGCGAAGCGGAAGCTCTTTTTCACAAAGATATATTATCTACGTTCGGGGTAAATTTGTATTCACGGCTCCTTCGATTTTTGCATTTCTTCGGTGCGCGGGCAGTGTTTGTAGTAATAAATCGAAAATGAAGGATAATATTAAATAAATGTATCGAAATCGAGAAAGTGGATGAACAAAGTAGACTGAGATCTGAGGTACGGTAAAAACAACAAATTGAAGATAAAAGCCAGTGGAGAAGAGGCCTCATTGTCTCCACTGCATTGATCTTGGATCTTTTCATCCCCGACTTTTTTTTTTTTATCCTCTTCGTTATTTTTTTAATCCCTTGTTTCTTTTTCCAACTCCTCACGAGAGACTTGAAGCAGCGCTAAATATCGTTCCCCTAATTGGTTGTAATCCAAAGGAAAGAAGAAAAAAAAAGAACGAACAAATAACGTTTTCCTCCCAAAATGAGCATTGGTTGCGAATCGCAGACGGGTCTTTTCATTCTTTACCTCAGAGATACATTCTTTTCAATAAAAAGTCTCTGAAAGACAAGTCCGTCTTTAGGTGATCAAAGTCACGTTTATCACTAAGGGTAGAAGTAAGTTCAAAGCCGTATTAAGAAACGTTTCTGAACACAGATTTGGGGGTAGGAAATTTCGAATGTCAAGAGACAGCGAAAACGTTCGTCGATCCCTCATCGACCTGCAACCCAGACAAAGTTTCCTCTCGTCATTCCAGGTCTACATATCCGAAATTTCTACCCCGGGAATCCGAGGCTGTCTTTCGGCGGTGTTGAAGGTTGTCGGTCACGTCGGAATGTTACTGACTTACATCGCAGGGGCGTATTTGAACTGGAGACAAAGCGCAATGCTGGTAGCAGTGGCGCCGCTTATGCTGTTCATCTCGGCTCTTTTCATCCCCGAAACACCATCTTACCTGGTGTTAAACGGCAGGGATGAAGAGGCGGCCAGAAGCCTGCAATGGCTGCGCGGACCGCACGTCGACATCAGCTACGAGCTGCAGGTAAACGAGCGTCATTCGATCTTGTGTCCGATGGTAAAAAAAAAGGTTCGAGTGCAGGGTTTACCTACTTGTCTGTTTCCCACCTCCACGCAGATCATCAAGACGAACGTTTCGGCAGCGAGGGCAACGCAGTACGGCCTCACTCTCAGCAGGAGCATAAGAAACCCACGCCTCTACAAACCCATTGCCATAACCTGCGGCCTGATGTTCTTCCAACGGTTTTCCGGAGCCAACGCGTTCACCTTCTACGCGGTGACAATATTCCGTCAAACACTCGGAGGCATGAACCCACACTGGGCAGCAATCGCCATCGGAATTGTTCAGCTACTCGCGTCGTTGCTTTCAGGTAAAATGGATTTGCACTTCTTAACAAATCAAGAGGGTAAACTCCGGTCGTTTGTGAATCAAAAAAAAAATACGGAGCGTCAAAGTTGGACGGTTTGGACTCTACTATAGGACAATGTTTGTGATGAGCTCGGTTTTATAGCATCTGGTAGTGTTGCTTTGACATCGGATGGTGTTGGACTGAGGTCAGATACCGATTGGGTATTAAATTTTTGGATGATGTTAGATCGACGCCAAATTCTAGTCTTTGGAAGTCTGCACCGCAATACTTCCGAGTGTTCACAGGGTTTCTCTAATCCAAAGACCCACCCTCTCAACTTCCAGGTTTCCTCATCGACATAGTCGGCAGGTTGCCGTTGCTGATAGCGAGCACGGTGTTCATGTCCTTGGCGCTGGCCGGTTTTGGAAGCTTCGCGTACTACGACAAGGTACGACTATCCCACTTGACGCAGGTCGAGGTGGTGCCTACGGGACAGTACGACTGGATACCTCTGCTCTGCGTCCTCGTCTTCACGACGGCCCTGGCTTTGGGCATCTCGCCAATATCTTGGCTATTGATTGGGGAGCTGTTCCCCCTCGAGTATCGAGGCCTGGGCTCCAGCCTGAGTACGAGCTTCAGCTACGCTTGTGCCTTTCTGGGAGTCAAGCTGTTCGTCGATTTCCAAGAGGTACAGCATACCTAATTCTATCTTATCCCCCGAACTCGCTTCCCTCTCCAAGGATCTTCTAACGTCATCTTTCCTTCCCTCGACTACCCGCAGGACCTCGGACTTCACGGTGCGTTTTGGCTCTACTCAGCGATGGCGGTCTGCGGTTTGTGCTTCGTGGTCTGCTGCGTGCCCGAGACGAAGGGCAAGCAGCTGGACGAGATGAATCCCGACTACGCTCAAGCCCGGTAGTATAAGGCCTCCCTTACGGGAGGTCTGTCGAACCTTGAAAAGACGGGAAAACCGCTGCCGGGTTGCGCGTATCCGAACATACACCATCCCCAGGGTTTGTACGACGTAAGTCGGCCGTCGGAAGAAGGCGGCGTCGAAACGCGGACGGCGGCTTTGAGCTACTCGACGATATTCCCGGAGCGAAATCGCAAGCTGTCTGATTACTGCGGCTTCGTAACCGAGAAGACCGGTAAATTCGCCCGTGATTTTGGCAGCTACCTGCAGTCGCAGGGTCGACGATTTTACCGCAGAAACGAACCTTTCGAGGTTGACGCGGCCTTGAGACGGGCCACTCGCGCCTCGAACATACCCCAGAATCTCCGAATCCTCGAAGAAATTCAACGTCAGAGATTTGCCTCAAAGGAAATCGACGCTAATATTCGCCCGCAGACGTCGAGGAGCTGCGGGAATCAGGTGGTCTGCAGAACCACCTCGAGGAAGACGCCTCAACGTCGGTACGACGACCCGGAGGGGTATTTTTTGAGCAACTTCCGGGGCGACGTCGACGCTGACGGAATTCGTTCGGCCACGATCCCCAGGAGGAGCAGGAGCAACGGATTCGAGGAACTCTCGTACTCGGCCAGGACGCCGAGTATGGATCTCAACTGCAGACGGCTGCATCCGAGGAGCGTCCAGAACCTGACCGCGTTGGAAATCGACAGGATACTGACTCAGGGCACTTATCCTCCGTACATGACGAGGAGGAACTCCTCCTGCAGAAGGAATTCCAGGCACGGGAATCGCGACGAGGCCGAAAACAACGAGAGGATTCATCGCACTCTGGCAAAGCTGAACAAAAGCTTGTCAAGAGAAATCGGTAACTATGCACCCGGTCGGGTTCACTACGAGAGAGAGTACAGGATATACGGTAAGGACACGGTCGCGCTTATTTACTATAAAACTTGCTACTTGTGATGTCGCTGTATCGGCAAATTTTTATCCTCGGTTAGGATACAACCCGAAAATACAAAAAGAAAACAACAAAAAAAAAAAAAAATACGTAAATACAACAAATTCCTTTCGTTACATATGTATAAATATATCGTTTCGCGTATTTTTCGTCAGTTATATGTGTAAAAAAACGCAAATCTGAAGCAGTTAACGACATTATTTGGGGAAAAATATTTTTATGCTCAGTTGTATTTAGCCTGAATTAGGAAGAAAAAAAAAAGGAATTTTTCAAATTTCTATAATTTCTATATTATGGATCTTAATTTTGATCTTGTAGACTAAAAAGCGACTATTTGTATAGGCAGAACTTCCATACATCGTGCCTTCCTATAAAAACCACGACAATATTACGTATCATATATATTATTAAATATAATTAAATATTTAATAAATATGTATACGCGGAGAGATAAGTATTTAGAAAGATATATATAATAATATGTACTTCGTGAACATGTTTATTCTTAGATTGCGTTAATAGAGTTGCCTATGGATCTATATTTATTGGTAGACACATAGGTATTAAAATATGGCTGTACGTCTATATTAGGGTCGTTGAGTTATTTGCTCCTGATTGATTCAATATTTTCTACTATCTCAAAATTCTAGATTTATAAGAAGAAAAAAAAAAAAAAACACCAATACTAATCGTGAATTTTCAACAATCGATAATCTTGATTTGTCAAAAAACTAATTTTTAGTTCATCAGAATTTACGGTGATTTCAATTGATAATTAAAACCTCTCGACCAATATTTATAGTAAAAAGAAAAGTATAAAAACATTGTTTTTATTTGCTACATTTTTGGAGCGAAGCGAAAAATATTTGTGTCGAAAGAAAACGATGTATTACCCTGATATAGATATAAGTATGAAACATATACGTACGATTGTATGGACTTTTTATTAGCGTGCAACAAAAATGAAGCATAAATAAAATTTCTTGTCTGTCTCTTGATCATACGCGCGAAATGACGAGCATAATTGACTTCAGAAATCTTGACAATACTGTAGTACGGTGTATTTGATATAAATAATATTATACTATACGATATATTTAGATTGTAAGTATATATGTGAAACCTATATCACGTATTATTTTTAAGACGACAAGAAGAGGAAAAGGAAACAATAGAATTAACATATGACAATACAGACTATATTGCCAAACTTTGTAAATATAAAAATTAGGAAAATTCCCCCCCCCCCCCCCCCCCCCCCGATATATACTTAAAAAATACACGTATATAGAAATAACCAATATATATATACTTAAATGCAGATCGTGCAAGGATAATAAACAGAGAAAGAAGAAATAATTATACAGAAATATATATATATGTATATATAATAAGTATACAATCGTATACATATATCGTATCAAAATAACCATGTGCAACTGGTAAAAAGAAAAGAAAAAAAAGGTTCTAAGCCTTCCTTTGCAGTTTGTAGAGAAAAATCTCGCGAGATTTGCATTTGAAATTTTGTATTTTTATATAGTTGATAGTAAAAGTAATCACGGGCTAACTAGCTTATTACTTGTATAATTAATAACGTATAGCGGTACTGCAACAAGAGCCACGATGATTCTGATACGTGAATTTATCGCGTCTCGTTATTGCAGTATGTATAATATATTTTTTTCTGAATCCGTGAATCATATCCCTGCCATATCTGAATACTTGATTGATAAAATTAAGTAGCGTTTTCGAATCCGTATGTACGAAGCTATAGAAAAAGAGCAAGAAAAATGTACTTAAGATGTGTAGCGATAGGGCAATATCTATACGGTGTAGATCTCTGCAATCAATAATACAAATAATTTCAACAAATTTTTCTTTCAAACACGAAAATATTGTTCATACTCGAAGAATGATAATTGTAAAACTATTAAAATCTCGCTCAATAATTCTCACGAAGAAAGTGGAATAAAAAAAAAATATGAAACCGTACGAAGTGAATTATCAAAATTTAAAATTCTTCAAACAATTGCTATCGTAAATTTGAGTTATTTACACTCATATCAAACAATGTATAATTTTTCGAAAACCTTACCGTTCCCGAGGTTCTATGTATAATTTTTATAAAATACTGTTAAATTGGGGAACGCTTTGAAAAAACAACACTGAACCAACATGTTCCAGCAAGACGTTACATTTCCAATAATAATCGAATGAAAAAAAATGTCCGTAGTTGTATAACTAATAAGTTGACGGGAGGGAAAAAAAAATCTGCAGTATGCACTTCTGTGAATTGAAGATCTATTATTCTTATTATTATCATCTATTATACCCAGTTGACAATATTGAAAATTGTACAAATATCATATACAAGGGTATATTTAAATTATATATTCTGTGCGATAGCGCGTGTGTAATTGTACTTTAAAACTTTAACTAAATCAACCGTCAGATAACGATTGAAGCGTGCCACTTTTTTATCGTAAACAAAAAAACATGAATATTATACGTCAGAGATGCTTGTAGTATTTTACGAATTTCTAACAATCCTTCTATATTGAGATAACGTATATACAATTAAATATAAAATATTACGCGACAATAAAAACTATATATTCAAAAATATATCGTATTATACGTACACACACACACACACACACACATATATATATATATATATATATATATATATATATATGATCAATGCTGGCCATGTGAGTAAAAAAATGAATAAAACATTATTAAAATCATAAATTCTATCTATCAAAAAAGAAATATCAAAATGTATTTTCAAAAATGTGCAACGACTTAAGAAAAATCAGATAAATAAAATACTTCTCTAGCTTCGCTTGCTAGATTTAATATTTTTGTAAAAACGCCTAGGATGTAGCCATGTTTCTAATAATATACGCCTATTCGCTAACTAGACAATAATAAAACCAACTGTTGTTAAGCTTAAGAAATTGAATAAGTTGTGCGCGTGATGCGAAAGAGAAAGGGAAAAGAGAAGAAATTTGCTCGTTAGATGTACCAGTAATTAATAGAAGGAAGTATTTGTCTGAATACTGTATCGTATCTTGTATGTATCACGTGTCGCGAAATTCAATCGAAAACAACCGAACGGATTTACGCTGACACTAGAAAAATTCCCAGTGTAATGCTGCCGGGAAGATTTCATGGTACCTGACTGTTGTAAAATATCAAAAACTACACTACGGAAGTCAAGTAAAGGTTGCCATTTACTTGTCAGGCATGTAACGTAGATCATATAAATTCTATGTACGGTAGATCGACGTGAAGATGATGGATAATGCGTAGCACAAATTGAATAATTAAAAAATGAATAGTCCTGCCGAAATAAATATCAGTTTGTTGCTCCAAGCTAAAAAGCTCAATATATCGCAGTACTTAATTAAACTTTGACAGATGCAGGTTAAGAGGAAGAATAATTGCCCATTTTATGTCTGTACCTCTGTAGAAAGTGATGAAAGCGCATATACATATGCCTAATCTAGAGTGTCAAACTAATGCGAAAGAAATTGTATGTTTGTATAGAGATGTGTATACTATGTTGCAGCCAAATAGCAGAAAGTTATTTAAATAGAATAAAGAAGATGAACTAAAAGCGAACGTCAGCCTCTACTTAGTACGGTAAACCTATCTCAATTGCAGGTTCAATAGAACACAACCAGCAATTTAAATTCCCTGGCAAATTCGGATCAATAGATTTGAAGAAATCCCCACGTTTCCCACAGCTGAAAATTCATCAGCAAGAGCTCGTAGTGGCGCCATCTCTACGAAATCACACGAACTACACTGAATTCTAACGGAAAAGGATCCCCTTCTTTTTTAACAATCCTTTTCAAGTTTTCTCCATCAACAATATCAATGTATTGCTCATGTATGTTTTCCAACGAGTCACTGAACTTCAGGAAAATTTAAAACAAAATCGAACAGCCACTCACCTAACTGAGGCACCGATTGGTAAGTTTCGCAATCGACCAGAAACTGCCCTGTCTGAACAGCTCCGAGGGCGACGACTCGCTTTGTGAGGAATTCGATCGTCTGGGGGCCGGTCCGGTTCTCCGACATGGGAAATTGCTGTAGCCTGAAATATTAGGTTTCACGAAGTTAGAAACATTGCTCAATCAATCTTGAACAAAGAATAATTCGAAGTTAGAAGCTCTGCTAGGACCTCGATTTTGAGATTAAGACGATAAATATAACCGCAATACGATTGCGCGACAGATTGAAGTAGCAGAATATCAAGGTGTGGTACATTTCAACGGCAATAGCCGGTAATCGTAAAAGCCGCATAACCTAAAAACGTTCAACAAACGCGAGGTTGAGGATTATTTGATGCGAAGCATGCCGTGACAAGTGTGACGGCAAACCTGTTTGTGAGGCTATTTACGTGATACTCACACTGTCACACCCATTGTTTCTTTTCTGTCAATAAATAATCAAACTAAAAAAAAGCACTCAAGTCACACACTGATAGAAACGAGACACTTGTTTACCAGAGATGAGTAGGCGACTCTGTGTTTACAATCTAGACTATTCCTGACAGTGACAATGAAGCTCCGCCAGTTCGAAACTCGACGGCTTAGATGGATATTCCTCTGATGCTTCAACGCAGCTATGCAATCCATCGGCTAGATGTCGCTACGTACAGTTTCCGTTTTAGTTTCCCTTGACGTTGACTGAAAATACAGTTCATATGAGTTGATATGAGGACTGCTTTGGGTTCTTGTGTTATTTTTCGAAATGGATTGCCGGATTCAGACGGGTTTGAGGGAAATTCCACTACCTTGCACTTACCGACTCGTCTTATGGGATCTCAATGTAGGATCGTGGCGTTACAGCAGAATACTGCGTAGTTTTCCTTAGCGGCACGCTGAAGTCTATAGCCAATGCCTGCCATTTTTCAGTCATGAAATCATAGCTATAGTCGTTCTGCGGTTTTTGGAAAGCAAGGTCAGAAAGAGCCTGAAGAAGCCTACATTTGCGGTTTTTTCAATCTAATTTTCGAGGTGTCTGGACAGTTTATGCAAGTCGGTTACCGACCGGTATTTTAACGTACCTTGTCTTATTGAAAATTCAGCTTCACCTCATCCTCTCACAAAAATCACGGCAGTTCGACCACCGACCATTTGCATTGCTGCCCGTACCCTTAAATAGTATGAATTGACCGCAGATATTTTATTTTGTATACATATCTATGCAATTTAATGCGTGGCTAAATTCACAAGCTGTACGTTGCTATCTGTAATTCGGTAGGCTTATACAGCGAAGGTAATTGTGCCGATAAATATTGCCGGTTTAATTTTCATTCACCGCGTTGACCGAAGATGTACAGTCAACGTTCTTTATGGTTTGAAATGGAATAAAATACGAAATAAATAATAATCGATTGAATCCCCGATTTTCTGTACCCTGTTCGTCCAGTCGGTCCAGTCAAAATAATGTAATATCGTTGGATATTAGAAAGTACAGGGTATTTCGACACGCGGTTTTGCTTCAATTGCGAATCTAAATTTTGTTATTTCTCCGAGCACTCGAGCAATCTTAGAGCAGTGTATATGCTCCAAGCAAATGTCACAGAGAACATGTCCAAACCGCGAAATTCGTGAAACGCTTCGCGGCTGCAGAGCGAGCAGTGACAAGGTCCGCAAATAGACGGGCGGACAAGGGAATTAAGTTCTTTGCATGACGAATTTTCCGTAGGAACAGAAACAACGACTGCGTTGTCAAACTGCAGTATAAAACCTACACACTATAGACAAATTGGAATACAAATGGTGACCAGGCAAAGACCGTTCCTTGTCCGCTCGTCTATCTACGGACCTTGGACCTTGACAGATTACAAAACTCACCCCGGGAATCCCCGCGCAAGCTCAGAGAGGTGTCACCACCTGGCGCGGGGTAGGTGAACCAAAACAGTTAGACGCTGGTCCGCGCGGAGCGCGGTGACCAAAATCGAACGATACGAACCGTGCCAAGGGGCCACGAGGTGAACAATCTTCCGAGCTCATCTCGGAATCCCAATCATGTATACATAGAATTGTGAGATTTGTTGAGTCGAACTAGCTGTCAGTGATTTGCAAGGCCTAGGCGTGGATGGGTCGAGTGTGCGAAGTTGGCCTTAACAATCCGAGCATATCAGTGAGTGAGGCGAGGCTGACAGAGCGGCAACCGAGTGACAAGGGGATCCTCGACCAAGGTGAGAGTTCTCATTTCAGCCGGGAATCAAGATCAGGTTTATCACTCTAGCGGCGTTCGATTCGGAAGAGACCTTTATCCGTATTAGGCGTTGATCAAGGCTGCCGCCTCTCTCACCTTTCGCCTATGCCTGCTCGTTCTTCGGCTCGGTTCTGCCGCTCGCCGTTTTCTCTCGTATTCGCATCCTGGCAATTTTAATTGACCCGCGACCGGCGCCCAGCCTCGTAGGGTCGTTCGACAACAAGACGGCTGTCATTCCCGGTTGACGCCGCGCACGCCTTTCGTTCTCTCTCTCTCTCTCTCTCTCTTCCTCTCTCTCTCTTCCCGAGAGAGTCGCTCCGAGAAATTGTACGGAAACCCCGACGACGGACGAAAAACTCGTAGGAAACACCACTTCGGCTGGCATTTGGCTCAGCTAACATTAGAATTAACTGCTTGGTTCGGACTAATGAGATTGACGAACTGTTTAATCGGTCAATTAAACACGTGACAACTGGGAGTAACTATCGCGGACAGGAATTAAGGACTAGGTGTAATTTCGTGGCTTTTTATTCGGCCAACTCTCCTAATGGATTCAAGTGTGAGAAGATGAGGCTGAATTACGGTCCGAAAAGCGACCCTGTACATCGGCAATACCGTTATAAATTAATGACCGAAACCGTCAGTCGGCGTTTCGCTTATAATAAAATTTCGACGAAAGTAACCATCGTGATGTACTGATTATTATTAAAGCGGCGGAATCCTTTGGAACTGCCTACAATAATAAATAATATTTCGAAATCACGCCTCGCGCTTTATTTCATCAACGCGCGACGTTTACGATTCGGAGTCAAAAGTATCCTGCAGAGTTGCTCAGCTCTTCATTTCTCGATGTATCTAACGAGACTTCGTATTGCACAAACGAGAAATACACTGAAGTAAGAATTCACTCAAGTATAAGGAGGGCATGAAACCGACGGATCAGAGATCCTGCTAAACATCTAAGGATGCTTGTTTAGCCCGAAATATGGAACTTCTAATGCGTAGTTTCAACCATTGAACCTTTCTTCGTTTGATTCACAATACATTGGGTTGTTGAATGTTCGCAGATTATACTTCACCATAGCTATGAAATAATAATATATCCGGGTACACTCACAAATAAGTCTATAAAAACTTGTTATCGAAACTCCCAGTGAATATAATGAAAATTAATATTCCAGGCAAAAATATTAAACAGCTTTCGTTAATGAGGGCATTCCACTCTTTAACTGCTGATACTTTTAATTTCAATCGGAGTTGAGAACGATTTGACGTGAATTACACTACACATCGGAAGCTAGATATTTTGGGGCAAAGAAACATCCTTAGTATCAGCAAAATTTGTGACCCGAAAGATTGATACTATCCTCGTTAGAGGGATGTTGGAAAAATGAGGCTTTTTGATCGAAAAAATTGGTTCTTTAAATTCGCATTCCGAAGCGCATTAACTTCACTGCGATAAAGCATTTCCTTCAACAGTCTTCGACCCGTCGCAGCTTCTCAAAAAATTCGTGCTCAAAGAAAGAGCGAGACTTGGCGGGCGGAAAATTGTGGGTAAAGAACCCCGCGATAATCTTATGGGAATTGGGTTTCGGTGATATCGTCTCGATTTTTTATACGTTGTAGATCGTGAAATTTTGAACAAATCCTAAGTTACGAATGCTTTGGGCGCTAGAAAAGCGTTCATTTTATGTCCAGTATTTCTTGATGCAAGATAAACTAAGAAAAAAATAATTAGCTATTTCTAATAAATAAAACATGGCCACGTAACGGACATGACGACTCGAAGTCTATGGACTCATCCCCTCCTCCAACCTCAATGATCTTACCTGTAGACGACGTTACCTGGTGCAAATAGATATTTTCAGTTCTTCTATGGAAAAATGGACCCATAGAAAAAAATCCAGACGATTTCAATGATTGCGAGACCCAGTTCCCATAAGATTATTGCGGGTTTCTTTGCGGCTGAAAGCTCGCGGTACAACCGTAAAAATTAGAGTAAAATTAGTTCTCGAGTATATTCACTTATAACAACAGTAGCTGCAACTGGAAAGCCGCGCCTGCGGCTCGTTCACAAGGCCAGTCAACTGAAAACGATAGCTGGTTGAAGGCGAGAAGAGAGGAGGAACGAAAGGAAAAAATTGCGGAGGCAATTTGCAGAACACCGGCTGCAGACAATGCGGCCAAACATACAAAGCTGCTGCTGCTGCTGCTGCACGTGTCGCTCGCTCGATTTGCCACGAAAAGGTTTTGCCTCGGTGTTCGTGGCGGGTGACAGTGCACGTATATAATCCGCAGATTCGGAATTGTGACAAGGTTTTCCACTTGTCGGGACCGCGAATACTTTTGTCTTTCCGTTGTCATTGCGAAAACGCGGCGTTGTTACGCATCTTTTGCACATTATTGTGCATATTTTACGCACACGATTCGTTATAGACAACCACTTCATATTTCTTTTGCAATAAGTTTTGCTCTCTCGGTTTTTGATCTCGATATTCCTTAATTGAGCGCGCAAATACACCGCGAAACGTATGAAACCAGTACAAACGCGTTCCCCCTGAACAATGGAACATTGTTTTAAAGGATCGCGGTTCGACGAAAGGGCGACGAGCGTAGGGAAATAACTCTCGATTGCATCGATCCGACCGGTAATTCAAGACACGATTGTATCTATGCTTTTATATTACACTAACGACGCATTGACGGAACCACGGGGCTTACACAGCTTGGCGAAAAATGACTGTATTTGATAATTTTTCATCATTATTACAGCTTACTTTCGACACTAGTCTTGAAGTTTTTCTATAAAATTGAATGCTTTCTCACGTGAGAAATTCGAAACAATCTTAGCCGCCAAAAATTGGGAAGAATAGAAAAAAAAAAAATTAGCGGTATTTTGAACCGTTGTAGAAACGATGAATAACGACGCGTACCGTTAACGTGAGTCAGACAAAAAGCACACGCGCATCATTCGCCGTTTGAATAATTAGTTGTTATATTGGCGCGCGCCCGTTTAAGGATCGTTCGGATTTTCGATCTGCCGTTCGAGTCTGCGTGCAAAATGTGTCGTAGCTTGAATGCAAAATAGTTAGAGACCAAGTTCCGATCGACAAGTTAGACACATATGTGTGTACGCGATACTTCCTCTCTGAATGACCAACATTATATGACCGACGACAACCGGCGTCAGTTTTTAATGAGACGCGTAATGTGAAGATATGCAAAGGCCTGCTTATTCATTAATAAATATTATTCATTGCAATACGAACTCCCGTAGGATTATATTTGGGACAGACGGACGAGTAACGTCTCAAATGTACGGAAAAAAATTAAGGATTGAAAAACGAAAGATAATGCATCATTAAGCGGAGGGCACGAAGACCGGAAGATGCGACCGGATGTTGCTAGCACCGATACACACGCGGTAACGTGAGGAAAATCTGAAAGGCGTCTTCTTGTACCGTCGTCGCCGCCAGGGAAGCGTTCGAACCTAAGAAACTCGGTGCAATTAACATGCTGTCCGAACACCGTAATCGTTTATAATTTTCACGTTCGCCAGCAGGTATCAGGGTTTGAGAGTATAATGAATCGGCCTGTCCCCCTGGCCTCTTTGCATCTCTCTTCTGCAATTGCACTCGCTAAAACGATCGTTCGCCACACGATACCACTCGGATCATACGGTATACTCGTATTGTAGCTGGTAATTGCACACGTGTATCGGCCGCGTTTCCGGTCGTCTATCCTCCTGCACCACCTACAATCCGACTACCACCTACCATTCGAAACGCCCCCCCCTACACACCTCTGCCGATATGTGCATAATCGTATATACAGCTGCAAATCAGCAATATCCACCGGAAACCGGATCGTCAAGGGTCGGATTTCAGGTCCTTTTCGCGATACGCGAACTCGGCGCTGTAGCTGATAATATCGGTTAGCGCGAATTTTCAGTCTGGTTTCTGGATGTCAAATTTTGATTTCTTTTTATACGTAACCGATGAGTGAAATAATAGTTTTTTCTTAGATAAAGTTAGTTTTCGTAGAAACCGGAACGATAGTTCCAATTTTAAGAAAAATTACACATTTTCTCAAACTTTCACCGTAAATAACAATTAAAAAAAATTCAATTTTGCATTTAAATTAATTTTATTAAAACATAAAGAATAAGGAAATAAAGGATTGATAAACAAAATTTAAAAATGAATATATTTCGTACTTCTTCCGTTTTTGTATGAACTTTCTCGCATCAAATTCCAAACGTAATCTCCCATCATGCTCTCATTATACTGCCACTGATAACGTTAATAACGATAAAGTCCAACGCATCTTGGTAAAAACGTTTTCCCTTTTCTTCTGAATAGACATCCGTATTAGCTATCAACAAAAAACTTCAAGACTTATTTATCAACGTAAAAAAGACAAAAGCAAACTATAAGTAATAAATAAAGGTTTTGGTTATTATTCGATTTATTATCTCAATAGAAACTTAAAAAACAAATAATTTTTTTTGCTAACCTTTGTAATTAGAAATCGTCTGGCATGTTACACGGATAACTCGAAACTTAATTTTGCAATGCAATGCCATATATTGTTGAACGTGTCCTTGTGTAATCCTCGTTGTGAGGAAGGTGAAAAGATGGCGAAATTTCCCTAAAAATATCTTCTGTTCGCTAATCCTTACGTATACAATTGGTTTAGTAACGACACTTTACTCTCGAAATTTTAGCTCGTTTGCAAGTGAATCGAATTCGAAACTCGTTTCAAAGTGGTTGAGGAAGGTCGCCACGGTTTCGTGAAAATTCAGGTGTTCGCGATATTCCAACGAGAGTTTTTGAAACTTTTCATTCAAGAACCATCTCAAATTAATTCTCATGTTACAATAATCACTTGTTACAACAGACTTATGTCACTTAGTGTATCATTGTGCAAATTTTCTTTCGCCTGACTTTATTATCACACTCATCGGTCGGTAATTGTTCACAACTTGATTCATTGAGCTTCGAATAAAGTGATAAAAAATAAACTTCATCCCTTTTGTTCGGTTTCGAATCTGCGCTGCGGATCGTTGATTGAAACAAATTTCGATGATCGTAAGTTCTATGACTGTTTCTCTAAAATCGTTGGGAATTCGCGTGAGTTGGAAGAATTGCGTGAACTCGGGTCGGCGGATAGAGAAACGCCTGAACTTTGAATGTTGATAGCAGGCGTCTGGCGTTATCGATCGGAGAGATCCTTGGGCGAAATCCTGGCAATATCCTTATTCCTAGAAATTGGCCAGCACGACCGCTGAATATTTTCAACTAAATCCAAGCGAGGTGAAGCCCGGAGCCTGCAGCATCCGAGGTACATATTTCGATTTCCCTTCGGGTGCGCCAAATCTATCATAGCAAATACCAGCGATGCTGCATACGTGCGATTGCATCGCGTATGATTGTGGATATATTTTCAGACAGGTGCCAAAGTTCGCCTGAATTAAACTGGCTGTATCGGTCAGATTTTCCTTGAAAATAAGGAAAATCAAAGAAATTTCAGTGAATTTTTATGTCAGCTAGTGAAACCTTGAAAACTTGAAGAGCGATCGAATAATAATAAATTCGAAATTTTGAACAAGTTGCAGTGATATTTCGGTCACGACGCGGTGTAAACCTGATCGATTTCATCTTTGGAATTTCAAAAGATTGGTAGAAAATTAAACCCCAACACTTTTATAGAATTACGAGGATAAAACTGTACTGCATTTTTCTATAAATTGTAAATTTCATGTCAGAATCCAGCAGCCTTTCAAAGAGGTCGTCTGCCAAAATGAAATTTCCACAAATATCTTCTGTTTAGATCTCCGTCTTTAAAGATCACGATTTCGAGATACGTCCTATCATATACTTGCCTGCTTGATACGAGTATATCTAATTATTAGATTCATCTCAGACTCATCGCTAAACATTTCACGTGGAAATAAAAGACGCAACGAACCCAATTTCATTAACATTATACGATTTTCCACTTCCTCATTACTCACACTTCTTCACGCCCGAGTTTCTTTTTCGTTCTACAAGCATCGACGAGTAAGTATGCAAGAACCGAGTAACGACCGTAGGAGGCGAAACCTCTCTTGACACAAATTCTCCAGAAACGTACGGAAATTCTCAGTCCGCGCGAAGGCGTCGGTTATGCATGCATATAAGTCGCGTTACGTGTACAACGGAAAATTCTTACCTCCTCTTCCTCCGCATTGCGGCTGCACTGCGCGGAATGAACGTTCATACCGCACTTGCGAAATTAAGCAGGATCTTACAGCCACAAATTCCTGGAGAAATTGCTGCGTCCGAGAAGATTCAACGATCTTTACTCAAAATCTGTACCATAAAGGACCGAGTATCAGCTCTTGCGCTCCTCGTTCGTTCGCGATTGTTATCGCGATTGTACGAATTGTTTATCTAGTTAAAGAAATAAAATCAATCGATTTACTCTGAAACATCCATCGAGATATTGAACCAGAATCCGCATGCATGAGGAGATATTTACAGGCAAATTTGGAATCGAAATTAATGTTTGAACAAAATCATCGACAGGTTCGCTGACTTTCAGATCGTCGCATGAAATCTGACAACTAGATTATTGCATGTGATAAAACGGCGAACAGTTTTCGACATTTTTTCGGATATTGGCCAGAGACGTGGAAAATGTAGGGAAAAAAATACGACTTACTGACTGACTGACTGACTGACTGACTGCTGGTCGAGGAGGACGTCTGCCAAAAGCAGAACCGTTTTACACCGTGCGATTGACGGGTTTTCTACATTTTAGGTACCTAGAAGCACATTTGCTCGTCGCCTGCCGCGCACTTGGCTGCGTATTGCCGAGATTATCGCTTTCATCCTTCCTTCCTTCCTTCCTTCCTTCCTTCCTTCCTCTCATCCCGGTGATGCCAGATGGTTGGCTTTATAAGACGGTAGCATGGGTATACACAGAGTTATATAAGGTATATCGAATCCGTCGAACCTACCTGCTGCCACGTAACAAACGGCCCGACCGCGTGACTACCTTGGATGAAATATAGGATTCTTTATCGGCGTATGCCTACATAGTTGTACAATCGTATAACCTGTATATATATACAATTCGCCTTCTATAACAAGAGATGAAAATAGGGATACGTAATGTATGTATATTCCATGTACACCTATAACGGGATAATCGATGCGGAAATTTTCCACCTGCGAAACTCAGCTTCTTTTTGCATATTGAACGTTGCACAAAGGACGATGAGGTGATACGATGATTGTCAGAAGACGCGTCGAGATGTCGCCCGAGTTGTTTTTTATTTGCAAGGCGATTTTATCGCCTAAGCTTACCGCCGCCGCACGATTCGATTATTACAAAGTTCAACGTCTGGAGAAAATATAGAGCCGTATAAAAATCAGCAAAAATACCGTGGGCAGAACTTGGTTCGATCTGGCGGATAGGAGCCACCGTAACGGTCTGCTTCTCGAATAAAAATAATTTTTACCATGGTCTTAACGCGCAGATTCTCTCAACTGACTCGAATTCAAAACCCGCGCTTTATAAGTGAAACCGAGTAAACGAGGCTGTGATAAAAAATAATGTGTAAAAGACGGCCTTGAGCGAGGGAAAGAAAGAGATCGAGATTCTCGAGTCCTTGTGCGTTGATCTGTCCGGTCGAGCTGAATGGGCTTGAAATCTGTGCCGCATAATGGTGTAAATTGACTTAAAATTAGTCCCGTCTATGCGCGGCGTTGAAAAGCGAAAACTTGGGGCATACGAAGCAACGTCCGAGATGGCGTGACGCTGTTTGCTCTTTATTATTAAAGCGTGGAAGATGAATGTCCGCTCTGTAGTCTCTGACCTTACGATAATAACCGTTTTTGTACCAAGCGACCGGCGCGTGTGTCGCGCACACGTCGATGCATCGACTTGCACGTATCTCTCGGCCAACTCGCGACTAGTCGAGATATTTTCTGTACGTGTATGCACGAGTAAAAACTGATTTACACCGTTGAAGCTCGGTGGCACGGCAGCAGCTGCTACCAATTTCACTTACTTAGCTACTGGATTCGCCTCGCCCCGCAATGCGCGCTGCTCGTTTAACGCCTGTGGCGTATTACAGCTTCGGCGTATTGTCCGATGCAATCCTGTATAAATGAAATTGTAAATTCGCGAGGCGAGATTCGTAGGTCCGAGGAAATATTACGTTGTTTCACAGTCAGGCGAAACTGGGGACGGGGTTCAAATTCCGAATTCGAAGATATCCGAGTGCGCCGAATTACGAATCTTTTCGTGGCGAAACTTGAAGTCAGGATACCGAACTTTGACGAATTATCAAAGTTTCTAATGGTCCGAAACCCGACGCTCAAAGTTCGGAAAGGGCGTAACTCCGACAAGTCAAAGTTCCGGAAGTGCGAAAATGAGAAATTTTAAATGATCGGAGATTTTCGGTTCGGCGAATTTCCGGCCTGGTGAAATTTTACCATTTGAATATTTCTCTGTTTTGGATTTTCGATATTTGTACGTTTAGAATCTTGGTAGGTAATACCTACTGACTTTCGGTTTTTCTGATTTTTTGCAACCACTCGTTGAGTCAACTACGACGTGTGGGTATATTTTAATTTTCGGAATTTTGCTATATCGGCAGTCAACTTTTCGGAACTTTGCTTTATCCTAACTTGAATTTTTGAAATCTTGCAATTTCGAGTCTTAAGCCGTCAGCTTTCCGATCGCTCAAAACTTTGTTGTTTCGTAACAGTTTGATTTCTTTACTTCAAGTTTCGGCACCAAATAATTCGAAATTAGGCGCTTTGCAGAGCTTTCCAAATTTGGAACTTCAACCTCGCCCTCGAATCGATTTTCGAGGCAAATGGCTACTTTGGAAGTCTGGAGATTTGGCAAAACACTCGACGTCTACGATTTGTCGATGATCATGATTTCCGTAAGAACCAACCCTCGTTCGTTTCACCGATATCTTTTACTGACTCGGAGTAATTACGTATCCGAGTCAAACAAAACCGAGCCCTGTCTAATTACTCGTCTGTCCGAGTGTTCCCCTCGTTTCGCGGGTGAGTAACTGACGCTTGAATCTGTATAACCGGACCATTTCGGACGTGCGAAAGTAAAATTTGCCTCTTCTCAAGCCTCGAGGATACAGAAGATGGCCCGAAGGCCGACGAATTCGAGCTCCGGATTACAGGGGGGAAGAATGGAGTTGAAAGGAATTAAACTCTCATAATGGCGGAAGGCTTCTAACGGGCGGCAGGAAGAGCAAGGGGAGAGAGAAACGCTCGTAATCCAATGGCGGGCGTATATTCTGAAAAAAAAAATAAAAAAAATGCATATAACCGTGGACAAAAGGCGTTCTTGCCTCGGATTGCCCGCGGGATGGATCCATGGTCGAGGTGCGAGCAAGCCACGTTGATAATGCCGTATCTTGTTATCTGGGTTAGGTAAAACGACTGAGAGGGAATTCGAATTTCCCGACCATCTGCATCCGGCGTTCGTTGCGGTGTAAAAACATCGTTGGATACTACGTTATACTGTAATTCCTTCTCTCTGCGCTAATGTTTACTTATTTTCCCCTCTCTCTTTCTCTACCTTCTTTATTTTTGGCCCATGAAAATATCTCGTCATCGGCACAGCTATTTACCCAGTCGACGTTGCCGAAAGCTGTCGCAAAACTGAAACTGAGGAGGAGGAGGAGGAGGAGGAGGAGAATCGCGTGGCTTTGGTCACGTATTGGATGTAAACGTGTGTATCGCACATGATAGCTCCGTAAACGTTGAGAAACGTATAAAAAATGTATGTAGCCATTACATTATATACATGGGAGGGTAATTTTAGAGATGCTGCACAGGTATCGACTCCCTCCATCCAAGCCTGAATCTGGTACGTCAGCGTCTATAGTCTAGAACGCTTTGATGTCCAGTGATGATTTGAATAAATAAACAAACCCGTCTGGGACTTGAAAGCCCGGCGAACAAGAATTATATCGACCGTCTTATATACGAAGCTCATTGTTAGCTCTCGGCAACTATACCAGGTACCTGCGCAGAGGTTGACGTGGATATTCCGCAGTATCCGCCAGGTACGTATGTACGTACATACGTATTTGAGGGTATAAGTTACACACCGCTCAAGTTTCGATAATACCTACGCCGGTACGAATTAAATTCCATTTGTTGGTATTACACATATATGCGCTCCGCTATGTCTACATAATATTATATATATATATATATATATAATATATATAGACCAGGACGAGGAAAGTTTATATCAAAATGGGAAGGAACACCTGCAGCGTACCTCGCAGAGCCGGGGCTCGTTCTTTACCGTACCTGTACAACTTTGTGAGAGATTCTGAAACGAAGTAACAAATATATCTATAAAGGATGCAAGAATGACGATGATGATTGTACAGTTGGATTTTAATTACATCGTGGTAGCGCGAATCCATCCAGCACGATCTTTCGGCGATTTTTTAAAGATTGCAGAAAACAACCGATGTATCGTTGATCGCCCTGAAAACGGCCAAGCTGATTCCGCCGTTTAATCCTTTGAGTCACGCGTTATTGTGCGAGTCAAATTTTGTAACAAGGTAGTATTCCATGGTTTCTGGGGTCGATGATTACAGATCTGAAATCAAATTTCAAAAATTCAAGGTGGCCGATTCAATACGATGGGCGAAAATTTAAAATTCAATCAAATACGGTCGAAAAACTATGTGCGGGGGTTTTCGGAGTCGCTGATTGCGTTCGGCATACTGAATTTTCAAAATCTGCTTTCAGCTTCGTAATCAGCGACCATAAAAACCCCTGGACAATAGTTTCTTCTCCGGATTCGATCGATTTTGTAATTATAGTACGCCGTATTGTATCCGCCATCTTGAATTTATGAAATCCAATATCAAATTCGTAATCAGCGACCCCAAAAACTCATAATTCATGTAAAACGTGAATATGCATAAAGGGATAACTTTGTCAAAAATGAATTATCCCTTCAATTTTCACAATTTTATTCTTCCAATCAATTTGTTTCTCGCAACAATGATTTACATTATATCGCAATAATTTCTCTCGAGTAATGAAAATCTACTAGTATACTATCAGAAATAGCAAAAAACCGCGCAGAAATGTATTGAACAGTCCTCTAAATATACCTAAAATTGATATAAAATAGGTGGTAAGAATACTTGACACTACGATTCAGAGGGTCAATTATAGAGCCACTACTTTTTCGGGCAGGTATCCGGATTATCCGAACAACGCTGATCCACCGGATCCAACGCTTCAAATCCGGACTATCCGAACTATTCGAATAGTAAGAGCACTTAATTTATTTGGGTACTTAAACTATCCGAATAATGCGAATAGTTCGGTTTGCCGCCCAGGGTATTATAACTACTACAATGTGTGCATACTCTTGAAAATTTTTGCCAATTCGCTGCAGATTTTCTACGCAAAATTAGAACAAGAGTTATACAATATTTCCGTACAGCAAAGTGGAATCGCCATACCTATATATACATTCCCTGTGAATTCAACAGCTAACTCGCAATCTTGTAAAACTGTATTGCAAAAATATACACCCGTTTTATATACGAATATACCAACCATCCGGATATTCAAATTACCCGGATCTGAAGTTTCACGACAGACGGATTCGAGTGATTCGGATATCCGGATAGTGTAGAACAGTTTGGATCCACGTGCGAGCACTAATGTTAACACAGTTGTGTCGAAGCGTTGTTTCAACGATCGACTGCGTCAGAATGTTGAATGCCGATGCACTGACCGCATCGCTGTATGTGTGTATGAAAATTCCGATCGGAAGACGCCGCGTGAAGGTGATGCAACATTCTTGTTATCGCGAACAAAGTACAATACGGTACCTATACACACGCTGTTGCTGTACGAACGTGAATGTTATTGCAAGTCTCGCGGATGCTGGTAGAACGAAATTCCAAACATAATGGAACAGTGGCGTCGGATACGTGGCCCACCCTCGCGGGTGTAATAACCAACACCATGACGCACATGGTTTAAACAGAAAGCAAGCACGTCGCGTGTGTGGTTACACCGTCAATGTCTCTCTACCTGCTGGTAATTATACCCTCGCATGCATACGTGCACAACAGCGTTGCCCCCAAGTTCTGTTATCTGGAGGCAACAGCTGATACATGACCTGAACCCAGAACCTCGCTGGGCACGTGCATATGTTCAAGTAAAAAAAAACTTTAACATCGAAAAATGTTATGATATCGCAGAAATAACAGAAACACCGAGAAAAATTTCATTTGTTACGGTAACTAGAAGAATTTGGTAAAACAGGTATCGTTAAAAAAAACTGTCTGAATATTGTTGGAATTACGGAAAACGGGGTACGCCTAATAATTTTCGTAACAGTTGCAAGAAAATCTAGTAACAGTAATGAGAAAGAATAGTAACGGATACTATTACAGACTTTCCGGTAACAGCTAGAAAACTAATTTTCATTTTCTACCTAGAACTGTATTTTTCGATTGTGGTAAAAAATGAAAACAGATAAGGACTGAGCGGTAAACGAAACTAAAAATTTCTCGCAGTGAAGATGAAAATGGTTTATACATCCAGTCTTCTGCGCGATTTTCGTTAGTTATAATTTGTCCTTCTGTCCTCAAAGAAATTCAACGATACCAGCAGTGGTACTGTCCTATTCATATGTATCCGCTTTATTTCTATACCGATGAAATTGTTAAATTGTTGGTTGCGGCGTTGTTGACGAATGGTCGATGATCGAGGTGACGAAGAGTGTTCAGCACAGAGGTATTTTATGCAGTCGGGACCAACGGTGAATGCGCATCGCACGTTATAAGGGTCGACGCGGCGACAGTTATGCACCTACGTCTGCGACCGTTTACCAGAATATATTTCACTGCTTTAGAATCAGAGAAGAGTGTGCGGAGCACGAACGGGGTCGTCGTCCATAACCGCGTATCGCGGATGCAGTAGCGTACGAGAGTTACAGCTGTACGGAGAAACTTGCAAGAAGTTTACGCACAGGCGAAGAATCCGTGCTTGGATTTCACGGTGAACTGATTTGGCGACAAATCACGAAGGTGGCGGAGGGCTGGAAATTAGGGCGACACTTGACTCGCGAGAAGGAAGATGAAACCCGTAACGTCGAAACGTGCGACCGGGCAACCTGGAGGAAGATCGAGAAGAGAGAGAAGGGTAAACGGAAAAAGAAATTTTCAGGCTAAAAATAATTCGAAGCGAGAAAATAGCGTCGAGTGTTGAAAGAGATCGAAAACTGCGTTCAACTTTTTTACTTTCACTTTCTTCCTGCGCATCGTCGTCGGTCACGCGGCAATCAACGTTGTTAACAACTTTTGTATAAATATACGTTGTAAATAGTTATATGTTTATGCAAACCGACGAATACAAATGTAAATATTTATCTCACTGTACGAGGCTCGTCTTTTGTGGTCTGTATGCTGTGAGTAATTCATTTATTACGAAGAATTAGAGATTGTGCAGGAGAAATACGTGACGCAGAATTAGATAACAATGACTGCAGACCCGCAGACCGCGTTGTTTGGATACGCATAAACCGAGGCCGGAAACCGCATAACGTCGGTTTCACTCTTTCCAACCTCTCGTCACATTCGTACAAGTAAGAACGATACGTTTACGGCACCTGTATCGCCCCTATATTCATCATCGACAGCGCAACGTTCAAAGTATATTAAAAGACTTCGGAAACAGTCCAGCTGCGAAGAGTTTATTGCTCTCCGACTGTTGCAATGCTGATAAAGTCCCATAACAAAAGAGAAATATAAAGAAAAAGGCAGGAAGAAGATACGGCAAAATATCGTGTGTGTGTGTTTTTTTTTTTTTTTTTTCATTATTTCGACATATTATGAAATATTCAGCTCCGCGTAATGCATGATCATGCGTTTACCGAGTGCCAGTGTGAATCGATACCAACAACTCTGTTTCATCCTAATGATCGTAGCCTCCCCTTCACTCGTCGTTGATTATAAAATAAACGATCTTTTTCCTTGTGGGAAAAAAGTACGAAACATAGTTTTCATAAAGCTAATATCGTGACCGAGAGAGAGAGAGAATATTAGTTTCTGACGGTTTGTCGAATAAAAGAAATAGGTTGAAAAAAACGCCATAGCTGTTTGAGGGGGAGGCGAGGGGAGAATATGCGAGAACATCTGGCATGCCTATAAACATTCTTCGAGGGTTCGACCATCGCGTCGTTCAACTCACGGACACTTGACAAAATGCAAGAAGGAGAAGAAGAAGAAGAAGAAGGAGAAGAAGAAGAAGAAGAAGAAGAAGAAGATAATACTACAGAACATAGAAGATGAACGCTTCTTTCGAGGAGCGATGGACCAATTCTTTCACGGTGACGTCACCTCCTCCTCCCCCTCATCCCCCTCAACCTCTTCATCATAGTCGTCGTCGTTCTCGTGAACCCTGAACCGACGCTGATGAATCGGCCATTATTTACGTGACAAATATCCCGCAAAGATTTTTATGGGCATATAAACGACCGCGCTCGTTGCTGCAAGCTTCCCTATTTAAAACACACTGTAAGGATCAGTAGCGGGTCGTTAAAAGCTAACGAAATCGATGAGATGTGTTGTTTTCCGTACCACATTAAACTCGGCGTTATCAACGAGATTTCTTTCTTTTTTTCTAATAACCCATTACGCGACACACTTTTTTCTGGTACCGCGACGATAGTAGAGGTCGAGAGAAGGTCAGGCAACGAAATTCCTAGTAGATCTTAATCGTTTCCATCCCAAACGCAGACGACTCTCGTCAATCGTTTAGCAAATTTTCCTCGAAGATTTCCCGTGTTTTACATCCTTCGATATGGTCAACGAACAAAGAAACGCTACGATCGCTTTATACGGACGTGTCCAAAACCGTTTCGCACTGTTGCCTCGTTGTCTTGCATCGGGCGCATGTGCAAAAGTGTGTCAGAATTGTCACCGGAAACGTCGCATTCGCGATGAATCATGTTCGCGTATATATATATATATATATATATATATATATATATATATATATATATATATATATATATATATATATATATGTATATATGTATAACTACCAAGTACATTAAACGGGCACTTCATATCTGCAATCTGCATACTCGCGGACGCGAAGTCTTTGAAGAATTTCCACCGGAGTTTGCGCTTCTTTTCTCTTTTTCTCGCCGCAACGTTTCTCTCCATCGCGATGTTTGATGTATAACGCATGACGTGTGCAGCGATGGACTGTGTCAAAAGAACAATTAGGTGTCCGTTAATGCGTGACTGCGCAACGTTTTCCCGGGATGAAAACACGGGGTTGTTATACAGAGGATCGTGCGACTAACTATCACCGGAAATCGCTTTGTCGGAAAGAATCCGCAGAACCGGAAGCTCAGGAACTGGCCTACACGGTTGAACGTAAACACGTGAAAGAATCGATCAAATTTTCTTCACCCTACGACGCGTAATGTGTCGGTGTTTAGGGGATTTTCAACAAGGCTGAACCCCTTTGTATCGCACGCATATATATACAACTCGTTAAAATTTGAAAACAAACATGAGCAAATGGAGAAATGAAATCATCAAATTGCCGGCGATTATGGAGCGCACGAGTATCAGGTGCACAGCTGTAATAAATTCGAAAATTATCAGCGTCTCAGTTCCGTGCTTCGCCTAACAATGTAGTACGATATTTTACCTGCACAGATACATAGATTTTAGGTGCATTGTAGGGTGCTCGTTAATTTCTAGCATGTGCTTCTCACCCCTGGAATCTACTGACAATGACGAAAAAACAGTATGTTGGATATTTCAGATTATTAGCTTGATTAGAAATGGATTTTAAATTGAAAAGAAAAAATGTATAAACTGAACAGTTCAGCATCACCAAAAATGGATGCGTGGGTCAAGCTGCGGTTATGGTGGTTAGTTTGGGGAGGTGGTGCAGCTTGGACTATTTTTAGGAGTTTTTTTTTTTATAAAAATAACGCCATTTTGTTATTAATTTCGATGAACAAATTCGAAACTGTTGTCAAAACTATAAATAACAAAACCCTCGTACTCAAATTGCTCTAACTGTTTTTGTATTCTTCAAAAAGAACTAAAAATAGGTTTGATTAAAAAAAATCCAAGCTGTACCCACCCACCCTGTTAATCTGTTCTTACCAAAACCCGCTTTATCGTGATAACGTACCTATTATCATTGAATCGTTTTTTATTTTTCAGACGCCGTTCTTGGTCAACTGAAGCGCACAACGGTAAGCAGCCAAAAATCAATGCAATGTCTGCTATCCATTCGTTTTTTCTTCCATTTCGATCGCAAGTACAAATTTCATTGTGGTTACATGATTCGTGAGATGTGTGACGATTCGAAACTAGCTTTGTTCACCCCTTCATCGCGTTATTATTAGGAGTTAAACTATTTTTAAACGTGACTCAAGGTCCGGCAATGCTGCAGTTTTAAGTCAACTGCGGCTGTTTTGCTTGTACCCTCGAGTAAACCATCACGAAGGATTTCCTTTCCTCTCGCTGAGCTTGCAAGAGTTTATTCGCGCGCATCCGGATGTTCACATCAACAGATTTTCGCTCATACCAACGTCTACGATTTCCCTAACAAGATGAGATCTTCGACATTGCGCAACTTCTCGATCAATTGCGACGCCGCGGTTTTCAAACACACACGCAACTTCACGGCGTGGTATGTCGAGTTTCGCAATCGAAGATTCGAATGATTCGGAACAATGAGTTCGTTATCCGGCGTTGTTCGGGACGATGTTCAAAAACAAGCGACCGCATGACCGCCGCTTTTAATTACTAACCGCGTTCTCGTTACTCGCCGCGTTTGTCCTACCATCGGGCGTATGCTGCGAGATTGAACCGCCATGTGTGTATGAAACGAGCATCGATACTCGTTCAATATTTACGAGTCGTTGCTCTGGACTGCAAAATTGATCGCTGCTACTACAGCTGCTATTCGTTCCTTCAGAAATACCGCATTTGCCATCTCTTTTCTGTGATCAACCGCTAATATACGGTATAGTCCATTTTGGTGTTTGTCATTTTATTCGGTAGAAACAGCTGTGATCAATTACTCTGCAATTTGAAATTGTAAATTCTGACACCTCAAAAATACTGTGGTAACTGTTATTTGGGTCAAACCTGAGGCGCAGATTCCAAAGTTGCGCGTTGAAAATATTTTCAGCATATTTATAAATATTCTGGTAAATTGATTGCAGGTTTTTTTCGTCCAAAAATTGAAGACAGCAAAAAGAAAACAAACCGGTTCTGATTCTGACGAATAACAAGAGGCTGCTCGCATAATCCTGTACGATTAATTTGAACCATTTTATTTTTATTTCATTTTTTTAAACCACGTCGAAAGGCTTGTAAAAGCTACCTTAATCCAGCGAGAGCTAACGAACATTTGTTCTCGGCAACGACGCAGACTGCAGCTGGAGGGAAGGGAACCGGGGTATCCGGGTGTTGGAGGAAAGGGAGAAACGCGTGCGTGTTGATGATGTACAAACGCATTGCGTAGGGGGAGCACGCGTTTCAGAGAATCGCGCTTTGCGATACAGATATATTATGTATACATATATACGTTTTATGCGTGCATGCGCATGTATGTAAAATTGAAGCCTGCATCCGACGACGCGAAACGCGACGGATGCAAAGAACTGCTGCTTCTGCAGCTGGAAACCCTAAGACTGACTCTGTAGAGTACGTTGATTGTGAGTCAGAGAGTCATTGGAGTCGCAGGGGCTGCACTCATCACCGACCAGACGCCATTGATATTATTCTCTGCGAAGCTTCTTCTTCGTTCACCGCTGTTGTGGATGCACTCGCAAGCATCGTATCGATACTGGACGTCTCGCCAGAATCCAAGAGGATGTCGTCTCCGGTATATATGTAGATGCAGTTTTTATCGGTGCCAAGCGACGCAGAGTTATTGCTCGACACTTGAAGGACCACCTGCAAGAGAAATGTACATTTCATATCAATTATTGATGGTCCTCTCTTCTTGTTCAGCCTGCTTTTCATTTATTTTAATTCGTACTCTATAATTCACGGGCGTAATATCAGCAGCAAAGCCATGTCAGGAAAATCGACCATGGCGATGGGTACGGTATAATTAGATGCTCTTTAGATGCTGATTGAGGATTTCTCTTCGTGTCATTATTATTTGTCTTCCGTTTCTCTGCCCTTTCCACGAACTTGATATTTCTCACACTAAGAAACGTACAGGAATTCACTGGGAATTTTCGGTGGTAACGTTTTATGCGTCGCCTGATCGACTTGGGACCGATCGTGGTCGCTTTCTCTGAAGAAACGCGCATTAACATGGCGAAAAAAACAATTTATTCCGGTGTTTTGCTGAACAGCTCAAAATTTTTGCGCAAATCTGAAACCTAAATCTTGAGATCAGGACAGTTGATTACAGCCTAGAGAGCAGCAACTATGCTCTTATTCAACGTCAATAATTGGGTAGATTAGCTGGAAAGAGGCGGTAATTTGAAACGACGTTCAACGTATGTGTTCACAGTGCTGCTCAGAGAAATCGAATTTTCGGAAAAGCAGCTGACATGCCTTACAAGTGTAATTCTTTGCAAGCTGCGAGATCCATCGCTTCCGAGAATCTTTTAACCTCAAAGCGCGTACCGAACCCTGAGTAATGTCTAGACGAAAATTACATAGAAATCAGTTTCCGTATCTACGATACATCCTTTTATGGTTAGCTTCATATTTTTTACGTTAAAACGAACGTCGGTCAGAGTCTTCTGACTTTTTTCCCGTCAAAATGACCCAACCGAATTACCTCACCTACCTGTAATATGAGTAGACTTAAAATTCGCAAGATTACTTTAAACAGTGACCACAGACGATGATTCACAAGTAGTCTGATGGTAGATGAAACCATTTCACATACGTGAATCGTGGCTTCGTGCCGTCTCCACTACTCAATCGAAACCGGTCAGTATTCAACATCTTTGTGTCGAATTCAGTGCCATTTTGCATTGTAAAGATCAAGTTTTGCAGCTTCCTTATTCCCTTGTTCTCCATTGCTGAAAGTCACCGCTTGTTCCTACAATCAATTGCGACAGGACGGAGCTGATTACCCGATGCTACGTTTCAAAAGTTTCGGTTGGAATACCGGCGAACAAAGCCAACGAAAGGTGAAACATGACATTCTTTCAACCCTTCACATCAGCAGCGCACCATGTTTGGCGTTATTTTAAATCAGATACCTGTACTTTGTTCCGAGTCAGTTATGAAAGGTGGTGTTTTTGTTTGCGGCAGTCGCCTAACGGGTTGACCCACTACCGAACTATCCAGACAATTAGCCATTGCCGGAACCATTCGCGTCTAAATACCGCTGTGAAACAAAGGACCGTTTGAATTTCGGATTCAACAACCAGGCTGTGGCCGAGACAGCCGGTAAATTTATGGCCGTTCTGGAGCTTCAGGGTTCCGTGACCGCGTTTTGATTTCCGCCAAGAGTCGAGTATTGTTCAACGAATCGCGGGTGTCTGCACCGCCATATAATTAATCTCGAAACGTGGCCATGCAGCGGTTCGAGTTTGTTGGGCTAATACGAGAGCTGTTATTGTCGTTTGCTTATCAAATTGTTCATCTTCGGAATCGCGTTTCACAAACACTCCGGTTGTCCGAATCGGTCGTGACACGCGCCGCAATTGCGCAATTACATGTGTGTGCGCGGCTTCCTCTGCACCGAAGCTTCATGGTGACATCACCGCATCCGTCGAGAGTTGAAACGATGAATGCACCGCTAACCGGGTCAGACCATCCTTTCTTCCCACCCACCCACCGTCTCGATCGCTGGCTGAATATTAATCCATCTCAGAAACTGACCGCGTTGAAGAAGACACGGGAAAATGGAAAAGCGGTAACATCGGCACTCGACTCTCGTCGCTTTTCCAGTTTTCACATGGACGCCAAGTCGCCTCAATTAATGGACATCCTAGTCCTCGTCTCGCTCGCCAAAGCACAACAAGCGGAACCGTACGAGACTTCCATGGACGCTCAACCACGCTTTTCACCATCGAGTACTTCACCCTTCGGCTGATCCTGACGGCTCTTGGTGCGTCTAAAACTGGTAAAGCACCACTGCCCTCTGCACCCAGGACAAATAGGCAAATAGGTATAGAACCGCGGTGTGGCCTCATGGCATCAGTTATTCTCAGACTCCCGGGGTGAACGGCCAGTTTCTACTCAGACTCAACTTCCTTCTCTGACAGAGAATTAGACCCGATGACCGTTTCACCTGCACACGTCAAATGTCGTCGCTAAACAAGAGGGACAAACGTTTTTCTCTGCTCGATGACGATACGTTGTGACACAATGTAATGTAGTAAGAACGAAATAATCTTATCATTTTCAGATAACGATATTGCGCTGCGAAAATATGTGTTGGTATATCAACGTTACGTTTGTGGAGATCATTTTTACAGCACTTGAGAATCGTTTCTAGCTACACGAACGACATCGATATGCTTTGGAAAAGATGAAGACATGTAGAAACTCGCATACAAGACGACGAATCGTAGTGGAAAATTCATTTCGAGTATTCAATCGACTGCACTTGATGCAGAATCGAGAAGAATTTCAATATCTCAGGAGCCGGTTGCGTACTCTGGCACCCAGCTGCGATACCCGGAATACCCTCATGTGCCGAGTCTGGAATGTTGAGGAGGTACGTCGTTGCGTCAGTGACGTCAGATAGAGGAATAAAGAAAAAGCGATAAACTCGGTCTACTCCATTAGAGTATGCTTGAAAATAGCGATGCAAATACCGTTTTTATAACGAGTCAACATCAGACCAGCTCGTTTGCGGTGAATAATTCGCGAACCGTTGCGAGCTCAAGCCGGACTCGTTGGAGAGTTTCCGCGAAACGTGCTGTAATCCATCTTTGCGGTGATACCCGTGGGCTTGTGATTGTCATACACGCAGAAATTCAAAGTAACTGGGAAAAACAAACCTGACGTCACTCTCGCAAGTAGCGAAAATACGGTTCGATCGGTATTCTAATTTTACTCTCTTTCCAGCGCAGGACACGCGTACAGCAAACTGGTATTAGGTATGTGAGGACGGGTACGTGCGGAGGCGCGTCGCGTCGCCAAGCAGTCGAAAGTCCCTAGGGACCCGTTATGAATTTATGGGTTTGTTAACCTGGTGCATCCGCCGCCAAACCTCACCTCGACCACCTCGCTACACGGATAGGTATTACCTACTCTCCTCTATACCTCGATTCTCTGTCTTGTACTACCCGATGCCATGTTCGCGGTTCACGGTAGTCGCGACCATGTCCACGATGTGCCTCGTGCATCGGACGCATGCAGGATACATGATCGTATTACCCATTTAAATATTCATCGGGGTCCGCGGTAGCGTCTTGGCCGACGACTCCACGATTATCGGGAGTACAAGGTTGTTCCTGGAGTTTAATCATGGAGGAGTATTCCGTCCACCAGAAATTACCATGTATTATTGGTAAAAGTGGATGTACCGGGGAGAAACGACATGTGGCCTTGTGCAGGGCACCTTAAGGGTCAGACCTCGATCAGGCAAGTCCGTTATCACTGCCAACGACAGGAGAGCCCACTGGAGATTCTCTGGTGGAAAATATATCCTTCGGAAAAGTACCGACAAGAATGATCAGGATCAGTGAAGAAGCGCTGTATGTCGCGATGTGGAAAATTGTGAAAACTGTAAATTTCCATGACATCACCGCGATTCGATACACCGAATTGATACCGATCAAACCAGCTCCGGGGTTTGAATATGAAATGAGAAAGTTCTGCAAATCGTTGGAATAGGAGACAAAGAAATAATGCTAGATATCCGATGGCTCGAAGTGGAGAGATATCCTGCAATCTCACGCAAGGATCTGCACAGACTCTCAGACTCTAGACGCATTTATCTCCCGTCCTTACGGTTTTAAATCCTCTTCGAGAAGATTCACGCGTCGTATTTGTTCCGGAATATCCTGAGGAGGAACCGCACGAGGCTTTCTTTGCTGATCGGGATGTGTGTATACAGAATTTTGTTCGTTTTTTTTTTTTTCCTCTCTCTATCTTTTTGACGCCTAGGCCAGGTTATCTCCGGTTTTTAAAACGCGTGCAGGAGGATTGGAGCAGGGCGTGGATAACGAGGGTAGCTCAGCTGTGAGGACCGGCAAGCCACTAAAAGTTGACAAGTTTTTAGTACGAGGAGAAGTTTTTGAACTCGCGGCAATTTGTCGGGCTGGAAAAAGGCGCTCTGTATGAGTCGAGAGAAAGGGAGCTGCGTAAACCCGCGGGAAAACTTTTCACTTTGAATTTTTAACGTTTAACTTCTGACGAGTTTTAACGATCGGTCTGTTGCTGCCGAACAAACTTCTCGGGCATCGACTTGAGGACCGAGTTGGTATATACGCAACGAATGAATCTGGAAGATCTGAATACTTCTGAACAATTTTTAGAATACGGAAAAATCATGGAAGACTCGTGGATTTTTGCTTTGTGTATCAGAGGTCGGCCGATTAATTACCAAGAAAGGAACTGTCTCATTCCAATCACCGATGATAACGGATTCCTCGACTAAATTGCGTCGTCCAAATTTTTTCCTCGGTAAAGCATCGATCGATTTATCTCGACTCTGCGAGTTCCCAGACGCTGTTGCGTACTCGTTACTGTTTTATGTGTACAGTTAGGGATTCTTTCTCGTAAAATATGAACCGAGCTACCAGGTTGCAAGAGACGGAACTTTAATCTTGAACCCGTAGGACTTTTTTCTTTCGTTCTCGTTTTTTCTTGGCCCAGGGAAAAGCATTCTTCGCTTATTTTTTATCGCGCGGCTTCTGCCGCTATGATCAAAACTTGACTATGGATATATGTTAATATGCCTACTACAGCAGGTGCGGAACGAGATTCAATTACATATTATTGTTATCGCACAGTAAATTACGATCGTTGACGGTTTTCCCTTCGTGTCGCAAAATTAAAACATAACTTGGTAAAATCTCATTTACCAAGAATCATACTGATCGACGGATCGTTCTTTGGGTAAAAAATCACCAAATTCTTTGGAACAAATATTCAATCTTGGCATAAGCTAGACGATCGAAGGAAAATCTCGCGTTACTACGTTGGAATTCTTTTGGTATGAGGACATCCAGAGCTAGAAAGTTGAACAAAGCGTCGATTCGCCGTTTGACTGGAATAACTCGTGCTGCACGTAAAATTGACTCATCTCATCCTCGCTAGCAAGTGCGAGAGAGTTAATTATAGTATTAACAAAATCTCTCTGCAGTATTTCAGTGGCAAAAGTCTCCGAGATAAACTGCGAATGTAAAACCGTCGTTGTTTCATTTAATTTCCTTTTTTTTTTTCTTTACACCAAGATTGCTGCATTCGCCGCCCCTCAATGCTTCTTCTGTCGTCTAATTATTTACGCTTCTATGTTTTTTGTGTTGTCGTTTATGCGTACTCGTTTTTGCAAGTGAAACCACTTGACTATGCGAAGCGCGTCTTATTCGTTCTTTTTATTTTATTTTATATTTTTTTATCTTCACGTGTTTCTCGCACTCGTTCTCGACGAAATTTAATTATTTCAAACTACGTCGCGAGCAAATTCACACCGGAGATTAAATTCATTTTCAGGTAAACTGGCGCGTGATTATTTTTTTTTTTTTTTCAATTTTTTTTTTTCTCTTTCTCCTCACACTCGTGGGAAAACTAGACCAGTGACTACATAATTGTTGCAGTAATATTTTTACTAAATATACTTGGCGAGATAATTTTAACGAGTCTATTCAATTTATACGAAACTCCAACAAGTACGAATGAGTTTTTTCTTCCATGCTTGGTGTACAGAAAGTGAAAAAGTCGAAATTAAACGGTAAATTGGTTGAACTCTGCAGGGAGAAATGATGGAGCAGCGTGAGTCACGCGTAAGGCGCTGACCGAACACATTGCTGAGAATCAGCTAAAAGTGGATCGCTGACGTTCTCCTCGCTCCGCGTTTCTATGCTGGATCACATGCTTGCTGGTTTCTTTGGAACAGATGCGTTATAATTGTGACTTTCGTCACTCGGCCGAGATACGCGAACTACTAGGAAGGAGGAAAACGATTTTGCGTTTGGTACGTATATTTTCAACGCGATTGAAATTGAAGAAAAATAAAAATTAAAAATTTTATCAAGAATTGGTCGGTTCGCTGAAACCAACGGGAAATAAAGGCGCGAATAACTAACGTTTAAAGTATCGTTGTAAATACTTTTTGTTTTTTAGAAACGAGAGGATCTAGAAACTGTTCCTTGAAAAGTGAATTCGGGCAATGAATCGTACATAAAATATCCAGAATCAAGATATATTGATTCAACGAAGCTGGAACATGAAATTCCTGTGAAATATAATCGTGGTCGTTCGCAGAGAGCGGGAAAATATTTCATCGTTCTATTTCATTTTTTACCTTTGAAAACTATCGGAATTTTATCATAGTTCTTCTAATAATTTTTCATAATTATTATACACTCGTGATGTAGATATTATAGTTTGTTTTTGTTTTTTTTTTTTTTACCGTCGATGACATATTTTCTGCAATAGGTGTTAAAAAATTTCGCCCCTTGCTTACGAGATACGAAACAGCGCGGTGGTTTTATTCTTTTCTTTTTTATCTAATATTGCGCCCAGTTATTTGAGCGAAAGTTTATTTTGCGGTTACCTGCACCGAGCGAGAATATTCCTGAACTATTAAGCCAATATTTGTTCAAATAATTACGAGTAAATAGTTAACTCAATAGATTTGGGAATATCACGTCATATTTTAGGAGAGGATTGAGGTCGGTTGAAATGAAACGCTGCTGATTTTTACCGTCGAGTAAACTTCCAACTGAAAGCTGTAGAGATAAGCTTTGACGTTTATCCAAAATTCGTGAATTCCTCAACGACTATGAACTGTTTTATTCTAAAACGTAGCAATGGCTACTAAGCTAAACATAATTGATGCATCGATTAATAGAGTCCAAAAAAAAAATCGAACACGACTCGATTGAATCGATAAAAATTAATCGATTATTTCGTATTTTTTGAATCCATGTGAAACCAAAATTTCGTAAATTTCAGTAATATAGTATTAATAGCGGAAAAGTTTTGCGATGAGTTATAGTTTCATTCAAAATATTTTTCAACTTGAGGTAAAAATATTAATTTATCTTTCACTTATTGTATCAAATAGGTACTTCCTAAGCAAGACAACGATAATAATTGATACTCTAATCGCATAAATTGATATTGTATCGCTTCGTTCATGGTAGTAAAAAAACGAAAACCGTTTGTGAGGAAAAATGATCGGGAAAAAATAATCGAGTACTTTTGTCATTGTTACGTAAACTGTCCTACTTTGAATCTCGGTTGCGCGGGTTAAAGTGTAACTCCGTATGAATGAGTAATCTGGCATAGCCGTGATAATTTCTAAGCATGATTATACGTTTGATTAGTTGATGATAGCCAGGCACGATGCCTCGGGCGGAAAGATTTATCCTCCTCGCATACAATTTAGCTCTAGCACCGAGGATAAAGCTTTGACAGCTCTGTAATAAGGAAAGAAAAAACCGACGTGTTCAACAACGCGTGACTCTGAGTCAAGAATTCATTCGACGATTTGATTGAACAGTTTACTATACATCTCGTATCACGATTAAAGTACAAGATGCGAGTCAACGGTGAAAACTTGGATATCGAACCGTCGACGAAAATCAGAAATTTCACTTTCTTCGAAATCTACAGAGATACAGAGATTATTTCCCAGAGATACGATCGGAGGTTGAAGTATGGATTTTCTTTATTCCCGACAAGCACCTCCAGTCGCGATTATTCGAAGACATTATTGAACTCGACCACCCGGTACGTGCGTTGCTGCATCGCGCGTTCATTCGTGCATTCTCCTCTCTCTCTCTCTCTCTCTCTCCCTCCCTCCCTCCCTCTGCTTCTGGTTACATCTGCCCTTTTTTGCCGCACAAATGTGTACGCGTACACCGCACTGCAAGCTGCATCGTACACGAGGCTTAATAGACATTCATACGTGTCCATGAATACTTTTGTGTTTGGGCGGGTGTTGCGTGTTTGAACTTTCAAATCGGGACGTATGTACGTACAACGTTAGGTGGCATAACGCGTCGCGTGGATACGTGTAACACACACCCACGTACTCGCGTACGCATATTGCATGCGGTCTCTCCGTTCGTCGGCTCAGCACACATTACGATTCAGACAATCGAAGTAGGCGCAGCAACGCTTAATTGCAACCGTTTGCCATAGGTGCGCCTTTTTCGCCCTGATAGCTCGAATAATTTCATTGCCCTCGACGTCTGCGTTGGGAATACTCCTCGTTATATGTTGCGACTCTTCCGAGTTGCTCTTTGCCGAATGAAAAATAATAATTTGAAAGATAATTGGCGAGCAAAATTTTCTTTCACTCTGTTTCTCTTCCTCGTCGACCTTCGTAGCATCACCATAAATCATTTGGCTCGACTAATTTATCGAGAATGTGTGAGATTGGATGAAAATTCGTCGAACAAAAGTTGAGAAGAAAAAGTAGGCAATTTCACACGGGTCATAGTCCGAGAACTACTTCGAGTAAATAATAGCTTAGTGACCCGTGCGAGTGCGTGATGTTTATGGCTTACTTCCGGTTTCCTATAATAAAGTAGGTGGGTATTGTAACGCCCTTATGCATCGCGGGCTTATGATTCTTTTTCTCCCACAGTATTACCGTTCTTTTCCTTAATTCTGTATCAGCCGCAATTGGGCCAATTCACATAAATTCCACTTTATCATTAGATTCAATTCGATTAACCCAAGATCTTAACATTTTTTTACTTTTTTAATTCATTTTTTTCATCCACCTCTTTCTTTACCACACTGTCAAACGACGATCAGACGCTTAATCGACATCATCATTCACCCTGAAAAATATATATCGACCGTAACAAACTACCCAGCAGGTACTTAATTCAATTAAACTTGAAACGAGTGCAGAATAAATACGTCGGCTTATTAGTCGTACAATTATACCTCGTTGTTGTTTTATCGAAAAAAGATTATAAGCGGGGTGATATTGGCGATGAAAATTGAATCAGCGAAAATGGCATCGGCATTGTTTTTCTGCCGCATTTTCGCGCCACCGCGTACAACACCCTCAAGTTACTGTTTTTTTTTTTTTTTTTCAATCATTACCTTTTTTTTATTTTGGCAAAATGCTTCTCTTTCACAGTTCGTGTACATACCGAAGATAACGAGCGACGAGCCGTCACTAAAATTTATCGTGTATATGTTTACGCACGATTTACCTTATCGCTTGTCCTCATCACACACTCTATATACTCTAAACGCATCTTTAATTTCGTCACGCGCCTGCACCGTGCCCTCTATCTTTTTTACACCTCTCCACATACCTGTTCCGTATGCTCGAATAATCGGGTGATTGTATAAGAGCTGAACAAAGCTTGCCTAGTTCGCCTGCGAGGGAGTTTGACAGGCAGCGGGTATGCTACTAGATAATTACGCCAAATCGCGATCTAGATTCGACGAGGATCGTTACTCTCCCGGTATTTTAACCATCCCCCAGTGACGTCAGAGATCGAGACGAGGTACCGTCGTGATATAATTATACGAGCTTTTCGAACGGTTTGATGATGCAGATATTGTTCGATCGCACTGGAAGTTGAGGAAACGAGCAAGGCTTGCAACGTACAGAAGAGAAAGGTGAAAATGAAAAGTCAAGATGCAGGGTAAATCCTGGTCTATAATTAAGTGTCTTAGTTTCAGCCTCTTGGGTTCTAAATTTGAAATATCGCATCATCATCGGCACAAACGCGGGCTGCAGCACCGCTGACTGACGATGAGAGAGAGAGAGTTGAAATCGTAACTCATTTATGGTTTGATGTATCCATCTCAATCAATCGTTCAATCATCGCCGCTCACGCGGATGTTGCTGATAATAAAAGATTTCACATTCTAAAAAGCGAACGAAAACTTCGATCGTACATTGTTGGAAAAAGGTAACTAAACGTGATGTCCCAAAAGGTTCACTTTGTGTTAGAGTTACTTGTTACACTTCTGTCGATAAATATGACACAAATTATTGCAATTTTGACATTTAAATAGTCATATCAACATTTAATTTCTAATTTTGAGTTTTCTTTTGACTTGGTAATACATTAAAAAATAGTTAAATCAACCCAAGACTTCTAGAGGACCTGCCGGGACATTTTTTTTCTAACCACGTATCGGAGTTAGTAAGGTTACCGCAACGATTCATGTTGAGGAAAAACGTTATTTCGCGATTTTCGAATCGTCCGAAATTCAGTAAACCGTAATAAAACTAGACACGCTTATATTTCGAAATCTCATCCCCTTGAAAATCATTCCAAAATTAAGAAAACAGCGACTTTTTCCCCGAAGTTTCGTTACGACAACGTTACCAACTTCAACCTCGTTTATGTCGCGCCGAAAACTATACGCCGCAGAGCAACGAGTCGTCCATCTCTTGTGAGGAATCTCTGGCTTCAAGCCAGTATAACGAACCAAAGCCTCGAAGCTATTTATACCGTAACCCAGGGTGCGTTTTAACGCGCGATGCAACCAACGACGACGTTCTCGATGCACCCGCAATCGGCAGGTACAGTGCACTTCGGGAGTGCATCGTTACCCTCCTCGCAAGATTAGGGATCGAGGCGGTCCAAGGATCAAACGGAATCGCCGATCGCATTCGGTACTCGAAGCTTATTACTCACCGCCGTAGACGCCCTCCTCGTCGGATCAAAGGAGACGATCGAATTCCGGATAATCGAACCCATCAACCGATCGTTGCGTTCGCCGTTTGAACGAGCGTTCGGATCCCAACAAATCGCACTCGTATGATCTTTGTTCAAATTCAATCCTGTACAGATCCGTTAATCGATCGTAATTCTCGAGATGTCCTTACAAACCATCACCGAAATTCTAAATTCCTTCCGTCATCCTGCGGACAAAGACGCCAGTCCGATGAAACCGCCTCTCGATTATGCATAGTTTCATTATTCGCGTATCTTATCGTGAGCGCAATAATAAATCGGTATGCCGTACATGCGCTCTACTCTGTTTGCAAGTGAAACGGCGCGAGACGAGCTCATACTTTTCTCGGTACAACGAGAACGCACATCCGTAGGGTCGAAAAGACGACTGGAAACCGCAGCCTGCGACGAACATGCTCCTGAGTCATTCGCCTCCTTCAAGGTTACTTGACGGGCTGCATGTTTGTCTTTATATCTGGTCAAACAGACGAGACTTTGAGTGCTTTCGAAGCTTGATTTATCATCGCGCGTAACTTTAAAGGAGCGAGCTCGTTCAAGCCGGGGCTTACAAATTGGAGAAAAGTGGTATACGTGTAACCAAACGGCTGACTTTGCTTCAGACGCGACGACGACGTCTCGCTTTTTGGACCACTCGATGGCTTTCCAGATCCCACGACGAATCGATGCTCGGTGTCTTCGGCGACTCGAGAAAGAGAGAGAGAGAGAGACTATGTTGAAGATAACGAGAAGCGCTCGAGTGACATCAGCGTCCTGTTTACCTCCAAGGGTTCGGCAAAGGGTTTCTCGAGGTTAAGAGGCTCGAGGGTCACTGACGTGCACCGTCACTGCGATACCTCGAATCGACTCGGGAGATCTCCGTCCTCCGTCTTTCTCTCGCCTCTGCAGGCGTTGAAATATGCAGATTCTCCGGGCCGAAAAGCCCAAATAAATTTACTCCGGAAGGTCGGTGGGATATTTTAACCCTGCGGGTTCAACACGAGCAACCCGCTTGATTACGATCTCTCGCAAATTGTCTGCCTTACTTACGTACTTCAACGATGCGTTCGGGGCTTTCATACTTGACGCAGTCGTTATCAGTAGTGTAGAAAGTCGAATTTCCTGTTCCACTTTCTCGTCACTATAATTATGTTGTTCGTACCGCTACGGGAAGAAATTCCTAATTCTAACGAACTTCACGATCCTTGACATTTGCGATTCTTACTTAAAATTATACCGGTAGTTGTGATCGGGGAATTTAAAGCTTGTGTTAATTGACTGTTATTTTTCGATATCGTCAATTATACTGTCGCGATAATTCGATGATGGCGTAACAATTGACGTTAAGATTTTGTTCTACCGAATCGACAATGATCACAGTGAACACTTAGTTAATTTATAATATTTTCTTGTAACTCTAACAATAATTTGTAATCGAAGTTTAAGTTGCGAAGATAATTATTTTACTGACAAAATGAATCTTCTTTCAGTGCGTTAACCCAATGCAATTAATTATCGATATATCATAATCGTATGAGAAATTAATCGCATCGAATCTCGTCTGCGGTATAAGGTGCAGTAGAAACTGCCGCAAACTCAAAATTTCGAACAATTCTGATCAATTATCCACGAAAAATGTTCTCGAGGCGTTAATTTTGACAGTCCAAAATTTTTATTCTTATTATTTTTACAACGACCGGACCGGAATGGTATAAATAATATTGAATAATACAAATTTAAATGAATAATCGAAAAACTCGCGTGTATTTAAGGATATGTAATCAGCGTTATTACGGGACGATCGTCGCCAATTACCGAGTAAAAATTGAACGGCTAGACGGGAGATTGAAGTTTTGCACGTGTTACGCCGCGAGGGTTGAATTCCTACATATAACGTCGATTTGCTGGGATCGGAATGGGATGGAATGGAATGGAATGCAAGCTGGCTGCGTATACGGGTTTGTATTTGTTGTCGGTTGCGTCCTCGGTCTTGTCAACGCGCACGTATACGACGGTTTACTCGCGGCCAGATTTCACCCCCAGGGCTCGTACCCACTTCCGGTCCTCTTATGGGGGGAGAAACTCGGGGGGATGGGATCGTGCGGTACCACTCGAAGAAATCCAAGGGCTCCCGAGAACAGCTTCGCCGCAAAAGTTAGACGACGTAACGAGATGAGATGATGAGGAGAAAATTCTCGGCGTGTATACGGAACAGGTTGCACTATTTTTTCACTCGTTCCACTTTATTTCGCGTTATTTAAAAAATTCTGCGATTAGGGAAAGCGTGATCGTAACCATTGGCGTTAAATCGAGTCTATATACTTTGTACCTTGTACTTTAAAGAATGTTTTTTTCATTTTTGCTTCGCAATTATATTTGTAAAAAAATGCTAAATTCGTGGTACTTGCGGATATTTTAATTAGATAACTTTCTGCCCTTTTTCGAATGTCGATAGTAAAAATATATCGACTGATTTTTCGTTTATTTTTATCAGTACGCAAAGTTTTTAAGCCTTCTCATTTGAAAATACTTCTCGACCCATGACGAAATTGATAATCGCAAACGATTGATTTTATAAATGTTTGATAAAATTTCATACTTGAAAATTATACATTGATTTTTTGATCTTTCACAATTTCACGACACTCGTCGATGAGTCTCTGAATTGGAATGCTATGGATTATATTGTAACGAACCAGGCGATACAGGATAAAAAGAACAAGTTCCGAAATTAAAAGACGAGAAAAAATGCTTTATTGGCAATTCGTGTTTACGGCCGAAAATCTGAAACAGGACTGTTTTTACAATAACGCTGTTTGACGTAGCCACCTTATTCATCTTATGATACATGAAAGCTTAAGCTTTTTTTTTTATCTACGATGACTACTGGATCATTGGAAGGGGTGGCAAAACAGGTGAATTCACCATTTCTAACAATATATTAACAAAGAACGAATATAAATGAGAGCTGAAAGAAAAACGTCGGAAACCAATAATTTTCCAAAAAGCTTTTGACTCGTGTTTGTTTTCACCTCCGAATACCAGTTTTATTAAATTCTCTCGAGCTGTTTACCAATAAACAGAGTAACTTCTACAACGGTGATGAATTTTCCGTAAATAGCAGGGTTTAACAAGAAAATTGAGGCAGGGTCGGTTTTATAGGTATGAGTCAGGTAAAAAAAAAGCAAAAAAAAAAAAACGATCTAGAAGTAAAAGTTAAAACGACCCTTTGTTTTGGCCCACCCCGATTTTCATTTCCCCGAAAGGGTTTGAACGTATGTGAACCAGTTACAAGCGTAAAGCCACACACATGTGATACAGCAAATACGTTTCCCGAAGAATATTTTACTCTTCACACACACACACACACACACGCTCAAACGCACGCGCATTCTATATTCATGGGTGAAAACTCGCACGCACATGGTTGTGAGCAATAAAGTTAAGAGGTTCCACGCTCCGATGTTCGAACCCTGAAGAGAGCGCGCAAGTAATTAGAAATTATAAAATATACTCCCCGGGATAAATTTTTGATAAGCCCTCCCATCCTATCTGCAACTGCAGTTATGCATGTGCGCGCATTGCTCCCGATAAGCCAACAATCCATTACATAAATACACGACCGCTGACCAATCTCGGCTAATTATGTCATCTCGAATAGATAACATATTTTATTTGGTATTTATGGTTAATTTATTTTCCTCCTATCGGCTTAAAACAATGTTACATGTATACACACAGTATGATATTGAAGCTTGTAGAGGTGGACTGGTATTTAACCCTTTATTTATTTTTTATTTATTTAACTATTTTTTTTTTTTTGTCAAGAATGCCGAGTTTTTTTTTGTTCAAAGCATTTTGTGCTACTCTGCAATCTGCTTTCTGCAATTTTTGCACCGGCTAAATACACGCCAAAAAATGTTTCTCCTCTTGCTGTTTTTGTTCGTCCTGCAATATTGGATCCGCCATTTTGAATTTTCAAATTTCGAGTGCAGATTCGCAATCAGCGAACCCAAAAACCATTCAAAATAAAGTTTTATCAAAGTGAAATAAATTTTTGAATTTATGTCCGCCATATTGGACCCACCATTTTGAATTTTTGAATTTCGAGTTCAGATTCGTAATCAGCGACCCCAAAAGCCCGTGAATGCAAAATTTTAAGAGAATGAAAGGATTAATTAGTTCGTTATCATCGTAAAGTTTATATGCACACTATATTCGAGTAATTTTCATTCCTCTGCATACCAAACTCTGATAAAAATCATTGCGATCAACTTTTTTCATCAATTTTCTTTTTCTCCGGTTTTACCGTTCGTACATTGATTTTCACCAGGTGCAGAGAAAGGAGAAGAAATCCCCCGACCATTCGCTGTCTGTGTAAGACATTGAGTTACCAAAATAAAAACACACAATCAAATATTTATTTCAATAGTATAATATTTGGCAAATATTTCATATATTTGATGCTCCGAAATGCTTATTTACCTTGACTGTTGTAAAAAAAAAAAAAAAAAAAAAAACAATGAAGTTTCGTATATTTCACAGTCGGCAAATACGATTTTTATACAATTTTTTCATATTTGTACTTGTAAAATAAATATTTTCCAGGATATAATTATGTTCTTACTCGGTAAACAAATTAACTGGCAAATACTTTCACGCAATTCCAATTCCAACTTCAGTTCCAATTTTACCCAAGCAACAAACATCCGAACAAAGTTTTATACGAATTAATACCTCCGGAAGCTTGTTTTAGAATCGTGTCTTTCCAAAGTCGAATCATGTCGAAATATTCTGGACTTTCGAAACGTCGCCCGAAGCTGTCTAAATTCCGCGAATGAGCACAGAGAAAATTTCATCATGGCGCGAAACGATAATTTCAAACAGGAAATCTTTAACCTATTCGCAGCGTGCGTAGTTTGAGTTCCATACGTATAATTCACCGAGTTTATTATAACGCAGAAGAGCCTCGGCTTCGATATTCCGACGAAATGACGAAGGAAATAAACCGATAGTATTTATACCTTATAACCGAGCTGCGCACTTGCTGCACCGTAGTCTATTTATCGAGTAGAGCACGTATGTGGTTTATACGCCGTGCAGCCTTATCGCATGCGTGGGGAAGAATATTTTTCATTTCGTCGCCTTAGCAGCGGCGGAAAACCGTACAAGGGTGCGAGGGCATGAAGATATCATCCTACAGGGGCGGATGAGATCCCGCGGGCGATAAAGGTCCCCGAAATTTCAATTTTCCCCTCGTTTGTCAGGGGAATATCGCTTCCAGTTGTTCCGCGAACAACTTCTGGACGCTGGTGGACGATCGCTGTCTCCGGAGATCCGCGCAAACTCCCAGCAAATTTACCACCACCGACACTTCGCGGAGGAACAATACCCAACTGATTTGCCAATTTTCAACCCTGCAGAAATTACGTTCAGCTGTATCGTTGTGCTGCGATAATTCGTCTCTTTCTGTTGTTGATTTGACAGACAATTATCGACCTCTCCCAGACCTAATTGACCTTCTCACTAACTTACAACTGGGTCGCTACTAAAAAAATGGGTTTCCTTATTTCACGTTTTCTGCTCATTGCTGTCGTAGGTATAAGGTAAGTGTACCAGTTATCGACCCTGTCCCAATCATTGGGACACCTTTTTTGGTTGTATATGTTTGATCCTTGGTCCTAAAATTACTAAAAAATAGATCTGTAGTGTCTAATCCTGTAGTAATTGGTTCGAGTAGTCGAGAAATTCACAATTTGTGCCGTAAGTTTACGATTTTGTAAAATAAAAGGGTCGGTAATTGGTTGTAAACGCGTCAATCAATATCCGGTACACTTACCTTCACGTGAATTATAACGTGTACAGTTTTTGTTCGATGACCCAATTGATTCGTTTTACAACGTCCGGTTACCTTCAACCATGTTATTGACCTTTCATATTTCTTCCATTCATTGGTCTCACGTTATGTCCTGTCATCTTTAGTTACGTACGTACGCACGTATGTACATATCTACGGGTACTTAACGATCGCACGAGTAGTCGTTATACCCTCCAACAAAGTGTCAAGATGGCAAGAATTTTTATAAACCGAAATAACGAAGGTCGTTCATATCGGTTGTCACAACGTGAAAAAGGACAAAAATTGGCACCTACACGAGGCCGCCTGGACATTCGGGGATGCGGAGAAAGTGAGAGGAGTCGGTATAAAGAGGATGGCGAGAAGGGCGAGTAGAGTGGTAATATAGCATGGTAGTCCTGGATGGGGTGTATTCGCGATCACGAGGGGGCTGCGGTGTGACGTCACATGCCAGAAGCCGTCTCCAAGGCAACCGGTATTACACCCGATGCCTTCCTCTCTCTTCCCATTCGTCTGCACTCTCCGTTGTAACATTGCGGCAAGTCCTCGTCTGGAAATTTCGGTAATTACCTACCGTTAAACGCTGCTTGCACAACGAACGCGTACGTTACATAGGTACGTACTTACATATACGTTACACCAATTACGACCAAATACTCCGACGTGCCAGACAAGGGTGGAAACTCTACACGTCGATGTGTTGTTTCATGGCTCGCCCCCATTTCACGGGTGAAATCAAATTTGAAGAGACGATGTGGACGCCGGTGAAGCAGAGTGAGGAGAAAGCGGCGGAGGACGATGATGTATGTTACTACACCTATGCAAGTACAGCCGAGTGAGTGCATCCCGAGACTATTTCTCTTCTCATTCGCGTCGAATTGTTCGCTCTACAGGGGCAAACCTTATGGTAGGTTCAAGAGCTGTCACGGAAAATTAAACAGGTCAGAGATCAGAACTTTGGAAGTTTTGACAAGGTGGATGTGGATGTGCGTACGGCCCGTATCGTACCTTGAATAAAATAACCTGGAGGTAATGAAACAGTCTTGAGTTACATCGTGCTGGAAATAACTGTGTTGACTGGAAGTCGATTTTGCACGAGGCTGAAGTTACTGACGTTAACGTGGGAATACGTCAGGAGAAGGAATCATTGTTGGGCATTTTAAGATGACTTTCAAGGATTGAATTTTTAGAATTAGGGTTTATTTTGTTTGTAATGATTTACTAAATATCGAAAAGTCACAAAGGTGCGTACTAGCGGTTTTTCTTAAACATTCATCGTTACGGTTACATTGCTAAATTCATCCTCGTAATTTCGCAGGTAATTTTACTGTCTAACAATGAGATCCAAAAAATGTGTTAGTCAAGTTCTTTGATTTCTGAATACCACTAAGAGAAAACTTTACGAGTTCGAGAATATCGTGAGGTCCAGAATTAGTTTTCTATTCGTTTCAACGATGATCGGCCATATTATCAAAAGCGTTCCGTCCAAGTCCGTCATCATTCTGATCTCAACTAAATGTTACGTTCGCTAACTTGTCCGGAAATGATTATTTCATGCTTTTTATGCAATTCTTAATTGGGTAATCGAGAAATTTTGTAACAAATTTGGCAGAATGAAAAAACAATACGATTTTTTTGCGAAGCGGGAAGAGGACTGACCGTCGCGTATAGCTACTCATCCTCAATACGAAATAAAAAATTTTTGCTCCGATTGTCAAATTGGACGAAAAATTTTTGTATTGCGTTATTCAGAAGTGTAAGCAACATACAATAGTTGACATTGTTCGATTATATACGAGCCAGCTAATCGAACATGCCGTCGAATGTTTCATCTAACTCTGACGGATATACATTATCGACGTTGAAGAAATAGGTATATATATATATATATATGTATATATATATACACATCAGAGAAGAGAAAAAGAAACCGTAAGAAGAGGAGGAGGAAGAAGAAGAAGAAGCGATCGAGAGGAGGGAGTGTGTAAAGCATAAAGAAGAAGAAAAAAAAACGTTCTAATCGAAACGAATTTCTGGTCTGTTCACGCAGCCGCGTCTGCTGCAAGAAGCGGCGCGATCGTGCGAGGCTAGAAATCTGAATAGAGAATTTATAGAATGGACCCGGTGAGAAGAAGAGGACAGTAATTCATCACCGAGGGGAGTGCGGGGCGTTCGAAGATCCGAAAAATCGTTCGTTCCCACAGTGATGACGAACACTGCAGCAGGCACGTGTGCATCAGAAGCGGCACATCCAAGCGGCGGAATAAATTATGTAAATACCCCGAATGTATGCACCTACCTGTGTGCCGAAGGTATAACTCACCCACACGCTCTGCGAAGCTGACGGTACTCGCCTATATAGGCATAATTCCGCCCGCGGCTGCAGAGTTATCGAATTGAGAACCCCGGCCCAGCATCATCCGAGATGAAAGCGACCCGCCTTGGTCCACCGAGTCTCCCTCTCTCTCTCTCTTTCTCTCTCTTTCTCTCTCTTTTTCTCCTTGCGATCTCCGTTCGCGAGACTTTGCGAAGCCGCTGCTCCTCGGAGCCATCAAAATCAGAACGAAAAACGCCTCGGCCAAAGTTTATTCCTTCCTTCCTTCCTTCCTTCCGTACTTCCTTCCTTCTTTTCTTTCCTCTATTGCTAAAAACTTGTTCAGGGTTTATCCCCCGTCTCGCTTTCATTTCTTTCTTATTTACTTTTTTTTTCTTCTCTCTCGTATACTCGATATTTTTTATATGTAGCGTTGATGTAATATCTAAACGGTCAGGGGGATGTGAGGATTTTTTTGGAGGAGGCTTGAGGTTATATACTGATATGAGGAAAAGTCTGAGTAAAAAGTATTTCTTGGTTTTTGGTTCTATTCTTTTTCTCTCTCTCTCTCTCTCTCTCTCTCTCTTTCTCTTCTTTTCTTTTGTTTCCTTAAAGAGAAATATGACTCTTGCAAGTGTCAATTGTTGGACGAAAAGAATTTCGTACTAGTCGCGAGTTCAAGTTCATACTGAAACGAAATTGAAAATAAAAAAAAATTTTATAAACTTGACAGATCCATTGAAAATAGCTGTCAAACGTTTTTGAAAACGAGATTCGGGCAGCAGTCTCTTTAACCAAAATAATACGAAAAACAAAACTCATCACTTCAATTCGTAAATCAGTGTTAAATTGCCAAATTTTGTCGCATGTATGTATGAACAAAGTTCAAGTGTGGAATTGTGAATTCAACCTAAAGTTGTATATCGTGTAACAAAAACTTGGATTTTAGATTCGGTGCTTACATGATCGAATGTACCGAAACTTGACATTTCTCGGTAAAGTAATTTTTCTCAAAATTCACACTTCTAAATCAGGTAGGTAAATAATTGCTCAACATTTTCAGAATGACTCAGAAGACAAGAAATTGCTCGCGACGAACAATAATTTCTCCTGGTCGCCGAACGGTGTGCGAAATTCATCGGTTGCGTGAACAAAAAGCGGATTTTTATTTCCCCTAGTGTTATAAGAGGGCCAGTTATTCGGTCATCACGCTGCCTTAGTGTCTTGATTCACGGCTGGCTGGCCGGTTAGGCTTTCCGCTTCGAATTCTACCTCGTCAACACTCGGAATAAATATCAAATTTCCTCCAGAGGTATGAGGATAGGCGCTGGCTCACGGTGGGAAAGAGAATCCGTAGAGTCTTGAGTACCTACCTTGGACTCTCGGTTAGAAAAATTGCCTTATAGACGTCATACGACAACGCGTTTAGATACTCGAAGAACCGCGCAAATTAAGTTACGCACTTGATATTACAGCCTCATCAATTCTGCAAGAATTTTGCAATGTCACAATTTTCATTTTTTCCATCGCTGGGGGGGGGGGGGGGGGGGGGATTATCACATTGATAATCTGAATCCAGAATTTCGACCAAATTCAAACAGCAGCTTCTTCGACCACCATCTTGAATTTATGCAGGAATTTGTTTTTTGTCAAATAACTCGTCGCTTTTCAAATTTTTCCCGAGGACTATCGTAACTCAAACTGTAGAAAATGTAACCCCGCTACCGTATAACTTTGTTCGTAACAACTATTTATTTATTTTTTTCCACAACCGATATCTTCTTACTTGCAATTAAACCGTGCGAATTAAAAACGGCGACCGAAGCAATTGTAGCATCTGGTCGTAATTCTGAATTCATAAAACCGATGACCCCTCCTAGCGATTATAAGAGCGAAAACAAAAGGAAAACAAAACTGTTTCATCTTGAAACTTCAACTTCGGGTGTTCTTTTTTGCGCACATCGACCGGGCCACGATTCGAACACCTCCTCGGATCTGCTCGCTATCGTTCTATGACGTCATCGGAGCCGCGACACCTCGTGACGATTAAAATGCAAATATAACCGTGAAATTTATCGAGCTATTCCTCGGAGCTTCCATCGAGAGGAGATAAAAGCGCGGCTCGGTTGCCGGCTCGAATCGCTCCGATCCACCGGAAATAAACGCGGCCATCCGCCAATCGGAGCGCTCGGTTCCAACGGAAATCCGAGTGGGGGTAAAAACTGAGGACAAAGGCATCTATCCGGGGGCGCCTCGTCGAGTCGGTCGCCATACTGGCATTCGCTGCACGCCAACAGTACGCGAGCAGCGTTCGAAGAGCGAGCGTTGAGTCAGCGCGGTTTTGCGATAACATATCGGGAATTCGTTTCGTCGCTCCATCATCTTTTTCTTTTTTCCCCATTTCTCTCCTCCGACTCTGCCGGTCCCTCGTTATTTTTATTATTATTATTTTTTTTGTACTATCGTTTTTTACATTCTCCTTTCTTTGGAGACTATTCGGGTTGTAAATTACAACGTTAAGTGATAGTGTGCAAAAAACGTTGTGCGTGATACTATATATTGTGTATGTATATGTATATACACACGTATTAAGTTACAAGTGACAGAGGCAGAGGATTTTCGAAAAGGGAGTGTCAGAGGGTGAGCATGTAAAATGGTTTTAAACTTTTCTTATTTTACTCAGTCGTTCAACTTGTCGTATCTCAAACTTGTTTACGTTGCAATTTTTCAATCTCCCACGATTACAACGTAACGATATCGCCACGCTGTCAGCTGGTTTGTGTACGTGTATATACCCACGTACGTATCCGATCCTGATGTCAATTACCTCGTATTTCGAGACGAGAAATATGAGTATGTGAAAAATGTTGTCAAATTTGTGTATTTAATACTTTCCTTAGGCGGGACTACCCAAAATTATAAATCGCAAAAACGAGTTTGAATTGTGAATTTTAATTCAGACAATGGAATCGTCGACGCGGCGCAACTCGAAGGGCGCAGAGAGCAGCAGGTTCAATTACCCAAGACACTTAAAAAGTCCTCATTGTCAGACGCGGTTCGGTTAGTTAAGTTCAATGAAAACGTTTGCATCTGTTTAATAAATAAAGGGCTGCTGCTGCTGTTGTTGTTGCTCGTTTAATGAATGCGTTGCAACTCTGTAAGACTTACTGACTGTGACCCACTTTCGAAAGTAGTCGAGGTGATACTTGCGTACGATGTTTGTTTAATATGCACCGTAGGTGCAACAATAACTGTGGGAGGAAACTGTTGATTGCATATTCCACGCGTTATATTAATATTATTTACTAATATCGTTATTATACGAGGTTTTCACAATTGTCGAAGTAATTGTGGCGTGACAAAATTTTTTACCATAAGCATCCGAGAAAATATTTCGAAAACTTCAAAGTCTTGAATCAATGTCTTACGAAGAATATCGATTTTTAAAGAGTTGAAACAAAGTTAACAACAAAATTACATTATATCTTACATTATATGGTGGAGAATTTTTGTGGAAACAATATAATATATAGCCGGTAGAAGAGATTCGTGAAAAATTCGACACGTACTCCGAAAAGTCGGAGACCAATTGTTCACGTAACGTCTGCCACACATGTTCATCATCATGTAAGTTGAAACGCAGTTTACAAGCTGGTGTGATAGCGGTTATATTTTAACTTCTCGAACAGTGCGAGTTCTCTGCAGCTTCAACGTATCTTCTCCGCCTTGTCTTTCTCTCTCTCACGCCAATTGAAAGGGAACTTTTCAATTAAATTCACTTACGGTTAATGTCCAACTAAAGGGCACGACCCCCATTAGTAAACAGCGTTCCTACATGCGAACGAATCGTCCCTCACTATTCCGGATGAGTCTCGAAAAACGGTGGCGAAATTGCTCTTTAATTATGGAAATGTCGATGAATTATTACATATCACAGGTATATTGTTCAACAGAGTTCAAGTCTCTCTTTTCTTTCTTTTTCTATCATTTTGTCGAAATAATCTAAATCATTTTACGCAACGGATATGCGTAATCTAAGCGGAAATAAGATTATCCTAACGAGGCTGAAGTTAGCAGCGTTAACTCATCGAAATGTTGAAATAAAAATTCGTACTCCGAACCTTGAGGGTTACCGAAGAAGTTGAATTTATGAAATCTGAGTTTGTTGATAATTTATTAACGGTTTACTAAATTCCAAGTAATCCCAAAGTTACAAAGTAACGAGTCTTTTTAAAGATGCATTATTAAAAATACAAAAATTTTTCAAGCCCAAGTTATATGTAAATTTCGTTGCACTTTTTTCACTTTCGATTTTTATGTATATTATTTTATTTGCTATTGTACGCTCATCGATTCTCCAAAATCGCTGGTCCTTTGTCAAGAGCTAGGAAGCTTGGAGGGTGAAATCCGGGTCTGACCGCCGGGTTCCAAAGAAAGACGCTCGCTGGATCCTCGTATTATAGGTAAACAAAAATTTCCCATAGAACGTGAACTCCTACGCCAGATTTCCTACGGTTTCCGGAGCAATCTGCCGATCCCTCTATGGTGCAGTCGCTGCATTGAAAATCATGCCGAACGTTTGTCGTTACCCTCTGCCCACGTAGATATTGCCTGCTGTTCCATAAACGCCCGGAGAAACATCTGCTCCGTTTTAAAAAAAATAACCCCTCGATGCATCGCGGAACACAGTTTGTACACCTCTCTTATACACCTCATGAGATACTTGTTGCGTGTCTGATATCGCCGACGAATGCAGTAGCGCGTGTTTTGCTAATGCTGACTACGGTGAAATGAAAAATTAAATTACTGTTGTACCGTACTGCATAAAGATAGTTTGTAATTTCTGTTTATTTATTTATTTTTTTCATCAAAGTTTAGACAGTCCATGACCGATTTTCAGCTAGATTCTGCGTGACGTTCGATTTCGTTGGTTATTGACTAATTTAACGTGATCTGGGTAAAAAAGAAAGAACACTTGGACGTGCATTCTTATCTGGCTAATATTGATCTATTGACATTATTGATCATGTTGTTTGATTTGGTAAATACTTGGTACAGAACATTCGTTTATTGATTAATCCAGTAGTTCCAACTAAAGACGCGATCGGTGTGAGCAAATAACCGATCGTACTTACATCGATCAAGATATATCGATCGGCGAATCGATCGTAAAAACGAATTGAGTAGTTGTGTCGAGAGAACGAAAAGAGAGAAATAACGAGAGAGGGAGAGACGGTGAATTTGCAATCTTACTTGAAAATGCACGAATGACTTATTGAAACTTCGTGCAAAAAATTGTCTCGCTTTTCCTCTGCTTTTATTTATTCATTTGTTTATTTTCCGTTCGTTTCTTCGATACCGGAATCATTTAATAATACACCGAGGAAATTTTCCTTTTGTTTTCGATTTCCTCCCCCGCGCATATCGCCTTTGACAACGAGTGGGATTGAAGCGTGCGTTACCCGTGCACCTCGAATAGACGGGCGTATCACGAATCAACAGCGAAAGTGGTTTCAAGCCGAACCATATGCTTCTATTATATTAACGGTATTATCCCACCCTGTCTATTATTGTAATACGTCAGTCTGCAGTTGAAAGGACGTAAATGCGTAAATTCAACGCCTTTGTCGTGCGAGGAGGTGGGATTGTGTGTGCAACGCCATCCGCTCGTTACACGGGGTGCTGTCGCGGCTTTAACCGATAATAAATTAAACACCCTCCCACCAGCCCCGTAAACTACTAGCCGCACCAGCTGATGTGGGAAAATGCCACTTTGCACAAAATAATTCTATGAGGACAGCTGAACGTTCGTTGAACAACTTTATTCCACCGCTTATGGTTTCCGTTATCATATTATCTTGTATTGTGTTAAACTTGTTAGAAAAAAATTTCGGATTAATTGTTGCTACAATTGACGCTTTTTCACCGAAATTAAAACAAGGGAGTTTTTTTTTCTTTGTCACCTATAATACATTATAATGGAAAACGGAAAAAGGAAGATCGTAATAAATCGTCCGACACGATTGTTCGGAAAATTAGGTGAGGTTATACGTGTACGTAATCGAGGCTTTGAAAAGCAGCTAATTTATCGGGATGCGGGTATAACAAGATTATATGTATTATACGCGTGCGGAAGTTGGATCCCCCCCCCAAACGATTGTCCGCCAGCTTAGACAGGCCGTTACTGTTCTATACGGTAAACCGTTCATAGTTTGGGGTAAGTTTTAACTGCGCTTTAAGAGTCTTTGAAATTTATTACCCCTATGTGACGCTTCCCTGATGCCTGTTACGTGACTAATCCATTCCGAATCCTCCGCCCTCCAAAAACCCACCAATTTACAGTCACGAAGTGAGAAACGGGATTGAAATTTATTCGGACAAATACAGTGGAATTCATGCTGCGAAATGTGTTTCATTTTCCTGCTTCGCAAATGTTCGAAACACCGTGTAGATAATTGAATGGTCGGGCCGAAGTTCAAACGAATCCTTTTATCGGGAACGGATCGAAATACCGTGTAAATATCGGAACTGAAATTAACCTGTCGCGTCTCGTATTACGAATGCAGGATTTTTTGCGGCCTGAATCAATCCTCTGCATTTTATGTAACCAAGAGGTAGGTGAGAGGTTGGGAGAGAGAGAGAGAGAGAGAGAGAAAGCGAAAGAGAGAGTGACGGAAAATCAGAAGGGGAATCGGGCAGTCGGTTTGATACACCGAAATTCAAAATATTGACGATGGTGTTCCTGCAGCATCGTATAATTCGAATCGTACTGATCGTAAATTAATTTAACAATTGGTTACTGATTGTTCGAATTGCAAATTCTTCGTTAAGGCTTACAATTGTCACGACCGAACTCGAGAAACAATCGACCCTTTTATTCCCTAAGTAGTAATTGACATTTGAACGACATTTACCGGTTTTATTGTCATTATAATTCTCTGCCGTTTTACCATTTCCTTAAATTATAGCTTCGCTACTTGGTACGGTATCTTTCGCAGCAGTTTATTATTACGTGAGCATTTTCGCTAGACGAGGAAAACTCGATAATTGGAAGAGAATTTTCGGAAATGGGAGTATAATTGTTGTATAACCTGTAATTAGGTATGTCTGAATGTAAATTGGAAGGAAAAAAAAACCCTTGTACGATAATATCTCAAACATCACACGGCTGTGTAATTTTGTTTCAATTACGTACAATATGCGTAAATTAAGACGGAGGAGAATACAGTTTGAATAAACAATAATAATATACACTGCATGTAGATTGAAAGGGAGATTTTTTATTCATATGCAAAATGATTGCACAGGTCTGAGAAGAAAAACAAAATTTGTCAACTTTTCCGCCTTTCGTACAACTTTTCTGTGATATCTCATCACAATGATATAATATCGGTGATATTGAAAATTTTTTCCCTCGTAATTGCTACGAAGCTGCAGAAACGCATGTTCAAAAAATGACATTATATCTTGAACTGACAGCGTCAAAGCACAAAGGATTCTGCTATTGTTGGAGGCTATCAATTGAAAATTGAAAGTATAGCGCATAATTAACACGTAATAACAATTCATAAATTGGTCCTTATCGAGTCTAAGCTCATTAATCGTGAACTGATTGGCAGGAGCGAATACATGTATACACATACGATTATTGTATTTATATTTTATTTAAATTTTTCTTTTTTTTTTTTTCTCTTCTCATGCCCGATATTTCTCCATTGTTTGCGTACAAACATAGAAACGGAGACGTTAGATAAATGTATAAGTTGCCTATTTATAACAGCGAAGAGGCCAATGCCTGCATAGTAGCAGTGTTTTTTCACCTAAGACGTTGAAAACTGTAGAAATCCTCCTGCTCTTGGAGCATGCACTTGCCAAAGGTCACGGAGGGTCGCGATGTACAGACAACCTCTATCGCTACTTCCGTTTCCTGCTGCTGCTGCTGCTGCTGCCCTTAAACCCGAAATAAAATACGCCTTTTTAAAAATAAACAACCGCCCTCCATCCCCCCCCTATCTTTCCCCTGATTCAGCCCGTCCTTAGTACCAACGTGTATTAACGTCCAGGGTTTGTTCGTCTAAATTTGTAAGATAATATACAACAATAAACGAACAGCAGCCTTGCCGCCTGTATTAAAATACAGTGAACAACGATGGTTACTCGGGGCTACTTTGCCTTGCATCTTTGACATGCGCTTTTTACTATCGAGATGAAATATGAAAATCGTGCAGTTATCTTGATTATTTTCGATGTGTATTGAAATTGGTAAATTTCTACGTAAGACTAGAATTATTCTCAAGGTACGTTGCGACTGATTTTTTGTTGTATAATTTCCGGACTTTTCCCTGCTTTGCCGCTTATCCAAAATTGTCATTTTTAGACACTTTTTGTGTCTGATGAAATTGAAATAATTAACGAAGCAAAAAAAACAATATATATATATATATTTTTCAACCTTTACGAAATGTATTTTTAGTCTTATTTTAAAGCCTTCGCACTTCTTATCACTTATAAATCTGTCGATTTTTTCATTAAAAACCTCATGTTTCATACACACAGGTGCGCTGTAAAGTGTTTCGATGAAATTGTAATATCTGATTGAACGTTACAAGAGTTTGAGTATCAAATTAAGTCTCTCGCAAATTCGACGAAGATTCTGCGAGGAGGTTTTCCAAGTTCTTGGATAATCCTCACGACTGTATAAGAGAGAATTTCAAAATGGCGCGTAAGATAAGAATTATGCTTCATCCCCTGCGTTGAAGTAAAAATGATAATATGAAAAGAGGGTGTTTAACCACAGGAAAAATAATGTAATCAAGGAAAATCTCGGATGATTTTTAATATTCAAACGACGTCGTAAGTCTTTCGTGCCTTTGGGAACTCGCGGGGCGAGGTCGAGCGATTTGAGCGAATGATTTACGGGGAGAGACGAACGAATGCCCAGCAGTGATACTTATATAAGTCTGGTCGACGTGACCGTTTTTCCAAATTGTTATACACTTTCGATGGGGAGAAAGGGAAGAAAAATAAATAGGAGAGAAAACAACGACGTACGGTCTTTAACAGTCTGAGAGAGGGGGAAAGAAGGAAAAAAAACAAACACAAAAAACAGGCGGCATTCGACTGAGCATAAACCAACCCTCGAAATCTACGTTCTCACACTGCAGGTTCCAAGTTTATAGAGAAAAAAAAGAACAATATCCAATTCAAATTTCGAACTACAAATTCAGATTCGTGATTAACGATTTTAAAAACCTCGGATACCATATTACATAGAATTATGACAAATTTTTTTTATTTTGAACCACTGTAATGGATCCACCGTTACAAATTTTGAAAGTCTGACCTTGGATTCGATATCGGCGACCCAAAAAACCTACGCCCACCAATTTCTACCAAAAACTAATTTTCATAAAAATCCAAATGTTTTTAGTTTTTTTTTTTCAGTTTATCGAGCATGCCAAATTTAAATTTCGCAAATCTAACCTTAAAATCGTGATTAGTGACCCAGAAAATCTCACGGTATCAATTTTAATTCAAATCCATTCAGCCATTCTCAAGATATAATTTTTATTTCATATTTTGGAAGTTTGTTATTAAAATAATTCAAAAAGTACCGAACCGTTTAAAGTCAAAACCTAATAAGTTCTAAGTTTGGAAAAGTCGCGTGGATCGAGTCGAAAATAATTGAAATCCAGATGTCAATTTGAAATTGATTAGAGATGATTCTCCAAACTTCAATTACGTGGAAATCTAGCGAAAACTCAAATTATGACTATCGGGCTGATTACAATAACTACCTTTTTCCTCTGAGAACGTAAAAACGGAAAGTTGAAAAAAAACCTACGTAAAAGGAAACGAAGAATCATCTTTTCATGACGAAAAACAAAATTGCGCACCAAATTCTCGTCGTTTTCCATCAAGCATCCCACATCGCGAATTCGGCAGGGGCGTCACGTAAATGCTTACTGGGGGAGATACAGTAATGAGGGAAAATGAAGGGCGGCGATAGCGCGTCGTACAAGAATTCTCGAAACTCCCTTACGTGCTGAAATCGTGCAGCAGTATATATACCTAATTTATTATACGCTGTGCTGTTATATTATACCTCGTATATATATATATATATACACGTCTCGACGTTTACAACGCGTGTATCTTCCTTCGGTTTATGCAGTAGACGGTCGTTAAGCGCCGTGATATTGAACCACATACAGACGGCAGATTCACTGCATTCAAACCACGTGATTTGATAAAAATTTACCGCCACCGCAGATGCGGATTTTACTCGTAAATGCGGTGTGTTGTCTTCACCGCGAACCTCCGACCACTCGCTGACTATATTTAATACAGTCGCCACTTGATCCGTGAAACGTCTGTGAATCGAGTACAGTGTTTGAGGATTTATGAATGGAGCTGCTGCCGCTTCATCTTCTTCTTCTTCTTCTGCTACTTCTTCTTCTTCTTCTTCGTCTTCTTCTTCTTCTGCCTCCTCATAATGCGCAGTGCGCGCTGTTATTGCTTATCCTCAATCTGTATCGGTTATAATACGCTGTGCATTCCGCCTCTTATTCGATTCGGTTTTCTCATTCATTGTACCTATCTAACTATTCTGTCGAGCTTTCATAGATACTTGAACGTCGAGTAACTTGAGACTCCCGTATTCTCTTATATTTGAATTGTCATCGATCTAGTAACTCATTGTCAGAGAAATCTAACGGTCAATTTCTTTTTTTTTTTTGTTTTCTCTCGTTTATAACTTGAATTTGCCGAATGTTAATCGCAGCATAATTATTACATTTGATGTCTGATAATATATTCTTGACGATTCATTATTTTTTATAGTTATACGTATATCATATATGTATGTCGTAAATTTGTATAATATATAGCGAAAGTGCCCAGAAATGTTTGAATACGATTTTTTTTTTTTTTTTGTTTCGTAAAAATGCATGTAAAGTTGGAGCAAAGTTTACGTTCGAAGGAGGGAGATTTTTTACTGCACCTATAATATATTATATCGTTTTCTCTCTTTTTTTTTTCTTGTTCCCTTTTTCTCCCTCCGAACCTCAATTAACGAACGCTGCAGGTTGTAAAACTGAAAGGGCAGCTTCTTGTTAGTCTTCGGACTTGTAATAAACGAGTAGCTCGTTAATTCAGCTAATTACAAGTTTCTTTACGAAGTGAAATGGAAAATAATAAAGAATAAACAACAGCCAGAACAAAAGAAAATCGAAAAAAAAGACACGTAAAGTGGCGAAGAAACGAGGGGGGCTCGAGATACCAGTTTTATATCATTTAATAATAATTGTTTGGGTTAGGCTGGCGCCTTGGCGGGAACCTCACAGCCCATGAATCATTGATACGAAGTCTCTGTAACACGTCGAAGCGCCGTCGTGGCGATAAACGGTAATCTATTTATAGATAGATCCAGAGTGTCTGTATACACACATTCGCATGCACGCCCAATGCTGAGTAAGCGCTAAAAAATCGCCACCGGCTATTGCGTAGCGTTAAAAATCAGCATTCATCGGTCGAGATATCGAAAGACGAAAGAAGAGCGAGTGAATCACTCAGCGATCGCTTGTATATATGTACATGTATGTATAGGTATGTACACTTGGAGACAATGAATCTGAGACGGCTAACTTTTTACTCTGGACAGTTGTGTTGGCGACACAGAGAAACCTACAGTGCCATAATCGGATGAGCGCGAAAAAAACTCAATCTCAATAAACGTAACGTAACCCATGACCGTCGAATCTAACCTTAGAATTGACGTGTCAATCCAACAAGTCATTATCCTTGCGGTATTCTAACAATAAGGTTAGATTCGACGGTCATGGGTTACGTTACGTTTATTGAGATTGAGTTTGTTTCGCGTTCGGCCGACTGTGGCGCTGTAGGTTGCTCTGTGTTGCCAACGTAACCTGTCTAGGGTAAAAAATTAGCGGTCTCAGATTCATTGTCACCAAGTGTACGTAGCTCGCACGTAAAATATCTTTAACGCTGAAGAGATGAGCTACAGAATCGTTGAAAAATACGTAAAGCAAGCGAGAAACTTTCGTCGTGTGTCTATGCGTGCGTATACCGGCTTTTTAAAAAAAATATATTTATCCATCTGTGAAAAAATAAATGGAATAACATGAACGCAAGCGAGAATGTAAACAATTCTAGGAAGAATATTTTAAGATATTCATTTTCTGCAAACGGAGAAGAGAAGAATTTATCTTGTTATTTCGCTGTAATTGGCAATGCTGATTGTCACAGAAATAACAAACTTTACGCACATATTACACCGTGTCAACAGTTATAAAAATGTAGACAATTTTTTTTTTAATTTTGTTGTCTTCTAAATTTTGCGCTATCGTATCACCGAAAAAAAAGTTGGCAAAAAATTGTTTCGCTGAATTTTTTTTTTTTTCCAAAGAATTGAATTATTTCCAATTTTTAAACGTTACTATTTTTTGAAGGTACGCGAATCTTTCTATAATGTTGAAATTCATGTATATTTATTTATGGTAATAACGATGACGAATCGTCCACTCTCATCGATGAGGTTGAATGAATTATGAAGAATCCGTTCACCTTCGTTCGTGAATAACTAATTTTTGTTATCTATTAAAAAATAAAAATAAAATAATAATAAAACGGAATTATATAAAACGGAGTAATGTGCAGGCGGTGTATAACGCAAGATACGTCAGATACGTCAGATAACGATCATCGTTGGTTCACAATGCGATCTCTCTCCTTTTACTCGGACCGTTTTTTATTTCCCCCGCGCCCTCGGGTCCTTTGATTTTCATTTTATGCGGGGATCGAAAAGCTCGCGATAGAACAACTCGTCGATCCACGCTGGAATGGATCACCAGGAGGGAACCCAACCCTCGGTTCGACGACGTCTAGGCTTCGGAAACTCGATCTCTTTACCGCGACAAGAGCTAACGTATCGCATACTCCTCCTAAGCCACCGTGTCTTGCGGTTCTCATTTATCCTCGACACCCGCCGGCCACCCAACTATTAAGGTTTCAAAACTCGCGTGATTCCTTGTAAACATAACACCCTGGAACACCGATCCCACAAATTAATCCGTGTACAAATTCATCTGGGGGAAGAGAAAATTTTACCAAGAATTCGATTTCGCGAGGAATTCCGGTCGTCTGCGATTTAAATTGAACGTATCGGGACATTTTTGTACCGAGTATGTGGAATTTATTGGGAACTTGAGTATCTCGTATCGAGTTTATAAAAAACAGTGCTGCACGATTAATCGAGTAATCGGTAACTTTGATTCATCGGTTAATCGAAGTTGACTCGTAATAATTCCGCAAATCAGTCGGTATGTAAATCGCAACTATCAGTTGATCGATTAATTGGAAAAACGATCAAGCGAAGCTACCGATCGATCGATTAATCGCACAGTACTAGTTAGAACTTCTGAAAATTCTACACAATGCGCCGCGACAATTTGTCAACTTGTAGTTTGAAAATCGTCATTTTCTTTCGACGAGGTCGATACTTTTCGCGAGAACGTGCTAAACCTTCGGCATGAGTCTCCTTTTCTTCTCTTTATCTTTCTCTCCCTCTCTCGTTTCGCAGATAAGTAGTGAGCAGGTATATTACTGGTGTTAAGTGTTAAGTGTTAAATAGGTCGACCGGGTTACGACTTGCCATCATTACGACGAGGACAAGGACGTTGTTTCCTTCTTCGAAAACTAACGAAACTTTAACGACTCACGCGTTATCCGTTTTATTCGGGAGGCAGCTGATATTGCGAATCCGGAGAGCACGGAAATGTGCTCTTAATGTAGGAAGGAAAAGAAGGGAAAAGAAAGACAAACGTAAAAAAGAGGAAATCGTGGGGGAAGAGCTGCCGTTTATCAAGAACGTGTTTTTTTTCTCTCTCCTTTCTCTCTCTCTTTCTCTCTTTCTCTGTATTCTATAAATTTGTCAAGAAATCGCTTTAGTCAATATAATGTTATGTCATTAATTCAGGTAAAATAAATTGAAATGAAATTTAACGTCACATACTGTAATTACGTACGTAACTTCTTTCTAAAGTGTTGCTCTAAATTGACTTTACGATCATCAAAAGAAGATATCGGGATTCCCTTTACTTTCATTGAATCAAAGAAACAGACGCGTTCGCCTTTGAAAAACGATATTAAAAAATAAATAAAAAACCGTTCTTCTCAGTTTCTCGCCTGTTGTATAATTACATATCTAATACATATTAACTACATATTCATATATTTACGTACCTTTAATGAGAAAAGTGAAAAGCAATTCAAACAATCGGAATGAAATAAAAAGCTGATCCAGAAATTCGGATGAATTAATTTTGGCGTCAAATTGACGCCTGAATTGAACCGTGAACAACGACTCTGGTACCTATTCAAAATTTCAAGAGGTCAAAGTGGCGCCGTCTTATCGACCATACCTTTCCTATAAATATCTCCTTCGGGTTCGACAGCTGATATCGAGGCGATACGATACCATCCATACGTACACGTAGTCGGATGTATGAAACATGGTGCATATATCCATGTAATATAAATGTTGAATCGTCTAGGCACGTGTAAAAGTTGTGTAGGAACACACTTGAACCGCAATCTCGCGCCTAACGAACCAAGTCCTCGACGATCCTCCTTCAATTCAAGCGAGCCGCGCAACAGGGTCGAAAGATTTTTATCTCCGTTAGTTTATACACGAAAAAGCACCGTCGAGCATGATCCTGCACGTCTGGAATAAAAATGCCTCAAACAGCCTCTTGAAAAGCCAATTGTTAATTAACGTTATTACTGATCGCTCCTAACGATAATAAAAATAAATATCCGTAACACAAGGAGGTACTTTACACTCTCTCTCTCTTTCTCTCTATCGAGTTGTCGAATGAAACGATCGCGACGGGATAATAAGCCGGGAGAGTTTTCTTTTTCGATTCAATTTTTTCTTTTTTCTTTTTTTTCATCAATCTTTTTCTTCTCTCTCGAAACCGTTTATACAGTATCGGACTGACGGACGCGATCAAAGAGGTGTTAATTTATCTCTCGGAGAATTTCATGGGAATAATTGACGGATGATTCGAGGGTCCAAGTTTATTAAATTTACCTTCTCGAAGAATGACGAGTGAAAATTAGGAGGGTAAAAAAGAAGTTAATAAATTGGACACGGGAAGGTCGTCAGATTTAATCGTTCAATTATTTCACTTACATGGCAGTAAATTAAAATAAAGAAAATTAAAAATGTAAAACAAGCATGCGTTCATTTTGACTGCGTCGTTAATCGAATCACAATTATACAAAGCTTAGGATTTTTCTGGTCGCAAGTCTTTTAAAAATCTGGCCAAAAATTTTTGTACAGTAGACCTGCTTCGCGAAAAATCGAACATCCTTCGACACTGGAACGTTTCACAATGCGTGGAAACGTTGATATTTGAATCAAAGCACACGCGTACGCTGACTTACTCATCGAGATATTTTACTTTGTCTGTTTGCACCGGAAGCCATCGGCATCGAGAGAAATATTGCCTGCCAGGGTTATTTCGCCGTTTCGTCGATGAGTGTCTCCTGCACGCGTGTTTCTGGGCCCAAATTAAGGGCCCCGAAATGCACGCGCGGGCGTCGATTGTTTCACCGTTAAAAAAGACTGATTAAAACGTTCTATCGTTGCGTTTAAATTCCGCTTAGCCCTGTCGAAGACGCAATGTTTAACGTTTGATCAGCAGTTCGATCACCCCACGGTCACTGTGCCCACAAAAAACATCTGCGCTGTTCCTCCTCCGCATCTCGTCGGAGGGGAGGACGAGGAGGAAAAACGGGGTAGATAAAAAAAAAAGAGACACACCTATTTCGAGGCACAAGGAATAAATAAATGCAGAGAGTGGCACACTTGAAACGACACACTATATATTATTATATCTTTACATATGCTCGCGTATATACTCTTATATAGGCTCTTGTACTTTTCATAAATTATACTGTCGAATCCCCCCCCCCCCCCCCCCCCCCCCCCTCCCAAAGCATTTATCACGCAACACGCGCACATTAAAACCGACCCATTTATTTACCCTTACGAATTGTTGCCTGGTGAACAAAGTTCGTCGTGATGTCGAATATTATACGTATACCAATGCACAAGTGTATTTTGGGAATCGCTCTGCTTTTCTTTGTTTTTTTTTTTTTTTTTTCTACAGTTTTTTCGGAAAATTTAACAATCTTTATTTCATTTGGATTTTCAAAGTCTAGAACCGTTTGTTTAGAGATTAAAGCTGAAAGCTCTGACAATGAGATGCGAGTAAATAAAATTCTTGAAAATTCTTACGAATCAAAGCTTATCGTTTTACGTATTAAAGTACATTGTATAAATTTAGAAGAAAGTAATACACGTTTTTTCATTATTCTTTTTACCGCGTTCTGCGAAATTCTTTTTATTCTGCAGCGTTCGCGGATCTGATCTCGTCTGAAAATATCCTCATGTTTATACCGGGCAAATATAACGTGCGTATTTTTAAGCGTGCATCATTCGTACTGGTCATCGAAGTTGGATAGATAAACAAATAGCACTATTCTCGTCTATCAACTGTTCCGTGGATTCTTAATCTTGAATTTTGTTCACCCAGCGAACGTACCTACTTCGCAATTACTAGATCGAATGTGTTCGCAGCTTTTCAAATGTTCGTTACGTACAAAAATATATTGTATATTGTTCAACTTATCGATTTTACTCATCTTTGTTCTGCGGAATTTCTCAGCAAAAAAAAACTCCACTAGAAAGAATCGTATGTCTACAGGTATCGTAAAGGTGACGGTAATCAAAAGAAAAAGAAAACTTGGAGCAGTATTGAACTGAAATATCTCGCAAACTGTACAAGTCAGGAAGCTGTTCTCGGTTTTTTTTTTTAGATAAATAAACGTTCTTTTGAAAAATGTCGTTACTATTACGTGACATTATTTGTATCAGCTTAGAACACGGGTGAGATAAAAATATACAAAGTGATAAGCATCTTCATTCGTTGATTCAATGCACTCACCTATAAACGTTCGTATCGAATACAAGATGAACATTTAGGTGTATAGTAGTCTCGACAGTTTTTAAAGAACATTTAATTATCTACAAAATGAAACCAAGCCCAGCTTTCCGACTTGCATAATTTTCGAGATATTTCGGTTAAGAGTGTTTGAAATATTCAAACCGGATGAGGCACCTTTTAGAATTTCGCTACCGAGTTCCGGTTTCACGAGCCTTTGTTTTAGGCTAAAAACTAACTTTACCAACGGTGCGTAGGTGGAAAAAAAAGTTTAAAAAAAACACCACGTTAATATACATCCTAGTATACATGTGTATGGATACACGTATGCGTACATTAGGCTCCGCAGCACAAGTCGAAGACGTAGAGAACTCCGAGAGTTCGGTTGTTATTGATCTGTCTTACAATCGGACTGATCGATGCTGGTGTTGTAGCAATGCGATGCCGTGGGATGAGAAGGACGGCGTCTTTCTCTCCGATGTGTGTGTGTGTGTGTGTGTGTCAGTGTGCCCCTATTAATAGATGGGCACGCTGGCTCTATTACTTTTGATTAACTCTATTGCCAGGCCAACGACATTACATATGATAACGCCACCACGCAACTAACTGAGAAAATATTTTAATTGGCTTTAATCTTGGACAACCTCATCATGCTGCTGCCGCTGCCGCTGATGATCCAGAGGCATTTTTATATTTTCCGATCGCCATTTTTTTCCGCTCACCCAATTTTTCAAACGCTTGGTTTTCTTTCCCTGATTTTTACGATTGGGCACAATTTTATTTGACACTATTTCGATGCCTTTTATCTTACATATATTGCCGTGCATAGGTAATCTCAATGTTTACTTAATCGCATCTTATACAAACCCACCAAATTTATTCCGAGCTTTGAGCTTGGGGTCATGAAACTTCGATTGTATGAGAACGGAAAGAAAGATGTTACAACCAGAATTTCGATCGATATAATTGTAAGCTTTATCGAACTTCAAATTACCGCCAGTGTTCAGTTGAACAAGACGTGATCAGTCAACCTTTGAGTACGCAAACTGGTTATATTATCGTTAAATATTAAATCATAGTACGTGCCTGTTCAATAAGCGTATCGAAACTCTGTTGGACCAAATTTGATCGGTGAAAACAATTTATTAAGTCGCACGAAGAAAAGAAGGATCTTTCGAAAGTTGGAAACTTGTTAAAAACACTGTTAAAAGATGGAATGTGGTTGGAAAAATATTCGGAGCTGGCTACTATTTTCGGGGGCGTTATTCTTCGACGGCGCCTAATCCCTTCTAAAATTCGTCGACCCTTCGAAAACTTTTCTTATTACGCCCAGGCTTGGTTTTATTTCTCTTTTATATCGGAAGATTCCCGTTTTTATTACAAGTCGCGACTTACAGGCTGCTACGTCGTGATGCGATAACGAATTTGTCTGAGAAACAAGGAACGCTTACACATCTATTCATCTGCATGATAATGAAAATAATGGTAACGAATGAAAGAAAAAAAAAGCCGCGAAACGAAATTGAAATCATATAAGGAAATGAGTTGGCTAGATTTCGCAATCCGTTACAGCTGGCGCCGCTCGATTAATGGCCAGCCGTTTGCGTATATAATATATGTATGTATATATATATATATAGTAATGATACAATTTTCAACCATTCGTCACATAAGGTGTGCGCCACGTGTGCTGCCGAGGAGGAGCGAATGTCAAATTTGATATTAAAAAATTCAATTTCCTCGTCCTACATCGTACAATGTAAATCCAGAGACCTCACCCCGACCCATACTTTATACTTGTATGTGTAGTGTATACCTACGTAACCTGCATATAGGTACGTATGGAGTATGTGTGTGTGTGTGTAATACTTTTCACGTGACACAGACACACACGCGCGAGTCAATTTGAATATATTTAAATCGACTTGGGAGAGTTCACCGGGCTCTTGTCGACCGGATCTACGATTATTCCCAACGCTCTGCTTCGCGACCCGGTATCTATACGCTGTTGTACCTAACATCCTTGATATCCGGCTCTGTACGAGGCGAGGTCGAGATTGATATTCAAATAACGAATACCTTTCCTCTGTTTTATCGAAGAATATTACACAGGATGAAAACCGCCTGTTTGATTAGGTGAAAATTTGGTGGGAGCGGTCCTGTGTTGTGTACGCGTCGATATGTTACGGATGTTGTGTTGTATTACTGCGGGATGTGTGGGAATAATAGATACAAAGGTAGAGAGGTGGAGAGGTGGAGAGAACAGAGATTCTTGTAAAAAGAAAGCCTTTTGAGAATAAGGTTTGAATTAGAATTTATTAGATCTTCGTTTCGAGACTATTTAATTAATTAGTTGATACGCTACAGGATGCATGTAATACAAGATGAAAGAAAGTATATAAATGTATGAACAACGAATTATAGAATCAGTAACTTTTTTCATTACACGATATTCGTAAAAATTTACTCTATTTTATATTACATCTTTGTGTCAATTATATACGTACCATCGAAATATTAATTTTTTATATTTATATATTTTTTTTTTATAGTGCAAAGTATTAAAATTCAAGTGTTACTTTCGCCATTTTCTCCAAACAAAATACTTCGATCGGATTTCATCTCGTAGTATTTATTCCTTACTTTCTTCTTCTCTTTCGTTTACCGCCCACTCTGGCGATTCGATGTTAACGTATATTTCTGTACCATACGTATATGTACACAAAAGAGTTTTGATAAGAAAGGATACGGACTTCACTGGCTGGCGCACAGGTTTTTCTTTACCGGGTTGAACATCGTTCTTACGGTCATTTGAATTACGACTTCTATACGCTTCCTTTTTTTATTTTTTATTTTTTTCTCTTTCGATAAGATAATATCCGACTTATAGCGCTGTCTGTGCACGGGTTGACAATCAAGTTTATATAAGAGAAGAAGAGGAGATAATAAGCGACGGCGATAAAGAAATTCTATACACATTCACACGCGACACGGCTTTTATACTCTCGTTGCACGTATACGAGAGTAACATCAGCGGCGATGTGTGCTTTAAATGAAAGATGAGTAATGTCGCTATTTTTGTAACTTACGCTGGTTCGTTACTGCAAATTGAACCGCGGCGACGAATTATGCGTTTTAATCTTCGCACTCGTTAGACAAATCACGTCTTTGCGTTGCACGCGCGGTTCCCGAGTCGTTAAGACTGTTGCTGCAATGCTCTCCACTCGACGACACATCGTTTGTCCGCTCTCTTGCAGGTACGAAACGGCGAAAGAAGCTAGAACCAAAGAGAGAAGAGAGAGAGAGAGCGAGAGAGCGGAGGGGGGGGGGGGGAGAGGGAGAAAGAGAGAGAGAGAGAGAGAGAGAGCAACTCGTACTCTACCGAGTTTATCGCCCCCCCCCCCCCTGCCCTTCCCCCCTCACTTTCACACGAAAAATCTCTTGATTTCATCAATCTTCACTCCCCACCGACCCTCTGCAAGCTCGGGTCTTTCGACACAGGTAACACGATATTCATGGGGCTCCTCGTTGTATCCATGGGGTTCGGTGGTATTGATCACTTACGAGGAAACCGGACTCTGTGAAATGGACGAGGAGTGATAGAGATTCGTGACGATATTTCTTTAATAAATAAAAATCTTCAACTTATCAAGGAGAGAAGTGAAAAGTTTTGCTGCTTTTTTGGCATCATGGGTAATTAATCTATATAATGTAGTAAAGAGAGAGAGAGAGAGAGAGAGACAAACCTTACTTCGATGGGGCATCAATTTCGAATCAAAATTTTCTCTCTTCACGTAACGGTGAAGGTAATTCTTTTACGGAACAACAGCTCGAGATCGTGAGAGTTGGAAACAACGTCCCGATAATCGTTTTCGAATGTTGCGAGAACAGATCAAGTTTGACAAACGAAAAGCCTTTGAAATCCAGATCGCACGATATCCTCTTGTTTTCTCCCTTTCGTCGTTTTCATCCCCCCGCAACGAATTCACGCGACAGTGCAAAACGATTTTTTTCGCACGCTTAGCTATGTATATATGTATATATATATATACATATATATACACATACATATAGCAAGCGTATTTTATAGGTGTACAAATACATTGTACGCAGTGAATTTAGATTACACGCATCTCGAGAGAGACACGCAACGCTCTCCATGCGACGATTCTCGTTCAATTGGCCATTAATTATCCCCAACGGTAATTACACTAATTGCTTTATCGTGCCACGTGTCTTTATCTCGAATCTCTTTGCCTCCGTCTGTGTTGTCATGGGTTTAATACTACCTAGCTACCTGAATAAAGGTGGTCTCGTAAACTCGCTATTCTCCATGCTCCATTAGACGTTTTCGTGGCGTTTTATACTCGCGATCCAAGGTTTCGATACCCTCTCGCTGACCGTGTACGGTACCGCAAGATTACATCGGTTTTAGTTAGCGTACGTACGGTAGAATCATAACCACAATTTTTAGCTTATTGACTTTCTTCCAGCTGATACTGCGATCAGATACCCCTCAAGGCTGGTCTCGTTACACTAGACAGTTGATCGCGCGGAACTTTCTTTTTCTCTCTCTACACATCTCTTTCAAGTTATTCCGAAAAATAACGCGACATAAGTTTTTGCGACATTGTTCGTAAGGTTGTTTTACCAAATTTCAAAATATGACGACTTCCGTTACGTTACACTTGTTTAAATTCGGAATACTGCAAACATGCAAACATCCTACCGAACGATGCTTCGTCCTTTGTGCAGCAGCACTCGACGGAAATACACCAGGCCAAGGTTCGAGTCGTAAAACTTGAACGCTCATCTCCTGCAACTTTTCTCATATCTATTCTTATTCGTTTTTTTTATATATTTTTTTCCGCATAAATTCATATCGCGTCCCGGAGAGATCCTCCCTCGTGAATTCATAATGGTGAAGGTAATGGAAAAGTGTCAGGAGCGAAGAGACGTTGGCTTCTAAAGACGGCAAGGTGGATCGTGTATGGAAACTTCGTTACACTTACCTAGTGTTTCTACGACAAAAGGACCTTGATTTCAACAATCCGGTAACGAAGAAACGCCGAAGGAAACATCGACGGTAATTGTTGTATTCGGAATTCTAGTTGCACTGCCGATCGTGATCTCTTAACGGCAACGCAAAACTGCATCGCACTGCGGTCAGTCGACAGCGCGGCAACAGAAGCCGGGAAACAAGTTGGCAAGTATGTAATGCCTACCGTGGCCAAGGTTCTCCCATAAATGACGAGATACGTGTATAGACTGCGGCTGTGTACACCATCGGGTCATCGACTCGCACAATAGAACCATTGAGAAAACCCGCGACGCCTGATGCCTGTAGAACACAATAAGAACGACAAGAACCACTATCGGGATACGAGGAACTTTAAGAGACCAACCATCGCCTCTCTCCGATATAACACTTCGCATGTTTAACGAAAGCTCCAAAGCCGACGAAAACTCATGAATTGGTAAAGGGTTTGGAAAAAATCGTTCCTGCAGCGCCAGGAGCAAAGCCTTGAACAAGGTGTTCCGGATATTTATAGTCCGAGTGTAAAATCGTGGAGGCAGGTATTTACCGAGGTGAATGAACAAACAGGAAGTGAAGCTCGAGTCGGTTGAGCTTCGCTTCTAGGCAGGAACGGGCAAGCGTGGGCGATAAAGATCGGGCCGACGATTTCGGCCGACGAAGAAGACGACCGTGACGACGGTGTAAAATCGAGGAGGAACAACCTACGGCTCTTCGATCTCGCGATAGACGCGTTAATCGATAACTTGGTGTAAGGTGGAGAATTCGAATTACGAATGCGGTATCGCATTGCCTCGATGCGAGGATCGGAACCAGACACCGCGTGGAAGAGCGGAGACTTGACGTGATAGGAGGAAGAAAAAGAAGCGAGAGAAGGAGACGAAAAATAAGTGGGGAAATCATCGTGGTGTCCAGTGGTCCTGGAAATGTCCTTGAATTTTGCTTGTACTTTAAAATACCTGGAAACTATCCTTGAATCTTTCTTGTGTCTTGGAACATTATTCTATTTTTAATGTCCTTGGATATCCTGGATATCTCCTGGAAATATTGTTGAACTTGTTACGGATTTTTTGCTGGACACCGTGAATATTCCCTTCGAAAGTCTCAACGCTGCTAATTAGTACGTTACTTGCAATTAGCGATTCTCTCTAGCTCTCTATTCATCGTACAGCTCTTGGAAATCCAAGCGTGAATACCGTTCGTCTTACTGCAGCAAAGACGAGAGTTTGGTGCATGCAGTTGAGTCGTTTATAAACGTTTCTTCCTCCTCTTCCTCCTCCTCCTCCTCATCCTCCTCCTCCTCCTCCTTCTCCTCCTCCTCCTCCTCCTCCTCCTCCTCCTCCTCCTCCTCCTCCTCCTCCTCCTCCTCCTCCTCCTCCTCCTCCTCCTCCTCCTCCTCCTCCTCCTCCTCCTCCTCCTCCTCCTCCTCCTCCTCCTCCTCCTCCTCCTCCTCCTCCTCCTCCTCCTCCTCCTCCTCCTCCTCCTCCTCCTCCTCCTCCTCCTCCTCCTCCTCCTCCTCCTCCTCCTCCTCCTCCTCCTCCTCCTCCTCGTCAGTCGGTCGTCGTTGTTGTGACAATGAATTTTCTCACGCGGTAAACATCGAGGAGCTGTACCTAATTGTGTTACAGAAACCTAACGAATTTGAAAAAAGTAAGCATGTATTTTACCGGAAGGAAAACGTCAGAGGTGGTCTCACAACATCTCTTCCTCCAGTCACACGCCTCGCGAATCAACGGAGAGTTAATTTGGAATTTACCGCATTTCAAGCATGCATAAACAATGCCTTCGCATGTCTTGCACGACGCCGCGAACCTATCAAAATGATAAGTCGAAGCTAGACGACGCTCGTTGTCAGCCGAGGTGCGGGAATGACGGGTCATCGACCTCGAGGACTGTTCGAGCCGAGGGCAAGATCAACAGAGTCTGGGATTAGCTAATCTATCGTTTTATCGGAGGTGCTCGTGTCTGGCGTAGGCGTTGTAGAAGGGCTGCTCGTCGTCTGGCTGCGTTCATCTCACGGTTCGGTTGATTAAACTTTGGACTAATTGGTCGGTTTGACGTTTAACGCCTCCGTGATACCCGTCTCGTTCACCAATCGCGCATCGTGAATTATCAAATTTTTTTTTGACTTTTTCTTTTTTTTTATTTCATTTCATTTATCCATTTTTTTCCACAACTTGTTTGATACAGCCTCCGTAGTATAGATGATGAATTTTTCTTTTTTTTATTTATTTTTTTTTCATCCTTCACGGCATCACTTACTTCCAGTGAAAAGAATTCGTGTCAATCTCCACTCCGCTCCTTATTCGTCTTGTTGCGTTATAACGACTCGTCGCTTCGTTTCTGGTTACAGTGATTAAAAGTTGACCGATTTATCTTCAAGTCTAGCTTGTTCCCCGGCGACCTAATTAGTTAATAAGAGGGTCTATGTATAGAGTTCTCTTAAGATTACACAAGTACACACGGCATCCTCGATTTGAACGCAAAATATTCTTGTACCTCTTATGCCCGCTGCCCAAATGAGATGGATTTACTTGATTGATTTTTTTTTTTTTGTTTTTTGTTTTTTGTACAACTCAAACCCACTGTATATAACGTGTTTCGGTAGCCACTAAGGAAATGAAAAATATCGGTGTTTCCATCACGGGAATTGAAGTTATCTTCATTATTTTATTATCTCAAGAGCCGGACCGCACACTTTGTGAGATGAATTCAAATGAAATTATAAGATCGTTGCTCAATTTTCTGTCGGTGCTTGTGGAATTGAATTCAAACAAAATTAACTTTCCTCCCTCAATCGCATAGTTCTTTTCTTACAAGGTGATAATATCTAGCGAAGCGAAATTTCTCCCACAATTCCAACCAATTGATTTCGTAAAAAGATTATTACAGAGAGTTGAAAAAATTGTGCGTTGACTGTAATTCGTGGAATGATTAAGTTTACTATGAAATATGGGTATAAGGTGTTATATATACCTCAGCGTGATGGTTCTCTTGTTATTTTAAAATATCGAATGTATTATACCAGAGGTGCGAGACATCGAATCTTGTCAAGGAAATCACGTCGAATGGAACGAAACGATATTATGTTGGTAATATAATACGAGTGCAACGGGTGACGCTGAAAGTCAATTAACGAGGTGTGAAAATAACGAAGTGTATTTTCGGTGCACTCAATGCGTTGCACAAACCACAGAAACCCCGAGGTCTGCTAACCGCGTACAAAACTGTAATGAGTTCAAAGGGTATTTTAGTGTTCGAGCATTACGCCAGCTGAGTTGGGGCCTTGGATTCTCCCGCTTCTTTGCATCAACGAAAGCTTCGACCCACAAACCTTCCCGGGCTTGTGTAAAAAGAAGAAAAAGAAATAAGCAAAAAAGGTGAAGCAAAAACAGGAATAAAAAAAGATAAGGAAACGGTGCCTCGAACGCAGTGGAAAAAAAAAAGGGAAAAAACTGGTCAAATAAACACGCATCGTTATTCCCGACGAGACTGCGGCTCGAAACTTTCAGTCACAGTGGGATGCTCGGTGACCAACCTCAGAAATGTCTATACCCCAGCCTTGTCGCAGTCAATTTACTACTAGAAATGATCTTTGTTACTTCGCATAACCTCAAAAATCCCCGAGTAAAAAATTTCAGGGCAAAATATTGAGTTGAAAAATGTGTTACCGAAAGGGTTAAATGATAGCAGAAGTCGATGCGCGCGCATCCGCTCTGCGCATTGTTGCGAGGGCGCTCAGGCGACAGCCCCGCGCATGTTCTCATAACGAGAGCCGGCGCTTTTGCTCGATTCTTCTTACCGAACGGTGGTTCGCAGCCTTGGCTGGACTGGCTTCTGTAAGGTCGGAAGGGTGTGAGGCAGGCAAACAGCCAGCCAGGGCAGTGCGTGCCTGTCAATATTCGGTCCCCCGGCAGCCAACTGCGACAACTCGAGGGTAAAAGACTGACTGCTTGCCTGCCAGGGCTGAAATACTCACCTTCTTCCCTCTCGTCCGGCCCTTTCCGTCGACTCCATCGAGCAAAACGAGCAATGCCTTTTAGGCTTGCCCCTTCCATCCGAGCAACTATCATATCTCGAGCCTCGAATCAAGTGTGCGTATAACCTATTCCTACTACATACTACTACTACCTTCTGACAACGGGAGGGAAAATAAGGAGAGAAAAAAGGTCTCTGCCGAATGTAGACGACGACCAAATCCTCATAGATTCTGGTATCCTCTTCATCATTTTTCATACAGACGGGATTAAGGGTTGGTATAGAGAGACTCGCGCGGCTGTCGAGATTGTCACAATTTTTACCCCCGTCAAATTTCTTTTTTTTTTGTTCGTTACCGTCTTCTTTTCTTCTTATCCTCGGATTTGATCGGTCCCGATCTGCGAAGACTCTGACAAATTGCTGGTATCTCTATGGTATCTTGAAGTGTCTCTTCTCTATCGAGGAAATTTTTCACTCTATGATATTCGTTTTTTATTAGTATCTTCAGTTTCTAATTTGTCTGTGCTCCAATGCTTCCTTGAAAAACGATCATGCAAGGTTTGCTCTTTGCATTTAAACGAAGTGTTTCACTTCACCGAGCTATATCGATAAGATTGAACGTGCATGTACCAAAAACGCAACTTACAGCTCCTTAATTAGTTTGACCGTTGTGTGCTAATTATATATACGTGCTTTATAATCAAAACTTATCCTTAATTAGGCGGTTTCTGATACTAAAACATTTGGTTTTTATCACATAATTTTAGCGATATCAGGAGCAAAAATAACCGCAATGATAATATTAATAATGACGTAGTAACAACGTTGGCGTGACGAGAGATTGAAAAAGAAAAAATCATTCCGTTTCAACTATACAACGACTCTGAATGGGTCAAGACTACACAGAATGTGCGTAACATATATTTTGTTTTATTACGGATCACTAATCAATTATTTCAGAATTACATCCTAAAATTAAGAAATAACGATTTTCCCTTTTTAGGGCAATTTTTTGCATCGTTACATCAACGCTGTGAACTTTGACTTCGTAGCAATTTTGAAAATGCATCAACACCATAATTCAGCGTTTCTTTTTTATACCACGTTGAAAATATTGGCGCTTGATTTGTTTATCCCAATTACCGATAATTGTTAAAAAAAATTTTAAATCCACAACTCGTCATTGGTATTTTTCACGTGGTTCTGCTAATACGTTATATCTATGTTCAGACTTTGAAAGCCAAGCGAAACTGATTCGAAATACCGATATAAAATTGAAGTTGGGTTGCCAGTGCAAATGAAGCAAAAACGACGAGTCGTGTATTGAGGTGTACAAAATTAGGCAGAGTCAAAGGCGTCGCTTTCGAACCGCTCTCCACGACTCCGTGCATTAGCTAGCTGTATTTATAGTAAAACTAATAGTTTTCCAAGGCGCCTGCGTGCGCTCGAACAATAATACAATAAGGTAAGGACGAGAACGTATCCTGCAGAGACTCACCTATATCGCACGCACGATAGGCTGGCACAGTCCGGAATTTCGGTTGTTTCGAATCGACACGCGATTTCTGTATTACCTACCTATCATACCGTGAAATCGCTACGCGAAATCGACCTAATAACAGTAATCGGTGTGCAGCTTATGGCTTTGGGTGGGTTAACTATTTTTCTCTGTATATAGACTCGGCGCCGAATTAATTAACTCGCTAATCAATCGAGAGGCTAGACTAGATTTCATAGCGTTTAACTGTGGAATTTCTCAAACTCTGCACCCGCTCTGCTTTGTGTATTTACACGGTGTAATTTTTTTTTAATTCGTTCATTTATTTATTTATTTTTTTTTTGCATAGAACAGCTGTGTATAAAGACCCTTCGTTTAATTACATTCGTTATGAATTATTTTCAGGCTATTATTTCGCCAAAAGCATGTCATAAAATTTATATCTTCTTTATTTTCTTTTTGCAGATTTCATTCACTACTGCAATACCTTTGTGATTGAGGATGCTGTACCAGTAACGGTGAGTCTCGCAATTTTCATCTTGATTTTCGCTTTGCCTCATTATTGAATAACATCTAACGAACGATGATTGCAATCTCCTTAAAATCCACTCTGTCACTTGATTATTATTAATTTTCACAACGCGTGCAAATTTTTATCCGTAAAAATTTACCAAGGCTGGTCTGGCTCGCTGGATACAGCGACTCGGTTTCCGTTTATCATTCTTGGAACTGCGCCTCGTCCCCTCTACCTATAATACACATTATCTAAATATATACATGTATACATACATGTATGTATATACATGGCCCGCATGTGTTTCTTACACCGGAAGTTGGACGAATCCTGGGGATAGATCGTCCAAGTCCTGCACGAGTTGACATTTAGTCACGTTTGTATCGCGAAACGAGGCTAGACTAATCCTAAACAGATACAAAGACCGTGAAACCGGCTCGCGACTCGACTTATAATATAAAATATTAAAAGTAAAATTGAAACGGAATTTCGTGCTTTTTTTTTTTTTACATTCTACGGAGCGGCTGCAAAGTTGCCGGATTACACGTATATAATGAAACTTTTTCTTTTTCTCCAACTACGTCGAAACAGTTACGATTAATATTATACAGCCCTGCTTGCCAGCTCGCTTCCTTACCGGTAGAACAAACATTTGAAAAGTGTACAAGTCTGAAGCGTAATATCGCCTGCAGGATTTTTCTCCCTCTTGGCTCTAAGGTTATATTATATTGTATATATATATAAGTATGTATACAGTACAAGAGAGAAAAGTAACTAATTTCTTCTCCTCCGTATAAGCTCCCTTTTATTTCTACTGCATAGCAATGAAATTACGTAGACTGCAGGTAATTGAAAAAGATGAAAGGTAGAAGACTCCATTCTTGGTTTCCTCCCGTCATTGTATGACGTATTCGAAGATACATGACTTGCAAGTAAAGGAAGAAAAAAAAAAAAAAAAATGAAATTTCGGAAACAAAATTGAACTCTTGCCGTATGCGCGTAGTGCGTAGCGTTGTTTACGTAAATGAAGGTGTTAATTTATCCCGTATTCCCGTCTCGTCATTCCACCGTGTAGGTGATGTATGATCTCTCTTGTCTAACTTGTTATACATACCGAGCGAGCAGCGTACGTATTCACCATACGTACGTAAACCCGATTATTTATTCTATGGTGGTCCCGTGGCTGCAGACACGCGGAGATTTCGTGCTGCCTTGGCAATTCTTAGTATAGACTGAAAACGTTTCCTTTCCCGTATGTGGATGCGTCACTATCCGCCATATACAATCTGCATTTACAAACACATGCATACACACAACGCGTATACCTTCTTCATATGTAACACGTAGTATGTAAAGAGAGATCTTTGCCGCGGGCCAGTCACGCCATCTTTGTCACTGCGCGAGATCAGATTCGCCCGCTTTGTTTTCTTCTTGTCATTCATATATATATGTATGTATGTATGTATGTATGTATGTATATACGTAGACATATTACGTATATACGGGGTGTCCAGCTTTGCAGATTATTTCCATTTCAACGATATTTTCATCTCTTCATATCACGCGTCAAGTTGGGTGAGATTTTTTTTTTTTTTTTTGAGATGTACACAATTGCACGATTTATAACGTTATATTCCGCGATTTTTCGTACACTTGACCTCTCCCCTCTACGACTTTTGGTTTTAATTTGTAAAATGAAAAAAATGTTTTTTTTTTTTTTTACCTCTTTCCTGCTGCATTAGTTACAGAAGCAAAAACCTCCCTCAGTAAGCATAATATATTCGTACGAAGCGGGCGTACAAATATAGTCTGAATTTTCAGCATTATACCTTCAGTTACAACGGGATTAAGCCATATTGGCTCGCTGCCCGCGAGTATAAAGCTGTAGTTTAATTGCATATATATATATATATATATTGTGTGACAAAAGTGGAAATTACGTGAATTTTTCTTGCAGCATTAGTGTAGTATATTATATAACGATAATGGCGGTGTAATTTATTTCCTCAAAAGTGTCTGCGAAGCACGTTTTTCTCTCCTCTTCTCTGCAATTGCCTGTTTCGCTTTCCCTTAACGTTCAAACGTCATTTGTCGATATTAAACTTATGCAAGGGGCATATATCGAGGTAGCTATTTGTTACCTTCCCGCCTGCTTTAAGGGAAACGCCCTCCCTTGCACACCGAAAAGCTAATCCTCGATATATAACGACCTGACGAAAGTGTTCTATTCGAGTCTTCGGCGCGTTGGTATGCACGTACATGTAGAAGGTGATCAATAAGTTACGTGGGAAGGAAATAATGCCTATACGAAGGAAAAATAAACAATCCTTTCGGTAGTCGCTCAGTCGATAAGTGAGTAAGTCAGTCAGTCAGACAGTCGATCTATCCCCGATGCGTGGGACGAGAATTAGAAGTGAACAACCGTGGGAGTGTAAGAATTTTTCTGTGTGTATATATCCAATATCCTTTTTCAAAGCCCCGTTGTATTATCGTGGGTTACTGAGGTACTGACGAAACTTTAACGATGTCCTTGTAAAGGATTTCGAGTTTGTTTCACGTCTACGGTACCCTTCTCCGATGCATCAAGACGACGTCCAAAACTCGCTAGGGTAAAAAAGATAACCCTGCAATGCATGTTTGTATATATATATTCATCGTATATGGTGTGTATATATATATATATATATATTGGGGGAACTATCGTGTTCTAGCCAACTGAGAAGAAGGCCTCTTTTAAATATTGGATAAAGGGACTCGGTGGAGTGAAGAAAGAATATTTAGTCTTATTTATTTCACCGCCTTTCAATTCAGTTTCAGACTATTGACTGTCGCATTTCGTATTCGAAAGTATTGAACCTCGCTGTATTACCCGAAAGGAAAATAATATAATTTCTCGGTGTCGATTCTATAGTTATAATTCACCGATGAATTTACGATACTATCCCAGGTATAACATATAATGATATAATTATTTTCTATGTAACATTTTTTACGCACTGCCTAAAGACGTGAGTTAATTGCGGTTTTATTAACATTTTATATCACGCGCATCGACGCTGTATCGTTTTACTCTACGTGCATCGAATATAGTTGGATGAGCGCAGGGACAATAGAAATTGACAAACCTTGAACGAGGTACATAAATTTAATTATTATGTCACTAGACACGATCGGACAGTGAACTGATTTATATTCCGATAGGTAACAATCGGCACTATGTCATAGCGGATAATCCTGACGACGCTTTACGACCGATATACAAACGGAATAAGAATTAGAATTCCGAACGAACGAATTTGACGTTCGTTTTTACCGGCGTCGTAACGAGCTGGCGCCGAATTTAAACGAGTCTAATACCGGATAGAAAATATTAATTCTAACAATTTTCCTTCTTTTATACTCTGAAATATCATTTCGCCGATATTGTTTCGGGTGGTAAGAAAACTCAAAAAAAAAACAAAAAACTTCACATACGTATATATATACATATATATATATTTACGGATAAGAAAGTTCATTTTTCATTTTGGCTTACGGACAAAGCAGGTTCTGTTTCGACATTTTATTTTTCTGGTTTGAAGAACCGTAAAGTTGGTCAAAAATTAACATTGCGCCTAAATGAAATTCAAATAGTTCCATACTCCAACTTTTGACTGATGTTGGAAAAAAAAGAATGCTTTCTAAAGTATTCCAACACGATATCAAAGTTACACCTACACACACACATATATGTATATGTATCGATCCCTCGGCTGAACCATTTACGAATTTTTTATTTTTTTTTTTTGTACCTGAATCGAGCGCTAAGAAACTCTACGTCGATGAGACGTTTTTATTCTGAAATCGTAGAGCGTGGGAGCGAGATTAACGTCTTTTTCCTAACCCGTAAAACGTACCCCGTAATTCTCGGTATGGAGATTCGTGTTCACAAACGTGTTACGTGTATGGCTCGAGTCAAACTGACCGCCTAGATTTACGAGCATCCTTTTCAATTCGCTGCTAATTTATGGCACGAAATTACATAAATTCTATTTCAACTCTCTCGTATAATACACACGTACGTCATACGCATATACATGCAACAATTCATTTATAAACTTGTGTGCGTCACCTTAGTGCCTGAATATCCACCTACTTAAGTTTACAGAAACTCTGGACGAACGCGCATTCTACCCGTAGTAAAATTTATGATTGTTATATACGTATATAGGTTTGCCAAGTATAATTTACGATCATTGAGCGGATTGAAACTTTAATGAGGAAAAATGAAGTTTTATTCACTTCACGATTTTTTCGATCGTTTGTAATTTTTCCTTCAATTTTTTCTCTCTTCCTCTCTCCCTCTCTCTTATTGTTATCTCACATTTGAATCGAGATGATCAGATTTTTTCTCTTTAGAATATCTGTACCTAATACACAGATATCGCCCGGATCAGATCTGGCCTTTAAATCCAATCCAATCGACTATCGTGCGTCAGAGATGAACCGACGGTGAGATCTAACGCGATTTGCCATTCGGACTAAATTATCGAGCTACATTGACGCAATGCGTCTTGAAATCGATCTTATCCTAATCGACACGTCGTGATATGACATAAGCGCAAGTGTCAGTGCGATGTAAAAACGAAAAAAAAAAAAAAAAAAAAATGGCGAGTGATGTAGAATCGATCGAGTTGAACTTGAGTAGAGTTAGTGCATAGAAATAATGAAAAATGTGCAAATTTTTCAACTACAAGCAAATCCCGCGTGATCGCTAAATTTTGTGACAAATTTATACAGAGAAATTGACTTTATAATACGTCACGCGGAATTAAAATATATATTAAAATCTAGATAAAATATCGTAAGAGAGACTAGAATTGTGCGATAAAATCAGCAATCATCGCGTCAGCGAAATCTGTATGTATCGTATATAGGTATCTATGTTGGAACGAGATGATAACGACACGTATGCTAAAAGATAACTAAAGATAACTGTGTGTGCGTGCGTGTGCGTGGAAATGATACTATGAAACGACTCAGTGCAGGGGATTAAAATAAATTTCTCTCTCTTTCTCTCTCCATTTATATTTCTACCACTTCTCTCTTCCGTTTTCTCCCACTCTCTCAATCTCGCTCAATATAATGAATGAAGCTTTGTTCCGGTTCAGACCGAACTGCTTGCAGCTCTTCTACTTGCAGTCCGGGAAAAATAAATGACACAGTTTTACGTGACGACGAGCCACGTGCAGCAAAGAGCAAAGCGGCGCGAAGCTTCACCGCCGTTCGTAACTTATGAACTTTTACATCCTCATGATCCGTCCGAGTTTCACGATCAGAATTTCAACACCGAGCTCTTGTGATCGGGTTTTTTGGTGTCTGCGTGGGGTTTTTTTTGTTTTTTTTGTTTCTTCTTGTCGCAGGCTTCTGATCTTGGCTTCGAGCACCAACTCGACGATTAATTGTAACGAGAGTTACTCTCAGTCACCATTCAAAGGCGTGACAGTGTCTCAATCTCGGCGGCTGATCCTCGTTACGATCGTTCGGAATGCGTTTAATCGCAAACTGACGCAATGAAAAGCTACGCTTTTATAATGACGATTCCGATGATTAATTCGGTATTTCGATTATTAATTCAATCCGACGTCGATTACCGTCATCACGCGGGATTTACTTTATAGATAAACACTTTGTTGCTGCATGTACGATTTGCCGGTTTCAATTTAATTTACACTTGAAGCGTAAATATAATTGATAAGAATTTAATTTTTAGACGAAATCGTTAACTTATTACAACTTTAACGAGAATTATTTATCAATCAAACGCAACGTGTGAAGATGCGTTCTTTTTTTTTTTCTTTTTGTTTTTTTTCATAGATCTCTTGTCTATCTTCGAAATCTTTTTTCACGTTCATTAAACTGATAGTCGGAAAGACTGGCACATGCCAAGTCACTGTTTAAAGTATATCACGGTCATCCTTTCATCAGACCGTCATATTCATTCATGTGATTTTATTAAATCCACACACCGATGTTTCGATATTTAAAAGAGTATATCAATCACTTTTTCATTCAAACATCTGAGTTTGGATTTTTTGACAGCAGCCTGCAGCCCTGCGGCATGAATTATAACCGTATGTCAAATTTTAGATAAGTCGATTGACTCTCTGTAATCAAACCCTGGAACCGGCGTATACAGATAATTAGTGTTACGATATGGAAAAAAAAGAACACGATGTCGATTACACGCAGGATAGCCGCAACGAATAACCTTGGCTGATTAGAATTAAGAGCATGTAGCTGTTGTACCTTTACCGACCGAGCAAACTGAGTTTCACCCTTTTTCTTCCTATATTAAATATAATTATAAATATAATATAAATATAAATAATTCTTAAGTCGCGTCCAGCGACCTCAATATTGCATGAAAGTAGTCTCACGATGGCTCATTTTAATCCTCATTCTTTCCGGAATACCAAAATGTATCTCAGCTATGCTTTTTTTGGTCCCTGAAATGCGGTAAATGTGGAAATAGTAAAACGTGTCAAAGAACAACACATTTTTTTGGACGGTTTTACAGATGCAAGTAACTTTCCTTAATTCCGCTACAATGGAGCGATGCACCGTCGAAATTTGAACCCTTTACATTTTTTTGTTTATTTAATACAGGAAGAAAGAGGAGGATTTGCTCGGTCGGTAAAGGTAGGACTGCTAGATTTTCTTAAGTTTTTGGGTCGCGTATCAAAGATTTGAAAACCGCAATAAAATCAAAATTCAAAGTTTTAACCGGAACGTCGAAGCGTTCGGCAGAGACTTATTTTGCTAGCAAACAGTGATAATTTGGTACAAGATTAAAAAGTGGACTTCACACATGTAGCACAAGTCGTGTAATGTGCTTAAACACGGCGTAATTTTTTAAAGTGCAAGAAGAGAAGGAACAAAAAAATGGAGGGCAAAAATTGATTGAAAAAACAATGTTTGTTCAGTGCCCGCGGTCTTTGAGACACGGCGATGATGTGCTGCAATAGCGTTTTTAGACACGTCTTTCCCTACTTCATGGCAGGGCTCTCAACGCAAGCCGCTGACGCGATTTAACGGCGAATATTTAAGCCGTATATCTCTGCCATTCGTGGCCTCGAAAGTAATTAACCACCCACATTTTACACTAACGAAATCGCCGATCGCGTTTATTCTTTATACGCTGTTTTGCATGCGATTACATTTATAACTTACAAGGAGAGTGTCACAGATTCTGCCGATGCTTGTAGGAATGTTTCTTTGGCCTTTCTTCTTTCGACTTTACACTTGAATCTATGCGGGGACCTGTGATCAAAACTTTGAGATGAAATAATGAAAGTTAATATCTCAGGCAATAATATAAAAGAGGTTCCGTTTGACAAGGCATTTCACCCGTTAAAATGCTAATTTAATCTATTATAACCTGGGCGAAGCAGAGCCTAATGGATTAAACTACACGTCGGAAGCTCAATATTTCAGGACAAAGGAACACCCCTCTAAAAGTTTCAGCAGGATCCGGGGGTCTGATAATCCTTGTTAGTACAGCAGAGGTCTTCTTACTCGATGGATCAAACCTCGAATAACAAATTGAGAAACTTTATGAGAGAATATATGCTTACGTTATAAAAAAAAGGGGGAAAAAAATTAAAATCGAACTGGTTATAAGTGGTTGATTAATATTTATCGAAGCGATGGATCTAGGTTATACATATATAAACTTTTTGCTTCTTATGTATTATAAATATGCCTGATAGATACGCTTATAGTATAACATCATCATTTTGGTAAACGAAAAAATGACTAGGCACATACTTGTGTCTAAAATTTTACGAGTGCTACGTGACAAGTGGTGGCCAAGACAGATGATTTACGATGTTGAAAGTATATTACATCGTGCTAGTGTGTTAAAATATTTCGCAGCGTTGTAATAATAAGCAAAGTTTCATGATGCTTGTTTTAGACTTCTTTATATCCCGAATGTTTATAAACTGAAGAGATATTTGCGATTTGGCAAAATGTCTACAGTTTCCATTGTTAGCTTGTATTACCATTAACGAAGAGCGCAAATTCTCAAGGATGCTTGAAATGTAGGTGAGAAGCAATCAACGCGTGACCTAAAATTCTCACGTAGGTACATGTAACGTGCAGTGCGATGATAGAAATCTCGAATCTAAAAGTTGACTGACCGCTTTACACTTGTAGGTATACATATAGATAGGTATGTACGTACCTACGTCTAGTCAGTTGGTTTCAATTCATTCATTGGCACACGCTACTAGAATTCCCTCTCCGAACGACTGCGTACACGCTTATCTAATCCAACGATAGACATATTATACCGTACTGATTCGCAACGCGGAAATAAATACGTAATCGCACACATGCGAATAACGTAACTCGTTCCACTGATTGCTGCGGCTCGCTCGCGTGTTGCTATTTCCGTAATTACCGAAACTCCGGACTTTCTTATCGTTTATTTATTTCTTTCTCTTTGTTCTTGTTGATAATTTTTTGCCGTAGAAAATTTTACGTCGGCAAAAACTAACGCTCATACCGTCTGTCGGGAGAGAGAAAAAGAAAAAGACACACACTGGGAAAAATTTTATTTGTTACAGCAACTATAAAAATTCAGTAAAACAGGTATCGTTAAAAAAACTGTTTGAATATTGTTGGAATTACGAAAAACGAGGTACGTCTAACAATTTTGCGCTATCGTCGATCCTTTTTTGGTAAATGCAACGCAAAGTCAGTTTGTTCGGATTACTCAAGTTTTTTTAGTCAAACAAGGCTTTAACGTCAATTTATCGTTGCACGAGCATTAAATTTTTGCAACAGTTGCAAGAAAATACAGCAACAGCGATCGTAATGAGAAAGAATAGTAACGGATACCAGACTTTCCGGTAACAGCTAGGAAAATATATTTCATTTTCTACCTAGAACTATATTTTTCGATTGCGGTAAAAAATGAATATAGTTGAGGACTGAGCGGTAACCGGAATTAAAAATTTCTCTCAGTGCGCCTAACCAGACCCAAGAAACAGAGCCGTTTATTAGGCTACTTTACTGTCTGTATAAAGTTGAGGCGAATCGAGGAGAGTGATGAACTCGGTTGGGAGGGGCTCGTCGACGTCGACGTCGACGTCGCGACGTGACGGAGTGCGTTGCACGCAAACCCGAGTTTATTGGCGTCAATAGGGGTTATAAGAACATCCATCGGCGAGCAAGTCGCGCAGCTGCAATGCCCCTTTACTTCTGCCTGGGTATTTCTATTCCATCGCTACAACCTCTGCCTCTCTGCCTCGAGTATGATTGCGTTATGGCGTACGTAGATATTTCCACTCCTGCGTGCACACTTCTGGTGACTCGGAGACTCCGGCTTTAATGTAAGACTTGACACCGCACGCGTGTGTCCGGTTATTAAAATTGCACGGAATATCTTGCGGAAGGCGACTTTGCACCTTGACTCGTAAATATAACCAACGGCAAACCTGATTGTTGCCGAGGTATTTTCAAGTATTTTCAACGAAACCGCACACGTCGCGACGCGTCGTCACGCGGACTTAATTACACCGCGTACGTCAAATTGTGTTTTTACGGGCTTTCCAGAAAATAACTCGACGGAATTTTCTTGCATGAGCTTGAACTCTGTTTCTTGCTCGTGAAAGCCTCGATTTCGTCAATTCGTAACTTCGCGTCTCGTACCCGAAATGACACTTGTTTTACAAATAACAATCGTCGATGTGGAAATATTTATACGTGAAATTATGCATAATTTAAATTTAATCTTTACGTTATTGTACAGGAGTTTGAAAATTTGACACGAGGTGATCGTCCCAGTTACTTTCACTATCTTTCGTCCAATGAGAGTGAAATATAAACTTGCGTTCTCGCAACGTTTGTAGGAAAGTTTATTTTTCTTCCTGACGTACAAATCGATCGATTCGCACCGTTGCACAGAGAGCTTGTTACCTCGAGTAGGCATGTATAAAATGTATTATAACCGACGTACTCTGATCACCCCATCGTCCCTCCAGTCGGCGTTTTGTTACGCGAGTGTTAAAGTAGTACCTGTTACGCTGTTGGACAATAGTGATCGAGGCGATACGCCTCGCACATACATACGTACAATAATACTTATATACCGCGTTTGTTTCTTATAATTCGTTTTGCATTCCGCCGCCCCGCCGCTAAGTCTGAAACATTAGCTGTAAAGTCCCTTTGCGCCTAGCGAAGAAAATTCTCCACGCTTGCTATATGCAATGAATAATGCATGCATCTCGAACGCGCCCACAATCTTCCGCCGGTACTTTACTCCCAAGGGATATAGGTATACATATTATCTTTTACCTGCGGTCTGAAAGCCGTACCGCGTACGTTTGTACGTGTGTTCATTGTCCACTGAAAACGTCTTTGACTTAAGCCTTGTCCCCGGGACATTCCGATCCGTCCTTTAAGTTAAAAACAAAAAAAAAAATAAGAATAAAATAAGATTTTAAAAAAATTCAGAGAAACCAAACCCATCCAAGTTATTTCTCATGGCACAAATATTTTATGTTGGAGATTTTATTTGTTATTAATTTATTTATGTATTTATTTATTTATTTTTTTCAAATTTTTTTCAACACTTTATTTTGAACACTGTTAACAAAAGCAATAGCAATTTTTTCATACCGATTATCTGTGAATAATTGAATTGCGAATTCCGGTAAGAGAAAATTACGATAAAAAACGGGAGTTCATTGATCTGTAATTAGCTATCTCGTTTTGGAGCGTGCATTCAGCACGATCGAGTTCTCTGAAATGGCGAACCAAGTGTTTCTTTCCACAGTTTCCTTAAACAGACCTCACCGACTAACCGGGAAAACTGCGAGATCTTCTTCCGTTCCACGATCTTCGTTTTGCAAATGGTTAATTTGGCTAAAAGCCTCGGTTTCGCCTGACTCGCTGTTACATCTACATTATACCTACCGAGTATGAGCTTCTTCGTTGAAGCATGATGAGCTTGCAGGCGCAAAGCCTGCACAATTTTTCGAATAAACCCGTCTCCATTCATCCGCGCGTATCCGTCGAATACAAACGATCGGTCTTTTTTCTCTTTCAGTCTTACCTGATTACGTATGCCTACGTATGTGTAAACGTAATTTTGAAGGATTCTTCGATTCTCGTTACAGATCCTTGGCTGCAGCATGATATGATAAGGACTTGATCTCAAGAACCCCCAAAATGAAACCTCTGCTCCTCGCTTTCTCCCCCCTCCTCCTGATCCTCCTCCTCGTCTTCCCGTTGTCCCTTACCCTGACCCTGCAAGAGGACGATCTCGTCTTCGACGACGTCGGCGAGCCCTCCGCCTCAGCCTCGGGTCCCTCGATATTCAGCAACGAGGAACACCAGGAGTATAACGAAAGGAAACGCGACAGATCGAGGGATGGCAAGAAACACAACGTCGAACGGTTATGGGGGATTCCTAACACGTTCGTCGTCGTGGGTCACGTATTTAAGATGAGAATTCTCAAGCAAGCCTTCAGCGGCAGCGTCGATCACTTCGAGGTATACAGGATTTGATACCTCTGCCCCATTCACCAGAGCTACTGTCTCTTTATCGGTGGATTTCGATACTCCTTGAATTTAAATTTCTCTCTGAAACTAATTTCGGTCTTATGATGTTTTGTTGATTTTTTTTTTGTTCTCTCTTTGGCTACACCTGCAGCTATCACAATTTTCATTATTTTTCACCAGGCTCGGGGTATAAACGGGCATCCTTTACCGCGTTGGCTCGATTGGGACGAACCTGCTTCCACGCTCGTCGGCATCCCTTCGAGGAAGGACCTGGGACTCCACAACGTGATGATCAAGGCCGTCGGAAGGCACGGCGACTTCGCGAAAGACGGATTTTCCATAAACGTCGTGCCCGAGAAGAAACACGAAATAACGCACAAAGATGGAAAGGTAAGACGAGTTTGACGACCTCCCCCGGCACTTATATACCTTTCTTGACTTTATTCTGCCTGAGGAAGAAGAAAACGAAAAAGAAGAGTGTGTCTGTGTGTGTGCGTGCTTTTTCAAACGTGCTAAATGTTTTTCAATTTGCTTGTTTTCTAAACATAATAGAAATATGTACGATTCTGCGTAAAGAAATTAATTTAAATCATTCGTATCACTTTGTTGTAAAGAATGTCAAACAGCTTTCTATATATATATATATATATACACCTTTGCGGTCAGAATCTCAAAGTTATAATATAATCTTCGCTTGAAGTTGAAAACTTTCATTTGGTTTTTCCACCGTTTCTGAAATTGATATAACTCAGTCTTGATCTTTGAAATATCTTTTTAATTAAAGCATATTTTCTTTTGTGCTATCAAGATGGACTTGGAGTCTGAAGAATGCGTTGTAAGTTGAAACTAAAAAGGAATACAAGAAAAATCTCGCTGTAGCTTGGCTCATTTGTAATCGGAGACGAATTTATGTATCCAGTCACATTGCGATCTCGTAAATAAATTAGATCTTTGACTTTTGCTTATTGATACCAATTGGTATCACACACACTGTTAATCTGTCCCATCAAGTATATAAATTTCTAACAGTAAACGTGACTGTCATTGCCCTTCTGAAAGTCTCTCACACACAATGCGTTGCCAGAGTAATTGCAAGAGTAGCCTTTTAGATATTCTGATTACTAATAACAAACCAGAGTGCGAAGTTGGGATGAAAAATCTCGCTATCGTCACATTGTTCATTGTTTGCGTGAATATACTTTTCAAAAATCAATGATTCGATTCATTTTCAGACGCACTGCGACGAATCTGAGGACCAGACTCTTCTGACAATCGTTTTAGACACCAGGTTCGAGAACTTGAAGCCGGCGTCAAGAGTAAATGCAATCGAAAATCTGGCTGGATTCTTGGGTTTACACACGGTAATTTATGTTACTGGATAAATATATTGATTCTCAAGAGTCTTATAGGTTGATAAAACTTACTAGTTTCCACCATTAATTATTATTCTAGAGTGCCTTTTCGATGCACCCTCATGTGAGCAAGGAAACTTCAGCTCCAGACGCGTCAGTGATTTTATCGGGACCTGGCAATGTCAAACGGCGTCGAGAAAAACACCCCACGGCTATCCAATGGCAGGTATGTGAAAACGCATTTCTTATTTTCTAGATCGGTAGACGTTTTCATTAAACGTGGTTATTGTTTTAATTAACTTTTATTAATTAGCGGTCGTATAAAACCGTGGAAACTCACTGACTTAGAGAAGCAGCATGTATATAGTCGAGTGCCTCTCAAAGCGTCGCAAAAAACTCTACACATAAATCCTATTAAGATGTGAAAGCGGTGTCATTAAGTTCGACTAGATTCTCAATAACAAGGCTCGATCCAAGAGGCTCACGCAAAGCTAATGGAAGCTCATTAATCTTGTTCCTACGTTATAGTTTAACTAGTCCAAGGAATAAATAGAAATAAATGAGAAATACGCACAGGATTACAGATTTACAGTGTGTATGTAAGTAGAGTTTGATCATGATTGTTTGCAACATCTGAACAGGTGGGCTGCGATGGTCGTCTTTGGCATCACCAAACTGATTTGGTAAATCAGCTGCGAGATCAGGCTAGAGATGGTACTTTAGCCGAAGTTTTAGAACAACCAGTTTTACTTTGGCGGGTGAAAACAGATTCCAGTTCTTTGCTGAGAAATCGTAGGGATACAGGGTCCGGGGATTACACTGATCCCGATTATTATGAGCAATATGACGATTACGAAGATGAAGAGGATATTGTAGATGAGAACAATCCCATAAACGGTGGTGATGTCGAAGGTGACGACGAAGATGGTGACGACAACGAACCGATTACGGAACAGCCAAATATCGCAGTATCCAAAATGCTTGTCGACGAATTTGGTCGTCCACACAGACATCATCACGGAGAAAAATCCAACGAGCCAAAAGTAAGTGGATTTTTGTTGTTTCTCCAGTTGATAAACGGAACATTATTTTGGGTCAGAACTTCGCTGAATATTTCCTCGTAAGCTACACAATTTAATAGTTTATTCACAAAATACTTTCTGCATACAGCCAAATAGTACCCGATTAAGCGATAGTTATTAAATATCGTATAACTCATCAAGTGGGGATGAGATATTGTTTCCATGTTAGCAAATTTATTTTTGAATCATAGCTAGAAGAAGAAATCGATGCCGAAGACCTTTACCCGGGCATCTTGAGCAAAATTGGGATTACAGCCGAAAATGCTGGCGAAACTCCTCAGCAAGTACCTGTACTAGGCATGTTACCAATATCAATTCCAACAAATACCACAACATCAGTGCCGACACTTGCGCCGGTAAGTTTTCCTACTCGCAAAAAAATTCACCTGATTAATCTAATTGAATTCAAAATCTTTTGTACAGTAAATTCTATAAATTGGCATAAACATATATCACATATTTCATTACTTCTCCCTATTCTCACCCAACAATCTAAAATGATTTTCTCTCACACTGTTTGATCATTCACATTTAATATCTTTGATATCTTTTATGGACAGCTTCGCTTATATCGTTCATCCCAATTAAATAATCGAAATGAATGAATTTTTCTAGTGTTTTGCTATTTTTATGGGTAATTGACATCTGATCGGAATTTACAAATAGTATTCAATATGTTTCAATCAATTTTAGATTGTTGGGTAACACTTCCAAACTGACTAATTTCTAAGAACAATTTGTCTATACTGTCTCTACGGGCTTTCTGTGTAGCTGAGCAAATTTGCACTCTTCATATAAAGCTGAAGCTGTCAGCCAGAGTTAGCAGCCAAACGTGTCAAACTTTTTGGAAATAGAAAAAAACTGTTCAGTTTTATCTTCATAGTTCTATAAAAGTATCGGGGGTTCAAGGTATGTCACAAAATTTTGAGTTTCGGACTTCACTACCTTATTTAAATTAACATTGAAACGTTTAGCTGGTAATTCTGGCTGCTAGCTTCAGCCTCGTACTTTTCATATTGCAACCTTATATTAATTTTATTGTATTGGAATGGCAACATTGACCATCTTATCTGACGAACTAAACATTAGCATCATATATTCGACACCAAATGTACATAGTCTCATACCTTTGATTAGATATTTTCCTGTGATTATAAATGATATGAATGTTGAGCCTGCTCGCAAATACTTCGAAATAGTAAAAATATTAGTTTTTAGAAGTTTAATGGTCACAATTGACCATACAACTAATTCTGTAAGAGGGTTTAATACTATATGTGACTTATTATTGAGAGACAGTATGAACGTTGGAATCTTTACCACGATCGAAATCTCCTACATTATTCCATAATATTGCCTCACTATACGTTGACTAACAAATGTTTCATGGCATACATCGCAAAACTACTAACAATTCCACAGACAAGCGTGCCTCCCACAACCATCTCGTCATCGACCACAACAACTCAGGCACCAACAACAGTAATACCAACATCATCAACGAGCACAACCACAACTACTACCACCACAGCCGTACCGCCAACAGAGTCTTCGAAATTAGAAACGGTGGAAGTGCCGAAAGAGAAAGTTGAAAGAATTGATACAATCTCTATAACCGTACCCACAGTGCCTGCAGAAACTACGACAATCCCCCCTAAAACAACCATTCTCCAAACTAGTGAAACTAATGTAATATCGACTAGCGGTCCAGCAATAAAACCTGTGTCTGAGACGACAGTGGTCTATGATCAAACAACCATCCCGCAAGAGGTAATGCTTACTCGCTTAGCGCTTTTCAATGTCGTTTGAGTCATATCCATATATCTGTGCAGGCTTAGTAATGAAGCTGAAAAAAATTTCATTTCTTCTATCGAAAAAAAGAACAAACATCTACGGCTCTTCTCAAGACTCCTAATCTTCACATTATCATTCTTGTATCTTTCATAATCGTATGTTTTCATGATTGACACTCAGTGGGTAGTTGATTATTTAATTTTTTTTCAAACAGGTATTGTCGGCGTATTTATTGTTGGCAATTTAAACTCACATCTGTGGTATAATTTGGTTTAGATAACTGGAGCACGCAATCAGTCGACGATAGTAATGCCATCACCAACAACTGTATCAACCACAACAACACAGGCAACTACAACGGTTACTCCACTCTCTGTATCGACTACCCAGCGGATGACTACACAACCGAGAACTACATCTCAATTAACGCCAGAGATTACGGATAAAATTGATCTCGAACAGCTCAATTTCCCACCCAGAGAAGATAGACGATTGCAAAAGATACAAGTAACAGCCGGAAAACTTCTCAGTTTTCTTATTCCTGAGGACACCTTTGTTGATGTGGAAGATGGAAATGCTAGGGATCTCCGCTTGAGTTTGTATAAGCAACACAATCCAATCAAGAACAATCACTGGCTTCAGTTCAACAATCAGACGCAGGAAGTTTATGGATTGTAAGCATATTGTTTTTTTTTTTTTTAGTATTTCACTAAAATGATTAAGCCGAAGCAACTGAGCTTTTTTTCACCAACTATGAAAGCTGCGGATTCTATGGTAGTCGTATAAAAGCAAAAACGCGATATACTCGTGACAAGAATTTACCAAAGCTGACGCAATTATCATTATTATGATTCACAGACATATGTATTTCATTGTTTTAATGAAATTAATTCTGTTCATCCAAACAGACCACTTGAAAATGTCATTTCGGTCTGGGATTATGAACTTGTGGCAGAAGATAGCGAAGGACTAAGAGCGAATGCAACTCTAGATGTTCATGTCCAACAACATCCGCAAAGTCGATCCGTTAATCACGAATTTAATATTTCTTTGAGAATTGATAAACGAAGTGCATTTCCGACGAACGTGGATTGGGAATTTAAGGTAAACACAATTTGTGATGCAACGACACCTTTTTAACAAGGTTTTTCAATCGTTCTTTTCGCTAGAGATGCTAACATTAAAAATATTTTACAGGTCGTTCGCGGTCTTGCCAAACTTTACGGAGATGAAGATACATCCAAAATAACAGTTCGACAAATCAATATTGTGGGTGACCATATTACTTTTACGTGGTCTAATGACAGTCTTCCTCGAAGCATCGAATGCCCCGAAGAAGAAATTAGCAAATTATTTGACGTATGTAAAACCTCGCCAAGTTTTAATTTATCTCCTTGTAGTTCTTTTCAGGTTGTAAAAATTGCCATTCTATGCTAATTACATACAATTTGATTTTTTGAGCAAATTCCATTGTATATTGTAGGTTTTGGTAGAGAATGAAAATGGATTGCCCAGTACTGCATTGCAAACAATTCTTGCACCTGAAATAAAGGCTCGACACGTTGCCCTGCATAAAATTGGACAATGTGAAGAGGAACCAAAACCTGAACCGCCTGCAATTGTGACTGAGAAACCTCTACTACCCAAGATAAACCAACCTCCAGTGCCAAGGAATCAAGTAGACCGCATTAATGCAACGGTTGGACAATTGCTTGTATTCACTGTTCCCGAGGTAAGGTTTTACATTTTATTCGAATTTCTACTTTATTTACAAAAAAAAATTGTATAAAATTGTTCCACTGAAAAAAAAAATTTCAAGCACAATAAGTTCACAAATTCGATTTTTCATTAATTTTTAAATCATTTCTATCACAGGATATGGCTTTTGACGCTGAGGATGGTTCAGCTCACAACATGAAGATGTCATTGATGACCAGCGAAAGAATGCCAATTCCAGATGATCACTGGCTTCAATTTGACAGCAACAACCACCAATTCTATGGAGTACCTATGCCAAAAGATATCGGGCGTAAAGAATACCAATTGATCGTCACAGATTCAGCAGGTATAATATAGTGAAAATATCCAAAAGTCCCAACTCCCGCTCTGTATAACTGATGAGTAAGTTTTCTGAAAATGAACACTGAACAATCTTTACGCGTATTCCAGGCGCAAGTCTAACAGACGCTCTTATCGTTGTCGTAAATCCGTCAAACACGTCGCCACCGCAGCACATCGTAGAATTTTCTATGACTTTGGAAATTCCTTACAAAAATTTCGTGCATTCTGCCGCTCAGAAGCGTAAATTTATGGAGAAACTGGGAGAGCTATTCCATGACAAAGACGCAAGTGCCATATCTATAGATAATATTACCGAAAGCACAGTTGTCACGTGGCACAATAAAACTTTGGTAACGTCCTCCTGTCCGCACAACGTGATAACGCAGTTACGCGAGGTGATTGTCAAAGATGAAAAAATGTTGACTGAACGCGTGGGAGACGTTATGGGTTCGGAGTTTCCAGTGAAACAAATAACTATTACGCCGACTGGTCTGTGCCTTGGTGATGAATCTACAAGTGTATATTCGCCAAGTGCTGGTCCTCCAGTTGAAGGCGGGACATCAGTTGGAAAATCGCACGATGACGTTATCATCACATTCATAGTACCAGCGATAATAATCGCTGCTATGCTAATCTTGGCTGCTATTATTGCTTGCATTTTGTACAGACGGAAGCGCAGTGGAAAGATGAGCGTCAGTGAACAAGATGACGAAAGACAGAGTTTCAGGAATAAGGGAATCCCTGTGATATTCCAAGACGAATTGGATGAGAAACCGGACCCAGGTAAAAGCTGGAGTTTAATTACCTAACTCTTTATTTCGGGCTGTAGCATTCTGTAAAGACACTGTTATGTAATATTACTCTTCAGGTAACAAGTCGCCAGTTATTCTCAAAGAAGAAAAACCACCGCTACCACCTCCCGAGTATCAAAAGACTGAAGACGGGGCAGACGTGCCCATGCTGCAGAGTGAAAATTCTGAAGAACCGTACCAGCCGCCACCACCTTTTGCCACAAATCGCGACAACAATCGTCAAAACAGACCAAAACCGACTCCTACATACAGAAAACCCCCTCCATATGTACCCCCCTAACAAAACACGGTGCATTCGCCAACGCGTAAGTACATGCTAGCAATGCTCGGAGACTCCCCAACGCACGTTCAAAATCAAACAGACGCTTACAACCAGAATCATTTTAATAATCATACGGATAGCTATGAGACCCATAATAATATTCATAACAATCGATCGAAGTGAAAACTTAAGTCAACCTTTCTTTAACCCACTCCATGCATACGGCGATTTAAATTGAAGTACAGTTATGTTCGTTATTAGGTATTATGAAAGAAAAAATTTTTAATTATTATTAAATTTCTATAGTGGATACTCAACACAATTCACGCGTTGCCTTTTGTAACGGAACTCTTCTAGAATAAAATCTTGGATAAGTTATTCGGTTTTAATTCCAGCGTGGTCGTTTATATGTAAAATCAGAATCGATTCAATCCTGTTATATAACACGTATTCTTGTACCGTTGAAAATTATTCATACATTGAACAATACTCAAATCTCAAGTACACATTCAATATTCAGTGCCATTTTCTGAAAGCAATAAAGGTAAGATCATAATAAGACATAACTGCGAAATCTGATAAACATTTACTACGTGATAGGCAGTCTCTAAGTATAATGATAATCTCTTAAAATCTATAACACTAATGCTATTACTCCTAATACTACTGCTACTACAATTACTATCACTCTTACCACAACTACTACTACAACAGCAAACTATTGATACTACCACTACTGATATACTACTATGTAAAACACTGCCAGATGGAAATTGTAAAATTTCGTTGAATTATTGCTCTTATTTAGAAAACTGATACCTTTATCAGAATGTGGAAAGTTTCTAAAAAATATGTGACTCAAAGTGTTATTCACACAATACCGTTTTGGAGTGACAGAAAATGCTTCCATTAACACTGTGTGAGCCAATAAAAAGAGTGAAATAAAATGATAATGTATAAAGGTATTTTCAGATACATGACGGTAAACTAACACAATGGAACATTTCACTACTTATTAGTGATAGGAACAACGTCAAAGATCTAATAAGGGTAGTGACGTATATACAATAATTGAGATGGCATATATCTCAAGATCTTTTGTACATTTGTCTACGTTCGATAATAATTGTTACTTTTGTCTACAGTATTTGAAGCGATAGAAATTTAAATACGATAGACCAATGTTAGCATTTATGTTGTTTGCTGAAGAATAATGTTTTTGAACAGCTTATTAACTTTTCTTTTCTTTTTTTTTACGTTGTCATCCCTATTTCTTTATATCTTTATCAGCGCACAATTTTGTCAGGGGTGTTGATTTTATATCCATTACACCATTTCGTTTTTGACCAACACTGATCATTTTTGTATCATTTTTATATCGCTACGAAAATAATAATAATAATGATAATGATAATTATAAATTAAGATTAGTGACATTGGCGAGTTTGAATCAGAGTTAAGATATAAAATAATGATATAAACGCAACATCTTTATCAATATTAAAACGACGGAATAAAAAAAAATATATGAAAAACAAAAAAAAAAAAAAACTATTTAATTTAGATTTTATATAGTAACCAAGCCAAAAAATAACTAATATAAAAAGGTAAATAAAATAGTAAAACGATAACCGTACATACACAGTGTGGTACTGTACTTATTGGATAAATTCCTTTTTAATCTTATAACAATTTCGTAATGTTTTTTAACTATACGATGTTATTGAATGAGTTTTTAATAAAAGTGCAGATTTACTCAGCAAGTACAGGCCGTGCGAATATGGACATACAACAGTTTTTGAAAGCAATATTTTTGAAAAGAAACATAAAACGAAACACTTTGTGTCCGTGTCTCGAAGTTTGCTTCGTGAAAATTAGGGTGGCAAAATTTTTGCGAATTGGCACCACTTGTGAAACATACATGCACAAATGCCGTTGAATGTATGCGAACTAATGAATGAATGTTTGGATATGTCCGTGAATGAAATATTGTTATGGTTAATAATGAACACGATAATGTATTAATTCATTCATTCGTAACTTAGACACTAAGGAAATCTATCATGTATACTAACTCAGCACTATTCATCACACCTTGTTTATCGCCGTCAGTTCGCACAGAAACGCCTGCCTGTAATTATGTATCAACAAGTTTTCAAGATTATACGAAATTTCTTTTCCATTAGAATCTGTACATTAGTCTGTTCAAGTCGCAATGAAGGATAATATCTGCGATTATCGTAATCTGTTGTTGAGTTGATGTTAAAATTCTTTGGAAGAACTTTGATCAGCAATGTAAATTTGATACTTTTTTCTCCAACTTTTGTGTGGAACACGTTGATTTGGGCAGCTAATTCAGTTTTACTCACGTCATTGACGGTGCGAATGTTTTTTTAAATTTATACTCAGTACGAAGTGCAACGGAAAATCTGCGATAGACAAGCGTTACTCTCATATCATTGCTTCTTATTTCATATCATCTTTTTATGCATATCTATCAAACGCCACATCATATTATATTAAACAAAACTTACGTATCATATAAACATATATGGTATATATAAATATATATACTAAACTTTCAAAAAGTGCATAAAATACTTGAGTCGGTGTGTTTGAATCGCCGTTTTAAAAATATAGAAGGACATAACTTGTATTTGTAAAAAAAAAAATTGTGATTGTGGTATTTCTATACTTGATCTGAGTAATCAGATCTAAAGATATTTGGTCTAATGATCAAAAACACCGTTTGATCCTAAGTCCGTATATAACAAAGGGGACAACAGAGGTTCACAAGACAAAGAAAAGAGAAATGAACAATTACATAAAAACCAAACGACGAATTTCATGTGAAGTTTTTTTTTTCTTTTGACATTTTTTACCGCTAACGACTTTACACGTTACGTAGTCTTGTGAACTAGTTTCAATGTTATGGTTAGTAGCCTAATTTTATATACAATATAATAACGAATTGTCTCATTGGGATAAATGACAATAGTAGATTTTGGCCAATAGAACAAATGTCTCAGTCTCCTAATTGTATAATGTAGGCTGGTATGAAATTATTTTGTGTCATATCAGAGCTGTAACGATTCTTACGATTGATATTCAAAGACATATATGTATATGAATTCGCATATGAAATTTCGCGACAAATTATATATTACGAATAAAGATATCGCGTATATGATATAATTGTATACTATAATCGGCCGGAATTATTAAAAATAATCCTATGTTTCTCGGAAACGCTTTTATGACACGGTTTCACGGTAATACGTTCGTCAGTACCAACATTGTATATGAATATACTTGAGAAAAGTATAGACGCACCTTTTGTATCGATTATATAGGGTGTCTAATTAAAATTTTTTCTTATATATAATGCTAAAGGAATTATAATATGAAATCTTAAGTAGACAATCTATCAAATTTACTTTGCTGCTATATCATATGATGTTGGTAATATATATGGTGAAATATTGAAACAATATACATACACGTATACAGATAGATCTGACAAGTATATATATATATTCAACACGTGTAAAGTTAAGAGTTAATAAAGTCATTTTAGGGTATAAAAACATTTTTGCATTATTTCCAAAATCCTGTTAATATTATATGTATTGGACTTCTGGATACGGTAAATATTATTTTTACAATTAGTATTATTAGTAACAGAAAAAAGATCGTTAAATCTCTTACACAAATATATTATATTTCACAGATTAATTATAGATACATAAAACTATACTGACGTATTTACTTATTTCATTTTATTAATAATCTTAACATAAGTTACAAAATATTGATGTATAATTATAGAATTATTTTGATAGAACCTTAATGCAAAATATTATATTTTCGATCGGTCCAAATAGCAATCACCATTTACTACGAGTACACAATGTTACTTATATAAATAGATTGCGCATCAGTTTTACATATCGGCCATATTTCCGATCGGTCAATTGAGTATTTGAATGAAATTTTTTTGTCATATTTTAGGGGTGCATAATGCAGTGCAAGCCAAAATAATGAGGACGTATTTTTTGTTTTTCGTTAAAAATGCTAATTTTTCATGTTATAGGTGATTGAATTTCACTGATTTTAATATATATATATATAGATATATATTAGCATGGGTGACGTCACAATGTTATAGTTTTCAATCTGTTATATTAATGGCAATTTTGATTCAATCGAAAAAATAAAAAATGCGTCCAAAATATTTTTTTCCGATCTACAAGAATATGGAGTAAAAAAATTTCATTCAAATACTCAATTGAAACAGTAATGAACATCCGGAATAACTTTGTTCAAACAGCCATTCTTCCAGCCATTCCACGCGTAGAATTTATGTCTTGTATAAATCTTTTTAGCACATCGTACGTCATCGGTTATATCGTCGTCGAGTAAATCTGTGTTTGTACAACAATTTATCAGTGCGGATGAATGTGGATCAGAATAATATCAGGAATCCTGAATAGTTGGCACAATGGATGAATGAAACGTGCATAAATTTTCAAATTAGAACATCGAAACTGCAAAATTTGTTTCGGTACTACTTTGCACTTTCAATCTTAAACAATGCATGCAGTTATACCTCACCTTCGCATTTTATGTTGCAATCACCCCCTGCGACACCCAATGAACACCAAATGTTTCCGTTAATCTGTAATTTTATGAAAAAGAGAAAGATTTTAACTACTTGGCCAATTTCGACAAACTTTGCGGCGTAATTCGTTAAATTTTTTATATTTTTACTTGAAATAATCCGTAGTCGTAGCTGCCATTACGATTCGGCCCGCCAATAGCTGACGTATTTCTCGCGCTTTCCTTTTCCACCAAGCAAACCCCTGTTTAATTGATGTTAATTGTTAATAACCAGATCGCCATGTGATTTTGTTATTATTATACACAACATGGATTTTCCTTTAGCCATGGCAACTTTTTGGTACCACATACTTTTCATCGGAAATTTTCGTTAAATAACTGTTATATTATGCATAAAATACTAAGGATAGAGATGAATACGTGATAGAAATACGCGTTAAATGCCGTTACGTAATTAAACGGCAGTCATACTCACAGTCATTCATTTTTCCACGATCTAAGCCTTGTCTGTCTAATTCCAATGCTAATCCACACCGCGTAAATGTTTTTCCTGTACAGTGAGAGACAGTGACGAGAAGTAGAACCAATACAACGAATAAAGCTTTCATGATGTCCAAGCTTACTCGGGCAACTGATTTCAAATAAAAACGGGATGAAAATTTAGTATATGTATTTTAATCCGATGTCGGATGCTGTTACGGTCAATACTGACCCACGCGATGATAATTCAACAGCTTATTTTAAACTGAGATAATATTCCATTGCCCTGTTGCTATTTATGCCTGCGTACTTACTATATGCGCGAAGATAAGCCAAGATTGAAAATTAAGATTAACGAGATTGTCGTAAGTGGCGAATAAAAAAACTGAATTTTGATACAGACGGTCCGACTGATCAACCCGCGGCACATACAAATGTTGCTGAAATGCCTCGATTTATCATTCATGCATTTATACGCAAAAATTCGATTACAGTTTATGTTTATTGGGACTTCCCCCAGCCCATTAATCTGACTGTAATTCCCCGTCTTGATATTGAAGTCCTTGACCGAAAGAATCTGTGCAGGGTCACAGATAGCGTAAAGCTAAAAGTCTTCAAAATGATATCCACAAAATATCTTATGATTTGTTTTTCAACGTCTAAAAGCCGTGAAAAACAATTTTTATGTATAATCGTAGATTGTGTACCAAGGAGGTAAAGTATAACAACGTCTCTTTACGCCGAGCGCAAGTTTGCAATATGAGTCGCAGGCAAATACGGCAGGAATATTGCAAATACGCGAGACGAAAAAGACGTTGCCTCCATGGTACAGTTGATACTTTATATATCAAAAGGGTGGTTTACAAACATTTTATTATAGCCTAGCACAAAAAAGAGCACTGGAACGATCACTTGACGTTCGCAACGCAGGCAAAGACGCGTAAACCATACATACTGTGTTACATAAAGATGATTTTTCGATGTGCGTTTCGTATTTGCATTTTAGAAAAAATCTATACCTATGTGTTTTCTTCTTGCTGAATGGATTTGAACACACATGATTTTTTCATTATTCACCTTCGTGGCAAGCATATTTCTATTTTTGTCAATTTACAAAGACTTGGTGCATTCGGCATTAAAATTAAATTCTGATATGTGAGAAACAATGATAGAGTTTATGTTTACCTGTAACGTAGCAGCTTCCATAACACTTTCGTTTCCGAACAATCACTTGTGCCGAAGGAAATCGTGGTGATCATTGATACACTTATTGATTGATTATTGGGAAAACGCTACAGAAGTTAATATAAACCATGATGTATATACACGTGTCATATTTATTCGTAGCATCGTGAATTATACACTCACATTTCATTTCATCACACTAAAACCTAACATACTGATTTTGCGAGAAACAATTGACAAATCATTGTTTCTTTTAACATTTTGTAAGTATGTGTAATGCAAGTGCAGTACTAATCTCTGAGAAACACTTTCAGAATCAGCTCACACGCGAGCTTTCAATCTGAAATCGATATGGGAATTTAGAAATTGAGAGGAGATGAGAGCAAAAATGGTTAATCGTCTCTTGGTGAACCAAAAATAGGAGCTTTTGACGTTTTATTGTTAAACAATCGACACTTTTTCATGCAACAGAGAAATCGTATTCAAAATATCATGAACAATACGAGTACGACTACAATACATCACCATCAGTGGCATATACAGGTATGTGTTTATATTTGCACCGCAAAATAAAGACAATAAGTAATCAAAATTTAACGAAAATTACATATCAATTTCACGCAGGATGAAACTAGTCTTCATTGAATTCTACATCCCCTTCAACCTCTTCGTCGTCCACGAACGCTGACTCGTCTGCAGAGACTTCTTGGTACTGCTGATACTCCGAAACCATGTCATTCATATTTGATTCTGCTTCTGTAAACTCCATCTCGTCCATACCTTCTCCGGTGTACCTGGAATGATGAAAATCAGTCGTATAAAATCATTGCTGGGACGATGCAGGCATGCGGTTGCTACGTGCGCTATATAAACTCACCAATGTAAAAACGCTTTTCGTCGGAACATGGAAGTGAACTGTTCAGATATGCGTTTAAAGAGTTCCTGAATCGCAGTGGTGTTCCCGAGAAAAGTACCCGACATTTTCATGCCACAAGGCGGTATGTCGCAGACGGCTGTTTTTATATTATTCGGAATCCAATCGACGAAATACGAGCTGTTCTTATTCTGTATATTTGTCATTTGTTGATCGACTTCCTTCATCGACATTCTTCCACGGAAGATAGCCGCCACTGTAAGATATCTACCGTGGCGAGGATCGCAAGCTGCCATCATGTTCTTCGCGTCGAACATCTTTCATGTGATCGTAAAATGTATCGAAGGTTGAGTATAGTAAAATTGTAAACATTTATAGCTGGCTGCATCCTTGATTAGCATTGTATGATTTGCCTATGATTCAAATGGAGATCTCCTCACCTGCTGCGTTAACTCAGGCACGGAGAGAGCTTGGTATTGTTGACTGTTTCGCGCAACCAACGGAGCAAACCCTGGAACGAAGAAGTGCAGCCTGGGAAACGGTACCATGTTAACAGCCAGCTTTCGAAGATCAGCATTCAACTGTCCCGGAAATCTTAGACTGGTGGTAATTCCTACAAACATGTGCAAATCTTTATATTGTACATATCGAACGATGGTTCTAAAGACACAGTGAACCCCATTATTCGTCAATGCTGTAATTATTGTACCCTCAGCTGCCACAATATATCTTACGCACCAGACATCGTTAGGGACACAAGGTGGTTCAGGTCACAGTAGGTGGGCGACGGTAATTTCAGCGTCCTGAAGCAAATATCGTACAGTGCTTCGTTATCAATGCAGAATGTTTCATCCGTATTTTCAACGAGCTGGTGAACGGATAAAGTGGCATTGTATGGCTCTACTACGGTGTCCGACACTTTCGGACTTGGTACTACGCTGAAGGACGTCATGATCCTGTTGAACAAAGTGCCGTAAAATTGTGTCTAAAAATATCAATGTCCGCAGCGGCATATTTGACGAGAAAATTCGATCATTTTTAGATATGTATAACATACCTGTCGGGAAAGTCTTCGCGGACCTTCGACATTATGAGGGTCCCCATTCCGGACCCGGTTCCTCCCCCCAAGGAATGACACAGTTGAAAGCCTTGAAGGCTGTCGCATCCTTCAGCTTCCTGCATATCAAGGTAATTTTCTGTATTACGATCATCACCCGCTGGACTATTGTTCGGACAATAATTTTCCTACCTTTCTTAGGACGTCTAGAACCGAGTCAACCAGCTCCGCCCCTTCTGTGTAGTGACCCTTAGCCCAGTTGTTACCGGCACCACTTTGCCCGAAGACAAAGTTGTCTGGCCGAAAAATTTTACCAAATTCACCCGACCGCACTGAGTCCATGGTTCCAGGTTCCAGGTCGACTTGAATCGACCTGGGAACATATGTGCTTTTTGCAGCTTCGTTGTAGTACACACTAATCCTATCCAATTGATCTCTCGCGTTACCAACATACTTTCCTGTCTGATCTATTCCGTGCTCGTTCGAAATCATGTGCCAAAACTACACAAAGTTTGGAAAAAAGTAAAAATAATGTATATGCTGCATATATCTCAAAAGTCTCATCACCTTTTTTTGGAATCTTACCGAGGTGCGAATCTTATATGTAACGCGTATCAGCCATTTTGTCCTACGAAATTTGATCTGAGACTAAATTTTTCGCACGATCCTTATATAATTCATCTTATCAAAATAGTAAAAAACCCTTAGAATTAGAGAGACTTACTCGTGCACCGATTTGATTGCCACACTGGCCCACCTGGACGTGAACAATTTCTCTCATCTTGATTCAAATTGGCAATGATACTTCGAATGACTTTCGTTATCAACTGATGCCAGACTGAATTGAAACCGTCACGAAAGTTGATTTTTTGCCACTGCAAGACGCCTGCTGTCATTATTGGTCACTTACCTCTCGTATACCTAATACAGGGCCGTCTAATAATTATTTCGATCAACGTGAATAGGGTTCCTCATAATTGTTACGTGACTCAAATTTTCAATCAATTGCTCAATGTTGTACATCGCATTGCTTTAAATTTTTAGGCTTGAATCAAAAGAATTTGTCTATCCGATAATTCTTTCTTCATCGGGAAGAACGGGACAAAATACCCAGAGCCTAGAAACGTATAATAGGCCGTCCCTGTAGCGTCGATTATATCTGCTCGAAAGGTCATCGTTATTGAAACCAATCAAAACATTGGGCAGTGAGCAGAATTGGGTAATACAATAATACACCTATAGGTATGTAGATACACAAAACTATGAACGCTACCACTGTAATATCAGATATAAAAGGTCTTGTTACCGAGTAGTTGGTGTTATTTCTCTAGGGCCATGAATTTTCAAATAATTCTGTATTCGTACAGATCTGAATGTTCGATTCAAACTTCAGGCACCTATGAGATGTGTGGATAATTTTTTCTTTTTTTTTCTTTTGGTTTGAACGAGTTACATAGTCACACGTTATACGATCGGCGATTCAAAAAGCCTCCCAAAAATAGGGGCATTTCTTGCGAGTATGAGGATACCGTAAAGTATCATTTGTCCCTCGGTTCAGAAAAATTCGTGCGAACCCCAAACTGGGCAATTGTTCAGTTATTTCTAAATGACATTTTTTTGCAGGTGCTGTAATAATTCTGAAGTAAGTAAGCACATTGGGCTCATCTTCATCCAAGTAATGATTCTTCATTTATTTTCAACTGAAGCAGTACCGTAGTCTTATTTTTGAAAATGCGTGGTAGCGCCGAAAACGCCTGGGTACTTCTGTAGGCTGCAACCAGTCTAACAGGTATTTACCAAGGATTCATTTAATGTTAGTCAATGCTAATTGTAATTCTACCTTACCGACATCTTAACAATTCCGTAAAAGATCGTTCATCCGCAGACTTAGATTTTCAAATGGTATCATGGTGATAAAATTACCCATTATCAAAAACATTTTAGATCATAAACTTTTAGAATTCATAAAATGGTATCGAATTGTTACCGATGCAGTACAACTATACTCCTTAGTAATCTTACGCCAGCAAGGCCAGTAACCAGTAAGGCGTCGGCCGACGAACGGCTACGCGTTGACAAGTAGATCAGAATTATTAGCGATATTTACAAAGATTGTTAAAGCAACAAAGAGCGGGAAATAAAATTTCAAGTTTTAAAATAGTCATGAAAAAATAATTAAGCGTTAACGTGTCACGCTTATATCTAAAAACATAGCGTAAACAAACGGAAGCGGTAAGTAGCGGTGCTCCAAACTAGCCGACATTCATTGTGCCGTCGCTAAAGGGGGGAGAGGAAGACGCGACAAGGCACGGTCAGGAGACGAATGATCACCGCCATTTTGCTGTGCGTCTGTTGAGTGGAGTGCGTTTAGTTGACGCGGATAATTTTATTAATTATTTGTCAGTTATTTACGGTTTTCTGCAGCGTTGATGATTGGGATTCCGCGCGACGACCGCCACAAAATAACGGTTAAAATCCGAAATAATATGAAACGGAGCTCGAGTCGGGACACTCCACCGCCCCGTGTCAAGCGATCCAGATCCTCCATGGGAAGGTATGCCAAATGCTGTTCCACCTCAGGGTATCATAAATTCCAAACTCTTTTTACACTCTACGTCAGTTGCTACGTTTCACTGAATTTCAATTCGGTCCGACGACCCTAGTTTACTTCTTACGCACGACGAAGTCGCTGGTTTGCCTGTTTTTAAATTCTTAGTATCGAGCTTCTACCCAATATGATTCGCAACTATCCCTGGAATCAACACTTCTGTTCATTGCTCTGAAATCCTTACCAACATTCTATTGCCCTAATCTCACGGTAATGTGGCATAAATCCGGTATTTACTGCTTGTTGACCACAGTATTTATGGTCAATATAACCTCCACTTGCGGTCTGCTGATGTGAAGCATCGGTTTTTTTTTCTTAGACGAGTAAGAGTATAATCTCATGCGCTGTTTTCAACCTCGTATGAATTCCCGATATGTGATTAGTTTCGTAATTTTCTGATAATTAAAATATTCTCGTTCTTTCTAAACTATTTTTCTTTACTTGTTTGACAAGAAATGTTGCCCATTTTTTCAGATACGATGATTCGAGCGATGAGAGGATTACACCGGAACGAATCAGACGGCGCTCTAGAGGGGCTCGGAGTCCGAGTCCTCCCAGAGCATCCTCTCATGCCAGATACGTTGAGTCCAGTTCTCACAGGGACGAGTATATGCGAGCACCCAGAGAGATACCGCCTGAGCGTCCGTACAGCTACAAGGTCCTCTGCGTGAGTTCGATACATCCAAAAGCAAGCGACGAAGTAATAAAAGATACCCTTTACCGGGAGTATAAGAAATTTGGTGACTTTTCCATACGAATCTCTCATGAATTGGACGAGCGAGTTGCTTATGTTTGCTTCAGAAGTTCCGAGGATGCGAGAGACGCGAAACATGCAAAACCAAGAATTATTTTATACGACAAGCTTGCCTTGGTTGAACCTGTTTATGAAAGACCCGAATCTTACCGACGACCCAGATCCATCACTCCCCCAGATTACGAACGTTACTATGCCAGGTCACCTGGGCCCACAGAGAGGCACAGACCGATTGAACGATACGAACGAGTTTACGGACCACCGGTTGGAGTTCCACCTCACAGGGAGCTCAGAAGAGAAACAATTCCACCTCCTCATCACGAATTTGTTCGTCCACCACTACACCATGGACCACCACATGTTCACCCTGGTCCTCCGCATCATTATGGACCACCCAGACACATGATGATTCGTCATCCTGTTCACGGTTTTGAGAGAATTGAAAATAAGAAAGACAAGTTTCCAAACTATTTGCATCATGTTTCACCTGAGGATGATCCACTGGCGACTCGAACCTTGTTTGCCGGTAATTTGGAGATAAATATTACCGAGGAAGAGCTGAGAAGAATCTTTAGCAAGTATGGAATCGTCGATGACATCGATATCAAGAGACCCCCACCGGGTACTGGAAATGCTTATGCCTTTGTCAGGTTCCAGACTTTGGATATGGCACATAGATGCAAAGTTGAATTATCTGGCCAGTACATTGGTAAATTTCAGTGTAAAATTGGGTATGGTAAAGCTACCCCAACGACTCGTATCTGGGTTGGCGGTTTGGGGCCATGGACATCCGTGCCTCAGCTGGAGAGAGAGTTTGATCGTTTTGGGGCAATTAAAAAGATTGATTACATCAAGGGAGATAGCAATGCATACATTTTATATGATTCCATCGACGCAGCCCAAGCTGCTGTGAAAGAAATGAGAGGATTTCCGCTTGGGGGACCAGATAGGAGACTAAGGGTTGATTTTGCTGATGTTACTCCCGGGTTTGGGTTCAAACCTAGACCGTACCCAGAAGACGCAGCTGAGTTTCGACCAAGACCAGTGGAATATGAATCTCCGTACGATCCTTATGCTCCTGAAGGTGAATTTGCTTATGCTCCAAGGGGATTCAGGGGTCGTGGAAGTGCCCCATGGCACGATAGACGAGGAGGAGGCAGAGGGGGATACCGTGGAACTGCTTATCCTGAGGGATATGTGAGAGAAGAATCTGATTGGCCAAGCCGCCGGCCACCACCTGAGCTCGAATATGAATCACCAAGGGGCTTGAGGCGCTCATTGTCTCGGGAACCAGGTGTAGATCGATCCAGATCACGTTCTCCGCGGAGAAGACCTGTGGATTCAGATTCCGATTCTGAAACAGCTAGAACAGGGATGCTGTCTACGTCACGAACTCTTCCTGAAGTTGCACGAAAGTCTATAGCGGTTTGGCAAGGCGCTTTGATATTAAAAAATTCTTTATTTCCAGCTAAATTTCACCTTACAGATGGAGATACAGAGATAATTGATGCGCTGATGAAGGATGAGGATGGGAAACATATGCTGAGAATAACACAGCGTCTTCGTTTAGACCAACCAAAATTAGATGACGTTTCTAAACGCATACAAACATCCAGTTCACATGCTATATTTTTAGGTCTTGCCGGATCTAGCGCTACCATCACGAACGATGACGCAAACGTGCAAACTCGACCTCTAAGAAACTTAGTGTCATATCTCAAGCAGAAAGAAGCTGCGGGAGTAATATCTCTGTTGAATAAAGACACAGAAGGAACCGGAGTCTTGTATGCCTTCCCGCCGTGCGCCTTTTCGACCGAACTTTTGAAAAGAACTTGTCCCAGCCTTAGCGAGGAGGGTTTGAAAGAGGATCACTTAGTTATCGTTGTGGTGAAAGGCGGCAGTGCCTAAGTTACGCTTACTCATAAGGTTTATTAAAGGTAAACGTGCTGAATACTACAATACTATTACATTACTTGGTCAAAAATTTGGCTGATTTCCTCAATTTCTGGTTGAATTTTAAGGAAAGTAACTAATTACGATTAACGTACAGATGGTCTATACACAGAGTATTTAGCAGATCAGTGTTTCTAGATTGTCTCAAATTAATCACACTATATTACATCTGATTGTGCACATCTTTTTTTTTTCCCGAAACAAAGCTCTTGCAGAATTATTTGATTTTAATTATTCAACTAATGAGTAACAAAATCTGGAACTTGTATAGCTTCATTTTTCAGAAGCCCAAAATTTATCGGTTCATTTTTAGAATCAGCCAAATTGTAAAAATTGACGAAACCACGTCCAAGGGGGTATGCAATAGCCAAATACCAGGACATAATAATATGTTGATATCAAGTGACTGCTGTGGTCAGAAGAATTGAAAGTTCTGACAAGGCTGATAGAAGAAGTACATGTATTAAGCATGGAAATAATAACTTATGGTTACGAAATGTTAGATATAGCTTCACGAGGTAAGCGCTCTGATAACAAAACAGTACATTGAAAAGTTGCAAAGTTCTTCCGAAGATTGATTTAAAAATGGAATACTTATTTTTATGAAGATGAAACATTATTTTAGTAATGTTCTGCATAATTTTTTTTTTCTCTTAATCCGAGTCATAAACGTTGGACCGTTATGGCATATGATATAATGGTGAATCATAATCTATTACATAACTTAATTGTAGTGAACCTATTCTAATTAGTATACATACTCGGTTAATTATCATGTACACAGTTCTTTCACATTTGTGATTGTACGAATTTTGCTGCAGTGCATAAACGTCTTAGGATTTATATATACACGCGTATATATAAATATAAATGTATACATATACTTATGAAGGGATACAAATTACATTAATTGATGAAAATTTTTTAAAGTAAGGTGTCTGCAAACTGAGAAATAATGGCAAAAGTATTTCTTACCTCACACATTAATATACTTTTTTCTTTATCGCGATTTCTGTAAATAATGATCATTGTTATTCTTATACAAAATGCGAAAGGACTGGTCAACAACTTAACTACTAGTTTATTGTTAAATTTACAGAATATCAAACGGTCACATCGTATAATGAAAATATTAAATTCAGTTAATTTACTTTTATATGATTTAGATTTTAGATGCATAAGATTTAAGTGTTTGTGCTATAAATTATCTGTGAAAATGATATTGAATTTCGTTAACATGGACAGTGATTGAGTGGCCGTGGGGAAAAACGAACAGCAAAATCTCTTCTAAAACCCTAAAAAAAAACTTCGTCTAATGCCGCGAGAATCATTGGCAACATGTTAAGAAATCTGTGAACTTTACCATAAAGGACTGTGTTTGGTGGTATTAAAAAAAGAAACTACAGAAATCTCCAATTGTGTACAGTGATGTAAAACAGTGCTTGTGTTCTCGCCTCCGAGGGTGTTATCATGAAGGTATGAAAATAACATCGATCTTGAAATCGAACCCTCAGAACATCTGAGATATGAGAAAGTCCAAATCGCACTCGGAGGCGAACTAAGGTGCGGTGGTAAAGTGTATCTGGTGTTGAAAAGAAAAGAAATGAAATGAAAAAATAGAGCCGATTGCAGACAAAACTATTGATTGTGTTTAATTTCTTAGATATGTCAAAAAAAAATATGCCCACCCATCAAGTTCAAGTTGAAATGAGTTTAGTTCAATTAGTGGTTGAAAATTATCAATAGCTGAGTTACGTCTGTGATTGTTTGTTCATAAACAAAAAATCAAGTTTGCGAAAGAAAGAAAGAAGGAAATGGAAGTTTCGAGTTATGCTAGGATATTCAAAGTTTTAAAACAGAGTTCGCCAAAATTAACAAACTATTCGGTTGATAAAACAATGCATGCTTGTGCTTAGAGAAGAACATAGTTGTTCCTTGGTCGTTTTTTTATCTCCATTTTTTTCTGTCGGCTTTTCTTTGATTTTAGTTCAGTGGTCGTGAAGTTGGTGTTGTGGTTTGTTATTCGACAATGTTTTAATACGCTGATCGATCTCAATCTAATGACAGATGGAAAAAGAAAATACGAGTTTTGTCAAAAACAAAAAGAAACTAATGATCTCAGTGTAACCAGTGGCTTGTGCCAGTTTATTTCTTGTTCTAAACAAAGTAGTTGCGAAATATTGGTTCTGAGTCATCATATTGCAAATCCAGAGAGATAATTGTGCTTTAGTGATCATGTGGCTTGTGATTAATTTGTCCAAGTTTTTGTTTATTTTTTTTTTTCCATCCTTTACGTTAAAATAAAAAAGTTTCTATTGGTAAAGAAGAAAATATTATAAACTGGCTTTTCGAAGATCGTTGCTAATTTCATAGTTTTGGAACTCTGGGTGCCAAGTTCTCCAAGTAAAAAGTTTTCGACACTGCTCTCCAAGTACCCAAGTTATCAATATAGTGAAAGAAATCATATTGTTTAAAATTTACGCTTTCTTCCTTACTCATCTTTGAGGAAAATGAAACTGTAAAAAGGAAAGACTAAAGGAGAGAGAAAAAGATTGACTATTGTTAGTTCGTCGTATTGACACGATTGTTGTTAAGGCTGGAAGTTCAGTGCACAACTTCCTCAAAATAAAACGAAAGTCCAGAAAATTTGCATGTTGCACTAGTGAAGTGAGTTTAGTGGTTCTCTAGTTCAATAGCAAGCTGGTGAGGTGTTCTCTTTTTCAGATTTTTGACCGCTTTCCAGGTATTCTGGCCTTAATATCTTTCAGAGGCAGAAATCATCGCATGATTTTCAATTCCACATAAAAATAAAAGAAAATAAGATTGAAGTGAGACCAGAAATTTTAATAGTGCTGGATTGTAGAAGTATTATGGTTTTTGCCTCTCAGAGATACTTAAGGATCTTGTTCCTCAACCACATACTGATCGTAGCTTAATAATGGTTCAGCCAGATTTTTTGGATTGTACGGTAAGTTGGGTCGCCGGGAGATATTTTTTTATGTTCCAGATTTCTAAACAATGCTGCCAAATCCAGCGGACTTAGGTGTCATCAGAAGCTTTTAATGAATGCTCGAACTACAAATGAAGATTGATGTTGTATGATCTACAATCTTTGCATAAATAAAGCATTTTTTGATGTACATAAACAAAAATACCCACTAATCCTGTTATCGTTATTCAGAAAAAGCTAACATAAAATGACGCACCTACAAGTTTAACATGTTTACACTATCAGCTATACTATGATTGTAAACATTTCTTATAATAGTTCAGCGATTTTTTACACTCATGACGCAAACCCATTTCTCGAGTTTCTGTTTTTAATTCTGTACAAAGATCTGAAATAGAAACGTGATTTTTTATACACAAACATAAAAGTGTGAAAGAACGTGTTCAATTGTTCAATTTTCGGTAACTAATGTTCTGTGCTGTCATAGAATATGCCATCAAATCGGTTGTTAAATTCGACGGTACCGAACGTTCTATTTGGCTCGTAGAAAAAAAAATGAATACGTCCACATCTAAATTGACAATTTGAACAATCGTTCGATGTGTCGAATTTCGCTGATAGTTTTTTTTGCTTGAAAATACTGCGTCATGATTAAATAAATGTGATTGCGCGATTATTTAAAATGACGATTTTTTCCCGAAATTTAGATTTTTGGAATTTTGCATGATTTTATACCTTTAGTATCGACTGATGTCAGTCGTTGATTGGAGAATATATGTCAGTCCTCCGTGAAAGCCGTTACTACAGGCAAAGTCGTCGGTACTCTGCATTAAAGTCGACTAAACGTATCGTTGACTGAAGAATTATCATCGCCGATACTCGTCACATCAAGGCGTGTTTCACTGAGAAAATAATGACACCATGATTAAAATATTTCATGATTAGTTACTTTTTCTAAGATTTCATATAATTTCGTTTTCTCATGACTACCAATCATTACAAAGTAGAATTTTATTTTAATATTGCTGATTTCAGTGTGATTTCGGAGAGTATGAAATCATTTCGAACGATATTAGTACCATGATTACTTGAGTAGAAGACCCCTTACGTGGCATTGCAAGTTAATCATTGTACAGTTTTGCAAATTGATTTTAATGAGGTGAGACATTTTTCACGTGTTGAATACGAAAAATATAGTAATTTCCATTAAAAATCTCCCGAATAGTGCTGAGTCGTGTTTTAAATATAAAGTCTGACGTCAATCTGCCGATCAACTACCCTTACCGACCGGAAATACGCTTTACGCCGTTCTTTGAGTTTAGTTTGTTTGAAAGCACAGGAAACGATGGAGCGTTGGAGGCATCGTTTCATCAGAGCCTAGAAGAGATTTCTCTCTGGAAGAGATCCAAAACCAGAGAACCGAAAATAATTAGTTCGTTATATGGCAGGTAGACGGGGTTGCGTGGTAAGCGCTGCAACACGTCACCAGTGTGTTCGAGTCTTAGACATTGCTTGAATTTTTTTTAAATATACGCACAGAAATGTCAAACGACTGAAGGATAAATGTGTTCCCATATGTGAATAACAGATCAAATTATACCGATGTATTTTGAAACGGATGTTTAATGCTCGCAGCGGAAGTATGGACATCACTGTAACCTAACTTTTACCGATCTTCAAGTATCACAGGTGAATAGCATTTTCATACATATTTCTATGAAATACTTACTATAGAAATCATTCGCATGATACCTTAACATGAATATTAATCGCATTATGGACGACGTGTAATTTGCATGTGTAGTATATCAAAAGTATAAGTACCGTAAGGAATCATTGGTCATAGCTGATTAAAAGTTCTCTTAAGACAACAATTATTGTCGTAACTTGAAAAATTGAAGAAAATAAACAGTTTTCAACTATTTTATTGGTATAGTTTTCTGGTGATATGTACAAAACGTCTAATTCCAAATAGTATTTTTCACCGATTAACCTGTTGCAAATTTTCCGTTATTATTAGGATACCAGAACGTTGAGCAAAATGTTGATTGGAGTCGAAAATCCCCATGCGGAGATGGATCCAACCCCTCCATCACCCAGCTTCGATGGCGCCAGCTCCACATCGTCAACGCTGGATTCTCCTTTAATGAAATTGTCCTCTTACGTCTTGGCCCTTAGGCCATGGTCATTAAGTGCTTCTTTGATGCCAACTCTCCTTGGATCGGCACTTGCCTATCGATTAATAGGATTAACGAGCTTTAATTGGATATCACTTGTACTTACTTTATTCACGATCGTCTCGGTGCACGGGGCAGGTAACGTTGTAAACACATACTTTGACTATGTCAAAGGTGTGGACAGTCGAAAAAGCGACGATCGAATATTGGTCGATCATATTTTATCTAAAGATGAGCTCGTATCTTTGGGTGCAATCTTATATGCCGCAGGGTGCTTAGGCTTTATTTTACTTACTGCCATTTCACCTGCTAAAATGGAGCATCTGGCTCTCGTTTATTTCGGAGGTTTGTCATCCTCGTTTTTGTATACCGGTGGTATCGGCCTGAAATACATAGCTCTAGGTGATGTTTTGATCTTAGTCATATTTGGCCCGATATCCGTTTTATTTGCATTTATGGCACAGACTGGATACGTTGAATGGGGCACAATGTATTATGCCATACCTTTGGCCTTAAACACAGAGGCTATTCTACATAGTAACAATACAAGGGATTTGGAGAGTGACAGACGCGTCGGAATAGTAACTTTAGCAATTTTGATTGGTCACACAGCGTCACACGTTCTGTATGCCTTTTTACTGTTCTCGCCCTACATAACGTTCGTTGTACTTGCATTGAGGTACTCGGTGTGGTTTTTGTTACCGCTGGTCACATTGCCCGCAGCATTTCGAATAGAAAAAGAATTCAGATCTCCAGAAACTATCCAGGGCGTACCAAAGCAAACTGCTAGACTAAATATGTTTCTTGGAATATTGTACGTTGTAGCTTGTCTACTTATCGACCCTCTTCCTTACCTTCGTTGAATGTAACTCAATTATCAGCTAACAGGCACTTGCAAATATTGATACAATATGTGAGGAATGATTGTAAAGCAATGACAGCTTAGATTGCCTCCCAAAATGCAATCGAATTATAAAGTGAATTGAAATGTGTAGAAACAATGTCTCAAGTGATCTTGTCAAGATGCATATGAATGAAAAATCACTGATACATATTATATTCTATTGTCAGTATTTGAAATGCGGTTGTACTAAAATAAACTGATCATAAACTAATCGACAGCAATGCTTATGAAGTTTAATTGGACTGTCGCTCATGGATATTTAATGATTATTTAATCATTGAATTACAATAGATGGTAAGAGGCAAGGGCTATGTCTTCAAACGATGTTTTCAATACATTTGATATGACTTAATATTTTCACTACTGTAAATAGTATTGTGCGATATTACTGCCTTACTAATCTCTGCCCAAAGTACAAAGGCAAGTAGCACCAACGCCATTACCAAAAAAGTTTTAGTCCAAACCCTTCAGTCTTGACACTATATTACATTGGTTATTTTTTTCAACTATCGTATAGGTATGTAACAATTGCTGCCTGTTTAGAAAAGTAAATGTTGTGTAATTACAGTTTGTTGATACGTGTTATTGAAAATCCAAGATTAGGTTACAACATAGTTTTTGTCGCTTTACCACCGCAGAAGATATGAAAATACTTGCTCGCTATTCTTGTTACGTAAGAAAATTAAATTCTACACAACATTGGCAAGTGAGAATATTAGCATCGAACGTTTGCGTTATATTCAAAGCAAATTGGAACACTGCAATTATGTGGATACCAAACAAAAGAATTGATCATTTTATCTTCTAGAAGCTATGCTTACATTAGGAATAAATTATAAGTCCAAGTTTGTTGTAACCTTAAACTTAATTTTTCGGCATTTCTTGCAGCACATTCAGATCCAATACTGGCATCAATTTTTATTATTTCTTATTGCTGTTATTATTAATATTATCATTGCATAATTATTGTTAATTACATACTTTTTTCCTTCATATAACTAGGGAGAGGCTTGTTATGATTTATTTTACGTTTAAAATTATTTATGCATTATTAATATGTCGCATAGTGTGTGTGCGTGTGTGTATGTATGTATGAATATGTGTGTGTGTGTATATATATATATGTATATATATATATATATATATATATATATATATATATATATATATATATATATATATATATATATATATATATATGTATATACATTTGTGGCGTGTGTGTGTGTGTATATATATATATAATATGGGTTTCGAAAGATTGCCTGATATTTATGTGAAGCCCTTCACATTGGTCAAGAAAGCCGTTTTGACCGCTGGTTGACAGCTTTAATAAATATTTAATAGGTATGAACAATAGTGATTATTTATTTCAAATCGTAGACAGCTTAATTGATAATTATAGAAATGATGGAACTAACAGCACTATTTTTTGTATTAATCGCAAATCGCATATATTAAAGCAATGAAAGAAAATAGTCAGTGAGTCTGCATTCTAGACTCCATAGCTATTGCATATTCTGTACAGTCTTTATTCGAACAACCTTGGAGAAAATATGAGAGAAAATTTAACAAGTTTACTTGAGGCTAATGATATACAACTGGTACCATACACGAATAATTGTTATTACAATTCTTATTTTATTAGCGAACCAAAAGTACAATAAATAATAATGTAATGTTTCATACTCGTGCCCAAGTGAATGACAATAACAACAGTTTGGTAGTGTAAAATCGTACTAATATACCCATTCGAACCAGAATATCGAATTCTCAACTGATTTTTGTACTTTTTTAGAGGTGTTGCGACAGTTTCTGTCGACATATTTATGTCTCATTGGCTATTTTATCACCAACGTTCACATCACACAGAATTTTTCATTTCTATTGCTTTTGCAATGTTGATATGTTATACAAAATGGTTATATAATACACACGAACCTTGTTTCATGATATTTTTTACCATTCGCAATTTGGTGTCAAACAATAAACAGTAATTAAAAAACAAAAATGCGACACTGACAGAAATTTACTGTCGAGTAGTTGTACTATGAATGTATCAAAAATTTGAAGTTACAGTGATTGCTTCCTTGAATTGTTCTTCACAATTACAGTATGATCCAACAAGGTTATAAATTAAACAAATGTCATTGACAAAAGAATATATAGTCAACGCAAATGTATGTGAGTAATTTCACACATCCAAGAAATTGAAGCTTCTTGCATTGAACAATTTTCATGGATTTTGAGTTTAGAAGGAAAAAAATATCACACTATGTTTCTTTGAAAAAAAATAATCACATATGTTTCATAACTACCATACTCAAGCATACAGGCTGATATTTATCATATTACTAATATCCCACTTAATGTAATAAGCAATTGCTACTTTGTACATAACATCATCAATTTACATGTCAGAAAAGTAATGATAATGCCTGAATTTCCCTACTACACGATGTAATCATTAGTTCAATAATATTAGTTTATCAATATTTCAATATTTGATTGAGTTTTTTGTATTGCTTTTTTGTAGTCTTAGTTTGCAGATTATTAAGTTTCTAAAATAGTGATGGGCGCTTATCAATCAATGTTTCGATTGAGAAATAAAATCTTATTCAAGTACATGAAACATATTCGAAAATTTCTGTAGTCACAATTTTAATACATCTGTTCATTCGAATGTTAGTTTTTTTCTGATCAACCAAGCGGAGATATCAAGTGCTCGTTTTCCTGGGAGAGGAACCAGTGTCGTGCGGCGAGGGGGGAGGGGGGGGGGGGGTGGAGCTCGAGAGTTCTGTGTAAGCAGAAATGTTTTGATTTCTCGCGGAACTGAGAAAAATAGATCTAATTGGTTCCTGTTTTCAGGGATTAAAGATGGACCTGATTTCCTACCAATCAAATTTCTGAACACTATTTTTCAACCACAGCGGCGTTGATTGAAGAATACAAAGATGGATACCGCTGGGTAAATTTTTGGGACCAGTTTTCGGCGGGCAACTGGGCCCAGGTGGGCCTGAGAGCGTAGGAGGGTTCTGCTCTATCGACTCTACCTAACAGACGAACACCGACATTCGTAGCAACCAAAGTAGTGTCGGTATGAAAGCTTCAGATTGAGTCACCACCAAGTGAGTACGTAAGACTACTTGACTGCGATTTAAAAATGTCGATCAGCTCGATCATTCCCGAGAAGACGCGTAACCGTGGCCACCGCCAGCCACCCCAACAACCTCCAAGCACCGCCAACCTCCGTCAACCACCTCCCCCCGCCGCCAAATACCTTCGTCCTCCACGACCTCCGCCGATGACTTTCGAGCACCTCCAGACACTTTCTGCCACCTCCTACCACCTTCTACCATTTCCGAACACCTCCGACCACCCCCTAACACCCTCTACCACCTCCGACCACCTTTGTCCTCTTCGTCCCCTTGCTCCGTCATGTATTTTATAACATTAATATTCGTAAATATTCGAACACCTTTTCATTTGCTCTCTCGATCTTGAATTTTCATAGGGACAGAATCGAAACGCTATTTTAGCTAGTCGCAAGTGAAGTATCTACGTTAGGTAGAGAAGCAGAATTGTTTTTCGAAAAGTGTTCGTATGGAAACAAATTCAGAGTAACTATAATACATCACGGATGCGCTAATTTTGATCGAGATGAAATCGATGCTCCGTATACGAGACTGTATTTAACGCAGTGTCCTGATTTAAAGACCTAAGAAAGTGATTGTCGGCGATTTTTTTTTATGGGGAGAGATAGTAGAACGATGCTTCATAAAACTTTGAGTGTATTTTGACACAGATTTGAAAGGTACGAGTAAAACTTTGTATCATCCAACTGTCGCAGAACGGCAGCGTTATTAGCTGACCCTTTAACTGAAGAATGCATCTTTAGTTAACGGCTGATCATCGAAGGGCTTAGCCGCATGAGTCTGGAATCGGCAGGAAAGATAAAGTGCGTATTTCTTGACTGAAATGTAAAAACTAAAATCATCATACATCATACATCATATGTCGTACATCATACATCATACATCATACATCATACATAGTATTAAAGTTCGAAACCAAAGTTTGGATGTTCGGATATTCCGAAAGTGACGTCACCCAATTTTTTTTTTCTGTTGACGTCATCGATCTAAACTCAGCTAGCCAAATTCCTCAGTCTGGAAACAATCACGCAGTCGAGCGGACGTATGAGAATCGCGCTCCGCAGATTTTGAGTACCGAGTTCTCTACCTCTTGGATCCTGCGCTCCGGGTCCGCTTCCTGGAGCAACTCGACTTCCAGGACAAGCGCTCCGTAATTTCTACGCGCCAGGTCCGCTACCTGGTGAAACTCGACTTCCAGGACAAGTTCTCCGTAGATTCTGCGCTCAAGGTCCTCTACCTGCAGGAACTCGACTTCCAGGACAAGCGCTCCGTAGTTTCTGCGCTCAACGTCTACTACCTGGTGAAACTCGACTTCCAGAACAAGCACTCCGTGGTTCTGGCTGTCCAGGTTCTTTACCTGGTGACTTTTGACCAAGCACTGCGTAGTTTCTGCGCGCCAGATCCGCTACCTGGCAAAACTCGACTTCCAGAATAAGCGCTCCGTGGTTCTGGCTGTCCAGGTCCTTGACCTGATGACTTTTGACATTCACGACTAATTTTCCATAGCTCTGGCTGTCCAGGTCCTTGACCTGATGACTTTTGACATTCACGACTAATTTTCCGTAGCTCTGGCTGTCCAGGTCCGCCACCTGGTGGATTTTGACATCCGGGAAATGCGCTCCGTAGTTCTGGCTGTCCAGGTCCTTGACCTGATTGCTTTTAACCTTCAGGACTAATTTTCAAGTTTACATGTTTGATTATTGAAAACGTCATGTTTTGTACTATCAAACCAATATACATGCTTCAGATAACCTTTTGAATCAGAAAAAACACTGAACGACCAGGATCAACAAATTGCAATTGTTGAGTGGTTGGCATTGTATACATAGGAATACATGACAATAACGTCTGGAAAATTATACAATTTATAGTATGCGTCACGTATTAATCGTAAATGGATCATGTATATTAATACCGTACATGGACCGCATATGCATATATATTCTTTTGTCTCTGCATCATTATCACATCTGATTCTCTCGGGAGCCTCAACTTTAATTAAATCACTGTTTTGCTACGAATTTTGGAAGAAATTTATTCCCATTATTAATTTCTTGTATCGCCGATAAGTCGGTAAATACACACAGGCTAAGTACTAGCTTGGGCTTACCATTGCGTAGACTGTGTTACTCGGAAGGTGAATGCAGCCAGCACCATGTCGAAATCGGTAACTCTGATGTTCTGCAATAAGTTTTCAACTCTACCGTTGGAACATCTCAGGGAGCGCAAGGGCACGACGGTTTTCGGTTGTCACACCGAAGCCCATTAGAACAACTGTCTTTATATTTTGCAGGCAACGACTGAAGTAAGGTTCTTAAACTCTGCTATCCACGATTTTACTTGCGGTTACATACGTCGGTTAATTCTCCGCTCCTTGAAGCTGCGAATCATGAATACCGCATCAATATATTCAGACCCCGTTGTCACCTGCCCGTACGACAAGTACCACAGGATTGCGTTGTCAAAAATTCAAATGCACATTGTTAAATGTGAAAAGGTTAGTTTAGTCAAAAGTCAAGGTAAACAAGTATTGCATTTTTTTAAATTTCATCCTGCTTTGTCTTTTTTACAGAACTATCCAAAAGGATACAAACAAACTTGCCCGTATGATGCAACACATAGATTGTTTGAACACGAATTAACCGATCATATTCAAAACTGTCCTCAGCGCATGGTTCTAGAACCTGAAAAGCATCAGTGTATGGTTATTCAATCTGTAGACTAAAATGGTTTAAAGAAAATTATTGTTGGCCACACACATTGGGTTTCAATTTTATAAATCTTATTGTATACTATCATTTGTTTTAGTCATTAGGAACCATGGGTCCACAATGACCGAATTCTTGGATCGATCTGAGGCTGTAACAAGCACTATAGATCATGGAGAATCTTGGGATGAAGAATCCAACAGGGATTGGATTCCCTCAATTGATGGACGATCTAATATAATAGACAGTAGCACTACTTCAAATTTTCTCCAACCAAGGTGATGTAAAATCAAAAAATTTATAAATCACACACAAGTAGATCATTTGATATTGTTTCTGCCCTTATTTTGTGTAATATTCGATCTTCTATAATATTTACTCTAGTATCCTTGACGTTGATTCCTAATTAACAATTATTAATTCTAGGGATCAGTCCAGATACAAAAAATTCATTGACCCTAATCAGGACTTACGTCGTCCTCTTGGTTACTCAGAGGCAATGTTGGTTGGAGGAGAAACAGATAGAGCTGAAGCGTCTGATATGGAATCAGTTATCAGTGTGATGGGTGTTGGGCGTGGTAAGAACCCATCAGCGCACCTGCGGCTACAGAAACCATTCAGCTTTGGTAGAGGAATATCTCTGCCAAGAAATGACTAGAGCCATCGATTCAAATTTGATACAGATCATAAAGTGAAGAGTGATATTTTTGCTGAGCATTTTTTTTTTAATAATTATTTAGCGTATTCCAAATAACCTGGTCACTAATAGGCCTGAATGTACAATTTTATTCTGAAAGATAACAATCAGCCTATATAATGGCCTTACATTCTGGTTTTACAATTAGCTTATACGTGCAAATTGTACTGGTAAAACTACCAAATAAATAATCTATTTTTATTCATAAAATGTCAAAAGTGGTACGTCATTCAGTTCAATGCGAATACACATATTGTGATTCACTTGTAGTAGAAGCAATTTGGCAGAAATCTGTCAAATCCGTAAAGATAAAAATATTCGTTGTTAGATCAATGGAATAGTGTATTTCCAGTTATTTCTAAATTTATATTCATTAATATCATTCATCAAACAAAATTTAATTCGCCATTTTAGTTCACTTACAGATTCTTATAGTGATAGTGTTTCACATAAATATCGTTAGCACTGTCTATTTTATTTCAGCATCTCCAAGTAGTTTAGCTTATTTCTTCATTTCAAATTTGCCCTGATATGTACAATTAAAATTAAGATCATACAATCTATGCTATCAAAGAAAGCACGTATAAGTAGTATCAAAATATGTTACACAACTACTGTGAACGTTGCACATTATATGTTCCAATTATCAGAAACTTGAACGACCTGATATTATAACGGATATTCATAATTTCTAGAGAAGCTTAACGTTTGCCATGTATTATGAGTGTTCTGACTGGTTTCAAAACCGAATTTATTTAGTTTCCGGGATTTGATCAACAGAGTCACTACTGCAAATATTTTTCAAGCCGACAACAGAATGTGTAGTGAAAAATAATGAGAATTTACTTTTTTCATTTCACTACATTCCTGAAATTTCTTAGACATACAGAAATTTGTAGATTGTATCAGCAGATTCATGGTAACCGCTGAATAATTAACTCTTCAAATACCGTGCAATACATAAATATATACCTATGTAGGTATGTAAGTACATATACCTATACATGTTTATTAAATGATGGGTTGCATTGCAGATTCAAGGTCAAGTTTATTGCGTTCGTAGCATCTGAAGAATTTATATATATATGAACCTTGAAAAAACTATAAGATCGTGATGAAACATAGAGATTATTTGTATAAGATGAGAACACTTAGGATGTTAAAACGTTATTAATCCTCAGAAACGTAGAATTAAAATAAGTGTGCGGTTTTTTTTTTATACTCTGTACACTCTTAACATGACTCCTTATGAATAAGTATTTAACTATCTAAAATATGCTGAACTGAGAGTATGTAGAGTTTCCAGGGTAACAAAAAAAATTAATATGAAAAAATATATTAATTGTTCAAGATTGCCATTTATCACTAATTGAATAATAACTAAAAAGTCTGCTTCTTTCTTGTTGCAAATTGTTTGAATAAGTAGAACTAGAATTAGAGTTTATTCTTATCCAATACCTTATACAACACCAACCTTACAATTTTATGAATCATTGTTTTAAACTATAGCAAAGCTGCTGCGCTCTTAAATGTACAAGGTATGTATTAACATTTTCTATTCCGTATTTCTACAGGTCTGGTTGACTAAAGTTAATTATTGTCAATTATAAAATATTGACAGTTATTTCTATTGTAATTTTACTGTTGGTAAAACATTTAATTCAGTTCCATTTAAGATTTGGATAGCTTTGTTTCAGTAAAATTACTGTAGACCGATAATAAGCAATTGATAATTGTTCAAATGGAAAAGAATTTTACTCAAAATATGAAGTAGAACTTGACTTTGTCAACCCATAAATTTTATCTAATGATTTGAATAAGCTCAACTTTTTGCAACAAATAACATATCACGTATGAAATATAAATTTGAGGGTGAATGCAATTCGTAAAAACAATAACCGTGTTTACCATGATGCTAAAAAATTTTTAAATTACAGATAAATTGAATTTGAGAAGATATCTCTTTGAAGAAACATAAGAGATATTTGACAAAATCGCATTATGTGATAAGATGATTTTGAGGAGAAATAATTAATTGAGTTCTATAATAAAGTGGAGAAGATAAAGTTTAGAGATCCAAAATTCATTTATTTCTATTAACTTATTATTATTATTATTATCATCATATTTTTTTTAGCAAGTTTAGTGATGTTAATTACAATACAATAGCTTCTGATTATTTACATCTTGATTAATTGAAATTAAAATTCTTTAAATTAAATTGTATCCTATCATTTTCCGATAAAATTGTTAGGTAGTTTAAAAGTTCTGCCGTTTATGACTTTGACCTGCCCAGTTTTTTTTCATGTTAGGATATACAGCATTCACCACCGAGGCAAATAAGATTATAAAATCGTATCTATGAAGTTTCAACTAGATACTAATGATTATCTTGGTGCCGAGTTGGGAGAATAGTAGTCATTGAACGCGGATAATAATTAGCTATTATCAATATAATGGATTTGAGATCACTGTTACCATTTGTTCACTGAACTTTACTGCTATAATGCTATATCTTCTTGCAAAGACAGAGTGAAAATCTATGAAATAGGACTATTACGAATTTGGCTATTGAGTAATTTATTGCCAGTCATTCGTTAAAATAACTATAATATTAGAAGTATAATTTATGCACATATCAATATACATAATAATAACTGAATGTATATGATTTGGTTTGTTTAATGTGACACCAGATTAGTTGTACTCTGCACTCTCTGTAAAAGAGATACGTGGTTTAATCATTCATGAAAAGCAAACAATAAGGAATATACTGGGAATTGGAACATCACACTCATCAAATCGTAAATAGTCAATGCCAATTGCAGCTGGCACACATCGTTTATTCTGTTTCGTGCATTGATTGGCTAGTATAGACAAATACTGACGATCCACTTCTATCACTTCAGATTATAACAGATGTAACAAAGTGCTAACAGTTATGATCAGTGGTAGTGAGATCTTTATTTGCCTAAGTCGAATACATATTGATTTTTATTTAAAATTTATTAGCAAATATAATTGATCTAAATTATTAACGAAAACTTTCCAAAGTATATACATTTGATTGTAACTTTAAAAATTGTCTTTCATTGTATGTTCCGTTATTTAACGACAATTTAGTTGTATTGTTTATATTGCTTTCCCTCTTTCACAGAGTTTCTTAGATTCATGCAATAGAAATGAAAAAATTCACATATTATTTATTGATAAAAGCCTGTGAGTATGTCAATAGTTTTTCTTCTTTACTTATATCGGTCGTTATTTGTTATTTATATCGACAAATGACGGATATCTCATTGTTCAACAGGTTCAATAAATCTATTTTTCATACAGTGAGTGCAGAGCTTGAGAGAAAAAAAAATGGTCACTGAATATCACCGGCAGGAAGTTACTCCATGTGAATAGTTGGGAGTTAGAACTAATACTTTCATTTCTCTGTCTTTCGTACGTCAAATTATTCTTAAAGATTAGTAATAGGGTTTCGTCAACAGATTACTGACGTGTTTCACATGCCGAAAATGTCTACTGCCAATTACGGTGAATCTTCCGAAACTAATTCTTATTTTTTTATATAAATTTATATAACGAAGTAGGTATTTTGTTCTATTTTCAAATGTATACAATGCCATAATCAATATCACCCTGTGTCAAAGACTTGGTTGTCTTATTCGGATAAGTATTATGAATTTATTCGGTACTAAAAGATTATATGTATGTACGCACGTATGTATAGTATTTGAATTTTACGAAGAAAATCACTTAAACCTATGAACAAAATTGAATTTTGTACACTGACAACATAGCCAGTATTTGTTTCTTTATTTACAAACTAATATAAACGCACGCTTGGATTAATATTGGCAGTTTCCTAGCTGCAGTCAGTGTTTTTGTCGTATGAAAACTGTTAATTTCATTGAGCGCAACAGCTGCACAGATCATTGCACTGTAGTCACGTTCACGTAAAAGGGCGGCATTTATTTAACCGATGGAATGCACCACCTGGTATTTATTTGCACGAATAATGTGACAAAGTTTTTTTCTATCTTTTCGTTTCTGTCTTTTTTTCTCTTCAAATTCCTCTTCAGATTCCTCTTCAAATTTTAAATAACTCATCACGTTCTTAGTAGCACTTACATGTTTGCAGACTTTTTCTTCTCCTGTTTCCATGCAGAGATCCTTTCTTTTAAGTCCAGGACTGTGAAAATTACGAGTGAATAATTATTTATTGCCACATTAATTACAAAATATGATAATCAATAAATGTTTGATCATTATTTTTTCAGGACATGACTGATGACGTTTTACTGACCAGGTGTCAGCATGTCTTCACTAAGTGGCTGACGGCTAAATGGATCTGTAGCGCTATTGAGTAGGTGACGAATGATCACTGCTCTATCCATGACGATACCAGATGGAAGTTTGACAGGCTCTTCCATAAGCGTGTCCATGAGAGGATCACGAAATTCTTCAGGTGCATCCCCATAATCCTCATCACGTGCCTGATTATCCCTTGCAATAGCAGCTGCCCGTTCTGCTAGAGCTCGAAACCGCTCAATTTCAGTCACAGTCTTAATTGCAGTCCTTTCCATTCTACCCGCAGCATCATTAAATAGCTCTTTGCAGAATGAGCGCTGTAATATATTCAACACAAATGGTGAGTGAACTGTCACATTCATTAGATATATCGATTGACTTGCACATATTGTGAATAGTAGAAGTCTGATGTATCGAATATTTTTAAGGTCTCTAATTTATAAGTTTGCTGCATAGCCAAATATATTAATCAACTTCAAATTAAACTTCATATAATACTTTCGAAGAATTAAATATTTTGCGATTAATTGTTATTTAACAATTCATTCCTATCTTTGAAATTAGAATATTTAACATTGGTAGTCCTTGCTGTATTACAAATTTTGAAGAGATGTTTCAGGTGACTCACTGTTTTTCTCATTCAATTAAAATGAGAAACAAACAGTTTCTATTGGGTTTTGAATATGTATATGATGAAAGATTTACCAAACAATACAAAAAAGAAGAAAGATAATTGCATTACTTCGCTGTAACTGCTCTTCTGTCAAGTGTATGAATACGACATTCGCTATCCTAGGAGCACGGACATTAAATATATATATCGGTATCGTTTCTGCACTGTTTTGTGTTGTTAGGGTAGTGTTAATGAGTTAATAGATTAATTTTTTCACTTTTTTACTCCAGGTGGTAAATGTTAGTGAGAGAAGGCCAGAGTTACTGAAAGCTAACCATTGTAATAGAAACGTTGAAAAGTTTATTTGCCCAATTCCAAAACAAAGTTGTATATATGTAGTCGTATCTCTTACCTCATCCCCAGCCAGAGCAGCAGCAAAATTATCACAGTCTAGATGCAAGTATATATCGGCTAATTGACTTAACAATGTTCTTGGTTCCCATCCATATTTTTCTGGTTTTTTCACTTTTAGATTTTTACACTTCGGCCCACAAAGCTGTTGCAAATTAAAGTTCAACATGGCACTAAGTCTACCGACCAATTCAGGACGTAAAAATGGTTCTGTGATATCTACAGTCAAGTAATGGAACATGGCAACAGTTTCCTTTGCAAGAGTCAAGTAAGATCTCGCCTGACGTTCGTCGGCCGTTAATTGTCTTGATCTAGATTGTTGCTGATCTTGAGGTAGTGCAGCCCATGCTGTAGTGTTGGACATAAGTTCCTGCACTTCATGAATTCGTTTTAAAGATTCCAAACTTTCGTCCAATAAAAACGTTGTGTCATTCATCAGCATATTTATAAACTTGACAAATTGCTTTCCACTTCTACTTTCGTTGACGATGGAAGCTCTATGAACAGGACTCTCCCACATGGATTTCAATATCAAACTAATATGGTAACGGATCGAAAACTTGTCATAGAATTCCGAGCTGGAACCAGTTGTTTCTACATCTGTATAAAACTTCATAAGGTAAGATGCCAAGAAAGTCTTTGATATCTCGTGTGCCATCACTTGGTCATGTAGAGTTTCTGTTCTCCCCTGTTAAACAATAAAAACTTTTACCGATATTTCATCCTTACCGAGATATGCACTTTTTTGTTCAATAATAAAGTAATAAAGAGGTAGAGCTCTTAGAGCGTACCTGAACACTGGGGTTGATCACAAAGAGTACTTCAATAATTTTAGCAATTAAGTATGGATTGCGAATACAGTGTGGCGTACATATCACAACTAGCAGCCATGTAATCAGCGAATTATCCATGTTATTGGCCACTACTGTGGGGCTGAATCTATTGTGAAAAAACAAAAAAAAAAAAAACAGTGAATGAAGAAATTTCCCCAAGACAAGACAGGGGTAGATAGACAAAATTGGAAACTTACTGAAGTGCAAAGAGCAAAAATTCTGCAATGTCTTCGACATACCATTCAGGTAAGGCAGTAAATTGAGGTGGAACGTGTTGAGGAAGCGGAAGGGTAGGTAATTCACTACCAGCAGGTCTCTGGGTAAGAAGACCGAGCAGAACGTCGGCAACAGACGTATAAAAGTGAAGAGATCGCCTTAAAAGAACTTGGTCTATCAATCCAGCATCTGCGGAAGATTTTGATCTACCGAGTCGTTTCAACTGTTGTTTCCATCGTTTCATTAACTCCTTGTTGTGCGCTGCAAAAGGAGCATCTTTCCACTGCGGCTCAGTTGCCTGTAGTTCATCCAGCATCTTCTGTAGCTCCCTGAGAGCTCTCAATCTTCTCTGATATTTTTGCAAAGCTGGCAAAAGCGCCAGATGATGACAGTGAAGAGTTAAAAACCAGCATTGAGTTGGAAACTTTGCCTCTGTCCATTTGTGCGTTGACTCCAAGCTCGCAAGCCACTCTGTCACTTCCTGTGAGTTGAGCTTTAATCTGGTATCATTTTTTATTTCAACATAACTAGAAGGATGAAACGGATACAGCGTATCTATCGTGTTGAGCTTAATCTTGACAGCAAGCATCTGGAGAACTGACAACAAATTGAGCATAAAACCATCTCCTGCAAGGGCAAATTCTTCTGTTTGAATTTGAGCCCGTTTTTCATTGTGTCGAAGAAGAGCTGCCAGATACGCCAGTGTAGCTTCTCGGCAGCTACTACTATTTGCAAGAATTGCATGGAACATTTTGTGAAGCGACGATCTAGTGCTTTCAAGCTCCTGCTGTAGAGTTAAATTTATTGACTTATCTGTTGCAGGATTTCCGCTGAAAAATTTTTCCGCAACCTTGGGCTGATCCTCCGCGAATACGGAGACGGAAAGGAAAGGCCCCAAGAATGATGTTCTGGCAAGCTCTCTTCCAACTGCAGTCGTCAAAACGTCAGGTAAAAACTGGGTTTGGTGCGTTATCAACTGACAAATTGGACGAATATTGCCAGTGGATCCACAGCGTATCTCAATTAGTTCTTCCAAGGCCTCGATTGGCCGGCGGTGAGTGTTACCAATCAGGCTTGCTTGCTGCATAGAGAGAAAGAAGCCTTGGAGTAACGGGGTGAAAATCTTGGTGAACACGTGAGGATTAGAGTGAGTTCTAGCCACAAGTTCATGCAGGAAACCTCTAGGTAGGTTTTGCGATAGCACTGGATAGAGAAGTGACGGAGATGGCGTTGACGGTATTACACTTTGGCAGATGCCAACCAATCCTTGTAGAACTAAACTTGCATGTTGCACACACTGAGCCCGCAGTGTGGCCAAAACTTCAGAAAGCGGAGGTGTGCTACATCTCTGCAATTTAGAAACACAAATAGATTGAAAGTGTAAGGCAGATTCATTGCTTAGCGAATTTATTTCAAAGTTGTAAATAGGATTTTACCTTAGGATGATTCCGTTCTTCTACAGCAACTCTGGAGTAGCATTCAAATAAATAAATAAGACTTTTTGGCTGCTGAGACTTGCCAGCAGTGGGCAGAGGTAGTGTGGGTACAGGACAGGAAGGTAGAGTAACAACAGGGCTCAGCAAAGGGCTTGCTTGGCTGCTGGGACTGCCTTCTCGATCGGAAGAAGCATCCGATGTTATTTCTTTCAGTGGATCTTCGCCTCGAGAGAACATGCAGAGCACTTCCATCAGGGCCTGATTAGCAATATCAGTAACATCTGAGAGTTCATGCTCCAAGGCATTAGCTGCTGTTTGAGGAAGAAATATTGCACCTTCCGTAGATTCTTTCCATGAAACACAGAGGACGCGTGAGACCACTGTGTGAATTTGGTCAACTGTTACCTCTGTACTGGAACTCGTTGTCTGTTAAGGTAAAAATGATTCATATGATTGATGTCGCACATTTGTTTCCAATTTGCCAACGCAACAATATTGTACTGTTCTTCTCAAATCCCAAGGTTGCATTTCTTAACTAGGTTTCTAAGAACTGAAAAGAATACTGATTTTCTACTCACTGAGCCGAATAGTTTACTTTTTGTGTAATGTTATAGTCACTTAGTAAACAAAGAAAGGAAAAAAATGGAACTACACTAAACAAATATTAGTCTGTTAAGTGAATTACGTCCATTTTCTTCAGAGCATCCTAATACACACCCTGGAGCGTGGTGCCAATTCTCTGCGATCAGATTCTTCTACTTCCATATTTTCAATTCCAGAATCTACATCGACGCCAGAAGTGTTGCACTGCTTTTCACTGCTGTCTTCAACTTCCATAGGATGTTCTGGATGCTGTAACTGCTGTGTTGGAGGTGACATTATTGGACCAGAAGACGATCTTGAGGGACCCGGAGTGCCAGGAGAAATGGATCCAGTTCCACTATTTGAACTATTAGTGGAAATACTGGTTTCCAGGCCTGCAAGGCGGGCTAACCGCCTTTTCCTCATCTAAGAAAGAATTATCACATATACCTGATAGAATTTTGGTCATAAAAAAAAAAAAAAATAAATGACAGATCAGTCATTGCAATAAATCGAAACAAAACACAAAAGCTAACATTACAGTCAAACAAAGTTTAGTTTATAGAATCGAATTGCAAAAAAAAGCAATGAACACTGATTGCTGTAAAAATCAGTATCATTATACTTGGCATTACTTTACAAAAAAAGCTATGCAGTGTCTTTCAAGTTATAATTAAACGTAAATCACAAAGTATGGCAAACATGTAGTATTGTACATACAGGTCAGTCATCCTTTGTTCGTGACAAAGGAGAGGAAATAATATTGCGCAGATTTTTTTTTTGGGAGCCAAGTAAACAAGAGTTGCTTTGCCAGATCTATATTTAGCTTCTGTTGTTTAGTTATTCCAACCAAGAAAGCAAAGTTATTACACAGTAATCAAATGTTTTACGATTGATTTTTGTATGTTTGAAAAGCATGTGATTAACATAACTGAATTACACACTTTAATTCTAGACTCTAAATCTGGTCGAAGTACTCTTGTAGCTAGACAAAAAAAAGCATGAAAAACTGACAACAAACAAGCATGTCTTCGAATGACTCTCATTTTTGTGACAATTATAGGATCCTGCATACTTGATGAGTGTTAAGAAACAAGATCAATCGTGGTATCACTTGATACCGTTATTTTTTAACAGAAAATCATGATTAGCTATTCAGCAGTAAAACTAATGGGAATCGAAATGGTTGTTGTATTGTTATTATTTATTATTATATTCATATTAAGGTCGACAAAATCTGTGGCGGAGACATCGGTTGGTTCTACTGTCCCCTCCTAACCCTTTGGATTGCTTACTTTCCAGTGAACTCACGAGATCATCGTTGATAAATTAACTAGCGTAATATCGGACTCACCTCTTCTTGACTTAATTCGCTCATGGCGATATCTCTTCTATTCCCGGTGAAACGCGCTCTACACCTCGTAGGCCGTAATCTAATTACTACTTATATAAATGTACAAAATCTCTGCTTCGCAAAATCCGTATCCGTAGCTGTTGAGATGTGTCAGAAATTCGGACAGTCACTCCACATCTGTTTGCGTTTAGACGGTAGATTAGCGATTCTTTACAGTTCACGGACCCAACGTCAATTGTTCGAAACAGCTGAGCTATCCCCTTAGAGCATGTACCACTGGAAGTAGCCGCGCGTGTACAAAAAGCATAATCGGCTGGGGGGGGGGGAGATAGAGCAGTAGACAGAGCACGTAAGCCATGTACAACCTGTCTCTCTCGCTCTACAAAATGGTTGGCCGATACGTTTTCTTTTACCCAATAACATCCAGAGTGAGAGAGACGAAGTATCCAGGGTAAGTCGAGGATACATAATCTTGCCTTCTCGTCACCACGGTCACAGTTTTCGCGCGGTTGACGTCATGAGCAGCTACCCCCAGTAGTATATGATCTAAGGTTATCCCTGGTCCAGAATCAGTCAACGTGCGCCATCTCGAGAATTTAATTGAAAACACCTTATTCATCAATCCAAAAACGTAGACAAAAACAGATAGAACGATTTTAGATATTAGAAATTTGCAAACGTATTTGATAGAGCAGTTGTAAGCATTCTCGGGATCTCTCTAAGATCAGTATAGTGCTTATTTGTCATTATTCGTAGTTCGAGAAGGTCCATTTGTGAAAATTGGGGCGTCGATAAATCAGAATCCGTAGTTTGAAAGGCGCGCGGAAATTCTGAACTACATGCAAGAAGCGCCAGCAAGCGATGTACTGTTGACCTACTATCGTTTTTTAATAGTCAGTTAAACATGGCTGGCGAAAAGTTTGCTTCCAGTTCTCGGCACGTCAAAAATTGTGATAGAACGAGTGACAGCAGTGATTCAGCGCTGAATACCGACGTGGAGGATGATTATCTCGACGCTATCGAAAATATACCATACCCGGAGTTTCAGTTTGCCGTAAGTTCGGTTCAATAATTTTTTCCATTGTCAAATGCTCGTCAGGCGTCCTTCGTTGGATTCTGGTGGGCATTCTCTAATATTTTTCCTTTTTATCTCGCAGACAACCACTTGTTACATTTGCAACGGGTATTACGGACCTTGTTTCGAAGAGCCTGTTTGTGCGACCTGCCACGCGTTTTTATTCCCAGATGATATCGGGCTACTTCAAGTGCCGATATTTAGCGAGGTCAGTATTACTATGACAACTATTTCTTTACTTTTATGTGACGTGAGGTGGGAAATGGCGAAAAATTATCAGGGTTGAATCATTTTGACGTCACCCTTATTGTTAACAGAAAACTGACGACGAAGACTCTGGCAATGACGAGCCTACAGATCTTTATTACAACCCTGAGCGACGCACGAGTCAGCAACAACACAATTCTCCACAGAATTCAAATCCAGTAGCTGCAAATTATCAGAATGCCCCAATATCAGCATTGAATTTGAATCAATCACCATATTCACCCTTTCAAAATGTTCCTGCTTTGAGATGTAATCATCCCAATGCACTCGGATGTAGCACAGGTATCAATCTTGGTGTACATATGAAAAATCTGGTGCCTCAAAGCAGTTCAAGTTCAAATCCGCAAATGAATCGGCCATTTGTGCAAAATAACATAAGCAATGACCAAGCTCAATGTCAGTTCCCGGTTAACGTTAACCCACCAAACCCACCAAATAATCTTAGAAATACACCACCGCCAATTCCAAACATTCAAATCCCAAACAACCGGGCAGACGATCCTGCCGAAGATGATTTTCCCAGCCCAGAAGATCTGGTTCCACTTGGAGAAGGTGAGAACTTTGGAAATGATGTTCAGAATAGACAGTACAGATGGAATTTTCAAATACATGGTGATATTGGGGAGCCTTCACGCCCCCCCAGCTTATCCGAGAGACTGGATTTGCTCTCCAATCACAAACATCTGGAACATGAGCGAATAAATGAACCTGGCCTGGTGGACAGGCTGCCGCCAGAAGTTCTCTTCGCAGTATTTTCTCATCTTGATGACATGAGCTTATGGTCGGCTGGCAAAGTGTGTAGAAGATGGTGTGGCCTGCTCTCGACACATGTAACGCCTCAGCAGTGGCAACAGTACGTCAAACTACGCTGGCCTTTGTACAGGCCAATTGGGCACGTTGGAAATTGGTACAGAGTATACGATTACCTTGCTTCTTCCGCCCCCTGCAGAGCCTGTCTGGTTCAAACGTCTCTAAGGACAAGACTGCCGAGAATGGAGGAAAACTCTTGGAGGAGGAACAGACTGAGGAGCGAATTAAAAAGCCTCAGAATCGATCCTCCGGAAGGAATTGAGGCTACTCCGTTAGATCAGATGTGTTGTCATTGGCAAGCGACTATCACTGGACCAGTCGGCAGCCCTTACGAGGGTGGACTCTTCTACTTATACTTACAAGTACCTTACAGGTGAATTCATGTCCCGAAGCTGTACCATTTTTTTTTGTCAATTCTCAACTTGAGCTTATGAGACTCTCTTCCTTTACAGCTATCCAATGTGTCCGCCGGTAGTGAGATTTCTCACAAAAATTTTGCATCCTAATGTATCACGACATGGAGACGTCGGCATTGATTCTATTCACCATAACTGGTCCTTAGCTCTCACAATATCGAAGGTACTGATCAGTGTTCAGAGTCTACTCACGGATCCATATTGTGAAGTAAGTGCCGATTCACAGATCATTCGATTGTTTGTTTGATTTGTCTGCAATTCCTGACCAACAATTGTGATATTATTTTGTCTGATATTTTTCCCATGCTATACTTGTAGAGCTTTAAGTTTTATTAATATTTATCAATTCGCAGGTTTGCATGGAGCCAGAATTGGGTGAGATGTATTTAAAAGATCGTGAAAGGTTTGAGGATGTAGCCAGAGCCTGGACCTGGAGATATGCAATGCACGATGTACTGACTCCTTCGTAATTAGATAAGTAGAATGTATTCGTGTCTCGAAGAAACTCACGGAAAATTAATGATATATATATCTAATCTGAAATATGGTTTTACAGACTGGCAGCACCAATCTTGTTTCTAATCATTTCAAATATTTTTTTACAATTTATACAAAATAACGATTTCCATATTCGTCGTCATTTATCTATGATAAAAATATTGTCGCTATATTTTTCATTAGATATCGATCGGTATTCTTGTTGCTGTTATATTCATTTTCTAACATAGCTTTGAATAATAGCGCGACCATTCGCTAAAATCTCGTGTTTCTTATGTAGTAAAACGCTTCTCTGCTGTTTGTACCAATCGATGTGTCCCGGTATTACGATTTCTCGGAAAAACGCGATTGGGCTTGTTACTAGACTACGATAATAGTCTATAAAAATATCACATGATCACTGATCAATAAACAAAAAATAAGATTAAAAAAATCTACAGGGTCGATACGTGTGATATATTTTTAACTAATGTATCACTCGTATCTTTATATTCAAAACACGTCTTTCTTTTAAACACGTCAATCATGTATATGAGTTTGAAAAATATTTCCAGCTTTGGCCGTGGGTAAGAATAACCACGTAACACATACCTGTTACCTACACATTATATCTGCCTTATTCCGCGACGTTTGTATCTCCGTACATTGATAATATTTTCTCCCCCAATTTACGAATCTGTGAAGTTAACTGAAGTGTGATAGTATTTCCTAAGTAACTGGACGTATTAGTTGCTCAGTTGCCGATAATAAGGCTAATAATAAGTTGTGCGTCAACATAGACGAAATAATCAGCAGATATGTATATTAAATTGAAATACAACTATTCAGTATTCGTTATTGTTTATAAACATTAAATAAGTATTTACAAATTATTTTCGCCGACATTACTTCTCAACGACAAAGGCACCATCTGCACTTTATTGAATCCTATATTATAGGGATGCTACAAAATAAGATGATAATTTGTTTTCGCAACTGTCCCATTATTCAAAATTATGGTCCTTATTCTGAGATCAAACCATTATCGGAAAAGCTCAACATTTTTTGATACCTCTCTTTATTATTGTATTGGCAATAATACTTTGCTATAGAAATTAAAAAGTACATACCTTGGTACGTACGTGTTATTACATTCCTTTTACGGGAGGTTGTAATAAAGCTCATTGAAATTTTTTTCTATAAACCAGATTCTTAAAAGCTTCAGTCTCAAAATGATCGGGACCGATGTCAGGATTGCGGAACGAAAAAAAAAAAAACAATAATTTGTTACCAGTTACACGTGTGTTATAAACCACTTTTGTCGATATGAAATTGTGATTCCGCCGTTGCTGGGCGGTGTAAATTCTCTTTGATGGAATTGTCGAAGGCCGTGCCATCGGTGTCGATCCCCACGTCCTAATCGGATTCAATTCCGCATGTAACATAGCCGCAGCCTTCACGTACGTGGCTCCGGGTAAAAAGCAATCAACAACTTCATCCTGTAGACGAGCTCCTCACCACACACACGTGCAAACAGCCGACAAGTTCGCTCTATTATTGCAGCTAACAGCGCGAATCGCGACGCAAGGCTCTTTCATAATTTCTTGGCTCCCTTAAGGGGGTGCCCTGGTCGATTTCGACATTGGCATATGCGTCTCCAAATATCAAAATTCACGTATCTCAAAAGCGAAAAAGGGCTTAGCAGCCTCATTTTATACACAATTCTGAACAAATTACACTCCAATGCATTTTCATTTGACGCAGGAATAAAGGAATGGCACGGAATCTACGAAATCTTAATTGAAATAAAATGAAAACATGTTGGAGTGTTGAGTCCTTTTTCGCTTTTGAGATACGTGGACTTACGCTTCATTAGTATAAACTTCGGCCGTCATCCGCCATCGGTGATTACAGCATTATTAACCGGTATAACCACACCGAGAGACTGAATAATACACCTTTATACGTGTCCCACATCACAGGATATATTTGCATGGCTGATCATACCGCTAGGAGCGAGTCGTATGTAACACACTTTCAATATCGTTTGCTGTACGGTTCGTTTATTTTATTATTATATTATAATTTACCCTCTCCATTTTCTTTGTATGTAAGACTCTTCGTTTTCTCTTGATCGCTGTAAGGATTACCATTATACTTCGCCGTATATTGAGGAAAATACCTGACAATTATTTTACTTCAGTGATTAAAAAGTGTGTCGGTGCTATAAAATTCTATATTTCCGATACCAGCATGCATTATCTAGATTTCGAAAATTCCTAACCTCAGATTTATAATCGACGCTTGAAAAAAACGGTTGTAGAACAAAAAAAAGAAAAAAAAAAAACAGAAAAACGAATCTTTTGCTGCCCTTTTTTTTATTGAGCTGTGTAGTATTTTCTTGATAAACTTTATGTATTGAAATAGAAAATTGAATTTTTTATCTAAATATTGCTTTTCTTAGTCATACATGAAAATATCGATGAAATAAACAATTAGAGCCAATTTCGAAAAACCACGCTTACTCCTTGGGTCATTGACGTTAAATCTTACCAAGACCACTCAAATATCAAGGGCAACAAAACCACTGTGTATCAGTGTTATACAAGCGAGATAACGTGCGCGTTACACACGAGACTTGATCGAGTCTGGGGATGTTTGGCTACGTGAAACCCCCAACGACGTCAACCTGCCCCTAAACCCGCATGAGCATAAAGCTGGGATCGACTAGAGAGAGAAAGATATAGAGGAATTGCAACTCGAGAACGGACAAAAGGACTGCAGGCTCGGTATCTCTCTGCACGGTGTGTTCCATCCTGCAACGATTCACGGGATATATGGGCCCTCATGTAATCTGAGAGGTTCGAGAGAGGCTCAAAGCAGACCTCGTGACGGTGAGTTTTTACAAAATACTCTGCACAGAGCAGTGCAGTACTTCAATCGGGACCCGGTGCGCGGTTTCCACTTGGACAGAAGTAAGAACGCTCGTTTCACCCAACTGGCTCGTCACGGTGAATAGCCCTAGCTCCGACCTCACAAAAAAGGACATCAGCCTTTGATGGGGGTTGATGGTCGCCTGCGCCGCGGACCACAGAACCGATTCGCCTACCGCAGTCGGCGGAAATCAGTGATTGGCACGTTGAGAGAGTCCTGATCGGGTTCCTGGTTCTATTCGGAGGTCGAAGAACATCCGTTGACGTAACTGTATTGTTACCGAGTGGGCGTTGGAAGAGAGGAAAAGTTTGCAACGGAAGCGGGCTTCTTTTGCAAACAGATTTGTTTTCTCTTGGGAAGCTGAAATACACGTATTTCGCGGGTGATTTATCGCTGGCGTAAAATCGCCATAAAAACGCGAATATACAAATGTGAAAAAATATCTCGCAAAAGAGTATACTATGTACGTACAAGTGTGTGTATCCACGGATACCATGAGCAGGCGATGAAATAAATTAGGTTTAAAAAAACTGACGTCAGGGCGGAACATAATTTACTCACTCTGCCGGGTATCGTATCCTTGTGACTCATCCTCTCGGAAGCTCGCACAGAAGAGTGAAAAGCGAGCATCGCGAGGATCCAGAAAGATCGCGGAGAAATCGACTCTTTCACAGGTGAAGGATGTACCGTATAATAAAATGTTGAGCTCAGCGGCAACCTCAACCAACCACTGCTCGGCAAAGCGGCGCATTGGTCCGACATCAAATCAAGATTAACGAAGTTGAATGCGGCGAACTCAGCGGTGCGCGGCGGGCTTAATGATACGGCCGAAGCTACCGCGGGTTCCTTATACCCAGCTTCTTCTTCTTCTTCTTCTTCTTCTCCTCCTCCTTCTTCTCCATCTTCTCCTTCTTTTCATCTTCGTCCTCTGCCTTAGTCCTTCAAGCTTGGTTCGCCGTATACTCCGAGATTCATCGTTGATTCCGATCCGCTAACTTTCGACAGATTGTCAAATCGGTTTTCAGTTTCGAAAAAATCCTGCGTCAAGCAACGACAGCTGCTGACGTAATTAGCCGGAGGAGAACGCCAGCTGGTAGACAGGACCATGTATTTCCATTCAATTTCTCAACTTCCGACCAGCGTGAATGACGTACTCTGTGCGTAAAACTCAACGACGCTGGTCGTATAAGAATAATATAGGGAGGAGTTCGAACCGCCGCGCTGGTGCCGGTGTATCCATATTTCACATTCTTTGAGTAATTCATAATTTTCAATCGCAAATTCTTCAAAGTAACTGAACTTACCAATGCACGCAAGTATGGATAATCGGTCCATTGAGGATGAGGATGAACGGTGTTTGACCAGTAAAGCTTTATCGCTGCAGTTTAATTTGACGAAACGTATTCGAGTGATAGGTGAATTTGAACCTGCAATATCCTCGATCGCGTAACGAGGTCTTCGCGAAAATGTCTGCCGCATTGCTGGCAGGTCGGTGAAATCAGTCTTGGACACTTTAAATTTGTGGATACCACGTGGTTAGTCGAAGCTCGACACGGCGAGACTCGGCTCGTTTCCCTACTCCTGGCGGGCGAGAGAAGGCCTCCTCGCCGAAGGAGTGTGGAAGAGAGACGCTAGTGTCGGCCACACACGTTGTAGGCACGCCGGAATAACGAAGAGACCCGCGGGTGCGACGAGGACGAACGTAGGGACGAGGGGTGCCGCGGGGAGGGCGCCGGAGGCCCTGCGCTGGACCACCCACCTTGATGCTGGCTGCTCTCCATCCACCGGAGGAGTCTCGGCTCTTGACGTCGCTGCTCCTAGTGCTGGATCTTCTCGGACGAATGGACCGACTCGGTTCCACGCGGCCTCGACGATCCCCGGCGAGGTCGGGCACGGGGTACATCGTGGCACGTCTACGTGAGCGCTAATTACGCCCCGCAATGTCATCCCCTGCAGGGTGGGAGGAGGTTTCGTGGAGGTTTCGAGAGTCTACCCGGAAGACGCGGAGAAGAGAGAAAAGAGGCGGGCCGTCATCGCCTCAGCCGAGAGGAAATTAGGTATATACGAACCTGTTTCGATGGAAAACTGCAGTTTAACGACGTCGTGTCGTGTAATTTCAATGACGACGGTTGGTCAACGCGTTGCGAGGAGGAAGAGGAAGCGGAAGAGGAAGAACATTCGCGTCTCCTTTCCGCTCTACGTGTACGCGCACTACATTGTAACGCGTTCCTGCATCCTAACTCGAAGACAAACCAATTAAATATACGCGCCTTGAATTCCTCGTTCTGTGGAATGAAATATCGCGCGTGGCTGTACCCCCTCCCATCCAACAATCCACCTCCCCCACCTCGGAACCACCTAATTTACTCTAATCCACCGTTCGAAACTGGAACAACCTACTCCGAGGTGCATCGCGACGATGCCCAGGGCGGCTACCGCGACGGCAGCCAAAACCGACGGTCGGACCAACGTGTGTGGCCGATTTCAACCGCAGGGTGGATCTCGCTTCGTACCCGCAGAACCGAGCAGCTCCCGGTTCTCGACATCGACAACGACAACAATGGACGTCAGGCTAAACGCGTGTCGTGTAGAAAATTTCGCCATCATTTCAGCGCCTTGTTCTTTTTTTTCTCTTCTCTCCCGCTGACATTTTTTTTTCTTTTTCACCTGATCTCTCATCCTCGTTTTAAATGGACTAGCTCGATTGGTTTGCAACCATGAACTAATTTGTTACAAGTTCCCATTTCCCGCGTTAAATTTTACTCATTTTTTCCGGCCAGTTTTTTTTTTTTTTTTTTCACACATAGCCTGTTGATCAATTGCCACCGCACAGGTTTGTGAATGTATTTATAGAATACAATGATGGTAAAAAAACTTTAAAAAAACTTAATAAACATTTCTTGCCAAGTTTTTCCCGTCGTTGTTCTTATCTTTATTGTGTACAATTGCCACAGTTGTTTGGAAAAAAAAATCCAATGGTAATTACTGATAAATTAAGCGGTTCAGTTTCATAATCCGTGACACGGGATTATTTGTCAATAATTTATATGCGCGGAGGGAGTTTTTGCGTTGATCTACATGGTTTGTAGAATTTCTTTTTGTTCGTTTTCCTGTTATATTTCCCTTCAATACAAAACATCAGCAACTGTAGTGCGCTTAATTAACAGGTAGTTGTAATTCTATCTATTTACATACACAAGCTCTCTCATTCGCAAATCACTCGATATAAATTAAGTTAAAATAATAATTATCATTTAAAACTCTATGATACACTTATCGAAATTTACAGTATACATACGATAGAAAAATTCTGACGCAGTTGCGAAATATGAACCTTGCTTCGATCCTGCTCAAGAATTTCTCTTTCTCTTCTCCTTCTGTAGACGATGACATTTTTTCATTTACTTTCTTCTACCCTCTTGCGCGTATAATCGTAATCAATTGGTAGTTACATCGTATACTATTCGTCGTCCAACACGTGGCGGTAAAGTTAAATTGGTTCTCCCGCCCCGCTTACTTGCTAAACGCACTATATAACTGGTAATCTTTCGAGTCTTTGGTCTTCACTCACGGAATACTGTTTGAGAACTCGTTGTGCTTCCTTCTCCTTGATCGTCTGTAAAATAACAGATAGAAAATACTTTGATTATTTGAGAGATCAAAGTAAAACTTACAATTAGCCAGTTGCAGTACTGCAGCAGTTATTCACTAGACACCCTCTATCATACGCCTCGAATACCTTACACACCGAATATCAGTGATATACTTTGAAAATGTACACGATTTATTAAATTTTTTTTTATAGCTTCATACTTTTCAAGCTATGTATAATATATTATCCATCTGTCTAAAAATATGCTGAATTTCGCGCATGTCGCACCGATGCGACTGGCAACGAGTTTTCGACGACTTTACCTGTTTTTCGCCCTCGCAAATGACGAAAACAATTGATAGTATCGTTTGGTAGATCATAGATCTGAAGAATGAAAGAACGGAACTTTCGATAGCCTGAATATGAAGAAATACTCATCAGCAAGTTTTCGGAAGTTCGAACGCGCGCACTTTTAGTCTGGGTACGATTTGGTGTTCACCGATATGGACTTCCCAAGTGATTATCTTGTAGATGTTCCGGCCTGGAAGAGATAATCCCGCAGGATACGGTAACTTCGATTGGTCCAAGTCCTAGTAAGCGACTGAATGCCGGTAGAGAGACATTGTCGATGAAAGAGGTGAGACGAGGAGAGGCGGAGGCAGAGGGAAAAAGGGCACGGCTATCAAACGACTCTTGCGGCACGGTGTCTGCAGGACGGATCTCTGCTCTACTCCTAAGAAAACACCTGGCCCCGTGCAGCCATTAGCCGTCGGTGTAGGCTTCGCGGAGCTTGCAGGCACCGCATCTTTCAAGAGCGAAGAATACCGGGGTCTTAACATCTTTCGCAAGCGCGCGTCCAGCCTGCAGCGCGTAAACGGGTCGAGCTCGTTATCGAAATCCTCTGGTTATCCCCGACGAAAGAGATTAAGCTCACGCGGGCATTGTTCCTACGCATATAAATAATCGTGCGCGTGTTCGTGCGGTCCGTTCTTAGAACAAACAAAAACCATCGAGTACGTGTGTGCGTGAGTGCGGATGACGAAGAAAGAAGAAGAAAAGGATTTAAGAAAAAAAAAAAAAACAAATAATCAAATAAAAAACGCAGAACCTCGACCGAACTGAGAGGAACGCTTACGGGCTCTGAGGAGGGCAGGTGTCCTACCGGAAAGAGCGAATTAGAGAAAAAGGAGTTGAAGAACGCGGCCGCTGAGACTTAGCCGCGGCACGGCCGAAATACGAACAGGAAGTTGAAGAGCCGTGGTCGTCTTTTGGAATACACGTAATTCACGCTACGGTCAAAACTTTTTCAGCTCTGTGTGAGGCGCGATTTCGTCGAGAAAACCCAGAAGCGGCAGCAACCCACGCCGCATCACGAATATGGGGATCCCTTAGCGTGCGCCCGTATAACGCATTCTCGTCTCTTCTCCTACGGTTGGACGCATGCATGCGTAGCCACGCACACACGTGCCTGTTACGCCGGCACAAACGCGTACTTATTTCCGTCCGTCCGCTGGTCGTCAAGATTTCTCTGCAAGCATATTTAATCCCTGGATCTGCGCGGGTGATTTATGTCTTTCTCGTCGTTCGGTTACACCTACACACATCGTACAAGTATACCTACACGCCGCTGTATCCCGATCTCTGGACCGTTGCACGGTTGTTGCGGTATCCGTTCTGCGCGTTTACGACTTTAAAAATGTCCTCGCGATATCACGTTATGAACTTTTCTTACCCATATTTTTTTCTTTTGCTATCCTTTTTTAATTCTTTGCGAACGTACGTGGGGTACCAAGTCGGAGACTGCAAGGTCTTGTGCCTTGTCAACCCCCTGGCAAAGCTCTAGTTCCGAAAACATTAGAGAATAAAAACAATCTTCTTCAGGTTTATTGTACAGGACAACTCTTCTCGGACAGCCAGTATCTACAGTCATACATATTCGTCATGGTCTATTCTCGTCAACGACGGCTCGAAATTTTACTTCGATTTTACAACTGCGATAAATATTTGAGAACGTGGAATAACACTACTATTACAATCTATCGTCGGTCGTTAAAATGAACCCTAAACATCGGAGGATCCAGTAAGTTAAGATCTCGAGGTGAAGAATAAAAAAATAGAGTAAAGAAATACCGTTTCCGGTTGTGTGTTTTCTTTTTCGTTTGCTAAAAGTTCAGAATAGCAGGATAGTATTGTCTGGCAAAAGGTCTGTTACCTTTGATTTTTGGATACATTGTTTTGGAGTCTGAAAAATCTCAAGTTTTACGAGATCGAAACACCTCCGAAGGTATAGCGATCTTGAAAAAATGGCAGGTACGAACGGGTTTTTCGCAACATCCTAACGGTGAGGCCTAGGATGAAAATAGTTATCATCAGTCTTGTTACAGGACATACAACTCCATTTTGCACCCTGCTAGTAGACTAAGAGTTAGCGGCAAAGAGCGACCAGATAAGTATCTTTGATGAATCACCTTATTATCTGACTAGCAGAGCTAGCAGGAAGATTGGCACCAAAGCCGTCGATGTTTGGCCGACGGACGTTCCGACGCCGGCGCCGCGACTGTGGGCGTCGGTCCTGAGGATCTCGTTGGATCGTGTATCACCCAAACTCTTCTTCGTGTCGTGATAATCGTGGTGAATTTTTCCGAAGCATAGCCAGTTCATATTTCGATGGATACCTGTACAGTCGTAGTCTTCAGCCCCGTCGCAGACACACGTAATTAGCTTTGCGGCCTTGTCCTGGCGCCTCAGGATGTTGATCGAATTACGACACCTGCGAAATTGAGTAAGCACTTTATTCACGGGATCTTTGATCGCTAGTAAAAGCAAAACAAATTGCAAATCCAGCTTCATCCCGAGTGATATTCGCCGCGAAAATACACAGTCGAAATGAGAATGCGATTTTCGTCGCTTGAAGCTTGCAAGAGATAATGTGAAACACTTATCGCCGTCGCTTGAAGACAGACAAAATTCTGAGGGTCACCTTTTAGTGCATTTCTTCCCGCGAAACATGCTTCCGCAGAAGCCATTGTAGTACTCCAGAGCCTTTGCACAGAGAGTATCGGCATTGCATATCGAGGTAGCGATCCTGCAGGACACCCTTGTGTTGTTCATCTCTATCATCACGGACGGCCTGCATACCTCGACCCTCTGCTTAGACTGTTCGCAGAGACGATCGTCCCGGGCACAGTTGCACTGAAAGTAGGAATCGGAGGTAGGACTTAAGATTCGATGATTGAATCGACAGTCACCGGCTGTACCATCCGATGTAATCTCTGGTATCTAGAACCAAGATTCGAACTTACAGTCATCAATTCTTTGCCCTCATCGGTACTGGTCAGGGCGATCAGGGCGTGAAGACATGTCTCGGGGCAGCCACCGCCGGCGCCTCCCAAGACGGAGGAACATCTGGTCACGTAATGCTGGAGGGCCATCCCGCACCCGGCTCTGTAGGCGCACCGAAGCCTCGCATCCTCGCAGCGCATCACAGCGGAGGTACTTGTGGTACAGACGGCCAACAGGATCAGAGAAACCAGGGCTGTACGCAGCCTTCCCGCCCCGCGAAACATAGCCTGTAAGATAACGAAAAGGATCTGTGAATTTTTGGGGTACGTTCACATATTCACATGTTCGGACAAATTACCATCCACATGTCACAAGTCCAAGAACATTTAATGGTTATACCAAGGTGTAAATTAGTTATTCAGCGGTATCTACAGAGCGTACGATATGACACAATAATAGTGTTGGTAACCACCGAGTGCAGTATACGATAGGATTCACTATCAACAATTAAAAGTGATGAATAAATTTACGTACGTATTCGGATGAAGGAATGTTTGAAAAGTTTTGAAAAACCGGTAATTTCAGTGGTATTTAATCTCACCTTGAGTCTCGTGCGGTATAACTTAATAATTATACGTCAGTGAGAATACAACTTTCCCTTCAATCTGTTTTAGCCGAAGGCGTAAACGAGCACAAGTCGTATCGGTATAAGGTACTGCCAATTAATCTTTAGCGATAATTGAGCTCTTTCGTCTTTGAGAAGCTCGCGACGATTGTGCCGTAAAAAATGAACCGCAAAAGAGACTGATGAATCTCAGCGACGACACACACGCGTGTCTGCGTACACATCGCAGTGATTGGCCTACGTCGAAGAATTTTGCGTAGTCACGTGTTTCGCGGCACGAACCCGCACCGACTCACGTAATAACGCCATTGCACGACGACTCGCATATTTTTTACTGATCACGTGAACACCGTTTCTCACATGATACGACTACCAAGCGAGGCAACAATTTAATTTTCACTAATTTATGCACGTGACGATCGACGTTTGGACGCTTGTAACTTAAGTCGGATACGGATGAACCGACTGTCTGACACATCGATTACGGACAAGCAAATACAGAACTCTAATTGGTTTTATCATGCAAGTAATTATTTCCAATCGTATGTACAACTGAGAGTAATTGGAATAATTTCTCTGGATTCATAGTTTGACGCTGTTGCTTCTCTTCTTTGGAACTCTCTACCGTGTGCTTAGATCCGGCTTGTCATGGAAATTACAGTGAGATACTTTCCTTGTCGGTGAATCATGAGCATTATTGACCTGACGTAAGTTACTTTTTGAACCTTTTATTTGATATAATCCCTACCCGATTTGCGTCCCAATCGATCACCGCGGCGGAATACTTGGCAGTGTATAATTGTAACTTCGTGTAACCAACACACACCCAACCACTTATCGCTTCTTCGACAGAGCTGGCATCAAACGGCCGAGTTTTGTTGATTTCAACATCATCCCGCGTTATCAATCCTCTAGGTCAATGGGCAAAGCGTCTTGAGTTTCAAGTTCGCAGTTGAGTGTGCGTCTCATCCTCGTACTTAACTCGCGATGCAGCCACACGTCAGAAATATCCGAGATTTACGGCCACATACGATGACCTGTAACTTGAGTCTAAGTAGTCGTCAATGTAAAAATTTCGAACGGTCTCAGGTATTCTTATTTTTATTTCTTCATAGAGGTGACTGACTCTACCGACGCGTGCGTGTCTCTTCCACGATAAAGTGCACCGGCCACGTGATTTCGTTTCCTCTCGGTCACTTCATTACGGACGTTGTAGCTATACGGAAGAATTAATCTGGTCGTTATGCCGTCCACCCTAATGTAATCTCCGGTATTCAAAGAGTGGAGTTTACGGTTCGCATCAACGTGGATCCGGGTTCGCTACGTAGTGTCACCCTTTGTGCCGCAGTTGGGAACACGCGTATGAATTTGTATTTGTACAGCACGTTGAAGGAGTCTTATCGAGTCTGGGACTGAGGCTCCGGCTCCTTGGCACAGCTTCCGATAGGCGAGAAGCTCCGGCAGCCCGGACTGTCGGTAGTCGTAGTCTCAGAAAGCACCGGCACTTGGAAGTTAAACGCTAAAAATACGTCATCCACGAATAGAAGGGAGTCTCGTGAGCTGTCGGAGTCAGGCAGAGAGAGAGTTAGAGGAAGTCTTTGTTGTCAGGGGGTTTGAATAATGTCGAAAATTCAAATAACCCTCGTACGTCTTTGGGTCGGTTCATTTTTCAGTTACGGACGTACGGACGACACAGTGCGCGTTTCCACGGAAACGTTACGAGGGTCAGGGGTTGTAATTATCTCATATTCTTCGGCTGAATTCAATTGAATACTTTAGGAATACGTTGACGCCGGAGATATTATAAATAGTTAGGATGACACTATATAAGACGCTTCACGCAATGTTCACAAGGATTAACGAGTACGACCACAACCCTAATCTATTAAACGTTGCCTGAATTCAATGGGAACAAAATGTATCGGAATTGGTGACCAAATGATTTGTAAGACCTGTCAACTTGATTATCTTCATAACTATATTGTTGAATAACTGGTTTGACTCACGAATATTTTTTATACCCACAGCCCAATTACGACGGCTCACTAGTCCTCTGAAGTCCAATAATTAATCAGTCAGACGTTGAATTTCGCAACTATAAAGGTAATTGAAACAAAATTGGTCTTTCCTATCGTTATAAAAATGAGAGAACAACAACCAGAAATTCATCAAGTTCACCATATGTGTTAATAATATCTGTAGTAAATCCGCGAATGTTGCTTTTTCATACTTCTTGACGGGCTATGTGACCGAGCAGCAGTGTAAGCTTGAAAATATGCACTAGTAATAATTGAACCGCAGCTCAGGAAATTCCTATAAGCGTGCCTCAAGCCGCTCAGTCAAAGCGGCTAAATTGCTCATTAGTGTCTCCTTCGTAGGAGTTGGCTTATGGCATAAATATTTGCGATCAATTTACTGCTTTTTTCTGGTTGACGTAGCTGTATACTCAAGCCCGGCGCAACCACTCAGGCTAAAATAAATCAAGATTAAGTTTATTGGGTCGAACGTTCCTGACGACAAAGGAATAAGAGCCCTGCAGGTTACCCGTAGCAAATTTTTTCTCCTTTTATATTCCCCCGAGTTTTCACCGCCATACTCGTTTAATTTATACTTGACTGGAACGAGTCTAATTAAAAAAATAAATAAAACGTTACCACGCCGCAGAATCGAGCCCATTTTTTCCGACGTAGGGTAAACGTAATAGATAAAAAAGGAAAATAAAAACAAAGCGAACAGACAATGTGATTATCCATTGCTCCAGACTACGAACTCGCTCCGATGTCTGAGCTCCAACCGCGACGACTTTTATTTCGTTTGGCCACGTGTCCGATGGACCACATAAGGGGCTGAAGCTGCGTCTCTTGTTTAGTGCCAGCACCAGACGCGGTCGAATAAAACCGGACCATTTTTTGGTCATCTTGAGGGCTTTCAGTTCCTCCAGTGAAGTCTCAACCGAACAGTCCGTCGAGACTTCGCCCGGGAGCCTCTGGTTGTGAGTTACTTAATATTTTCACTTGGTTGAGATCTTTGGATCCAAGCCTTGTCTCTTAACCCCTTGTAGCCCAAAATCATAAATTTTAAAATAAATAGCATTTAAGGACTTGTCATTAATACCTTCCGTATGGATTTTGTAGGATCTTATTCAATTTGTTACAGAAATGTCACAAGGGGCTACAAGGTGTTAATATCGAGTTACATTTTATCGGCACCGTTTCCGATGAGTATCAGAAGCGCTATGACCTGCTGAAAAACGAGTATAGAACAGAAGTAGAAAAAAATAAATTAAAAATAAAAAAATGATCATCTCGTCATATTTTCGGATCCGACGAAAATCTCGTTGATCCGTATAAACGCGGTCCTTGCTATTTGGAACCTCCAAGCTGGCTTCTCCGATGTCATGCACGAAAAGTTAGAGAGACTGGTAGGTAATTACCGTCGCAGAAGAGGAGAAGATTGATTACTCGGAGCGCGTGCAGAGGTTTCGAAAGCTTAATGGCAACAACAAGTGTTGGCGGTTCGTTATAGCGAAGAGAGAGCCGAGTTGGAGATCACTGGGAGTTTCGAGCCGACCATCTGTCCCTCGTTGCCACGTCTGTGCCGTTCCGGTGGGTCGATCCGAGGGTCCGAGGCTGAGGGTCCAGCAGGCCCAACCACGGACCCCCGAGAAGTTTCTCAACGTCACTCGTTCCGTAATGCTCGAGCTTCACGGACGACTTCGACGAACAATGAACGGCCCTGCGGGGTCTAAATTGCTATACCCGGTAGCCTATAGAGGGGTCATCACAGGGTCTTGCCAATCGGCGTAAACCTTCATCGCAGTCACGCTGCTGTAGGCGGTTATATGTATAGCTCGTCTGAGAAACGTTGAGAGGGTTGTTTACTCTGACAATATGATCCATATAACTTGCACACACACACACACACACACACACACACACACACACACACACACACACACACACACACACACACACACACACACACACACACACACACACACACGACGGGGCTCGTTCTGTTTGACCAATTTGCACAGTAGTTGTTCAAATATTGCTTCATTCGGTTAACGTCGTCGCAAGCGGTCTTATATACCGCCGCAACTCGTCGTCGCCTCGAGTATGTCGAGTGTTTTACAATATTTGAGGTAGTCGTTAGCGCCATGTAAATATTAGCTCTGGGGCGAGTTAAGCGAGTGGATGGAAAAGGAAGGAAGAAAGGAAGGAAGGAAGGGCTGAAGGGAGGGAGAGTACCGGTGGCTTGGTGGATGGCGGGTATATTATGGATGGGGGGGAGGGGGGGGGGGGGGGGGAGGAGGAATTAGCTACTCGACTAACTACTCGAGCGGTGATGAATCTCATTGGGACGCAAACAAATCGTTCCGTTCGTCTGTTTGTCTTGCCGACTCCTCAAACGCCACCGACTACCGTCGAGGCTGCGGTCTGCACGCGTGACGTCGTCTCCTGGCACGCGGCCAGCCCGTGCAGGGCGTCTTCTTCACGTTCACGTCTCTGCGGTGCACCTGACAAATTTTTGTCGACATTTTTACCCCGGTCTATATATCCCGCGTCCTCCCTCTAGCTCGCGCGTTTTTTACATCACTGTTTGTTTGAAAGCTTCAACGGCTCCGAGTCACATCTCTCACGACCGCCTAATAAATATCATTTCCTTCCTGCCTCTCACCCAGACTTTTCGATTCCCCGATTCCCGTGTATTACGCAGTGAAACGGAGCAGTCATAAGCAATTGGGTAATCTTGATGGTGAATTTCTGTCTCAGAGTTTGGAATTGTTAATTATTACGATTAATTCCCTCTGCCCCAGAGATTGATCGGACGCATGAACAAGACCAACGTTGTCTCACCGGTTCTTCAAAGTCCCGCTCATCATCACCGACGCCCTCGAGACGTAGAGGAAAGTATTAATCATCGGATCTCCCAAAGCCTCTTTCCAAGATGTCTCTCTGTTAAGGTTCTATCTTTTTTAGAGCTGCACAAAGAGCCGACTGTAGAGGATACTCAAGGTCGTCTAGAGTCCCGCTCTCGAGTAAGTGAATCACCGAAAAATATTTTCAGCTGGCCTGAATTCGTACGTGAACAAGGAATAATAGACACGAAGTTGTGAAACATCAAGAACTATCAGAGGGTAGCTGGAAAGTCAGGGCAAGATGGAAAAAATTTAAAGATAAAAAATGATCTACGTTAATTTCGTTGCACAGAATTTTTAGGTATGTTTATTTTGAACTTCCTTCTATTTATAACTTTTTACAAGGATTTTATTCCCGGTCAGGCCTGGGGTTTAGTCTGTGTCGCAGCATCCTGCCGGCTGCAAAGCGGGACATATAATTCCGAAGATGAATCAAGGGGAGTTCGCCAACATGGCGACTAAAGCGAGGAAGCCTCGGGTTTTATTATTAAAAACAGATGGCGTCGTGTCTGAAAGTCAGCGTGAAGGATTATCAGCACCTGTACCTTAACCTGCGGAGCAGCCAGAACCATACGGAGGAAGTGGTCCCCAGAAAAGGAAAAGGAAAAAGGTATTAGATGGAAAATATATAGCTGCAAACGTTGAACTGGAAAATTTTTCAACGCATGAAAGAAGTCATGATTAATCAAGACGTCGGAAGTCGTGAGAGATGGGAATTACACGGTGGTACGCTGTCGTTTCCGGGGGCGTCTGAGAACGTGTAGTTACATCGAACATCACGCGGCGGATGCAACGATTGCGGATGGTACGTTACGAAGGCTTGCATTTCTCCGCATCGACTGCCGTTCCGATACCGATTCCTCTGCTTAAACTGTCATTTCCGTACATAATGTAACATCTCACCACGTCGATTTCACCGTCAGGATACAGTTGTTTACGGAGAAGGAAAAAACATCCAAGACAATATGCCCTGATGGTTGACAACGAATTCCAATGATCAATAAACCGCGAATTCGTCTGAGCGTTCATTTCCATGGTACACTTTTTCGAATTCTGGTTCTGGTCAGGCAACTTTTTCACGTTTCGAGAAGGGGATCCAGTTTGTCGTCTGGTTTGGCACTTTATTGAGGCGGGTAATGGATCCGACGACGTTCGGCTCGCGGCGCGAATTATCGCTGCAGCTCGCGGTCTGCCGACCACCCCCGGAGGTCATGTTTCAGCACGGAGTAGCGGCAACCAGTTGCTCCAGTGGTCGAAGCACCTAAACGTAAACAGAGTGGACCGCGTGGGCGGAGATTGAATCTAGATGGAAACGACCGAACTCGACAACCATCTCCGCATGAGCCGGGTTGATTTCCTTCCTTTTTCACGACGTCAAATCGGATTCGCGCCCACGCCTCCGCTCCAGGATCTCGCCTTCGGGATGGAAGTCGCTGTAGGAGGGGGGTTTATTATTGCGTTCTCGAACGAAGTACCCTGCAGGCGTTAGGATCGTCGAGATACTTTATCGCCGGAGTTATTATACGCCCGCAGATAAACAAACGCAACAACAAGAGATCGGCTCTTCGTCTCTTCGCCTCTTCGTCTAGCCGAGGCAAAATGTAACTCTCTAGGTCTTATCTACATCCGCGTTGCAGGCGTTCCACCACCTCCGCAGAGGCTCAGGTGAAGGGAAATCGAGCCGAGAACGAAGTGGCGCTGTACCGTGGCACCGCGAAGGGTTTATCTGTCCGGGAATATCGCGGGCAATCCTTAACGCCGTGACGGTTATACAGCTGGCCGGAGGCGGCGGGCTGGCAGGTACCTCGTACCTCCTCTATACCTACACACTTCGTACCCAACACATACCAGGGTAGGTATGCGCGAAGAGATGTGAAGGAGACAAACAAACGCAAGGTAAACGGCTGCACTTAGCGGGGTTGTATGCATAACGCGTGTGCCCAGGAAGCCACGAGTCACCCGGCATAAGTTATGTCTCAAGTACCCGAGCTGCGACGAGGAGGCTGTCACGAGTTAGATAGTCACGAGTCGCGGGAGTCACGAGAGTCACGGAACCGAACGGCTCTCTTACTCGCGGTGCAGGCTGCCCTCTTTCTCCCTCTCCCTCTCTCTCTCTCTCTCTCTCTCTCTCTCTCTCTCTCTCTCGAAGAGTGAGTACGGACGTTAGCGGAGATGTGGATCAAGTTCATTAGCACGAGAACACATAAATTTATCTCGATTCTCGCCCGTCGCTCGGCTAACGAGCGTTGCTCGTTGCAGACACTGCAACCTCTCTCCGGGAACTGGGCACACTCTCGACCTTATACCTTGCGCCCCGTATGAGACTGCCTGTCCTCATCCTCCTTGTCAGTCCCGCTACCATTTACGACAGATTTATCTGAAATACTCCAACTTCACGCCGCGACGTATCGTATATGTGTACGGGATGGACCGCGCGGTTCGTTCGACACATATTCGAGAAAGTCGGGGGCTCCCCGCGCTCGGGTTTAACGATCAGGGACCGTTCGGTCCGTCACTCCAAACCCGCCCACGATGCTAGGAACGCGGTACGAAGCTCTAGGTAATCCGGTTCAGGCTTGAACCACTCGCCATTTAACTACCTCGAGGTGCCACGCGGCTGGTCACATACTCGAGTTGGACAAGAGCTGACTTCTTTACGTTTCGACGCTAACGCCCCTCGGACCGTAATATAACGTAAACGATGGATCCAAGCTCTGAACCGCAGCTCCGGTTTCGCGTAATGGACCTATAATATCTACCGCTGCTACTCCCCGGAATCGCAGTTCGTACCCTGTCGTAAACGGAACTTAATATCTTCCATTTCCAAGAGTGAATCATGTAACAGTAAAATGAACATGTCTCTCGAATCTACGTTGATGAAACTACTTTCAAAATACAAATATTCAGCTCTGAACTAAAGTAGAGGTATGGGAAAAAGTTACGAGTCAATTGAATTATTGTTAACCCTAAATCAAGGTGAACATCCTCGACACGGTTCCAATTTTGTTTTGGGTTTGCTATCATTTCCAAAATTCATCTGTTATTGAGTCCTGTTTAATACCAAACAGAATTACATCATGAATGATCTGTTTATTATTGCGTCTTCAATGAATGTTCGAAAACTGAAAATTTGACTCGTGAAATTTACTTGTACTTGTGTAATCTGTAGCATGGTACACTGTTAAAGAAAATATACGTTATGGGGTCATTTCTTTGGGGAATCATTGAACAGAACTAACAGGCGTCGGTAAAATTATTTAAAACAAAAACAAGAACGCAAAAAAAAAAAAAATTTACAGCAGTGCAACAAAGGATGTTTTTCAAGATGACGTTTTACCGGTGATTTGAGATTCGAGACCTTGGCATCTACGTGCAGTGATTCTAAATTAACATTTGAAATCGTAGTTCCCGACCGATGCAGCGCTTGTCGAATTTCAATTACCGATTGACTTCACCGTCGCAGAAAGCTGTCCACGAATGATCGGTTCGTGCCAAGGAAGGAACTCTAATTGAGTTAATATGTTTGCAGCCTGATTCGTTGATATATTCGATACGTGATTGCAGCACGAATCAGTTCGTATTTTGGTCACTGAAGCGGCCATTGCGGCTATAGACAACTTATGCAAATCAGTCAGTCGTGGTTGTCGATCGGATGATATTTGGTTGTACCGATCGATCGAGCCTCGATGACAGTGACAAATCGATACAATTAAATCGATGCATCCTTTGTGATTCTCTTAATTGTTGAGTCGCACAGTGAGTATTATCATAGCCGTTAAACAACTTCTCAACTTTTTGTCAGACTCGTTTTCGCCCTCCACGTGCTTTTTTTTTTTTCAAGCTTCCTCCCACCGCTCATTCATTATGCCCGTTACACGTTCGCTTTATTAACTTGTTGAATAAACTATACGCTCAAGCATCGTAACTAATCTCACAGTTAATTAAGTAATGCGTGGGTTGACCCGAAGACAGCTAACGTCGAAATGCGCGTACCCGAATACGTGCTTCTTTAGTGTTTGGTAAATATGCATAATTAAACACGCTCGGAACGTCGATTGTTTGTACAACTATCTCTTAGATATAGATGCCATTATGGGAGTCACTATTCTTGCTCCTTATTTACTCGAGGTAAAGCCTAATTTATCAAATATGTACTTATTGCTCCGCTTATATGTACGGCAAGTGTTTAACCAACTCTATTATCGGCTCTCTAACTGAAATTGATACCGACGATGGACGCAAACTCCATTCATAAACCATGAACCGAGAAACGATCAACGATTTTAAAAAGACCTTGAAGTATAGTTTTACAAGTTATTTCATAACAAGTGGAGCTTTCCCTTACCTTGGATTATATACTTCTAGTGTTCGCTATCACATTGTTTTCCTCGGACACTGTCACAAATGTTAAACCATCACCGAGTTACCGATTATCAAGGTTTTGTCATAAGCGTCGTTTAAGAAAACGGAGATCTCCGCGGTATCGTAGAAAAAAACGTTCTCTTTGAATACGAAAACACCGGTAGAATTACGCTTCCCCGAAATACCGACGTTGAATAATTCGAAAATATTCAAACGCTCAACGGTTGTGCGAGGCGAGGCTTCGCGCGGGAAAATTTAAATCGCACGAGAATCTATCAAAGAGCCGTTCGCCCGTCTCTGCAGCTGCGCGGTATTCGCATCGTGGTGAGCGGAGAAAAATCTTGCGTGCGTACTCCACCGCGGACTCTGTCGGACTAGATTGAGTTGTGAGTTGATGTCGGGTCTCGAGTCGAGGCCTCCTCGTACTCCTCGTACTCCTCGTCCCCCGCCATTCCGCCCGCAGGAGTCCATGGGCCCCAACCTGTGGCCCTTGCCTGATTGAGATACCAGCGCTTGGGCCCCAGCCCACCCGCCTCTCCGCCTCTCCGCCTTTGGACGAAGCTCCCTCTCCTCTTATCCCCTCATTTCCCTCCTCTTTTCGAAGGAACGGGGTCCCGGGGTTCTCAATTATGCTTCCCCCAGCCCCATTTTTTACTTCTTATTTTTCAACTTCAGTTTTTTCGTTTTTTCGTTTTTTATTTATTTCCATTCCTACTTTTACGAGCCACGAACCTACGTACAAGGTGCCAGAATTTTTTTTGTTGGTATTTATATCTACCTGCATCGTGCTCACGTCAGCGATGAATCTGTGAATAACCGCGTGTCATGTACGATATGTGTTACTACATACGTGTGTCGTACGTACGTTACCCGTAAATTCGTCTCTACCGACTCTCCTTAAGGTCAGCGTATACCTACTGTAATGCGGGCTTCGTGAAAGTTATTTTCAAACGTTATCTGAATCTCGTGCAATACCCGAGTCCGTTGACACTGCAGTGGCGCGAAGATCTGTAGTGAACGAAATACCTACGAAGCGAACGATTAACATATCTGTCCGATTGTCGATGGTTACGTAAGCACACTCATTTTCGCTTCGGTACATCGGAAAAAAGAGTAGCGCAAAATTCTGTAATGATGTGTAACATAGGTTCAATTTATTTCAACGCATTGTCAAGCTTCTGATCCCCGACGTAACGAGTTAATTCTCTTATCCACATTAAAGTCCGGAATAAACCGTTCGATTTGGCCAAGAGTCAAGTCACCTCAGCTGCCTCGGAGGAACATTAGTAGTATTTCTTAGAAAAGACGGTGTCAACGGTACCTGAATAGAGGTCTGGTTATCAAGTCTAAATCATCGTAAAACGCAAGAAATTAAGAATGAGATGTTTGGACGTTGGAATATTCATGCGAAAAACAATAACTTACAAAATATTTCGGATGACTAGGGATGAAGCCAAGTTCTGGTAGTATCTAAAACTGACATTGCGGAGTGAATTGTGTAGTTTGATGGTTGAAAGGTATAACAGCGAGTCGGAACTGTCGACTCGGTTGTTAATGGTTAATTCGAACGGTTGACGTATAGATGCAGCGAAATGGAGGCGTTGAAGTATGAAGAAAATATTGGGATTGACATGAAAACCCGAAGTCCTCCAATCTCTTCTTCTTCATCGGTTCTCTAACGGAGTCAAGGTGTCGCCGCGTGTTTTATTTCCATCGTATCAAGTTACATCGAAGGAAGATACGATAGAAGAATATAGCAAAACCGATGCGTGTGCGTGCTTACGTATACTTAGAAACTAGCGTGAAGGACTCGGACTGGTGAAAAAAAAAACCTCGCAGGGTCAACAGTCTGTGCATTAGAATTTGGAAAGACTTCGATTCAAGACGCTGCGGTCTGCATAGTCTAAAACGCAATGTACACAGGTTGAGAACCCCAGGAAAGGGACTGTTCTATCTCTTTTTGGTAGGGCGCTCGAGCCTTCGGCAGGACAATGGTCCCAGGCCCAGACCCAGGCCCAACCCGACGAAGCTGAAGCGAAACAAACCTCATCTTACCAGAATAAGAAGAAGGAGGAGGAGGAGGAGGAGGAGGAGGTCTGAGCAGAAGAGCGTGTAGAACTGAGTAGTTGAGGAGGATGGAGGTGGAAGTGGTCGAGGAAGAAGAGAGAGCCGAGATCTGAGGGGCTGAGATGAGAGAGATGAGAGACGAGAGGAAAAACGAAGAGCAAAACGTTCACGCAAAGGTGTCCTAAGCAAACCGCGGCACGCGCATCCTAAAGCCAACGATCAAACATTCCCTCAAATATTCTCGTTCGCGCATAACGGCCATGCCTATACATTTCTCTGTGTATATTTATTATTAGTGTTGTTTTTTTTCCCTAATTTTTATATTTATTTTCTTCCGCGGTCACTTCGGAAGTCCTTCGCAGTTGAATATTAACTTTGGTCAGGCGGGGTGCGGTCTTGCGGCATGTAATCGAGTAAATATTTGAAAAAATCATCATTCGGCTAATTTGTTGCCACCAATAAAGTTGGACTTCGAAACTGTCCGGTGAAAGAAGTTGACAAATACTTAACGATATGGTGTCAACTGTGTGTGAAATATTTGAGTATTATAACCAGTGAGAGAGAGAGAGAGAGAGAGAGAGAGAGAGAGATTGATTGATTGATTGAATAAATTTATTAAGGCTATGGGGTACAACCCCATACAGCCCAGTAAGATAGTACATTAGCAATATTATTTGTAATTTACATAATATAAGATTTATACATGTAGTGAAAAAAAATATCTTCAAATTTAACAAGAGATCTTACATGCTAAGTTTAACAATTTTATAATTTTATAATTTTAAGTATAATCCTAACTATAACATCTTTGTTTATTTTTAGATATCAGCAGATTTCTTAATTTCGGTAAGCATAGTAACATAGTAATAGAAACAGTCTCTAGAGTATACATATCACAAAGTATTTTATATTTGGTTACAATTTCATTTAATAACTAAAACTAAGTGACACAACTTATGCCAAAAAGGTACTGCTACATATCTAAAAGATGAGTTAAGACACTGTCGTGTGGTAGAGAGAGAGAGAGAGAGAGGGGTGGCGATTGAGTGAAAAAGATGTATATATATATGGCTATACTTGCCGAGTCGTGTTGGAGTAGGACGGACTGAACAAACAATCCTTAATCCTCCAGCGGCTTCTGAAGTACTTGAGAAAATAATATGAGTGGAGTAAAAGAAAAGACGAAAGCAAAAAAACAAATTGTCGACTGATACCATGAACCGGATACAGGGTGATTTTGTAGATTGGATGCGTTCGGGCTTTTCAGACCGTTCATTATCACCGCGATCAAGATCACATCCAGGCTTTCTTCTTTTCGTTGCAGATAACGCGTGATCTGTCAGGTATCATTTGATACCTTAAATAAATTTTATCGCAGATATTCGATGCCCGCTCCTCTCCTTATCTAAGCATCTGTCGCTGCTGATAAATCTGCATGCTTATCCTGTGTCTGATTTGGTAGAGTAATCGTGATAATGGCGGTACGTAACGACAGCAGCTGCATGGATGGTTCGGGCGTTACAAAAAACATACGGCGCGTTGTGATAATTATTAGGAGACAGGATTCGTGGAGGATTATTGAAATTCAAGAAACTTTTGAAACTAAATTATTATTCTATTTGTGAAGTGTGGGTAAAAGCTGAAGGAAAATACAGTTTGACATAAAGAATTATTTATTTTCTCACCAAGAACAATCGGGGTGACAATTATTGAGCCTACTGAACAGACTGGCAAATTAGTTGGCTCTTCCGAGCTCCGAGGCCTCTAATATCGTTAAGAAATACGGTTGGCAGGCAGGAGTGTGATAAAATAAACGTAATGTAACGACTAGAGCGTCGAACGTTGTCTGTTTTATTTATTTTCTCTCATCTCTTCTCTCTGGCGTCTCTCTTTCTCTCTTTCTCTCTCGGGTTCGTGTTTCTAAGTTTTCTCTCGGAAGCATCACGGCGCCGTCTCACCGTAACTCATCATCGGTATGAGACCGGCTCATATATTATAGATTCTTGGTGATCGGTCAATTAAGAAAACGTAATTTTAGTTAACGTTTCGACCCGGATATGGGCCCTCCTCAGAACGATTTATTTTAAAAAACTGTCAAAAATAACAAAAAAAGAATTTTATAGTATAAATCATGGTACTAGAAGTAATCGGACCTAATTATTGTAGATGTAATACTCTTAGAGCTATTAAATATTGTTGATAGTAAGACCTTATGATTAATTGAGATAAGGATGTTTTTTGGTGTTATTTACCTTTTGAATTAAGTAAGTGTAATAAGATGTAGTCGAATTCACAATTACAATTGGTGGAAACAGTGTTCTTTTGAGTGACGGTAGACAATGTCAATCTTCAAGTTATTTTATATGTGGGAGTTAAAAGTTGGTAGTCATTAATTAAAAAGATTAAAGAAGTATGTTTCTTCACAGTCAGTATGTCATAGTGTTAAAAGGTAATTAAAGAAGGTCGTTTTAGCAATGAAATTAATTCACAGGTGTCAATTAAGTGGAGGTAGGCTCTTTATAATTAAGTTCTACATGTCTAACGAAAGATTGTTGGTTGAACCAATTGGATCAACAGGTGAATAACGACTGATGGGAGAAAACAATATAATCCAGAGTGAAGGTGAACCTATTATAAACAATTATACAAAAAAACAATAAATATTTTGTAAGAAAAGTTATGTAGAAAGGACTGTAAATGGAGACGAGATAATGTTTTTTAAAAAATAAAAATAGTTAGGGTTAAACAATATTTGTTGTGTGGGCAGAGATTAGAGGTTTGTAAATATTGCTTAAATGTTCAACGTCTTGTCTGAGATTAACGGAATTGGTATGACCTACAATGTTGCACATTTCTAATAACAGTCTTCTATAGTAATTGTTTTCTTCACAAAGGATGTTTGTGTTGTCGTAATTAAATGTGTGCTGTTTATCGATACTATGTTTCGTTAGAGCTGTGTGTCGTTCTTCAATCTCATGTATGTTGCGTTGGTGTTCCCTAATTCTAGTATTGAGATGTCGACCCGTTTGACCTATGTAGACTTGATTGCAGTCATTGCATGGTATTTTATACACGACATTAGATCGTTTGCCTATGGGGATCTTGTCCTTGCCTGTATCAAAAACTAGTTGTAGGTCTTTTGAATTTTTTCCAACAAACTTTACATTATATTTAGCGAATAAACGATTAAGTGACTCAAATAGGCCGGCTACATATGGAATGGGGATGTATGTAGTAGCAGGTCTATTGTTATCTTCAACGGAAGCAGAGTCAATATTATGGTCAAGTATGTTGTTGATATAGGAGCGTCTCTTATTAATTTGTTGTTGTAATAGGCCATGAGGGTAGTCATTCGATCTTAGTACATTGTATATGAGCGCCAGGTTTTTTTCCTGGAACTCTGTACTAGCTAGTTTGATAGCTCTGTCAACAAGGTTACAGATGGTGCCTATTTTGAAGGACAAAGGATGGTGAGAGTTAAAATTCAAGTATCTTTGTGACCATGTTTTTTTGTGAAACCAATCTGTCTTAATATTATTATTGCTGTGTATCAACAATACGTCTAAGAAACTGATGGCATTATTATCCTCTGTTTCGATAGTGAATTGTATTCTAGGATGGTACCCGTTAAAAATATTAAGAATGTGATGTATTTTTTCATTAGGAACGGCAGTAAGAATGTCATCCACGTATCGAAAGTAGAACGGTAAATTAAAACCTAGATCGTTTATGCAAGAAGTTTCCAGGTCTTCCATGACGAGGTCTGACAGGATTGGGGAAAGAGGAGATCCCATAGGCAAACCAAATTGTTGTGCATAAGTCTCGTTATTAAATTTAAAAATTGCGGAGTCAAAACATATTATTAAGGCTTTTTCAAGTTCACTAAGGGGAATTGGGATTTTATTTTCTAAAGAATCCCAACGGTTGTTTATTGCACGCAAAGCGAGATCTGTAGGAACATTAGTAAACAGTGAAATGACATCTAAAGATATTAACGTGTAATTGTCCGGGATAATCAATGTCTTAATTTTATCAACTAATAAAAAACTATCCTTAACTCTCGAGATGGGAGGTTTGATATTGGTGGTGAGCCATGAATTGATAGTTTTGGCTAAGGTATAGGTCGGGCTATTAACAAATGAGACTATTATTCTTAAAGGGACATCCTCTTTGTGGATTTTTGGAAGCCCATATGCGCGTGGAGGAACACTATTGTACGTAGAAATGTTTCGATGTAGATTTTTAGTTATAAATTTAGAGGTAAACCAATTAAAAGAGAGCTTATTCACCCTATTTTGTAAGGAGTTACACAAATCATATCTAGTAATTCTATACGTAGTAGTGTCAGAAAGCTGCTGTCTCATTTTTTCATTATACGTGTCTCTGTACATAGCAACCGACGTATTACCTTTGTCAGCTTTTAGAATCATGATTTCAGGATTATTTTTTTTAAAAATCATGGTCTCACGGATTTTTTGATCAGTGACAAAATTATTGATGTTATTTTTGGGGTACTTTGGGAAAACAAGTACACGGTTGGTGAAATCGGATCTAGCTTGATTTCTTGACTCATTTGAAAAACTCGTAATTTTTTCTTCGAAATTGGAAATAAGGTTGAAGACTGGAAGATCACGTTTGTTATGTGTGCGACCGAATTTGTGACCTAATTGTACTATTTCGGTAACATTTTCTGGAATAGGAGTATCAGTTAGGTTAATTAACCAATTTTTTTTGGTAGTTTTTCCAATTGAATAAGAGTTTTTTTGTTCGTTCAAAGATTTTTTATGAGCAAGTAAGTTAGTGAATTTGTTAATATTCCTGTTCTTTATAGCAATAAATTTATTGTTAAGCATCCGATGTTGGGTTTCAAAAAATTTGTTTCCCAAAGTACTTATTCATCAATGAGACCGGCTCGTTGACTACTTAGGATGCGCGTCTAGCCGCAGCAGGTGCACATGGATACGTCTACACACGACAAGCTGCAGTCTTGCGTCAATGCCGGTAAATCACTCGATTCAAAGTTACGATTGGCGTGCTCCGATTCGCTAAGCGATTCGAACAACAGAGCGAACGAACGCGCTCGGTGCATTTTTAATCGCTGCATGGAACAGCCAGTGTCCGTCCGTTCGCCTGCCTGCCTTTTCTACGGCCCGTTCTCGAAGCACCGTATCGCCTGTTCCTCCCAAGGAATGTAATTCCGAATTCATCGTGGAAGGGAGTTTTGTCCGATGAATTGTTCGGCCCCAGAACGTGCGGTGGTAAGGAAATTTTATTCACCGTCCGTAGATGCAACGATCGGTCGAGTGGCACGTGTCAAGTCGATGATGGACACCATGCAGCGATTGATGCAGCCTGCGATGAGTGATGTTAACTTCCGGTAACCGCTTACGGTCCGAGAACCGGAGGAGAGAGCAGAGGAGGAACGTGCAGGAGCAAATTGCCATATCTATATATTCGTGGTGAAATGGCATCGCGGTTCAACTGACGCTTATTCGTATGCCGAGAGTACCGGCGCACTGCCGACCAATAATGAGACAATTAAACTTTAGTGCCATGCGATTGTGACTTCATACCCTGTTCACGGCATGTATGGACTGCCAAAGCATGTGCAGAAATACGAAGCTTCGACCCACTGCCACACGTCGGTGCAGCACGGGCATTGTGCGTGAACCGCAAGCCTTGCGCTGATCGCGCAATTACAGGCAATTACCACATACGTGCTGAACAGCTTCATTGTCTGCACTGAAAACTGCTCAGGCTAATCAATAATTGTACGCCGCTGTAACAACTGTAATTGCGCATGGTTTGTTCATTGGGTACGCGATTGCACTCGGTTGGTAGGGTAATCAAATAATTTCACTGATGCCTGATTTCTTTTTTTGATCAATCGATAGATACAGATTCCGCACGCACAAGTTGAACACTCATGCGCAGGAAGTACATAGACACTGCTAAATTTCACGGACTAAATTCTTGTATTCTAGGCTTCCATCACAGGTTAGATTACGCCTAAACCAGTCTTGCCGTGATTCTGTTTGACGTGGAATACTGCACGACGATTGATGAGTGCTGGAACAAATTGTGCAGCTGAACAGAAATTTGAAGCGTGTGAATGGCAGCCATCTTGTTCCGACATCTTGATGCTCTTTTCAAATGTTTTTATAATTACATATCGAATAGACAGTGTATTGGCAAAGAAGTTTTATAAAAATTATCTGTACGCTTTTAAAATATGTTTTTATTTCATCTAATTGCGACAGAAGTTTATTTCATACAGGAGTGATTTAACTCTACATGATTTTCGGGGAAGGATCCTGGTCCATTGCTCGTGGAGTGTATCGGGACGAACGGGAGCCATGGCCAGAATTCTGAGGACCCCTGTGGCGACGCAGTGTTCCTGGGAAGGTGTCCAACGGACACACTTAGAGGCGCTCGACTGGCTTAACCTTCCTCGACGTAAAAGTATGGACGTTTCTTTCACCCTGGTTAGACCGCCGTGTTCTTCGATTCTGTTCATCTCCTCAGTCTGGCTGCAACAAATCTTCCGGGAATAGAAAGAGAAAAGTGAAACAAGTCTGCTCCGTGTTTCGTATCTGAGTTGTCTTACAGGATGCGGCTCGATAGCCCGATATTTCATGGGCAATGATCATGGGTTCGTTCGGTGTCTGTGTATAGTAACAATTTAAAATTTCAAACGAAAGATGTGGGAAAGTGGAAAGGGCTGATTAATACTTTCGGCTACTGCCTAACACACTCGTATCATACCTATATCTTCGCTATAAATTCTTAATCACGAGAATGGAATCGTTCGTTGATAAATCAATGTAAAGCAAAATCAAGCACCGAAATCTCGATTTAGAACCCTCTGTCAGGTATTAAGTGCTGCTGAACGTGTAGTGCCAGTTGAAAAGAAAAAAAATTTAAATAAACCTCAAAGATATTCGATTGTACCTGTAAATCTTATTTTACGATCTACACTTGTCAGGCCGCTGTCACCTTGTTGGCTAAGACAGGATAAGTCTACTAGGGAAAAATTTTTGTTTGCTTATTTGTTTCTCCCTGTACCGAACATGGGAAAAAATAAGGCTCGCGATGCTTTGAAACGACCTCTATGACTGTGTATTTTTATGTAAAGCAACACCGAACTTATACATGATGTGAGTGAACTCTTAGACGATCATGGAGTAAAGTAGGCAAGAAAAAAATGAACAATTTGTTTACTTATAGGCTGTCAAACTGCGTGGAATTACATAAAACTTTGTTTTCAGTCAGGGCAACAAATTCGAAGGTACGAGCCATACAATTACGAACAAACGAAAAACATGTAACTCGTGAGTAGTTAACTGTTTTATCGATTTCCTGTGGCTACAGGATGCACCATGTGATTATAGGAAGCTGTAATTTGCATAGCAACGCTGTAATTTCGGGCCATAAATCTCCTATCTGAAATCTCTAAGTATAATTGAGACATAAAAGCGTGCCGTGGCTTCACCTTCCACCATAGACGTATGAAAAAGAATGACGAGTGAAAAAGAAGAACGAAAAAAAACTCGAATCCCGTCCGACGTGAGACGAAGACAAAATGGATAAAAAAAAAATTTGATATTGAGCCGAGAGCCTAACCTTTGTTGGTAAGGTGGACTCACCGATAGGAAAAAAAAATCGATCTTCGTCCATAGATAAAAGGTTCTGAGCCATCTAATTTCAGTCTGACGCTTTATTCTACCTGCATGTGAAATTATCTCTGAAGAAAGATACCGCTGAACGGTATGCATTCTTTATCCAGTTTTGAAATCACATCCACATAAAGGGTAACAGAAAAAAATTTCTCACGAAGATAGATGATGTCACTGATGTTTTGACGAATGACTTCCGAGTCACGTTACATATACAACGAGATTATTCACGCGGTCTTATTGTCCGCAGTCGGTAATACGACAAGTGCAAGTTTTGGAGCTAAGCCAGCAGGTCTTTCTGTTATCACATCGTTACACCTACACAAGCTCTGAAATATTTATGGTACCGTATTAATAATAGACCGAACGGGGACACACGATCTTGCAGTCTTGCAGCCCCCCGCTTTTCTCTAGAGGATTACTCTGCAAAGTGCATCTGCGGTGCGAATTTGAATGCTAAACGGAGCGTGGACGAGTCACGATCATAACACTACTGAAAACGTGCGATCGACGTCGGCCTAATAATCAACAACACGAACTCAGTCACGCCTGCAAGATTTTATAGCTGCAAGGGAATTTTTCGCCGTTCTTTGACCCGACTTTTTGACTCACACAATATCAGCGTCTACACATTATACATAATTTTGTGCTGTAATGTATTATATTTATTGGAATTTATATCAAACGTGCAAATGTCACAAGTGGTTACGGAAGTGACGTAGGTCTAATGTTGTAATAGGTGACACGGATGGCGTAACAATCGTATGGTAACTGTTGCATGAATCGTATAACGTGTATGAATAGCGGAGAAAGCGCAAGTCTTTTTAAACTACACGCATCGGCGAGTTGGGTGCATGAGTCCGAGGTGAGGCGAGGTAAAATCCCGGGTAAAATTACCGGTCGGAGAAACTGGCCTGATATTAAAAATAATTGGTCCAGAGAGTCGCCGCATGCGAGAGGTATAGCTGGGGGGATTCTGTACGGCACATAAGTATGGAGGATAACGATTAGACGGCCAATCGGAAAAGTAGGTTTAGTCACGGCATATCGGAGTAGATGGTTTTCATTTGAACCGTCGCAAGAGGAAGAATGAAACCGTAGTTAATTGACGGCACAATATAGCATCCGTATAGGCCCAGATCGAGAACACTGATAATTAATGGAATTGATATTGAGTACAAATGTGGTGTCTTTTTATCTCGTGACCCTCTCATTTCCGTGCGACTTCCAGCTCGAGTCCCTGCATTTTCTGGTTCGTTAACGACGACCGTAGGAACATAACATCGACAGGAAAAGAATAGGAACGGGCTAAAGAATGACCCCTCTTCTTCAAACACTAAAGAAAATGGTCTCCCCGTATCTCCGTCGATGATTACCGCGTTCCCAACGACTTTTCTTTCCGAACCGTATGCAATACTCGAGAACGATTCTACGGCGGGTACAAGTTGACCCGTAGATTGCCGGCTGGTCTAGTTAAGCCTCCAGAGCCGCTTCCAGGATTTCCTTTGTGATGTCCGGGCTTCTGAGACCGCGATGCATCTCACTTTGACCGCTCGAGCACGATGAAGATGGAGATGTCAGAGGCGTCGGGTCGGCAGATAGACGCGGATGCAGTTCGGTGCAAGCAGAGTTCTATATAGCGGAGCCCAGACACGCCCAGATCGATGCCTCTCAATGCCAGGTAGTGGTTGCCTGTGCAGGGTACCAACACACGGGACTGGTGACCGTGCGTGTTTCCTTTTCGATGTTCAATATACAGCTTTGTACCTGCGCGAGGTAGAAGCGACGGGCCTTGATGATTGCTTCATTAAGACGCCAACGGGCATCGAGAAGTCGGGATACACCGGGGATTCGAGATGTGTTACGGGACTGTTCGGTCGGCGCGTACAAAGCGGTACCGTGAAAGAGGAAGATGAAGACAATGAGGAGAGCCGAGCGTAGGACAAAGAAATCTTACTTCGTTAGTCGGCGACGCTTAGATCAGGAAGCCAAACACCTTTGGACGCCGGTGCTGCAGTCTCGTACAGATAAGGACCGATCAACCTTACTGCAACGGGCGAGCCTTTCAAATGACCCAAACTGCTCCAACAACCTCGTTTATTGACGGCCTTATTAGACCCTTATTAAACTCCAAGACCATTCTCCGCCGTGCATTCGTGGCAGGGAACCCACTTGGCATGTATAACGGACGTTGATACGAATTTCCACCGTAATTGGGATTCGTGCATTTACAAGCGCAGCGTCCTTCTCAAGGTATAACGTCTTGGAACGGGTTTGAAAAGTATCCGTGGGTAATAAATTGAGAAAAATGGAAAAGGTAGAAGCAGCAACGGCGACGTGTTTCTGTGTACACCGACTTGTTTACTTCATCTGGACTTGGCCGAATGAAAAAGGAGACGAAGGAGGGAGCTAGCGTACATCTCGGAAATTATACGAGGCGTCCATTAAGTCGTTAGGTTGTAACTTATAACACCTCCAATCAACGGAAATTGTTCGGCAAACATGAAAAGGTTTCGTAACCACAAGCGCCGTTGAAAACCGGTGGACCGGTCAGCCGATGAAGGTGAAGTCGTTCCGGGAAGTAACGCCGCACGTATGTATAAGGAGTGCAAAAATCCTTCAAGCTCTGGCCGATAATCTGCGGTGACATCCTGATATCCGCAGCAAATTGAACAGCGTTCGGAACGCGCCGTTTTATGGATCGGAATACGGCGCGAATCGCAATTTCACTCCATGCGAATGCTGGTAGCAGTCCGTGGGATTGTCATCGGGAGGTATGACCACTCTTCGAGGAACTGCGAGTCGGACGGCTCGACACCTTGACGACTTGACGCCGCGACGTCGCGACGTGGTAATTCCGTCAAGTTCCTTGGACTCTGCTCCAGCGGGGCGAAGATAATGGAGCAGGAGGGGGAAAAGGAACTTGAACCACGCAACGTCGAATGGACATTGTAAGCCCACGGATCCGACAATTCCGTTCGGACTAAAGCCTATCTGACTCTGTTTCTAATTCCGTGGAGCAGCCAGTCACTCCGTTATATTGGGCCCCAAGATTGCGTTCGTTCTTCAGCTCCTCTTCTCCTCAAGCCTTCTACTCTCCCTTCGATTTAATCTCGAAGCCGATCTAGGCGATGACAGCTTCGTCCGCTGAGCAAGGTACGCTCTTGGATATGGTACTGATGCGTTCTGTGGCAGCTGCAGCTCGAAAGACAAATTTTTATTTCCATTTGCTTCATGTTCCGAAGACTACGGCTCGTTTCGACGGCTCGGAGTCCGGGCATGGTCCAATTTATCATCTCAGTGACTTTCTGTGCCGTACAAACTTTGCAAGATACGGGTTTAATCAACAATAACTTGCGAGTTCTTCAGACTCCAATTGTCAGAAGAAGTCAAATTTCTTTGCTGCCTCCACGCGAAGCAGCCTCTCTTTGAAAACCGTATCGTTGCCTGTAGACGCGATTCACGAGGGACGCGCGATGGCTGCTTGAATAGTCGTAATCCCGTATTTTCTCTCTTGTTCGCTGGACTTAAAAGCTCGAAAGGACTTGAGAAACGTTTGAAGCATCGTTTCTCGTCGGTTTACAGCCGTTGAATGGCCTCGAGTCTCTGGAAGTAACAGTGATAAAGGTGGTTAATGTGTTCAACTCTGTTACAAATGCTAGGGGAAAGAAATAAAACTAGAACGGTTACTCGTGAGATGAAATGACCACGGCAAGGGTTCGGATATAATTTCAACGGCGAATGCGACTGGTGTAATGCGACTTGTTTGACCAGCCGTTCTCTTCTTTTTTTCTCCTAGATTGAATTCAATTATTAGAGTAATTCCATGCAAGCAGTGGCCGCTAATAATTTTTGGTTTCTCGGTAGCGCCTCAAGGTAACTATGCTGGTTTCCGCTTATAATGTAATTCAATCTCGCGTTTCTTCGAAGTAATATTAATATACTATTATTATTTACAGTTTGGTGAAGCTAGAGCGGCTTTCGAACGATTATCCCAACGACTAAATCCATAAAAATATAATACCGTTTGAGGAGTTCTTGTTCCGAGGATCCCGAGTCCCAGGATGCCTGAAATTATAGTAAAACCCTGAATGAGTCCTCCTGGGGCTCCCTAACTGTCGCAGATCATCTGCATCGGCTGGGCTCCACGTTGTCGTTAAAAATAATCACGTCATTCGTCCTGAGGCAGTGCTGGCTGACGACTTTTTATATCGCGTGTCTGTTTTACGACCGCGGTAGGCAGACCTTCGTAGCTGAGACGTACGTTCTTTCAGACAGTCACGTTTCAACGCCAAGGATACTGCAGCTCAGGCTTCGAAGATCCCTTTCAGATTTTTCTATCCGTTATGGAAAAAGAAAGGAACACGCGTGACTATGAAATCATCCTTTCCTTGACAAATCCAATGGAAGAAGGATCAAACCTTTTTCTTCGCTCCGATTACGTAACTCCTTGTGGAGACAGATGAAGGAACGCACCTGGTTCAAAGTTGACCGTAAGTATGTGTTTGTGTGCGCGAGCACGTTAATTTCTCAAGCAGAATTTTCAATTCATCAGCTTTCATCGAAGGAGGAACCACAACTATAAACTGTTCTTGCCATAATTCTATCCAATGTGAAATAGCGTTCGACCACTTACGAGTGATAGAAATAACAGTATGATTAAAATAAAATTGCCAGCGATCCGATGGCGGCCATGTTGTAATTTTGCTAGGATCAATCACGTAATATTCGATAAGTTTCTGGGTAATATTTTTTTTCTTACGAGTCTGAAAAATTTCTATCATTTCCAGAATTTTGTTACGATTAAAGCGCTTGTGTATGAAAAATTTTAAAAGATGTGTGAGAGAAATTTGATGAACATAATAAAAACTTAATCATCGCTAACAATGTCTGTGTTTTTCTGCGCACAACTCGCCATCCACGAAATTGGTGAGACGTAAATTGGAGAAGGCTTTCTTCTTGCGTGCGATGCAGGTTATAGTCAGCTGGCAGGTGAGTGGATTTCAAGTACAGTCAATTACGGGTTTCTTTGGCAGGAAGAAATCCTTTGTCTTTGACACAAAACAGCCCTCTGACGGTCTTTGGCAGTTCGTGTAATACTCTTCGGTGGGAACGTGCACCCTCGACAATCTACTCGCCGCAGCCATTGAAAATTCCTCCTCCTGCAAGAGTCTGCACTCCGTCGGGTACTCGGGTGAGAAGTCCTGCTTTTTGAACGACTGCTAAGCGAACAGATCGCAAAAGACAATAACAAAGACGTCTTTCAGCTCGCTTCGTTTGAAATTCAAGATGAATTGGGTTTCAGGTTCGAATGCAATTTCTATAAGGGGCTGTTTCGGTAAAGGCCTAAAAACGAGTTGGGTTTCGCCATTTGGCACCAAGCTCCTGTCCGGGGACCAAATATCGGCCCAGATCCCTGCCACAAAGAAATTGAGAAACCTTAAAACTCGCATCGCGTGCACATCTTTGAACCAGCGTCGATGCAAAGACCACTGAAGGTAATCGAGCGCATCGAGATCCGCCCTTTCAAGTATAAAATCACAAAACTCATCACTCAATCCTTGAGACGACAATGAGTTGTGATCCTGTACCTGCAGATGGTAAGGTGATCCTAAACGCGTATTTAGAAGAAATTCGCAATCGATGTCAGTTTTTTTCTGGTTGTTTTTTTTTCTGAGCTCTTCTTTATTCGATAGACGTGGCATGGTCGTTTTCCCTTTTCAAATGTTGGTTTTTTGACCGATGTTACTAGCAAACCTGCCGTCCAATGATCCCCGTTGAAAATGAATGTTACGCTTGACAATCGTACTACTCTTTTGAAATTACAGGTAATGGGACCAAGCCTCGGCCAACATTTGCCGATAAAAGTTCAAAGTGACCGTGCGCCGTTTCCCATTACCTTTCGATTTTCACCGAAAGCTGCGCCTATTCTTCAGCGTTTTCGGGGTTTAGTGCCTATGTCGATTTCTTTGTTGCACTATATGTCACGCCAGGGAGCAGGGCCACGGGGGTCCGAAACTCGCAACAATGATGAGGGTGTTTTTAGAAAGCCTAATTCCAGAACGCCACTGTATACACTTCCGGAACAAAATTTTAACAAGCAAAAAACCACTGAAAAAAATTGGACATTGGACGGACTACCGTGAAGTTTCGAAAGCAAGAAAAAGCAACTATAATCAAGACTGATATCGTTGACGCTGTTTCACCATTTATACATCATAGACGCTTATCAAATGAAATTGCTTCCGACGATATTCTTATTAGTAGAGTTCAATTAACCAAGCAGTAGAAATTGATAAGCGTATACTTATTTATGCGTAATTTAACCATTTTACCGCAGCTAGTTGTCAGTAGAAGAATATTCGACTTTTTCCTATCATAACCGCAGTTCACGTCACTTTCTGGGATTACGAGCCTAACGAGCGCGTGATTAGGGTAATAAAATTGATATCGGGCCCTAAATGATTTATGCGCATGGGTTGTACAGGACCCTCGTAATCTGCTCGAAACGAGTTAATAAATCAGGCCTCATTCACCCCGGTCAATCTTGCATCGATCCTAATTTGAAATCATACATTTCCATGACATCATAAATAGTGAAACCAGATAACAAGTCGTGAAGCGGTATATTAATTATACGTAAAATTGTCTTCGATTCGTAAACTCGAAAAAGGCGACACTTTTTGCAGCCGAAATTAATTTCATTACATCGAAGGTCTTCGGTGCCAGGTATAATAGCAGCCATTAAATGTTTAATATCGACACTACGGAGCGTGAAAATGAAGACGAATGAATAACGAACGGATAAAAGAGATCTCTAAACCTGTCGACACCCACGGTTGGCCGCACCGCCGCCATTTTGAATGTCTGATGTCCAAGCCACGTGCTGTTCTTGTTCTGCCTTGTCTTCGGCCTTTGCTCGGGGAAGGTACTTTATTTCGTGACAAGTTTCGCGCGAGCTTCATGGGCGTCGCAAGAATGAAGACCTCGTCTCGCTGCCCCTTGGAGTCGTTGAAAAGCAACTGTTGTTCTCCGGGTCAGCCGATGGTTCTTTTCCAGGAAATTTCAGTGCTGGCTATCGGTTAGAAAAACGTGGAAATGGAAAGAATGAAAACCCCCGGAATTTTTGCAAAATTTTCCTTGAAATGAAAACTCGACGTCGACGCCGCTGGCCGGCTCATGGGGTGAGAAAGATCTTCTTTCTCGGCTCTGGTTTGCACGACTCTTTTCACGTCCTCGCGGCTGTATGTTTATAGCCAATTCCCTGCCCGCTTTCGTGTCTTACGCTTTTGCCTCGTCTTGAGGATGCTAGTAGTCCAGCTTCTCTCGCGGCGTTTCGCTCGAAAGATGCCGAGAGGCCGATACCGCGGCGTTGCTACCCGTGTAGATCGCGGGCCTTGGCGTTGCTCGGTATCTGGCTAATCTGCATTTTTCCACACCCACTTCTTCCACCTCCTCGCCCCACTCATGCAGAGATAGGCTGTTCCCGGTAATCCTGTGTAGCCGGTTGCCGCTACTTTTTGTTTTTTTCATTCGAACAATTTTTGCTCCCTGGCTGTGTACCTATTAAGCCAGTTTTCCCAGTATGCTTAGATACTCAAGCATTTCAGAAATAGAGAACAGCCACAAGTCGAACGTAACCGGCTCCCATTCCGAACTGTAGATTCCTTCTGGATTCGTGTGCAACCGATGGCGTAACACGACTGTGATCGAGTGGACTCTGAGTTGTCTGATCGGAATATTAGTCATTTAGCAGAGTTTTATCAAAAACGTGTTATGGCTGAGAAGTTTTTGTTCGCAAAATTGGATGACCAGAAAGGGATCATCGAGTTAAAGAAAAATATGGCGACGTGTTTGACCACAAAAAATTATGAACAATCAAAAACACGTAATTTCAAGGTAAGTTTTTTTTCTATAAGGTTTGGAGAGAAATTTTCACATTAAAGTTGCGTAACGTGACATCTTCTAGAGAATAAATCCCGTCCAAAAATCTTGTACTTGTTAGTTTCAGCGCATCGACGATCAGAATGCTTAGTTAAAAAATACGATATCTCCCTTAAAATAATATCGAATTAGTTGTCAGCCTGTTACGGGTTGATAACCAATTGCTAATGATATTGATCTGTCCAAACAATTGGCAGTTTCAGTATTACTGTAGGCATGTGAGCATTGGGCCCATGGAAGGTGGGTCTGCAGTTGGATTGTGGAAGCAGATGTTCAGGATGCAGCATGGTGGGTAGAAGGGTGACACAGGCCTGCCAAGATTGTCATATGAGTAAGTTGCGTCGACTGAACCAGTTCGTTTCCAGAGTACTTTGCTGACCCGCAATGATATACATGAAATTATTTTCGTATTTTCTTAGCTGTTGCTCTCACGAGGTTTTCAAAGTCTTTTCTAGTTTCGATTATTTTGAGAAGGGACGTTTGAATCAAATTCAAAACGAAAAATTTCAGGCCCTAAAATCGCAGAAAATGGACTGTCTTCGATTTTATGCGGTCTCTGATTTGCTGATTTAAAATGATGCTAGTTTTAATTCCTTGATGTACTATATCCACGTAATTTTGCGATAGGAATCCGTTGCGCATACAAGCAAATCGCTACAAGCAGTCAAAAGTTACATCCGAACGACATGAAATTGTCACCAGCATATCAACCAGGAAGAGAAAAAAATAACAAACACATGAATGCAAAGTTGGAGTTTCAGTTTATTCAACATTTACTTAATCGCAGTACAAGTGTTTTGGTGTGAGTGTATTGTAGTACTTGAACGAGTAACCAAATAGTATTTAATTGAAGGACACAGGTGAATGTAAAATAATGATTCAACGTGACGTAAGGAATCCGACTATTATATACGGAAAATAGTGCAACAAACATTAGGCAAAATGTGAAGAATGTTGTATGACACAGTTATTGTAGTAGTTTTTGAGTAGAGTTTAAGGTTCATCTTAAGTCCATTGTAGGTAGGATATCTATGCAAAAAAACGATATGTATGGCATTGTATTATGAACATTTGATGTAATCTGTACTAAAATAAATGAATTGATTATTTATTTCCTTTGTATTTTTTTCGCATCTCCTCAGCCATCACATCTACGATGTTTTGAATGCGTTTTTCTGTTTTCGTAAGGCCTGATGAGTCTCGAAAGGTTATATGAGTAACCTAACCTAACCCCTTTGTTATTTTAGCGAAAATTTTCGCGATTTTGAAAAGTGCTGGAACAAAGTAATTGTGGCACTATTCTGACGTAATTTTGCGAGAAAAATCGATTGTGTGCAGTCGGAATACGCTGCGAGCAGCGGATCACAAGTTACAGCCTGAAAACCAGAACCTGAAGTTTGGGCATTTTTCAGCTGGTACTCTTTCCATCGTCATTTCTCTGCTGTTGGTCCTACGCTCTTTTTGCTGCGTTTTCTGAGTTCCTGGTGGTCCAATTAGTCGGGTAAGGGTCATTCAAATCGAATCTGAGACCAAAAGTTTTTCGGCCAAAAAAAAAGTAAGGCTAACCCCTTTGCATTTTTGGCGAAAATTTTCGCGATTTTGAAAAGTGCTGTTACGAAGTGATTGTGGCACTATTCTGACGTAATTTTGCGAGGAAAATCGATTGGGCGCAGTCGGAATAAGCTGCGAGCAGCGGATCAAAAGTTACAGCCTGAAAACCAGAACCTGAATTTTGGGCATTTTTCAGCTGGTACTCTTTCCATCGTCATTTCTCTGCTGTTGGTCCTACGCTCTTTTTGCTGCGTTTTCTGAGTTCCTGGTGGTCCAATTAGTCGGGTAAGGGTCATTCAAATCGAATCTGAGACCAAAAGTTTTTCGGCCAAAAAAAAAGTAAGGCTAACCCCTTTGCATTTTTGGCGAAAATTTTCGCGATTTTGAAAAGTGCTGTTACGAAGTGATTGTGGCACTATTCTGACGTAATTTTGCGAGGAAAATCGATTGGGCGCAGTCGGAATGAGCTGCGAGCAGCGGATCAAAAGTTACAGCCTGAAAACCAGAACCTGAATTTTGGGCATTTTTCAGCTGGTACTCTTTCCATCGTCATTTCTCTGCTGTTGGTCCTACGCTCTTTTTGCTGCGTTTTCTGAGTTCCTGGTGGTCCAATTAGTCGGGTAAGGGTCATTCAAATCGAATCTGAGACCAAAAGTTTTTCGGCCAAAAAAAAAGTAAGGCTAACCCCTTTGCATTTTTGGCGAAAATTTTCGCGATTTTGAAAAGTGCTGGAATAAAGTAATTGTGGCACTATTCTGACGTGATTTTGCGAGGAAAATCGATTGGGCGCAGTCGGAATAAGCTGCGAGCAGCGGATCAAAAGTTACAGCCTGAAAACCGGAACCTGAAGTTTGGGCATTTTTCAGCTGGTACTCTTTCCATCGTCATTTCTCTGCTGTTGGTCCTACGCTCTTTTTGCTGCGTTTTCTGAGTTCCTGGTGGTCCAATTAGTCGGGTGAGGGTCATTCAAATCGAATCTGAGACCAAAAGTTTTTCGGCCAAAAAAAAAGTAAGGCTAACCCCTTTGCATTTTTGGCGAAAATTTTCGCGATTTTGAAAAGTGCTGGAACAAGTTAATTGTGGCACTATTCTGACGTAATTTTGCGAGGAAAATCGATTGGGTGCAGTCGGAATAAGCTGCGAGCAGCGGATCAAAAGTTACAGCCTGAAAACCGGAACCTGAAGTTTGGGCATTTTTCAGCTGGTACTCTTTCCATCGTCATTTCTCTGCTGTTGGTCCTACGCTCTTTTTGCTGCGTTTTCTGAGTTCCTGGTGGTCCAATTAGTCGGGTAAGGGTCATTCTAATCGAATCTGAGACCAAAAGTTTTTCGGCCAAAAAAAAAGTAAGGCTAACCCCTTTGCATTTTTGGCGAAAATTTTCGCGATTTTGAAAAGTGCTGAAATAAAGTAATTGTGGCACTATTCTGACGTAATTTTGCGAGGAAAATCGATTGGGCGCAGTCGGAATGAGCTGCGAGCAGCGGATCAAAAGTTACAGCCTGAAAACCAGAACCTGAATTTTGGGCATTTTTCAGCTGGTACTCTTTCCATCGTCATTTCTCTGCTGTTGGTCCTACGCTCTTTTTGCTGCGTTTTCTGAGTTCCTGGTGGTCCAATTAGTCGGGTAAGGGTCATTCAAATCGAATCTGAGACCAAAAGTTTTTCGGCCAAAAAAAAAGTAAGGCTAACCCCTTTGCATTTTTGGCGAAAATTTTCGCGATTTTGAAAAGTGCTGGAATAAAGTAATTGTGGCACTATTCTGACGTGATTTTGCGAGGAAAATCGATTGGGCGCAGTCGGAATAAGCTGCGAGCAGCGGATCAAAAGTTACAGCCTGAAAACCGGAACCTGAAGTTTGGGCATTTTTCAGCTGGTACTCTTTCCATCGTCATTTCTCTGCTGTTGGTCCTACGCTCTTTTTGCTGCGTTTTCTGAGTTCCTGGTGGTCCAATTAGTCGGGTGAGGGTCATTCAAATCGAATCTGAGACCAAAAGTTTTTCGGCCAAAAAAAAAGTAAGGCTAACCCCTTTGCATTTTTGGCGAAAATTTTCGCGATTTTGAAAAGTGCTGGAACAAGTTAATTGTGGCACTATTCTGACGTAATTTTGCGAGGAAAATCGATTGGGTGCAGTCGGAATAAGCTGCGAGCAGCGGATCAAAAGTTACAGCCTGAAAACCGGAACCTGAAGTTTGGGCATTTTTCAGCTGGTACTCTTTCCATCGTCATTTCTCTGCTGTTGGTCCTACGCTCTTTTTGCTGCGTTTTCTGAGTTCCTGGTGGTCCAATTAGTCGGGTAAGGGTCATTCTAATCGAATCTGAGACCAAAAGTTTTTCGGCCAAAAAAAAAGTAAGGCTAACCCCTTTGCATTTTTGGCGAAAATTTTCGCGATTTTGAAAAGTGCTGAAATAAAGTAATTGTGGCACTATTCTGACGTAATTTTGCGAGGAAAATCGATTGGGCGCAGTCGGAATGAGCTGCGAGCAGCGGATCAAAAGTTACAGCCTGAAAACCAGAACCTGAATTTTGGGCATTTTTCAGCTGGTACTCTTTCCATCGTCATTTCTCTGCCGTTGGTCCTACGCTCTTTTTGCTGCGTTTTCTGAGTTCCTGGTGGTCCAATTAGTCGGGTAAGGGTCATTCAAATCGAATCTGAGACCAAAAGTTTTTCGGCCAAAAAAAAAGTAAGGCTAACCCCTTTGCATTTTTGGCGAAAATTTTCGCGATTTTGAAAAGTGCTGGAATAAAGTAATTGTGGCACTATACTGACGTAATTTTGCGAGGAAAATCGATTGTGTGCAGTCAGAATACGCTGCGAGCAGCGGATCACAAGTTACAGCCTGAAAACCAGAACCTGAAGTTTGGGCATTTTTCAGCTGGTACTCTTTCCATCGTCATTTCTCTGCCGTTGGTCCTACGCTTTTTTTGCTGCGTTTTCTGAGTTCCTGGTGGTCCAATTAGTCGGGTAAGGGTCATACAAATCGAATCTGGGACCAAAAGTTTTCTGCCTAAAAAAAAGTAAGGCTAACCCCTTTGTGTTTCTGGCGAATATTTTCGCGATTTTGAAAAGTGCTGGAATCAATTCTTTCTCGCACTATTCCGACGTAATTTTGGGAAAGGAATCGATCACGTATTGTTCAAAATCGCTGCGAGCAGCTGGTGAAAAGTTACAGCCGAAAAATGACAAATTTTCTTCGTACCTTTCCAGCTGTTGTTCCTACGAGGTTTTAATTATCTTTTCTGGTTTCCTTGAGGCGCAATTAGTCTAGAAAGGGTCTTATAATTCGATGCCAAGACTAAAAGCTTTCGGCCCTAAAATCGTCGGAAAAGGAAGACTAACCCCTTTGAATTTTTTTTCCCAAAAATAGCAGATTTTCAAAAATTATAACATTTATGTGTTGTCTCCCTATGTTGACGTAATTTTGCAAGAAGAATTGATTGCGTATGGTTTAGAGTCGCAGCGAGCAGTAGGTCAAAAGGTACCTCTCAAAATTAATCAATTTCCGCCAGCATTTAAAAGAGAAGAGGAAAAGAAATCGCAACACATAGGCTTAAAGTCGTAGTTTCAGTTTATTCAAAATGCACAATAATGATACAATTATTTTGGTGTCAGTGTATTCTAGTATTTCAATTATATGCTAAATAGTATTTGAATGATAGACACACAGAAATGCAAAAGAATGATTGAACGTTCCGTAAGAAATTTAACTCTTATGTAGGTAAAAAAATGCGCCATACACTCAGCAGAATGTTGTGTGACACAATTATTGTAGTCGTCTGCGAGTATAGTTCAAGGTCCAACCTGCGTCCAGGTGCAATATCTCTATGCAGAAAACGATACGTATGACATCACGTTGTTACCATTACATGTAATCTGTATTGAAATGAATACAATAATTAATTCATGTCTTACTATTTTCGCTGTATTTTCTGAGCTGTTCGTCCTTCAATATTTGAAATCCCGTTTTTACGATCTCCGAAGTTTAATTGGTTCGAAAAATATCGCACCTCATGGTTGTGAAATTGCCATAGCTTCTGATCCAACCGAAACTGTCGATTACAAAAATTATAAACAAATCAAAGGTCGAACCATTTGTATCTCGTTTTCTAACGGAGATCAAGCGATTCAATTCACTTCACAAAAGCGTCTCAAAAAGACCATCAGTTCCTTCCAAGATTACTCATGGTGATTTGAGAATTGACAAAGTTATTACTATTTGAATAGACGTAAAAGATTTTTCTTTCACGAAAAATGTACTTTTGAGACAAAAAAATCAACATCTCATGTTATATTCCGAAAGTTCGGACATGAAATATATAAATTGAAACATTCACAGAGAAATGGTCCGGCAAGTTCGGATCTTAGGAAATCGGTTATTGTTGCTAAACTGTAGGACATAGAAAGCATACCCTATTAAAACAAAATTCCATCGAATTGAGCTTTTTTAATTCTTTATCATGCTTTGCGGCCAAACCTTTCACAATTCTCCTTGAAAACCCAGGCATCTCTTCCTAGGCATACAATCTGGTGATCCACAAATTTTCAGACCCAACATATTCTTGGATAGAACGGACATATGTTTTGCCTGGACTAGATCTCATGTATGCACGGGGAAAAACAACGGAGTGACCAGTTCATGCACCGGCTGGTTAATGACGGCCATTTATTTCTTGAAGGAATCATCGGTGAGCCGGGAATAAGAAACGATATTTACACAAGATGAGATGATCATTGCTGAAACCAGGATTACACTGTAAAAAATTTGTCATACATAGGTAGATTTAACTTGTTAATTCTTTTCTTGAATCATGAGTATGCAGGAGCGTTTTCACAGGATGTTCGTTATTCGGTAATTCGTACGTGAGACATGCGTTTCCGGTAAGAACTGTCTACCCCGACAATGAGTGAAAATTAATTCGATAATGAGACCCATAAATCATCCCGTTTATTCGTTACACAATTAATATGGAAGCGACGGAGTGGACGAGTCGCCGTGCAGAGCGTCGAGGACAAGCGGTTTTTTGGTCGACTGCTACTTAGCGAGCCAGGCGATGCCTTTCGAAGGAAAAATTATACGAAAAAGCCGACTTATCTACCGCTTATCTCCATTCCAGGCTTTTTAAGGATTCAAAGGACGCACCTGCGGCCGGTGGGGTTCGACGGTGCCTGTCTGGATATAAATCAGAGGATTTGTCCCTTTCCTTTCCAACTCGTAAAGTAAGATGTCAAGCAATGACTGCAGTTTGTGCCTGCCAGAGACATTTTACCCTTCGCGCAGCCCTCGACCTCATCTTCGTCAGTGAGTCCTACGTCCTAGCCAGAAGAAAGCTGAAAAAGAGAAGAAGAAAAACGAAAAAACCCTTATCCCGTCGAAACGATCAGCATTCGAAGTTTGTGCGTATACCTGGCTTCAACAGCCAAATAATTTGCATCCAACCTCCGTTCATTTTTATAAGCTTAAATCAACCGGTTTCAAGCATTTCAACGTGCATATGCTGCAATACTTCGCAGCGTGAAGTTTTGCAAAAAATGACAAAACTCTTCCCAGACCGTAATAATAAGCGTAAGGTTTTATAGCTCTAAGATTATAGATTTACAGCCGCCTCGGCCTATGGAGTGAGGCACTATAACCGTATACGTGCAGCGAATCGACGTAGTTAAGTTAACTTTTTCGAGCAGCTGTCGACGAGGGAGTTTTAAAAATGCTAATCAACGACGCAAATAGAGCCTGCTGCACGAGGATCCGGCGTTAATCCTAACCTGACCCAACAAAGGCTAAATAGTAGTAACATATAACACGGAGCGTCATAAATTCATTAAACGCCCGCATATGAGTGAAAGCTGATTTCGTTTGCTAAGGAGGGTGAGACGTGACGTCCTTAAGAGAGCTGGCCCGCAAGTGGTGTCCATTATTTCCTGCTTGAGCTTGTATTTATTTAAGTGGCTATACGTAGGATAAAACTAAACGTTCAGCCACCGCGAACTTCGATCTGCTCATTGTCCCGACGTTGGGTCATCATCATCACCGTGTGATCCAGAAATTACGTTCCGCCACCTTCTAGGTGGGAAATTATCCTTGCCAACGAGTGAGATGAACGTTAACTAAAATTTCTACCAAAAAATTATTCGGTAACTTTTTTCCAACTAGTTTTTCGACCAGCGTTATAAAGGCTTGGAAATATTTCAGCTTCGTGCGGATTGCTTCTTGCTGCAATAAAGATGTATCTGTCAGTGTAGTCTGGTGTAGTCTCCTCCAACGTCCCTCTTCCCCTTTTCTCTCCTCCTGCTCCGTCTCTCCTGACCATTCCTCACCTTTCCTTGTTCCTCCGCAGTTTCTCGCTCCTTCTTCGTCGCCTCTCGCACCTCCCTCCTCCCCATAGAGCTACACCTCCCCACTCTTTTGCAGCAGAGAGCGAGAACGTACATGCAGCGGTTAATGCCTTCTTCATTCTTCGTAACTATTGGCTTCATCGTGTTCAAACGTTGACCTGAGCCGGCTTCAACTTCTCGGCTTGATTGCTTGAGCTCCGGAGATAACGACGTGACGTTGTGAGTTCTGTAGTACGAGATATGTACGTACAGAAAAATAAAAAACGAAACCACGATCTTTTTGTCGAATCGGTTTCTTATTCTCACCTTCATCATAATCATCTTAATCGGTGTCATCATCGTCATTTGGCTTCTTTTGCACTCACATCAGGCGAGCGGGTACTTTAACAATGTTGAGAAACACGCTTCAAAATGGTGCTGAAAATGTAAGAATTAGTGACCCGATTTGGCGGAGTATTCTTTGTTTGTACGAATGATGTCGATTTCGAAAAATTGCTGGTTCGATTTTGCGTGAGCTGTGTTTTCTAAGTACCGTAAGTACCAATTAGTCAGAAGAGACTGTTGAGAGTCGACATCAAAACTGATAGAGGTTTTCGACCCTAAAACTAGAACGAAAACCAAGGCAAACGCCTTTCATTTTTTGCTAAGGTTTTGATCGGGTTTGATGACAACGTGACATGACTAGCAGATTAGAAACGTCGTCATTTCGCAAAAAAAAAAAAAAAAAAAAAAAAACGATTGCTCGTAATCTAAAGTCATTGGGAACAGTGGATCAATATATCTAGCCAAAAAACTAACGTGTGGGAAAGCGCTTCCGTACATCGATTACACCTGAGAAAGTCAAGCTCAAAATAGATAAATGATAGTAATGGAACAGACAATAAGGGAACGCAATTGTTTCTCCGTTTTTTCTAATAACTTTCTTCAAGTAGGTAAATCACAATTTTAAGTGGACAAAACATAAAAAAACTGATGTATTACTAAATTTTCTTTCTCGTTTGTACCCTGAACCGTGTTGCATTAAATGCATCGAGATGCAGGTATTTGAAATTGGGTTCCCAACTTCTGAACGATAGCAGTTCCGTTTTTTGTCCATTTATAGTATTTCGCAGAGGTCCATGGCGGTGATTAGTTATAGGTACAACATTAACGGTCCTTCCGTTAAGCGTATAACTTCTCATCGACTTCTTTATCTGGATTATCTCGAACGAAGTCGTGAGTAATTGCTGCAGTGAGTTAATTGATCGAGTCTCATTCATCGGGCTTCTCGTACAGAAGTAATGATCGCGCGAGAGCTTACGGTGTAGAAATATAAAGCAAGCGAAAGAGAGAAAGAGAGAGATCGAGGTTTGCTTTGTGGCCATTCTCGGCCTTACGAGTGTTTTATACTGGTTTTATACGGGCCGTGTACTCCGTGTAAAGAGGCGATATATGAGCGTATTAATATAACGAACGATTCGCTCTTCCGATATCACGGATACCGATGTAGGTACCTACGAAGCTGCGCATTGCAGCCGCATGGCACAGCATCCCAGCCTCTGGCACCTGCCTCTCGGCCATATTTTACATCTTCAATGCGCTGCGCGGCGTCCCTCTTTCACTTTTCACGCCGGTCCGGCAGTCAGCCACGCCCTTAAAGAGGAACCCATTCTCTCATAATTCGAATTTATGAACCCCTTTAACTTTTTCGATTCTGGAATCGGTCGGTCCTGCAGAGAGGTCCGGTTACACCATCTTAGGTATACGCGTCCTTAATCTTTCAAGCTCTCGAAACCGCGAACGTTCCGCTCCTTTTTCACCCTCCATTACCTGCGTTATTTCCTTTTATTTTCACGCCGTCGACCGCAACCTGCGGTTTATCGTACCCGCAATGACCGAACCGCGGGGAAGATTTTCTTGTTCATTAAAAACTCACTCGATCTCCCATCGAATTCTTTACGACTTTGAGAAAAGCTTGAGGAAGATTGTTTAACGATGATAAATTTCACTCTTCACATTTCATTGCCACAACTTCAAGCCGATAAGGGAGGTCATCGCGTCCACGGACCGCGTTAATAAGATGACGGGTATGTAATTACGTGGTAAAATGTAAATGAAACTATAAAGTTTTTATCCGTCACCCTTAATCTGCATCCGGTGAGCCAGTGTATTCTCTGTATCCGAGATCATGGACGGTCAAAGATAAGAATGAAATGTTTCCGCTGATAATCGGTGTTCATCCGAACGCGTATGAGCGCCTTCACTGGAAACGCACGCGAGGATCAGTTTGAAATACGTTTCACCTCTTCTTTGCGATCCGATTTTCGTCCGCTTATCCATTCAGCCGTTCCGTGTTCAGACTTCGCCATCTTCTTCTTCTTCTTCTCCCGTTCACAATTCTTTGGTCAATCCCGTTCCGACGCATCGGGACCACGGCCGTTGTCCGTCGGTCTCTTTGAAGTTTTGGCCGTGGTGTCAGCCATATTTCTTCCGGAACGGCCACTTAACTCAGCGATTTTTTCGCCGGCGCAACGCCTGATCGGCCCCGGTCCCGATCTTTCATCAAAGCCTCTCAGAGGTAACGTATATAAGAAGCCGAGAATACAGACGTATACATACAAGTTATTTATGCAGCAAGTACGAGCCGCGAGTCGATGAGGGAATTAATCCCGATCTCATCTCGAGTTTGGTGATCAGGAATGAAAGAAGGATCAAGGTGCAGAGGCAGACTGTGCCAGGTGCCGGGGTTTTTGCTGCGGACTAAAGAGGCGCGGGATAACAGACGATCTCATTAAATAACGATTATTACGTAGCACGTAGCAATTTTGATGGATATTTCGCGGAACATATGGACGCCGCGTTTCGTCTGCAGTTCGCGGTACGAGGGTGACAATTAGATACGAGCTGGTTGATGAAACGGCACGACTCCCAGGAATCTACCAGTGTAAATAATCGAGGACGGAGGCGGAGGACCTCTTCATCTGGCAGTGAACGACGGCTGTACGATTAGCGAGGCACGCGAATACCGCAGCTGCTTATCTCTCGTACGAGGCACGACGATTTGTTGTCAAATGTCCGACGGTTCGTTGAACTCCAGATTACACTGGCGAGTTATTCATGTTTGAAAATATTTCTCGGAAATTTTCACCCTTTTCTAATCTTGTGATATGTTTGTAAACAGAGATTGCACGGCGTGCAGTGCGCGTGAATGCGAAAGAGAAAGAGAGAGAGAAGGAGAAAATAATAATAGGTAAAAAAGGTGTTCCGTTCATCCTCTCCGGGAGGAAAGATTTCTCGAATATATTAAGGTACAGTCGCGATCTGACCAGGCTGATGAACGTTCGAAAACGGCGCAACAATTTAACCTTAGCTCGCGATTAGGAGAGGCGAAACAACCGGATGTCGCAGAAGAAGAAGAAGAAGCAATCGTCGCGACCTCCGGGGAACGAAAAGAGCATCCGCTGTGTCGACCGCCATTACACAGCCATTCGCTGAGCGACGCGACGCTCTGTTCTCTTTGGGTTCGCTACGCTCAAGGCAGCATCTTAACAACTTAATTTCTGACGATAGAGCGAGCCGCTCGAATTTTTTTTCACCTTTTACTTCTTGCCTCCCTACCACCACCACTTCCATCGCCTGGTCCCGCCGCAGCCGCTCATCCGCTTCTCTTTTCGTTCCTTTTCACTCGCGGCTACATTTCGGGCTTACGATAAAGAGAGAGTGGAATTCAGTGAGGATATCAATCGATTTATGTGGTATCGGGGTCAGATATATTACATCATTTACGCCAGATATTCCAGTGTTCGAGAACCGCAACGTAATTCGGATTTCGAGTTCAAATTACGCACGTACCGAATAATTACCAGACAGCTAAAGCCTGGCCATTTGATTCGGCGCATCTTTGTCCCCGACACCGATATTATGCCGTGTGTTCTTCGTTGGTGTTCTATTCCAACCTTGCAGAAGAAAACCGGACGCGTTGGATGCGGGACTAGCCAGTGTTCGGGGCAGTTTGAGGATTAAGCCACTCGACGTAGCAGGTGTTGTCACGGTTTTTGTTTTAAAAATACGGGCTCGTTTCAAGTCACCGGACCTTGTACGCCTCTAGCGGCAGAGCTGCGGTCATCCGTAACGAAGTCGATAGAAAAAATCGGACTCTGACTAAATGCGCGTTATATCCACTTCCTTGACGGTTCACCCATAGCCACAATTTATCTGGATACATATACAGTTTTCCACGGATCGAAGCACCAGGAATTAGAAGTCAATACTTCCGCAGCTAAAATCGTAAAATATAATGGTAAAGAACTATAGCACAGCCGCAAAAAGCTTTCGTTGCGAGGAGGAATGAGAAGAGTATATACATATAAGCTTGCATACTTTGTACATAGAATTTAACATAGGTTGATCCAAGGTAAAGAAGAAGGTTCGAGTTGTACGCCGTCCGATCTACACACAGCCAGAGGCTAAAGGCTCGGCGGTGCCTTCGCGTTGTCCATGAGGTTGTTCTCGTGGCCGGTTCTCGGGGTTCGACATCGCGCGATCTCGCGTTGCCGCTGCAGCCTCGCATCAAAACCAGTTCAGAGATGTTTGGAGAGAGAAAGATCCTCGGAGGAGTATAAAATGAAAGATGCAGCGTGGGGAGGAGAGATAGGGAGTGAGATAGAGAACGAGAAAGAGAAAGAGCGGGTCTAAGAGTGGAAATGGGAGGGCGGAGGGAACGAGAGAGAGGTTCGGAGTAAGTGAGAGAGAGAGAGAGGGGAGACGACTGGTCCGGCACGTCTTCATTAGACCAGCATCTCGACCCTGACATTGGCGTCGAATTTCAGTGTCGTAGGAACCAATTGAGATCGAAATTTAATCGGTTTTTGTTTATCGCCTCAGGTCTTTTGCCGGAGGAGCAATTACACCCGATATTATTATAAGACACATCGGCCTCGTCTCAGGACGATCGTCTCGCGACTTCCGGTGTACGATTTATTGCGATTATTACGGTTTCTGCGCGCCTCGATGTCCGCGATTCAATAATTTTCGGCTTGACAGGTCGATGCGAATCGAATTCTTCATCTCGACAATTTTAACGAGCACCGGATGTGACTCACTGCGTTGCAGTAGAGGAGGAAGTGAACGCGGGCACATGGGAATTTTACGCCTGTCCCGTGTCGTGAATTACGTAGGTAAAGAGTTTTACCACCTCAACGTGTACGTCCTCATCGTCGCCGCGTACGGTGATCGACGGATGTTGAAAAACTGATAAAAATTCCCTTCGAAAGTCGCGTTCGACTCGCGGCTCCCGGCTCCTCGACTCTGACGCCGTTGCTTCGAGTTCCCATCGCTCCGGAGGCGAGATCAAAGCAGCCGAAACACGTTAACAAATCATCGTAACTACGCGTCGTTCTACACCAGCACGAGTTGCGGTAAACTGGCATAGTAACGTTGTACGATTCCACGGTGAAAACCGTAAATACATGATACGATCCAGGCATCGCTTCAACCCTTTTCTTTGATGCCTCAACCCCACGCCAATAATCTATAGGAAGCGTCAGGTTTGCGACAAGTCAAAATAATTATCGAAAAACTAGGGTAATAACACCGGCTCCAGTCATCCTCCTGCTACAGACAGTGGATTACGCTTCGCCGAAGATCCTGCCGACTGATGTTATTCACACAGCGGACTTTCTCGACCAATGCGAAGAAGAAATTAGTGTCAGAGAGGTGCGTAATGCCCCCTCTCGACGTAATATCGGTTTTTCTATAAATTTTACTTAGTTTTTAGACACAGCTTACGCGTCGCGGCAGCCGCCGCGCTTCGATGAACTTTTTGCGGCAATTTTGTCACGGTATTCCGCTTTTGAAAGGCCGTCGGGAAGCTGACAGGAATGAGAAGGAGAGCGACCAGAGATGAGGAGGGAAGAAGACGAAAAGGGGTTTCGAGCAGTTTTTGAACCGAGGCGACGCGCGACGAGGAGATGCTTCGACGGTTAAACGCGGAGCCGCATATACAGCAGTGAAATTTCTCCTTCGCTTAGTGGCGTCTTTTTCTGAACTCTTTTTCCCTCGCCTCTCTTCTCTTTTCTTTGAACACAAAGAGCAGATGGCGGTGACGCTTCTACCGAGCCACTAATGATATTTGAGAAAAGCTGCAGGCTTCTTATAAATATACGTCGAATCCGCAGGAGGAGAGCCGGAATTGAGCTGCGTCTTCGTTTTTTCGCGTCCTTGTTTAATGTAATTTACGGAATTGTCCCATCTCCGTAAAGCAGAGTGAGGTGCGAAGAAAAACAACCTTCATCCCGGTTTTAACCGCAGGGACGTCCAATCTTCGTCCCCTCCGATTTTAATCCCGATTTTTAGGTATGCTCGCGGAGAAGGTTGAATTAAGCAGGGCAAAGAAGAAAAATCGATTTCTTTCCTTTTGTTTACATCGTAAAGTTTTCACCCATGATCGCATCTCGCAGAAAACACAATCGAAAAACATTTGGATTCCTTCGTTCAAACGTAAAAAACGCGGAACGCTCCGTAGACGACTTTACAACTTATATGCATGCAAGGATGTTAAATATATTCGTATTTTACACATTTCGTCATTTGACAACGTAATCGGTAAAATGATATATTTCTTACACAGAGATATGAAGCTCGATTAGAGTTCTGGTACCACGTATTTGGTTGGTTTCTAAATAACAGGTACACAATGTATTACCTGAATTACCCGTTGACGATATTACGGGTGAATCCAAATTGTACATATACAGGTTTCTATGTGATCGAATACAATTACACACCTTTGTTGTCACAAAAATATTCAATATTTTCCTCCAGTTACTATACTTTCAATGCTAAAATATGAATATATTGATATCGGCGTTTATAGGATTATATTGGTCGCGTATATCGTGGTCCGGAAGTGACGTCACCGGCGGAGAAGAAAGGGTCAGGTAATCGCTACGCATTCTAACAGCGTACGTTACCCATAATCATAATGAAATTGCGGTAATACCCGGGTATGACTAAAAAAAAAAAAAAAAATTACAGATAACACGATCGTCTTCTCGTTGCGGATTGATATTTGTTTTCAGGATAGATGCAGAGTTGCTCAGATATTCCGGTGGGAATATTAAATTGCAGCGTCATCGGTCGGTTGTGTTGTTACTTCTTAGAATCGGGCCGGATGAGGTCGAACTTCCAAACCTTGTTAGGCTCAATTTCAACGACATAGAGAGCAGTTTCGTTCGGGCAAACGGCGATGGCATGGGGCTGTGTAAATTTCTGAAAAAACGTATACACAGGTATAAGGAAATGGGTTGATTAAGATGCAAAGGCGGCAGTGATACGTGTGTTATTACCCCCTTTATAAACGAACCCAAAAAACCTTCCTGACACGGGCAATCATGCAATTAACAAAAATGGGCGAAAACGCGACGTGCGAAAAGAGACTCCCGACAGTTTCCGGAACTCGATGGCATGGTATAGAGCACGGTGACGAAAAAGAGCAATGGATGATATTATTATGTGAGAAAAAGTAAATGACAGTAATCATTCGAATGAAGGAAAGAAGCTCGCGAGTTGAGTTCTACGGACTGGGCTGTTCGGCTTTCGGTTAGGTTGTGCAGGTGCAATCATCGAAAGCGATCTTTCGCGTCTGCCAGTGTATAATCATAATTAGTAATTCCGAACACACATATACTACAGTATTTTTGAATATAGCTACAAAGAACCATTCATTTTCGCCTCGGGGCGCAATCATTCCCGAGGAAAATGACGGCGCGGCGTCGTTAAACCCCCTTAATGTCTTCATCGTGAGCTTGCGCCACATGGGCGGAAGTCGGTCGGTGCTTGGGTTCGCGATTTTTAAAAGACGGGGCCCGAGAGCCGCGCGGCCCGATCGTGAGCTGCGGTCTGAAGCCCGGGCAATTTTCTTTTTTCACCCATCAACTATGCTCAGGACCTCTCGAGGCAAAAATATCCTGGCTGCTCACGAGGTGGCTGGTGTTTTAATAAAATTCAATTAGGTAACCAGTTGCATTTACAAAGCGTCGCTAATTTTAATCACCTCGCTAATACGGAACGGCTCCTTCAGCGGTTAAAGCCTAATGGCTCTGCAGATGTGGCTAAATTGCTACGTATGTATGTACAAACCGCTATCGATTCGATGTCTTTGAAGCTCCGCCGAATAAAACCTCGAGTAAACGAAATAAAATTTCATAATTCACTTACGCTGGATAGCGGTGACCAGTGATCAACGACTCTTTCCGTTCTAGGATCCAGGGTGAAACCTCTCACCGGAATCATCGGCGACGTTGGACCGTTCACGGCGTAGATGTAATTACCTGCCGGTATGGAAACAAGATTGAGTAATTAATTCTAACGTATCATGCGATCCTAAAAACCCTTTGAGTTCTTTGAATCCTGAACTCCCTCACCGTACGATGCGACACCGAACACTCTTCCCAGATCGGGCTGCTGAATGGTTAAGGGTGGACTTCGCGTCCGCGATCTTTTAAGACCGACGTTTGGACAGGTAACTCTCATATTTTCTCGATCAGCAATGCAGACGACATCGAGTTCCGGAAGTAGAGCCAAGCCGTGAGGTACTTGCAGTGATAAGAATTCTGCGGAATGAATATAACGAGAGCAATTATCCCACTTGCGACGTTTCACGACCACCGGAACAACGATGAAAAACATTTCTGCAGACCGACCTCCGGGCTGAGGAATAACTTCGAGTAGACCTCCCGCAGCATTGAAGACCATGATTCGGCTGTTGCAGTAGCCGTCTGCGACTATTATTTCTCCCGCTGGTGCAACGGCAACTGTTGTTGGCTGGCAAAAGTGGGCCGAGTCGCTACCGGGTTGGAACCTCTGCCCTAGTACGAGGCTCGGATTTCTGGCATTCCTCCGAAACTGTTATGCAATGAAGACAACGTTGGAATAAAAATTGTTCAACCTCTGGTTTCCCTTGGTCGGTGATCTCATCTTCTTCTCTACAATCTTACCTTGAACACTTGGTGGAGGGCGACGTCCGTTAACCACACGTTGCCGTAGACATCAATATGCAGACCGTGAGGCATGTAAAAGAGACTCTTTCCCCAGCCTTCGATCACCTCACCGGTTATAGGGTCGAGGGTAAGCACTGTGTTCTGAAGAATTGGTCCTCGGGTCAGCTCTTGGTAGTGATAACTCGCGTTGAACGTGCTGCGATCGGAAAAGTGATGTTTGCAAGACGTTACGCAAGATCCAAATTTAATGGCCGGCAAGATGCTTGCGGATGGAGGAACTTCGCGTTGAGAATCTATGAAAGCCACGAAGCTTTACCTTAAATGAAAATACTTACGAATATTCCCACGTGTGATGACCACGGTGAAAAATCACGGGTCTTCCATTCCGATCCACGGCGACACCGGATATTTGACCCAAACTCTCCGGCCCGTGCCAAGTCGGGTTTTCCTCTGGACGAGGTGGTTGTTCTTCTTCGAACACTGACACTTCATTCTGTCGATTGCGTAGCAAGATTTATTCTCGATAACACGCAAGGGCTGTAGGTCGTGAAAACGGGGAATACTAACGTGATGCCGAGTAGGCTTAGGTATGTAATTCTACGTAATCTGCAGCTAGCGGCAAAGTTGTATCGTAGCGAACAAAACGATCGATAAGATCTGCGGTATCAAGAAGAACTTCTTCGTCTCTTGTAATCTGGGTTTTACATTAGATCGAATGATTCTACAAGTTTTTGGTTTCCCTTGGCCTCGATTTAAAAAATGAGATATTCCAACGTCAAGAGTGAAGAATTTTTTTTTTTTGTTACAGAGGTAGGATTTTTGCCGCTAAATGGGCTGAACTGCACTCACCTCTATCTCGTCGAGTCGTTGTCGCAAAAGTTCTCTTATCTCCTCATAGAACGTTTCGCCGAGACGGGGTCTACCGTAATTGTTGATGATTCGAGCCTCGCTAAGGACGGCGACGAGCACCAGAAGGGGAAGGAAGAGCGTCAAGTAACTCGTCGAAAGTGTCATGGCCTCTTCTGCGTTGGCGATGCTTGTGGGACGTTTGGAAGCAGGTCGATAGCGGCATGCGCAACAACCGTCGACGATATCGAGCTCCGCGACTTATCCGGTCCGGGTCTCGATTGGATTGAAATTTACAGGTGACAATACGACAGCGACGCCTATAACGACCCGTCGTCGGCATTCGTCTCGCGTCTGTTTAGAAAAGTGACACCAAATCGCGCATGTTTTTTCAAAGACTTTACGAGTAGCAAATTGAAGCTGCGTACAACGAGCGAATATTGTACTTTTATTTCTTCGCTAAACCGGATGAAAACGCACTGTAACGAATCGAACCATGGTGCCTCATCTTTATGGTATTCAAAGTTATAGCGAAGACAGGTGGAAACTGATGTACACGTCTGTGTATAACTTGCATTCATAGTGTTCGATCTCGGGCAAGGGATGTTTTTTGGAGAGGAAGAAAAAAAAGGAGAGAAAAAAAAAAATCTCCCCGGGTCGGGCGGTTCGTCTGATAAATTTATTTCCAACACTTGCTGACACCCCGCGTCTTTCTCGCTTCAAAAAATTTCAAAGGAGGAAAATGAAAGAAATAACACCCTGCCCCAGGGAGCCGGGATGGGATCTCTAGCTTTGCTAAGCGCTTGACGAGGGTCAACGCGCGTTTCTACCCGATAACAAATCGACTTTGGGGCTCAAATTCCGAAACCTGAATTATCGCTGGCAGCCCCGATGGCGAGGACCGATCACGCCTCGTGCAAGACACACTCGACAATTTCGACTTGACTTTCTATTTAATTTTCTTCCATTCTATCCGGCAGTATTTGGAGTTAGCTGTAGATGCATTCATTTGCAACGAATAACTTACATAATCGCAATAATTCACAAAATTGACCAATTCTTCGTTTTATTTGTATAATATTGAGATGGTATAAGAAAATGATATATACGAATAAACATTAATATATCACCTACGTTATTATAGTATTATAGTATAATAATATTGTCGTAAACTTGTTTCTCCTTCTACTGCGCGAATATCGCGGCAATAATTGTAACGATTAAAATTCTATGAGTACACGTACACACATGTTATGCCTGCGCGTCTAAAATTGTAAGAAAAATTGATAATCTGATCCTCTACCGCAATCTTATATTTTCATCTATTTTCCCTACTGATAGTCGTTGCATCACATGTTCGTTTAATAAGTTATAAGTTTGTTCGACTCTTTTCATCGCAATCCTCGATGTAAAATTTTTTCAACCTTAGTCTATCATTGTTCGACCTAAATTGTGGCCATAAACGTCAGTGTCAATCCTTCCTCCTGCTTCTCTCTGCAAAATCATCGTTCACCCGAGCCATTAGTCCCTCAACCGCAAAAAGTGCAATGATCGCAAAACAATACGAAATAAATTACAAATCATCATTCAACCAACTAATTACAACGTTGGTTCTGTTTCCCTGGTATACCAAAGTTTTATCAACGATTACTCCAAGTGAACCGTCAGATTCGCGAAAAGTTGTGCAGAAAAGGTGTCCATGCAACTAGCTAGAAGTCCGTCAATCTGGATGAATTAAACCGAGCGTCTTTGCGGCTTATCATCACGGCCCTGATGGACTATTTTTGAATTTCTCGTGCCAAGGAAGTCTCCGGTTGGGTCCAAATGTACCCGGTCCTGGTCATGCTGCAATGAGCGTCGTAGTAGCGACCCGGAGCCCTGCAGTACGACCATCGTGGACATCGGCAACGAAACTTGCTGTGAAATTCCTCCTTGCAAACTTCGTTCCACCAGCAAGTCCTCTGGTAAAAAATTGAAAATAGTCGCAAATTAATTTACGGACTATCAAAGAAACAAGCGAAGTGAAAGAGGAACGCCTACCTCCGCCAGATATCCTCTGACGCTTTGGTCACTGTAGTTTCGCTTCGTTATCACGTGCTTTGACTGGGATGCGAAGATCACTCGCGTGCAAATCGCCAACAGCAGAAGGAGGCAAAGCTTGATCCCATTCTGAAACAAAAAGTCAGATTAATCGAAAAAATTATAACTACACAATTCCTCGTCGATGAACAGATAAATTTTGGTAAACACAACAATTCCCAATCACAATAAAGAATTCAGGAATTGATATTTCAATTTTTTAAATGGTCGAAGAATTGCACACGCAGAACAGGGGCAAGAAAAATATCATGTAAATTGAGTAAAAATTTGAGAAGCAGTTGTCGAAAAAACGGGGCATTAATATTTTTCGCATTTGGAAAAAGTGCGCAACAGCTGTTAGTGTAGCAACAGTTCCATGCGATCGATCGGCCGTACATCTGGGGGATATTTGTGCACATACCATTGCGGTGTGAAATCGAGTGAAATGAAATTGTAAAGATAGCTGATATCGGGATAGCGAATACTCACTTCCTGACAAATCCGGTTCAGTTTATTGGAGCTCATTATTGCGTGCCTGTTAGCAGGTTTGACAGGCGAGCTTAGGCCAGAGGGTGGAAACTAAAAATATGAACAGACTCGATAAGCATGGCCCTACGATTACGGAAACTCAGGGAAAACGACATGATCCGACCTCGGCCGACATTGCCGCAACGAGTTCCTCCGAGCATGCGTCCTGCTTACTAAAAAGCTGCGATACCCAGAATCTAGCTGACTGATTTAGGATAGGTCTACTTACCGACGGAAGGAACAGATCTGACAAATTTTTATTTCAATTCGTTCTAGACTCATTGTCGAATGAATTTCAGGGTGAGGAGTTGCTCCAAGACGCCGTGGAATTATCTATTAATATTGGCTTCGCGTGCAATGATGCCCGAGCTTGTGAAACGTTGGCTCATTCGTACTTTACCCAATTCTCAATTTTCTCAGAAAAATTCAACAATATTTTTGAAATAAGTTTTTTACGTTTTGCTCCGATATTTCGGAAGAAATTAGTTGCGGAAACTTGAACCTATTGCAAACTATTTAGCTGTGCTGAATAGTAAATTTTTCCACTGTGGGAATGAAAAGGAACGGTTATTTAGAATGGGCAGTATAACTGTAAATTAATCGCAATCAGAATTGAAATTAGTGTACATTACGTTACATTGAGCAAGATCGTGTATGTGATTTAAATTTAATAACATCAGACTAATAAACCCACTTCATCAAAACAGATGCGCATATGAAAGAGCAAGTGTAACTACGTTAATAAATTGGATTAGACATATTCAAATGCGCATAACGAGTCGTAAAATGTTGTACGTTATTATTCAGTGAGTAAATTGTTAGCGGTATTAGAAATCATACAGTCTCTGTGAATCACACGAAAGTTGAACTTGACAAGGATTCAGGGTCTTGCATTTAATAGAGTCAAGAGATTCATGGATTCGTCTTGTCGGTTGTAAACACTATTGCGAGAATTGTGAAGGATAATGAAATAAATTTAAATACCACTTTTGAATACCATTTTTTCAGAATCACAATTTTCCTTAGTAAACACAAACGCTATGTTATGAATTTCTAAAGAACGCCATTGTTAAATTATAGACAAGTAGAATTTTTCTTGTCCCAAGATACTCAGAGGGAGAAGACATAATGAAATGCTTGTAAATAAAATATAATACGAAATCGAAGTATAAGATCATGGTGGTACAAAAATGAACAGTCAGAATCCGCGATGATAGATGCGCAGAAAACAAATTTAAGATGACATGTAATCCGAATGAAAATCAAAATTGGCGGTAGTCGATGTGCCAGTTGCCGATCTTACCTTCTGAGTCAATGCTGCATCTGGTAGTTATCCCAAAGTTGCACGAGGCGCTATCGTGCTGTGTGCTGTGCATATGCATTTGACACTGCACGGTGTTGGCAACGTCTTCTGCTACCAGGATATTGGTTACTCGTCGTGAGATTTGACTGGTAAAAAAATGGCAACTCGTTTGTTGCTAAGGAACTGTACAAACATTGTTAAAAACGGTAATCAACAATGGTGAGTAAATAGTGTTATTTAATTTCTACCAAACACCGTCCTTTGTTTTCACTTATCGTCCAAACCTAACCTATAAACTTTATGTAATCGCACATACAACTCTGTTTTGAATAATCTCCCGTGTTATATATAACGTATATAACCAAGGGGGCACATAACTGCACAAAACTATGGCCAACGTGAACTGCGAAATTAGTTGTAAATGTGGAAAAATAAATGTACACACATGTGTGAACATTGTTTTCACGGAACAAACTGTTTTCGGATCGTAGGACCGCCAAGAGCCTCTCCACAGGTAGCGTTCGCTTTGGAGACGATCCTAACAAGGCACTGAGCGTGCGTGAACCTGCCGTGAAAGACCCAAGTATCGAGTTGAATCCAACGGAATATGAGAAGCAGCGAGCTCTGCAAGGCTATATCACGATTGAGGGGCCGGAAAATGTTGCAGTACTTTCCGGTGTGCCTGAAGAGCACATAAAAAATCGTACCGTTCGTATATACGAGCCTGCAAAAAACGCGATGCAATCTGGAACAAACAATATCAACTTCTGGCAGATGGATTTCGACACTCGCGAACGATGGGAGAATCCGTTGATGGGATGGACTTCTAGGTAGGGAAGAGCGACAGGTCGTAAAGATTGGAATCGTAAGTCTTTCGATAATTAGTTATTGACTTTTATGCATGCTGCTTTCTAGCGGGGATCCACATTCCAACTTGAAGGTTGAATTCGCTACCAAGGAGGAGGCGATCGCTCATTGTGAGAAAATGGGATGGCGATATTATATTCAGAAACCCAATGCCAAAACTCCAAAGCCTAGAAGCTACGGAGTAAACTTTTCCTGGGACAAGCGCACTCGGGTTTCTACAAAGTGAGGTGGAAATTTATTTTCATCAAATTAATTTCTGTATCATATACCTATATTATAATAGTCGATATCGCACGATGCCATCGGTATGTGTATCGATCGTGCGTTTAAGTGATGTGAAGTATAAAGTATGTATAGCCATGTATTATATTGATGAATAAATATTGTTCATGAATATTGTTTTCAAACTGTCTTTTTTTCTCTGGAGGGAAAACTTGAGGGTAAAATCAAAGTTTTCCATGTAGCAATAAACTCCATTATTTATTATTTAGTAATGATTATATAATAATTTCTTATTTTTTTTTTTTATTTTTTCTCTTTTTTCTGTGTTTTTGCTTTTTACTTTTTTTCTTTATAATGTGATAATAATTTAAATATTATTCAAAACAAGCATAAATTTTACCTATAATGATAAATTCTAACTGATCATTCTCATCGTTTAATATTTATAATTATTCGTACTGAGTTGATAATAATAATAATTTTTAATAAAATATCTGACTAAATAACTACTCCGCGTATAATATTGCTGATTTAATTATCATTATTATTGTTTTTATTATTATTATTATTATTATTACTATAATTATTACATCCGTAATCGAACGTCACAAGATCCCAGCTTTACGTTCTCTGATTGTGAGCTTATCAAAATACTCCAAACACGCCACGCCGGTTAGATTTACACGCATATCTACTTGAATTGCATACAAGTAACGTATAGGTAATGCTTTCCAATGAATTACCGTAAGGAAAACAACTTGACACGACAGAGGATCCTATGACTTGTCGAACGTGTCGATTATAGTAATGTTATTAATATTTATTTATTTTTTTCATCTCTGAGATGCCCAAAAGGGGATTGAAACTTCTCACGATTCACGGACAGTCGAGGCGGTGTCACTGTCTGCTTATAACGATACACACGCAGTTATGCGTTTACGTATATATTTGACTTTTGTCATAATGATTATATGCAGTCTAACAGTATTAACAGCGTCAATGATAATAGTAATAGTAGTAACAATAATAATTAAAGCGATCAACGCGCTCACTGATTTCTGTCCGTAAATTGTCGAGTGTAATTGAAATATACATGTATGTATATTTATATATATATAAACATGGTTTTTTAAATATTTATATATATGTATATATATGCATGTGTGTGTATATATGTATATAATATATATATAAGTCATGTGTGTGTATATATTGTATGTATATCACAAGCCAACGAGAATTAATTATTCAATATATATTTTATCTCTATATATATATATATATATATATGTATATATATATATCTACACATGCTTGAGCCAAACGTACGCACGATTTGTTTTTTTGCTTTTGCTTTGTATGTACAGCAATTATAGTGGAATTGTTGCAAGACAACGAACAAAACCTGACTATTTATCAAAGTATCGTGTAGAGATATCACATGTATATATGTATATACATATGTATGTATAATAATTATACCAAGATAAATTGTGTGCGTATGTTTAACGCTCGATTCAGATTGCCTCAAAGCATAAAAAAAAACAGGTAATTATATATTATTTGTATTATAAATTTAATTATAATGTAGGTAATAAATTTACAATATTACTCTATGTACGATTTCAAACCGTATAATATTCTCGACTTTATTCATTCTGTCAAATTATTGTTATCGTTATTACTATTATTTCTTAATTAGAGTATTTATATACCTTCACGACGGTCGCCTAGATACCTATAGATATTTGTCAAATGTTGATTCAAATAAGAAAACTAATGTTCGAATTTGATCTATTCAAGCTTCAATCGGTAGAAGCGCTAAAATATTTCCAAGTCTGTGAATATGTTCAAAACTCAATCTATTCGTAGAGTAAACTCAATGAATTTGGCTTGTTAAGAAAATTGCTGTTCTTTTTTTTATTTCTACTTCAGTACAACGAAAACGCAGCTTTACCAAAACCGCATGTATTGTAGTCGCACAACATAACTTGAGACACCGTGCGCAGTTTTTTAAAACTTGACTTTTTTTCTTTAAATATCCTGTCATGTATACATATATCTATTGTTTATATCATTATCTGCATGTACAAATTAATGACTAAATTATTTAAAATTAATTTTATCACGAAACTTGAGTCCCGTTCAGCACGGAGAAAACGCACTTATTATTTATATTATTATATATTGATCTTTCGGACATAGCCCCACTCTATGGCTACTTAATTTTACACTATCTACGTTTTATTTACTCGCTATATGCGTGTGTGTGTGTGTCTGTGTGTGCATGCGACCGTGACAAATATACGCATTTCCGTCGCGTAATTCATTTGCAATAAATAATATTTCACTATTCTTTATTCGTCAAACATGCGTATATTCAGTCACGACGAATATCATCAATAATACCTAGATATACGCATGTAGGTATAACTAATATAATGGGTAAACGATACAATCAGAACGGATAATCTTAATGGTAAATCAATTTTAATTATACAATATTGAAGACATTAATTAACGCCACATCCGCTAACGTTACATAGGCCTTTGATTGTAGATTTCATACAACTTTATTTAGAATTAATTTTATATATTTTTGTCATAATTTTTTTTTCACATTTTCTACATGTGTTTTCTTTTTCATTTTTTTTTTTTCTTTTCTTGTTTTGTTTAATTTTTACTCAATTTTTGTGTTCTTCCTATTTCATAATCTTGCGTGGTAAATATTGTCAATGCCATTATACCTCTTAACATTATACGTAATGTACGAAGCTAAACAAAGGTATGATTAACTTTTAATCAAATTATGTATCGCGTAATGTACATTTTTTTTAATTTTTCGTTAAGAATCTTTTTTTTTTTTATTATACATATATCACGACGCGCGAACCTCGCGTGCAGCTCCGCTTCGTAACGAATCGAATTAACCCTTCACCCTTCGCTTTATTACTAAATATACCCAAAGATTGATCGCACCGTTGAAATTAGTTTCAAAGTAAAGTGGATAGGTGGAAAAGGATGGGATGTTTACTAAGTATTACGATCGTAATTTGATATATTATACATATACATGTATGATGTAACACAGGCTGAATCTATGAGAGTATTAAACCTCTTTGCCGTGAAAACTATATTCGCGAATAACGTGATTCACCGTCGGGGCAATCTCATTCTTATAATTAAATTCAAATTTGGAACACTTCTCAGCTATAATTTAATATTGTAACTCTGGTGGAATTGCAAGTGAGAATTATTGAGTTCAAAACGCGCGACGTTAATGCATAAGCAACGATTTCAAGATTTTTATTACGTCAATAAAAATGTCGTAAAGCAACAAGGTCTTTCCGTGAAGTATCTTTTCGAATTCTTTTACAAGGTATCCGGGCTTTGCGTGACATTGCTGGGAATGTGAATTTATGACATTTGCGTGCTACTCTCGTATTCCGGGGTCGACATGAGAACTTATTCGTAGTTAGGGCGCCCCGCGTTTCTTTATACGCGGTGAATCAATTTTTATAGTTTTATTTTTCTTATTTCGCCCTTTATTTTTAATACAGTAATTCCACGATTTTCACGAATTAAATATCGAGAATGAGGTAACAAGCGGTAATTCCGTGGTAGTTGATTATTTCGAAACAAAACTGAAATACGACAGAAATCCAAAGCGTCGGATCGAAGGGTGCTATCACATTTCTGGTGCCACTCTAAATTTAAACGATTTAATATATACGCGTATAATATGTGGTTCCTTAGAATCGAATAAAGCAATTTCGGCGTCATCAGCCTGCGTAACTTTTAAATTTTATCTGTTTTTTTTTTCATTAAAATTTTCTTCACTTTTTGTATTCCTTCGCTTTTTGAATTTGACGCGCTTATACATAGTATATATGAATATATATTATATATATATATATATATATATCTGCAAATGCCACGTGTATGAAAATTGTATGCATTGTAAATAAAGACAGTATAGAAAGGCAATAAATTGCGAAGACTGAGGAGTACACAGTCACAAAAATTTCCATTCACATATATATGTCTATGATTTTTCTTTTTCTTTGCACGTATTAATGAATTTTTTACGTATTTAATTTTTATCACCGTTCAATTATTGAAGAAATAGAATTATTGGAGAAAATTGAGATTCGATAAACTATATAACTTGATGACTATACTTAGGCAGATCCAGTATAAAGTTTATGTAGTAATTTGCATTTTTTAAATATACATTGTCTCAATTAGGAAAACGAATGATTATTTCATTTGTATTTGTGTATTTGTTATTTTTATTTTTTTTTTTTTTGTCGTTATGTTTTTCTTTAAAAATTGGAAAATGTTATCAATATTTTTGTATTTCTATGTCAGTATAGTACACACAAATTTCATTCAACCGGTACAAATTCTACGAAAGTACGTTTGTGTGTGTGTGCTCGTGTGTGTGTTTGCGTGTGTACTTTTCTGTTCTCTGACATATACAGATATAGTTTGTATTTAAAGGTGAAAATCGTAATAATACGAATGTTATAGCTCAGAAGATCTACGTCTAGTAAGTTTATTTTTCTTACATTTTTATCAATCTATTTTACTTCTTTCTAACGTGATATAACATTTTGATCGCGTACTCCTCCCGCATAATGTGAAAAGATGAATACGTATATTTATATCGTGTAAACAACAGGCTCGAGTAATAATTTCCATTCGTTGATATGCTATTATGTTTATGCGTTCTACGATTCAATCATTTTGTCGTTACAATTACAACAACTGTTGTTGTTGTTATTATTATTATTATTATTATATGATTTGGTTAATTGATAATGTTTTACCATAATACCTCGATAATTATAATATTATATATGAATAATAGTCGTGCGAACGTTTTTCATTACCGTTTCCTTTTTGTTTTCCGATTGTGAGATGTAATATCATTACCGCTCGTCAACTCTTTTATTTTATGATTTTGTTTATTAGTGTTTCGTTTTTTATTTTTTTTATTCTCTTGTTCTACCAAGCTCATCGTTTTCTGCGCTTCTCTCTCGAGACGTATTTACGTGGCGTTTTCTTTTTCTTATTGTATTTTATTGACATGTCGTTAAGTAGAACGGCAGATGCCCAGGGAGGAATTATATCCTCGATCCCTTGCCCCGAATGAAAGACGAAGATTGCGCCGCGCTCTCGCCTATTCAAATGGAACGGAAGACTGATAATATACAACCTGCCCGGACCCTTGCGGCTCTGCAAGCCGACAATTAACCTGTAGTTGTGTCTTTTATTTTCGGATTTTAATGAGAGAATATATTACCCCGAGTTTCAAGTCCGATTATCTATACCGAATATACTTTCGTCACTTATAATTCTCCGTTGATTTTTGTCTTTGCAATTTACGCAAATCGAAATAGTGAATTCGAAATTAATTCAATACCGTGCCGTTTAACGATCTCGAACGAGAGAGTACCAACTATATATATTAATAAATCGCAAAAACCAAACTCAGAGTTGATCCTGCAAGATATTAATTCTATTATTATAACAATAATCCTACGTTATATATACGCAATAGTGACTTTTTTATGTATACATGTATTATATACGTATATATAACATGATGTAATATAAATTATTCTTATATAATAGAATTATATAATTTATTACTGATTTCATTACAATTTATAATATGCATTATTATATACTAATAGGTATCATAATAATAATAACATATATTTATATATATATTTATATTTATATTTATATATATATATATATATATAATATACACCCATAATATTTATTTATATGTATACGTATTTACGTAAATACATATATATGTATAACGCAGCTCTAAACGGCACTCTAGAAGCACCTCCATGATTGTACAGTTTCTTTGAGACATTTTCGTTTCACATTATTTATATATGTATATATACATGTACATACCATCGCTTTTGCAAGCAATTGTTCGTGTTTCATTGTTTCCCGCGTAAAGATTTGAAACATGTCAGGTATATTCATATTAATTGTACATTTTCTTTCTCTTTCCCGTACCCGTCCCGCAAAATTTCTCTAGACTTGACTTCAGGTGATTACACTATGTATATGTATACATATATATATATATATACATATACCATTAATTGACTTATATTTTATTATTAACATATGCTTCGTGAATATCCCAAGCTAGCCGAAGGACGTCGCGGATTTTATTATCCTCTTTATGAACCGCTTTCTCTTTCTCTCTCTACACATATGAATATACGCAACTACACAAGGAATAAAAAAATCTACTCGACACATCCCGCAAGTCTGTCTATATATATATATATATAATTATATAACTCTTGTTGTAAAACTCCGAATTATAACGAGAATTATACAATAACATAGAATTATCAATCGCGAACATTATCATACATGAAAAGTGCTTGTACCGTCTTATACACGTAACAATTATTTGAACCCAGCCGATAAAACGATCTCTTAATGTTTTTATTGTTCTTTTTCTTTTTTTTTTTCTTCCTATACATCTTCTTATTTTTCACTTAATTTGATTTGAAAAATTCGTTGTCCCGCGAACTACCGCTCTGTTATTTTACCTTTATTCCCGTGACGTCACTCGGTCAGCCGATAATAAACCGCGATTGTAACAGTCCTTCATCTATACAACTAATAATAATAATAATAACAATAATAATAATAATGTATCGTAGCTACACCTACTTAACTGCGTGTTTTTATACATGCCTAGGTATAATCGTCATCATTCTCAACGTCTAGATTGCACAACTGTATTGTATACATTACCTAAGTAATAAAGATAAAAAAAAAAATTAATAATAGTGATAATAATAATAGTAATACCAATAGCAATAATAATATTAATATTATATCTCGTACGTATAAGCGACGCCCTGATCTGTAAACACATGAAATCGTGTAACATATAAATCCGGTAAATTATTTCCGTCACTTACTGTAATTTATTTAAACAATTCTTCACAAAAAGATTTAGCAGTTTGCCGACTTTTAATTGCTGAAGTTGTAAATTCGAAAAGTTGAATTTCAAACGATTTTAAATCTGTCAGCCTGTTATTCGCTAAAACAGAAAGTAAACGATGGAACGTAAAAACGAAACACAAAAAGGTGTGTGCGGAAATGTGTTTCAAACCTTGTTCTCTTGAAAAAATTCACACGCTCTTTCTCTACACGCTACGTGAGTAATTGAGGCTGTAGATTTTATTTTTTAATTTCATTACTCTACTATGGACTTTTTTTTTCACTTCTGTTCAATAAATAACATCACGCTACGTTTAACTGCGACAAAATTTAAGCGATGTAAATACTTGCTAAAGTTGTAACACTATAGCCAAGGCAAATACTCTGGTTTGTAAAATGTAAAATTTGGGTTCGCAAAGAGAGGCTGGAAAAGTAGGTTAACCGTGCAAATATACGTTTCTGCGCATGTAAATTAGGGTGTTCTAAAAAAAAAACAAAAAAAAAAACGTGTTTATCTGCATCATTTATTTTTTATTTTTAACGTTACGCTTGTGCAAATTTTCATTCCCACTGCTGAACTGACAGATAATTTCTGAACTTAATAGTGTTTCCGAATGCATCTATCGGGATCTCTGTATTGATCTAGTTTTTTTTTTCTTTTGGAAATTTTGGAACACACAATCGACTTGATAAACAAAAAGTCCCAGAAATTATGAAATGTTTTTCTAAATCACCCGAATGTACATACATGTAAAACGATTTGCTGAATATAGAAGCTGGGAAAAGTTGAAAAATGGTGTGCGAGGAGGGAAAAATGGAAAATCTTCCAAAGTGTATAATACATTCCCCAAAAACGACCGTAAAACTGTACAATAGTATTTTTATCCTTTCTCCTCTTCTTCGATATTTAATTCCTATGAATATAAATAAACCTACGGGCCAAGTTCAACTGCAACGTATTAGTATATAATGTATGAAAATTATATGAAATTGCATGTTAAACTGCAAATTTAACTGACTGAGATTGGCATAAAGTTGACGTAAGTATTTATGACTCTAGATTGTAATTAAGAACAGCAGAGCGTTGTATGAAATTATAGTATCTGCTCTATTTTGGGTATCCTGTAAGTGTACAAGGAATGTCTCTTGAAACGGTATCCGCGTATTGTTTATTCTTGTCCTTTGGTTTTGGTTCCAAGTATATCCTAAACTGTGTTCTAAAATTCTGTGACTCTCCTGAAATTTCTATTGCCAAAATTTCTCAAAAGTAGAGTGAATTAATTGCCAGTAGCCAAAAGGTGTTCAAGCAGAAGAATCCTGGTAGCAAGTAAAGACTTCTCATTACACGAAAGTGGTAAATAAAACGGCAATGGGAACAAAAACATGCCCCATTAAAAAACGCAATTCGTTTCAAGAGACGATCCCATTACGCATCGTGTCTACGACTATTTATTTCTCTCTTCTCGTTTTTCTCCAACATGTTGAAAGTCAAATATATAATATAATAAGTTACAAATTTGAGAAGAAACGATCGCCTATGTATAATATAACTCTATCAACGATTCAAGTCTTGATAAATTGCCTCTTTAGAATCCGGGCGGGTGACCGCGTCTTCCGCATTATGCAGGGATCAGCTATCGTCGCCGGAAACGTGGTACTCCTCGCTCTCTCTGTGGACCAGGACGTGGACGACGGTCGCCTCGGATTGCTGTCGAAGAAGCGGCGGCCTGCTCGGCGGCGCTGTGCTTTCCGGGCTTGGTTCGGTCACCAGGATGCTCACGTCACTTCCGTCGGCGATCGGGAGCGGAACCGGTTCCGGAACCGGACGTCGCCTCAGGCTCCCGCAGCGTCTGTTGAACGCCTCCTTGATGTCCCGTTGGAGCATGTTCAAGGATAGAGCCGTTCCACTCGGACGTAAGGAACCGCGTTTCGACGTCGGCGGACTCAGGACATCTTCGTCGGCGTAGGTCTCGACGGCGTCCTGACGACCTAACATCGCCCCTGACGATCTGCGGGAATCGAGAAGTTTTTATGCGATTTGGAAATCCGGTTTTATTGTCTAATTTCTAATTCGTCCAGTACGGTTTTACAATTGGTCTAATCGGGATGTTCTAGGATTTATTGGGTATAATTTACGGATGATGAAAGCATTTTTCAACGAACAGTCGTAATAGCTGGATGATCATTTAGTGCCACCTTTCAACAACATGCATGTTTTTGTTTTTTTCTTGCAAAGGAATTCTGCATCCCAATTTATCGAGATCAGGTTCTCCGAATGATTTCATCAATGCGATTCCGATTATTGTCGGACATTTTTTCGGTAATATGTTATATCGAAATTCTATAATTTTCTGTCCGGAACAATCGCTCGAATTTCTTCGATTGTGAATCCTGCGTCGGATTAGGCGAATTTCTCTGCGGAACATCTCTGCTACGATTTTTCGCGACAATGGTGGGGTTTTATACGGAATTTTCCGCCGAGCGTGGGGTAGCTGATAAGCGAGTGTGACCTGTGACACTAATCCGGAAAAAAGTTTTTGTATTCGGAGGCTGGAAGATCCCAAGTTCATCAAGTTGCCGCTTGAGTATAATCCCGCTAGTAACATATAGTGGCTCGTTCGTAAATTGAATAAAAATCCGAGTGCAAAAGCTAAGCTCCATAGATCTCCCGAAACGTCGTTTGAAGATAAAGAAGAAAATATAGAACAAGCTCTTCATTGTAGGTGAGATACCAGCGTATCATGTGTAAGAAAATTACGATTAGAGGGGAAAAGAAAACAGGGAGGATCTATGGCTCGGGTGAAAGCTCCTGCCTTAGAAACGAAATATGAAACCTCGTGTGTATACAATAGAAGTTCTTTTATACGAGTAGCCACAGCACTGATGGATGATGTTACGATACACATTAAACGATACGATATTTCGTACATGGATGTGTAAACGGGATTATGTTACATGGGAGAGAATTATTAACAGATCAGGATATAATATACTTTATACTCGTACAGCGGGAACTCACTATGTATCTTAAAAGGCTTCTAATCTAATTGTAAGTATATGGAATACGCTAATAAATAATCTATGTATGTTTTCAGTACGATAAACGGCGGTTACTCAACTAGTCGTAACGCGAGTAAGCCACCAAAAAAACATATATACCTATGTAATATGTATGTATTCTCGTTTATATGTATTTTGTACCGTTTACCTATTTATTGCCTTGCCTTCGGCAGTTTGAAACGAAGAAAATTTAATATCATTAATTAATACACAAGCCAATAATAGAAAATAAAATTCAATAATAAATCATACAGCTCACGCGTATTATTAATTTGCTACAATGGTCGCAAAACAGTCTCATTTCCCACCTGCGTAGATCACCTTGCCGAAATTATTTTCTGCAAATCTTATTATCGTATCAATTACACGTGCAGGCGTACAGTTGTAACAAAAGAAATGAAACAAATAATTAATTAATGTCTCATCATTTTTAATTTACCTTTTGAGTAAGAATCTTGAAGAGAGAAAGAAAAAGAAGAATCTATCCTCAGAGGAAAAGGTTATAAAGATTTTCGACATAATCGGTACAACTCAATAAAGAATTTCGATAAAGAATCGCATCGAACGTTAACAGAGAAAATTGTTTTGCCACAAATCAGATTTATTTTTCCAGAAAGTACTGAAAAATTTGACCTCATTGAAGAATGTACGAATGTACGAATTGCTAAACCAAACGGAAGAATACAGGCATAAAATCGCGATAACCGGGGGAAAATGGGTCGGAACAAATCTTAAAGTACATGTATAGGTATTCGCATACAAGGTAAGTACCGCGGGAAGGTATAATAAAGATAAAAAAAAATCCTGAAGAATGGATATAAATTATTGAAAAAAAAATAAATAAATAAAAATAAAAACAAATCACGGTAACGCTATATCTACGGATACGAGTGGAGAAGATTGTTCACCAGCCGGAGGTTGGACGTCGAGGATCGGGGGATGAGACTGACCTGACGGTGCCGTGGGAATCGGATCCCGAGCTGGACGCTGCCGAGGGTTGCTCGGTGGTGGGCGAGGGGCGGGACACGGTCAGGGCAGGGGGCTGCAGGTCGTCGTGGGTCCCGGCGGCGCCGGAGAGTAGCAGCAGCGGTAAATTCGGGAATAACCAGGCAGAGGCGGTCCCGAGTTCGCTGAGATCGCTGGCGTCGCTGGCCCGAGAGGACTTGCGGCTGCTGGCCCGGCTGCCCCGGTGCACGTGCAGCAGGGCCGACAGCTTCCCGCCCCATCCACCCCCGCCCCTACCTTCGCTTCCTCCGCCGCCCGGACTCGAGGTTTGGGTCTGAGAGTCGACCTCGTGGGCGATGCGTTCCCGCTCCTTCTTCATCCTGCGGGGGGTTCGACACCACAGGGAGGAGTCAGTTTCGGTTTCACTTTTACAATTAGTGTTGATAGTTCGTTTTCACATTTTCATAGAATAGCGTCGGAATTGACCCGTCAACCCCGGATTTTTAGTTATATTATTATGGGGGTATTGTGGGGATGAATCCTGTTTAATCGTAGTTAGTATTTTCCGCCAAACGGAGCTTGATGGTGCAGTCAAAATCGCAGTCTGAATTAAAAAATAGTCGCGGGGTACGTGGCTGCGTTTTTGTTCATAGGGAATTTCTACCATCGGGAAATCGTATCTGAAGTCATTTTTCAGCTGCGATATAGCCCAAGTTTCGAGGAAACAACAAAATATTACATTTTTTGCATTTTCTTTGGAAACTGCTGTCGGTAGGTGAAATATGACTCGACCATCGCGTGGAGCGGAAAATTCTACATCGAATTATGTCCTCATCCGTCGGAAACTGAGTCGGATTAACAAATTAAGAAGAAAAAAAGGAATTCTACTTATGGACGGCATCTGGGGAATTTTTGTGAAATAATTTCTTATTTCTCAATAATTAATCTTAATCCGATTCCGTTTCCGACGTATGAGGACGTAATTGGATATAGAATTGTCCGTTCTACAAGTTGGTCGAGTCATTTTTCATTTATCGATAGCAGTTTATGAGGAAAACGCAAAAAACGACACATTTATGCAGCGCAAAAATGACTAGATTTGAGCTCTTGAGGGTCGAAAACCCCTGTAAACAAAAATACTGCCATATCCTACGAACATTTTTTATTCAGACCTATTTTGACTGGAACATTGAAAGATTTAGTATAAAATGTCGGAGAAACGACGGCTACCTGACGTATTCCCGGAATGTGTTTTGTATCAGCCTGGCCGCCTTGTCTTGGCGCTTCCAAATCCTGGTGGAAGACACAATCTCGAGTTCCTTCCTAGTTGGGAACTGTTTTTTGAACTTGACGTCCATCTGCTCCTGTAACTTTCTGAAATCCTCGGATTCCTCAACGTGTCCAAGAACGTGCTTGACGAGAGCATGTAGGATGTCCAGACAATGGATCTTGTTACCCTTCGCAATGGGAAGATTAAAGCTTACCAACGCAACAACGTTGGGCTTTGATATTCCCAGCGGCGGGTCAAGACTCGCGATAAAATCGCTGAGCTGCGAGAACCGGATGAACTGGGTCGCGTGCGGATCGTACCTGTGCGGGATGATAAAATTGAGGGTAAATCGATACGCGTCAAAAACAATCCTTCAAACCAACGTCCGTCATCACTCACTTTGACCACCTGATGTAAAACATCTCCAAGTCATCCTCGACTATCCCGATCTCCTCCTCCTGATGCGCTTGATTGAAATTCTCAAGTATTATCGCGATGTACATGTTTATCACGATCATGTAGCTAATGATGATGAACGAGGTGAAGTACGTTATCGCCAGGAGGGGATAACCGCAGTCGCCGTTTGACTGCCGGCTATTAGGCGTTGGATCGCAGTCCGGTGGTTGGACCATCAGAGACTCGAGGACGTCATTCCATCCAGCCGAAGTCATCAGTCGAAACAGCAGCTGCATGCTTCGTCCAAAAGTCTCGAAATTTACCTTTTATTGTGGGAAAGAAAAATTCGTTTAAACAGGAAGGAAAATCACTGACGTTGAATTAGCGTGTTAGACGTATCGTACAATGGAAACAAGGATAACACTCACCATGTCATCAAGAGCGCCCTGTTTCCTTACGTGACCAAAAACGGACATGCCGATGATCGCGTATATGAACGTGATCAGGGCCAGAAGGGCGCCGATGTTGAACAACGCCGGCAAACTGACGACCAACGCGAAAAGTAGCTTTCTTATTCCCTTGGCAGCTTTAATGAGCCTTAAGATCCTTCCGATTCTGAACACCCTCACGACTCGCAGGAGCGTCGGGGACACGGGAAAGTCCATCATGATATCTTCCATTAGAATGCCGAGAATCGAGGCCAACACTAACAAAAAGTCAAACAGGTTCCAGGGTACCGTGAAATAATGATATCGAAGCCCGATTATCTTAACGATAGCTTCGAGCCCGAAGACTGTTGTGAAAAATGCGTTCGATACTTCGAGGATGAAAAAGACGGCGTGCGGTTGGCTGTAGTGCTCGATTCCCATCGTCAGCATATTCAGAAATATCAATACGAAAATTGCTATTTCAAATCTGGAAAAGAAACAAATAAAAAAACGTGTCTTCAACGCTCTTCGCAACTACCTGTACGCCTATGTACCACAAAAATTGATCCTCCTGTGTGTTTTGCGAATGGGTAGGTATTAGTGTCGCTGTTTTGTTTCGGTGTAGAGTTGTGGTGCGCCTTGGAGCGCTGGTAATTTGCCCCAGAAATGTGTAAGCAGTGTACAACAATGGTTGTAATTACCTTCTAGAGTTGGACAGGTCGTAGAACATGGCGAGAAATTGATTCATCGGTCGCTTAATCACTTTCTGCGGCTTTTTGCGGCCGAGCTTTTTCATGGCAGTGTAGTAGTGCTTCTGACTCTCGGTCAGAAACATTTCTAGCACTCCACCTTCGTACTGAAAAATGAAAAATGGGAAAATAATTTAATACGCCCTTCTCGAGCTGCCGCGCGTTGCGTTGCTTCTGCATACGGAGAAGACGTGTTTTTATGACCGTATTAAAGCTCCTCGTTAATCTTGATCTGTGTGTACAAGCACGCGGTTCTATCGTTCAACGTTCACCTTTGATGACCGCCCTTATCAAGAATCTCCGATTTCATCCTGTTACACCCCGTACACTTTAGAAACGTGAGATTTTTTCACACCCTTATATTGCTTAGAGTCCAGTTCACCTTGGTGAATTTTTTTTAAATACTTTATCTTTGCAGATGTCTGTGATTTGATATTTTGGCGGAAAAAAAAAATCCGGCAAGGACATTTGTCACGAATTTTCAAGCTTCTCTAATAAGCTCTGTAATTTTCCCAACAAATCTTATGATTTCTTTGCCTTTCTCAACGTCATTATCTTGTTCTCTACACATGTTTCTGAACTGTTCTGCAAATTTTGTAAATTTTACGCAGATATTATTACTATCGTGAGTTTCCGTACGTTGAAAGCTGACCTATACTATGTTTCAAGTCCTATTGAAGGTAGAGAAAAATTCACGAGAGATAGAAATTTTCAAGAAAGAAACCAGACAAAGACTAGAGAGAAATGTAGTGGTTTTCAAAAAACTGAATTTAACATTCCGGAAGGTTAATGTCACAGAATGCGGGACACGTTTTGAAGGAAAAACAATGTTCTTTCAGTGCAATTCTACAGAAAAATCGGTGAAAAAAATTTTAAGAGCAAAAATTGAGCAGTGCAACAGGTTGACTGACGTAAGCCTCACGAATTTTTCGATATCAGCGATTGTCACAGGCAAAGAAAAGAATCTTGGTAGGGACTCTCATTAAGAGACGTAACTTTGAATGATAAACCGGTGCTTTGGATGCCGTTTGATAGTGGCGAAACGTTAACAGAGAAAAGACGCAGTGAAGAAGTAAAGCCGACGGCCGTGAAGAGGAAGGTGCAGAGTGTTGGATCTCGTGTTTCCCGGCGGTCTCACCTTCTTTTTGAGCATGTTGAAGTTGTCTATAATAACTCCGATGAACAGATTGAGCGTGAAGAACGAACCGCATACGATAAAAATGACAAAATAAAGATACGCGTACAAATTTGCCTCCCTCTGAGGCTGGAGATCGACGCCTCGGGCGTCAACTGCGTCTTCCATCACTTCCATCCACCCTTCGAAGGTCGCGACTTGAAACAGAGCCAAGTAGGCGATGCCCACGTGGTCGAATGTGATCTTACTATTCTCCCAGGAATAGTTAAGATTGAGGCAGTCTTGTTTCGTATTTACTAACTGAAACCCAAATTCATAAATCATATCTGATTTCTAATCGCTTACAAGATAAGTCTACCAGTTATTGACCCTGTCCCAATCCCTGACCTTTTTCGGTCGTATCCGTTCGATCGTTAGTTCTGAGATTACCAAAAAATAAATCCGCAATGTCTAACCATCTAGCAATTGGTTTTAGTCTTCGAGAAATTCACAATTTGTGTCGTAAGTTTGTAATATTGTAAAATAAAAGGATCAATAACCGGTCCAGTTACCTTAGTTTCACCGCAGGAGTGTAACATAAAAACATAATATACTCACCGATAAATTCTGCAGTAGCTCTCCGTTATCGTCGATGCACTTGAAGAATTTACCGCCAAAAAATTGCACCCCCATTATGGAGAAAATGAGCCAGAACACGAGACAGACGAGGAGCACGTTGAAAATACTAGGTATGGCGTACATCAACGCGTTCACTACGATCTGAGGGATGGAGAAGAGAACATGTCAGGCTTACAGATGAGCCGTTCAGAGCCCCGAGGTCTGATATTTTTCATCGATACGTCGGCACCGTGATACAGGTATATGTATAGGTATCCGGGCACAACAAACACGTACCCTCATGCCTTGCCATCTTGAGATTGCTCTCAACGGCCTGAGTGCCCTGAGAGTCCTCAGCGAGCGCAGCACTTTCAGATTCTCATTCTCCTCTATCAAAAGGCTAAAGATGGACACCTGTCAAAGGGTAAACTGTCATTGTACGTCCGTTAATACTGGCCTACGTCATCGAGCACAGCATCGCTTCATATGCACCCACAAATAAACATAACACCCTGTACGAAACATTCCTCGTAAATTAATCTGCAACGCAAGATCCACGAATGAACTTTCCGCGATATCTCGCTGGGAAAATCTCGCGTTGTTTTTTTTTTTTTTTTTGTACGTGAATATCGATGATAGTTTACACAATACCTAATTCTAATCTATTCTATTCTAATAAGTTCGAAAAATCAATGCTTTTGCGTCGAAAGATAGAAATTTACGTTCGCAACTTGGCGAAAAACAGCAGCACGTAAAATTTTTCGAGCGAGTTATCTGGGTAGTAGTGAAATTGCAATGAAAGATATTCAACGCATGCGTAACGCAAAATTGAATGTAAAATAAGAACAGCGGTATGACAGTGATGACGCCTACGGATAAAACGTATATAACTCACGTACCTGGGTCCATGAGGCGACACATAAAACATAGAAAAAAACACGGAAACAACATTCAAAGAATTACCACACTCAACAATGCCATATCATATCCTGAACCGAACAGACTTAACCATGTTAAGCAATATGTAAGACGTAACGGTATAAGATGATGAAAGATACACAGGTATAATGTGATGTAACAAATATGTACGTACAATTACTAGAAAAACGCATGCCACAGCGATATGCGGTTTTTAATTAAGGGGTTCTTCTCTTTCTTTTTGTCGAACGAAGGATTCCTTTACTTACGAAAACGATGATGAAATCCAATATTGTCCAGAAGCTTGTGAAGTATTTACAAAATCCAAGGGCGAGCCACTTCAGGAGCATCTCTATACTGAACAGAGCGCAGAATCCCAAATTCGTCCAGTAGAGTATCTTTTTCAAAAAGGGATTATCGTCAAGGTATATATCCTCGAAGCAGAGCGTTATGGAAGATGCGAATATCAGAACCAGGACCATCCATTCGAACGCCGGAGTGTCGACCACCGACAAAACTGCGGTACGAACTTTGACCCATTTTCTGCCGAGGTCCGTGGCGATGCAACGATCGATACAAGAACATCTGTACAAACAATCAATCATCACCAACCACTTGTTTCGGACTCGGACCTCGTGGCGATAAAACCGCACGGCTGCGGCTTACGGCCGGGAACAACGGTCCTCGGTATTAAAACGAAGAAACCGGCGATACTTACTTCTGATAACAGTGCTGGGGAAAACAATCCTGCGGTGTCTTTGGCTGTTTGTTTCTTCCAAAGCCGGGAAAGGATCCCATTCCGTCGACGTACCTTCCCTTGCTGTCCCTCCTTCCCCCGACCGTCAATTCGTCGACGTAGCTGACGAGAGCGTGCCAGGGTCTTTTCTCGGGTGGATCGTCCATTCTAATGGGTTCCTTCTCGGGCAGCATGGCGACTTCCTCGTCAGGTTTGCTCGAGTCCTTAAGGACCTCGAGCTCTATGCTTTCCTCGGGATTCGCCTTTTCTTCAATTTTTTTATTCTCTCTGACGGTCTCCTGGCTGCTCTGACTGTAGGTCGTTACCGTCGCTTGACGGTAGAGGGGGTCGTAGGTGAATACCGGCTGGTTAAGGCTCTCCTGGTAGGATCGGTTGTAAATGTTTTCCTTCGGCAGACTGAGCACCGTCTCCTGTATCGCGTACTTTTCCTTGTCCGATTTGTCCATAACCTCCCGAACGATTTGCTCGAGTCTTGTGTTCTTCTCGTTCTCGGAATTCTCCCTGCGGTATTTCTTCTTCCTAACGATCGATCTTATGCGATCGAACGATCTCGCGAGTTTCGAGTCCTCCCCGACCTCCTCCTTCTTCTGCTTCAGCTCCTCGGAGTTAAAACTGTTGAGCAACAACGCCAAGAAGAGATTGAGGACCATGAAATTTCCCATCACCAACGCCGGGAGGAATATCGCGAAGCAGGTCTCGGGTCCCTCGTCCTTTTCCGCCCTCATGCAGTCCCAGAGGGGTTCGATCCACTCCCCGCACAGGATCCTGAATATCATCATGAACGAGTGAAAGAAGTCGTTGAAATTCCACCGCGGCACCGGGTCGGGGTAAAACTTGTCCAGGGTGTAGTCCTTGCTGAAGAGCTGCATGCCGATCACCGCGAATATGTATATCACGATGACGAGCACGAAGGTCAGGTTACCCAGGGCCCCGATGGTAGATATGATGATACTCAGCAGCACTTTCATCGTGGTCCAAGACTGCGCGAGCTTGAGTACCCTCAGCAACCGGAGGCCCCTTATCACGGAGAGTCCGTCGACCAGCTCGAAGGTCAGATCGATTAGAGAGGCCGAGACGATTATCAGGTCGAATATGTTCCAACCGTTGTTGAAGAAATCCTTGCTGAGAGCGAGCAGCTTGAGAAAACACTCGAACGTGAATATGCTGGTGAACACCTTGTTGCCGATGTTCAACGCCTGCCGGATGCTCTCGCTCATCCCGTGGTGCTCCATTGCGAGAAACCCGGTGTTCAAAACGATGCACAACGTGATGGTCAGCTCAAACAGCGGGTCTCTCACCACCTGACGATGAAATTACGTCGATGTCTGATTATCTCGCGTCAAGCGATCGCGGACGACGTTGGAGTTAATCGAAAAGCGATTTGACCGTAGGAACGTATCGCGTCTTGAGGGGTGAAAGAAATTGATCAAAAGACACGGAGGTGATCGGGATCGTCTAGAGACGGTGATACAACCTTCGATGGATGGGTGATAGAACGTGGAGAGCGAATAACTGTTCGAGAATACGTGAAATAAAAGGATACGAGTCGTTGGCTGGTGGAGGGCGTGTGTATGGGTGGAGGTCAAACGAACGGTTATGTACGAGTAGAATGAAATAGAGGAGAAGAAAGAGGGGGACGAACGGGGGTGAGTAACTTTATAGCTACCTTATAAAGGCAATTCTGAAACCTGAGCCACCCGTCGTAGTCGACACAGCACTGGATACACTTGTCGCAATTTCTATCTGGAAGATCATCTGCGAAACAGTCATAAAATTTCATTTATATTCGATTCGCAGCATTGAATTCATATAACATATTGCCAGCGACAGCTGGTGTACAATATTTTTTTATTTTTTTTTTATCGAATCAGCGGTTCCTTCTCAAACCCTGAGTGAACTGGCGACAAAATTCATCGAACCCCAATCAGCCGAACCAATTCGAACGTCCGCAGTGGTAAAATCGACGGTTAGACGCGGCGCTCGGATTACTCGGCTTTACATCCAACGCTGCCGAACACATCCTAAAGTTCATCCAATCCGGTGCATGCGTCATTTGTCGGATGACAAGCGTTGTTCGTATCAACCGGAGCGCATCCGTGAAAGCTTTTATGTGAAACAAGCAATGCTCGCTCCGAAGCTTTGGTGAAATTAACCACGAAAGCAGCCATGCGGTACGTGCATAAAAGCAGACTGTTACCGATTCAAGGGGATATTGTATTGTCCACGGATTTCATGCCAGTTAAGAACTCAGCATTTGAGGAGTGAGACCGAAGTTGATCGATTCGTTTGAATTTCATCACACCCAGAATTTGTCGTAATTGACGTGCGAATAAATTGTTAAAAATCGCAGATCTAAACGAAGAAAGTTCAGTTTTGATTTACTTGATAGTGAATTTTTTTTTTTTTTTTGTTCTTTTCTCAGTCTCATGTCTAAAAATTACAGAACAAATAATTCAATTAGCCTGCGATATGAAATTATAAAATTATACCACTGATACAACTTTTTAATTTGAAATTCCAGAGTCTCGAATTTTTCTTTCCATACGTTACAGAGATACCGTAAAAGTTTTTATTAAATTCAGTTTCACGGACATTGGCCAATAATTGTCCGAGTATTTCTCCGAGCGATCTTTCGACTTCTCCACTCCGTCAACTCACCTAAAACTACGATATGCGACAAGTAATCCGGGGGCAGAGTGTACATGTTGTGTTTCTTCGTTTTGATACCGTTGCACTTGAGGACCCGGATTTCCCGGTTCGTCGTCCTGACGGCGACGGTGACGGGAGGAGCGGCCGACGTTTGTCTCTCCTGCTGCTCGTTCACCTCCAGGCGACGCTGTTCGAGGGCAAGGCGTTCCTGCCGGTCGCCCCGATGCTCCCTCCGTTCGTGTTCCTCAGCGGAAGTGACGTCGTCGCCGTCGTGATCGCCCTCGTGATCGTCGACGACCCCGGAGTCGTCCAGGGACGACTGCTGGTTGCTGTTGCTGCTCGCCTGTCGCGAGTGCAACATTCCTCGGTGCGGCGCGAGCCGGTGGACTATCCCAGGGTCCACGGCTCGCGTCGCGGCGACGACCTGCAGCGGGAGATGAGACGGACGAACACTCGAGTGCCGAGGACTCGGACTCGGGCTCGGTGTCACTGACCTGACGGAAAAACGCCATTTGATGGGGTGTTCCAGGGGGACTTTTCAACCGAAGCTCACGGGTAATTCGTTAGGGAAGGGTTACCGACGTTGAGAATGTGTTTTCAGAGACACGGTACTCGGAGAAAAATTTTTCTTAAGCCACACCTGGAAGCGTGACTCTTCGATCATGGGAAGTACTTTGGTTTCATTCGATTGGAAAAACTTATTTACTCGTTCCCCGTTAAAAAAAAATTTCATAACAGATTAATAGTAATTTTATTAAACTCAATAGGGGTTCAATGATTTTGTGAAACAACTTCGTACAACGGTGTCAAAGAATTGACGTTATGTGTGTGAAATTTTCATACTTTATGTAAATTAATCGATAAAGTTCTGTTCAATCTGATAAGATTGTTTCTTGCAGCTAGCTTTGAAAAAGTATCAGATGTATGATATTTCTTTGCATTAAATGAAGTTGTTTCATGTTAAATGAAAGTACTCAAATTACTTTGTAAAGCCGAAGAGTCACGGGCAGTGAATTGAAAAACAAAAAAATTTAGGTTTCGTTCGTGAAATTTTGGAAAATCAATCTTACAATCCACGATGGCATTTTTTCAGTCAATTCAGCATCCGTTATAAAAATTGATCAACCAACATTTCGCAATCTATAAAATAATATTCCAGTAGAGTTACAATGCGAATAATTTGAACGGCCGCTTAATAAATAGAAAATAATTGAATTCAATCGCTTAGTTGAGCCGACTTAATCGAGTAAATGAGATCACTTGCCACTCAGATTTTTTTGCCACGTGTTGTGCAAATCCTCTGAAGCCCGCTCAACTTTAAACTCAACAAAATGGGGAAAATTTTGACCTGCAATTATGCCCCGACCTTGCGGGACGATTAAGAACGCTAAAAATTAGCATATTAAATTTTCGCCGAACAGAGCTCGGCACAGCTGTACGTGCGCAGTTTCGCTACCGCGGAATAGGATGGTGTGTATAATATACAATACATGTGTGCCTATAGCTAAGAGTGATATTTATGGAGGATATGTGTTGCGCGTTGGTTTGGAGAGAGTTAAACCGCGGAAACGGGTGCGAGCTATAGAAGCATGGAGCTGCTGCAGGGACGGATTCCGGTTTGCATTATAATTCATAAGCCCGCCTTAAATCATATTTGGCCCGTAAACTGAAACTTACTAATGAATTCGCGGTAGGTCTCAACTTTGAAAATCTACGAGTAAGCTCTAACTCCCAACTCTATTAACCCTGCATTCGAATCAATTATGCAGAACGGCAGTATGCATTTCTGCAACGTTAAACTTTGGCGGATAATAAACGAGCAAAAATCATGCGGCATTGAAAAAACAACATTTCCGCCCATTGCGGATGATTTTTTTTTTTTTTTTTTTTTTTTTTACACGTAAAAATGAAAGTTTTTATTCTCTGGGGCAAACAGAGAAAGCAATCACGAACCTGCTACGGGTGCCGCCGTTTTTTTCCTGACCAGCTGAACTCCGGCCGCGTTTTCTTCTACGGGTTTTCTTCCTCGTGTAGCTGCTCAGCAGAACACCTTTACGTGCGTCAATTTTCTTCTGTTTATCCTTGGTGAGGGTCTTGATGTTGATCTTTGTCGGGTCGAAACTAAACGTCGAGTCCTCACGGTGGTCGGTAAGATCCTTTCTCCGTTCCTGGGACGGAATAGAAGAGTATAACGACGATCCGAAATTCTGCTCATTAACGATGGACGATACGATAAAGCCCCGTCTAATTTCTCATCCAAACTTGCAGTTCGTATAACTTTGAATTTCCTTCCGAGCGGGATTATAATTACAATTTGCGCCCATTATCGCAAACTTCTCAGCGAAAAGGATCGGATCGGATAACTTATGCAGCGGGTCGCGGAGGAAAAGCAGAAACACGAGTGGCGAAATGGGTGGTTGAAGAAAACTGGGGAATACCAGAGAAAGTCCGAAAACCCGCTGACGTCGATGCTTCAGCCGATAGCTGCTGATTCGTTCACCAATTTCGTACACCTATCGGTAAAACACGCGACCCGCGTTTCTACGCGCTAGATATTTTTTTCTCCTGCGAATTATTGCGTGTCCTCGCAGACGAAAAGTGGCAAAAGGGTTGTGACTACGAGGACTTAAAGCTTGCTAGCTGTACTTTCGCGAGAAGGACACTTTCCGGACAAGATACAAGCCTGGTAAGCACGAAGACGTTGGATACACGTCGCTTCCAGATCCATACCTCGCATCGTTTTCCACCTGATGTCGAAAAATCGACGTCGACACCAGTTTTAGAAAACTTTTCTTTCCTTTAAAAATTATTCGTCCGATAATCCTGCAGTCACCGATACAGGCGAGGTTCAATTTCGGAAAACCCGAATCAGATTTATTATCATCGGTGTGATGATTTTCTCATCGTACCTAGCTAGCTTCGTTTCAATGTAAAACAGCGATCGGTGTAACCTAATTCCTATTTTCTCCTACTTATCGAACTTTGATACATTGTAATTTAAATTTCCACAGCAACGTATTTTCGCCCTTTAAAATGTCAACCCTTCCATCTTCCGCGGCTTTGAGCAGCAGTTTTGACACATCGATTAACCGCAATTTCATCTATATCTGCAGGTCGCATCAAGCGCGTGGGAGATTCTACTTTGAATCGATGAAAAATTTCGCGATTCACAGAGATCTGGTAACAGTGTGTCAGTGTGTCATTGTAATTGTCGTTTTAATCGTAGATTAATTTCGTCTCGGGTAATTCACACGACCTTGGGATTGCAGGGCGAAACATATGTCTATAAATATCCATTCAATGTTATTACGATGATGTTTTAATGCCAGCACTCACCTCGTTCGTGATTTCGGCTTCCTCTTCGTAGCTCAACGCCACGACGGCAAGCATCAGGTTGATGAGGTAAAACGAACCGAAGAACACGACCACCGTGAAGAACGAGACGCTGATAGGTCCGCACGCCGACAATACCTGTTTTTATTTGTGTTCATGTTTTGCTTTTTTATTTCAATCCATTCCCAAAACGCATTTATAGATTTCAAACCAAGCGATAAATGAAAATATTATATGCATACAATTTGTATGTATCGTGACTTACGGACATGTAACATGAAAATTCACTCCCTCAACCATCGCGAAATAACAACAACACGTAAGTCAGCTTTTCAATGTATCAATTCGGTCTATTCTATCATTGAGATCAAACCTTGTTATAGACATCCTCCCAGTAGTCGAGAGTTATCAGTTGAAAGGTGGTGAGCATCGACCACAGAAAGTTGTCAAAATTCGTATATCCATGATTAGGATTTGGGCCGACGCACAGGCACGTGTAGCTCTCGTTGCAGTGTCTAAAATTACAACGTTAAAATAATTTGCTACCACTTCCTGATAGCAGGAAAAAGACGTGAAAAGAAATTGTAGAGGAAAAAAAATCATCTCTTGAAAATTATTATCACAGAAGGTGGGTAATTTTTCTTTACGGCTTGTTCGAGACTCAGCTCTCTTACACCTAATCCATCAACTTACGAGGGCATCGCCTCGCGGTGCGTCAGAGCTCGAGGAGAGTGGCGCATCAATTTATACAGTTAGTATATACAAGTATGTAGTATAATGTGTATATAGGGAGAAAGTTTGACTCGAGGACTAATTAAATCTAAAGCTAACCTGGCACCAGTTACGTTGCCGCAAATGATGGGCTCTTCGGCTTCATTGAAGGCCCAATTGGACGAGTTCCAGTTCCACCTGTTGGCGATAGAAGAAGAAGCTCTTTAGTTCTTGCCGAAGAGCTGCGAAGCCAAGGGTTAATATTATTTGCGACACTTCAGTCGGTCGGGGTCTAGCGGTTTTTTTATTCTTATTCCTTTTCTTTTTCTTATGCGCGATACTGAATTGCTTATTGTTCGAATACACCCGGAAATTCGTACAATATTATCCAGTATATCACAGTTGTGTACTTTTGGTCAAATCTAAGTTATCAACTACCCTCAGAACTTGTCGAGTTTACCTTTTTGTCGCCCGATTCGTTTCGTCCAAGAATATTATAGGCGGCAACCGCTACAAGTTTACTTTCAAATTGGAGTTCACAGAGTTTCAAGAGTGAATAATTCATGACCGCGCAGAAAGTGTAAGAGGAGAAAAAACTGCGCTCTATCAAAGGTCGTTGAATCTTTCTCGATCCACGATACAAAACTTTGAGGATGTAAGAGTGACCTTGACAGCTCGGGAAGAATATGCTTTAGATTGCTAAAAGAATCTGTCACGTAAATTCGATAGCGAGACTGTGAATGCGTGGGGAAAAAGATGCATTTCTCGCATGCTGTCAACGCGATCGAAATCAATTTGACAGCAAAATCCGGAGAATCGTTTGTTCAAAAAAATATTGCACGAAATTTCAGAGTGTCTACTCTGTATCGTTCGCGAGATTAACGTCCGTATAAATATGCCTAGAGAGTGAAGGAGTCAATTTGCGAAAGACGCCGTAGTCGTCGTCCTGCATTTACGACAGCTCGCGCGAATTTTACTGTCATAAAAAGTAATGGATAAGCGGTGGGACTGGGATAATATCGTGTAACGTGTCTCGGCACGAGGGATCAGAGTCTAGGCGATAAACTTCCTTGTTTAAGCGCGAAGAAGTGGGGCTGCTCTGTAAAGTGTAAGAAAATTACGGGCCATAAGATACGAATGATCGGATACCGCCAATTGCCAAAGTGGTGAACATTTCACTCCTGCATCAGCTGCGGTGTCACGAAACCGCGGGGTGTAAAATCCGGAAATTCGTATTTGTATCGATAAATTGAATCGTCGGAGTGTGAGAATAAAATCGCGATAAACAAATCGTTTGATTAACGATACTGTTCCCGGGCTGCAGGTGGAATTGGCTTATTGCACGACGGTTTTTGGACGGCCAACTCGACTGGTCATAACAGACGTTGACGCGTTGTTTGATTAATTGCGGACAACCGGTGGAGGGCGCTTTTGAACGGATAATCGCGTGACCGTTGTACGAACAACGCCGGCACTAGACAAGGCCTAAAAGACCTATCTCGCAAGCTTCGTACCGGAGCGCCAAATAATTATTGCGCCAGGAATTTATCGCACCCTCGGTTTTCGTCCGGACAGGCACGCGCTTGTTTCTCTTGGATTGTATTATTATACAGACATTTCATCCACTCTATACCCATTTGGCACGACGAATCTATGGCTAAACTAATCGTGCGTGGGTATAAATTATCACGCTAAATGTATGTAAATTAAGATCGAATGGACAAAAATTTGGAATATTTTTAGGAACCGAAAAGGTTTGTATGTAATACGGCTCCTCCAGATTTTTGTGGTGTAATTATTATTCTTGTCTTAAACAGTTCCACTGGCAATTGAAAAATTCTAATTAATTTGAAGTAATTTCCAGTTCACCTGATGATGTAATAGAGTGCCAAACAAGCGAAGAATAGAAGAATTCGCTGAATACAAAATATCGTTGAAAAATTATCAACGAAAATAACATAATCTACAACAAAGCTTTGTGGAAAAAAGCTTTAGCCTCCAAGTTCAAACGGGGTATGCCTCGTTCTTAATTGGGCTTTTCAGTGTCTGCGGGAATGAAAGTGGAGCTAGGGCGGAAATTCTGATGAATTCGTATTAGCAACGGAAGTGCCCGAGCGTCACGACGTGATATCCGGTCGAGGCGTTGTGAGAAGAAGGGCGGGTAAAGAAAGAAGCCGGTATATTGTAAATTATTCATCACCCTGACTAGGTTCAACCGTCAACAAGTTTAAGGGGCATTATCTGAGGCTCAATTTTAAGGAAGATTCATCGAGGTCCGGGTGTTGAGACCTGATAAATGATCAAGTCGAGTCGCGGGCTGCCATTCCGCACTTTGTCGGCTGGTAATGTTTGAGGGGTTCTCAAATAATTATACGCAGTTAGCCTCGCGATTTGTCTCCCCTTTGTTTACGCCGCGAGTATACAACTCGGTCTGCAAGGTTCGCCCTTATTTTCGCACGCTAGAAGAATAATGAATTTCATCCACAGAAACGTCGGGAACACCGGTTGCCTTTTATTTATATTATTATTATTTTTCATTTTATTATGCTTTCATTTTTATTCTTTCAACCTTCCAGACGGTTGTATTTATTATTATATTACCGCGTACATAAAGAGTGCTAAATTTTGTGTTCTTCTCTCCGGCGGCAAAATCAATTCGCCTAATACGGCGGGCGACTTCGTTCCGTTGCTCAAGATTTCTTCTTTAAATTCTATGGTATACTTACTCGTACCAGTCCACTTGGGTATCGTTCGGATCCTGCTGCCTGACGCACTTGTTTCTCAATTCGCCCATGTAAACTTGAAGGGCGAAGAGGGCGAAGACCATTAAACAAAATATCGTCAACGTCATGACCTCCGCCAGCTGCTTGAAGCTGTGGAGCAGCGCGTTTATGATTGTCTTCAAACCTGCGGATCAGAAGTCATTCCAATATCAAGCTTCTTACATGATTAAATACATAAGTTTATCACGAAAGCTTTTTCACGAGTAAAAATTAAGGTACACGAATTTGTTTTATACCGGTACAGAGTTATAATGACAGCTTTCCTGCAGGTCTGTTATTATAAAAAATACTCGTAAATTATGATCCATGAGCAGGGTATGAAATGATAACAACCATAACCCTGCATGCAAGCTACAAGTTTATACAGAATTCAAAATATACAACCCCGCTAAGGCATTTAGTGCGGAAAGATACAAGTTTTAATTATATAATGATGCAGGAAAAATGTTTTCAAGTTTTATGATTCATTCGCCTGTAGAGAGTACAAAGTCAGGTACATAATTAAGTGACAAAACGTCAATTAGCGGTACCCGAAAAAGTTTAAACTATCATCTTTTCGACTACATTTAACACGATGTATTACAGCTGCTAAATTACACAGCAACGAAAATTGAGGGATCGACTATTGCACGAATTTACCTTCCGAAAGTCTGTCGCACTGCTCACGAATCGTGCTTGGACTACGTCGTTCCAAAAGAAAAGAAGTAAAAATAAAATAAAAATGAGTAAGAAAGGAGAGTACCAGGTGCTTTTTTTATGCGTCAAGAGTAAAGCTTTCGCGCGGGGAATCTTCGAGGCCATTGCGCCTTCAGATCTGAAATTGACCTGCAATCCTGAACAAAATTGAATTCTGAATAATGAATTCCCGGATATACGCAGCCACGGGAGCCAAAATGAACGTCCGGGAAGAATACAGCATCGTCACATCAGCTCCAGACAAGTTATAAAGGAATGCACAAAAAAAACGACGAGATAACGAAAAAGTTTTATTATCTGAAAAAATTCATATTTTATTTATATTTAACTTCTTACTAAGTACATTATGTGTCGGATTAATTCGTGGAGATGTCACTGGGCTTTTCAACGAGAGAAAATTTGCCTGCATTTGTATAATACAGGATACGTTTTACCATAATCCGCCTGCACCTATGCAATTTAGGGTACATTTCACAAACATGTACTCCTGGTTGTCAAAGTGCAGGCGAATTTTGTTGAATTGTATCGAGAATTGCATAAATGCAGGATGAATTCAGCTGTTGAATTGACTGTGTCATATTTCCGCGAGATAAATATTTGTAAAACGTCGAGCAGAACGGATCGGAAGAGAAAATGTCATAAAAATCGGGTGTCAGATTTCAGTACTACAATGACATAGCCATAGCATAGAAATACGGCTGGATTCCAGAGTGGTTAAAAATTAATTCCTTTAACCAGTCAAATCCGTTATCCGATATAATCCACGTGCGCATTTCATAGCGTATTATATATATGGATGAGAAGTTGGAATCGTCGATAATGTTGGAAGCTGGTGAAAAAGCGGGGGATGGGTGGATGGGAAAGTACTCGAAGGGACAATAGAGAATACAAGCAGAACTCTCGACGTTCGATTTCGCGAGCGTCTTAACCGAGGCTGAATGAATGCCCCTCTAACGATGCCGTTCAAGAGAATCGCGAGGGAGGGACAAGAGCCGGGAACCAAGAGGAAAGAGGTGCGAGGGAAGGGGGAAGAGCAGAGGAAGGGTGGATACAGGGACTCTCGGCAAGAAGACGAGCGGCTCGACATCAAATCCGGTGTCACGCGAGTGACTAGGTCAATAGCACATCCCCGCTCGGTGCAATTCCCGCCTTCCTTCATCCTCCCTTTTCCTTTGTACCGCCAATTCCTCACAAGCAGCCTGAACACCTTGTAGGCACCGGGTTATTTCCGTGATGCGCCCCATAGGGGTCCCTGATTATAGGCAAACCAAGGTACATATCCACGTCCTAACAAATGAGCATCGGAGCTGCTCGGAATGGACTTGTAGCCTGATTTGCCTATAATTAGGGGTCTTTATGGGGGCGCAACGTGGAAATAACCTGATGTACGCCACGTGATGATAAGCTTGCGACTGCGTGGCTCGGAATATCCACGTTTGAAAACAAACGTGTGGATTCGATTTTATACGGTGTGAAAAGAAGAGATAACATACATGCGAATAATTCCTGTCGATCGGAATAGAGCGACGAGAAAGAGGAAAAATATACCACGACGATCCCGGTTTCCACCCCCTTTGCGTGATTTATTTCTTATCTAAAAGATCTATACATTTATATACCTATACGTCTATAGGTAACGTGTGCACCTGGTACGTGGCCGAGACGAGGGATGAACGTCGCTCCTTTCTATACCTACGGAAGATACTTGCAGAGATGAGCGCGTATAGTAGGGGTAGCAGGAAGAGAGAGAGAGAGAGAGAGAGAGAGGGAAAGAGAAGCGCGAGAAGTTTCTCTGGTTAGCCAGTCTTTTTTTTCTGCAGTTTTATTCGACGGATGTGTTTTTTTCTTCTCTTTTTTATTCTCCTTCCTTTCTACATCTCTTTTCCTTCGTCTCCTCGTTTTTCCCCTGTTTCATTCCTAGTTTTTTCGCTCGAACGCGGTGATCACAGAGTGCGCGTCACCCTGCAAAAGCTCTCGGGTCATCGACCCCAACTTCGAGTTCGTCGTGGCTCGGCGAATGGTTGTTTCTGGTGTAAGAGGGTGCGGGTCTCGAGACTTGTAAGGGTCGACGGAACGTCGTGCCCAATGAATACATACGACGAAGACCGACTATTGTTTTCCTACAAGTATAATTCTGGCCCTTTAATGGCAAAGGTCAAGAATGGGTGGAAATACTATTAGACGCGAACGTTTCTCTCGAGCGTGTTTTAGGCCGCGGACTAATTTTTTTTATACGCTTCGCAAAGCTCTCACACTCTCATGCCTTTATAAAACACACCGCGTGAGCTAAATTTAGAATTGTAGCACCTTTTAGCCGAGGGGGGAGGGAGAGAAACGAAAAAAGAAATGTATTCTCGAGCCACTTTTATTGTTTATCGCACGCGGTAAGACCTGAAATATATTGGTAATACCTGCAGAGAATAGATCAATGTCCAGAGACCGTTTTTCTGAACACTACATTTCACTTGAATTTCGGCATGGCCAGGTATTTTGCTTTCCGCTTATCATTCAATTATTTCACAGCAAGATGGAGGGGGACCGATAGCGACTCGAAAACAGGCAAGTGTCGCACCGATATATGTGTCGAATGAATTTTAAATCAACCCTGTCGTGGCCTCCCAGCTCAGTCTAGCGATAAGGTATATATTCGCGATATACACCAGCCCCTCGGTTGATCGGTGAGGAATTGCCTGAGGCGTGCTGAAAAATTCCAAATTTCTCCTCAAGGAAGTTGGTTGGCGGAGCAAGAATACTTTTTAACAATTGTTAACGAGACAGCCGTAAATTCAGTATTTATTACATTTTTTCGTTCAAAAGATTAAAAATGTTGGAAAATTTAGTAGATTTGTTCGAATTCACTCTACGATGGTTTATTTTATTCAAAAAACTATTTTCTACGAAGTTGCATAAACGAACTTACGTTTCTTTCAACACACACAATTCAAAATTTCCATTTGTTGATCGTTACGAATTATGTGAAGTGTAATTATGTAAAATCACATATTTAGCGATGCCACATGATAAAAAAAGAAGAAGTGTTTTTAAGCGATTTGAAATAAGACATTGATAATTCTATAACAAATCTTTTATTTGTAATTTCAGTTTTTCTTATTTTTATATTTTCGAAGAGATCTTCGCAGCTTACGAACATCATAATTTGATAAATAGTCAATGTACGACTATCTCGCAATAAAATTAATAAATCGTATCGATTCTCGGCAAATCCATCATCCTTAACTCTTTGTTCGATTATGATAAATATATCTAGCTGTTACAATCGGCTCATGATTTTCGTAGGCGTTAATATCGCCGAAATCGACGTGGATTATTTCTCACCGTGCGAAATGTCGGCTGAAACGAGGGTCGAGCAGCGGCGAGACTACGTGACCGCGAAATTTAAATATCACTAAGCGGAAGGAGATATGTATTTATACGGTATATACGGGTGCAGGTCTCGCCGCGAGGACGACATCGAACAAATGTTGGTCTTGTTACTAAGCCCACATCCACGGTCTTAAAGTGACATAATTTATTTAACACAGGGCGCCTACGCCTGCACGTTTGTGTTATTATATACATGAAAGTCGCTTTGCTGTTACGCTTACACCATTACCTTGTAATAATCCTTAATTAATTAACAGCTCGAAGAAATACTCTAACCACACCGCGTTGTATACCGAGCTGGCTATAACGCAAAACTCTGACACATACACGAGAACTTTTCTCATAAAAATTAAAATACAGCTTGAGTTGGCACTCCGTACGGGCTTACCGTTGGTAAATATCTCCGAAGCCTGATAATAATCGGTACTCATGCTGCTACCACTTAGAATCGCACCGAAAACCACCGGCGAACTTGTATAATTTCAGCCTCGAATCCAAACTCTTTGGTTATACACGTTCAATGTAGAGTCCCAAAGCCACGGAGCGCTTCGTGCAAACAGCAATTTTTCATCGTGCGGGCAAATATTTTTTAAGCCTTGCAAAGTACACGCACTCAGATTTGAATTTTGAATAATCTACGTCTGCTCGCTTCTGCATAACGTATATAACTTACCCCTTTTTATCTATATTATCGACTAAAATTATTACACGGCGAAAAGTTTTCTACACACTAATTAATTTTCACTTTGTTTGAATAGTTGGATGACATGAAGATTGAGTATTATATACACAGATGATCCCGGGTTTTCAAGCTCCTCTTCATTTAAAAACTTGATGAAAACTGTTTCACGAATGATATATTCGTCTGCTTGATGCCAAACTACGCAACGTATCAGATTGAAAAATACCTGGAATTTCTCGCATTGGTTACACGCTACAGCATGTGCCTGATTCATTGTAAACTAACGCTAGATTTCTGCGATAATAAAACTGACGAAATCGATGTGTTATATTTGGATAGCGGGCTGTGATTGATTACGTCGAAATGCATCCAAAAATATTTTACTGGAAAAGAAGTTTTCTCGTCGATTCTGATCACGTGTTTTACCTCATCGTGTAACCACCCATATTTTCATGCATTACTACAAGTTTATCTACAATAGTGAAAAAATTATGCGGATCAGTAAGAAAACTTCATCGAAATACGAAATACGAAATGCATATCAATTGCTTGAAAAACGACTTTGTTAATTCCCTAAGCCGTGTCGTACGAAAATAAAAATGAATACATGATTGAACCTGATTGACATTTTGCATGATGGTTAAAAAAATAATTTAAGTTCAGGGAAAACCGCGTTGAAACTCGATCGTTTGCGCGATGATTCCCCGTTTCACTGAAAATCCTAGTTGTAAATTGACGAGCAAACAAAAAACTCGGTGCGATTCGACTGAAACAATTAAGGTTCGCTCGTCTAGCAGCGCGGAGAATTGAAAAGCGTTTATCGGGAGCTTTAGTCAAGCAGGTTGCAGAGCAGCCAATGTAGTAGTCGGGTTTTCACGGTCCGTGGTTCTATATATATATAATACGCCCCATAGAAAGGCGGAAAACGGCAGGACCCAGCCGTCATGTATAATCCATTATAACGTAGCGGTTCGGTTTCTCCGCTGGGACGAGAAATGCTCCATCAATTATACCAGCGGGCACGGTGACAGAGCACCAAACTCTGTGAACCTGGAGAGAGGTATTTACACGGGGAACAAACGTTACCCATACACACCGAATCTGATGTCGGTGCAGAATCCTTTCCCCAGAGTCGGATTTTCCCGAATCCATAGAGGAGTTTTCCTTTTTTTTTTTTTTTTTTTTTTTTTTCATTGTTACGTACACTTTTTCACAGATTTATGCCCCGCGGCAGTTTGCGGAGTTAGGTAGGTATATTGGCATTTTTTGACAGCCATCGACGCTGATTATTTATGACCAGGTACGCGCGTCTCTCTGCATCGCGTACCTTCAATCATACCCGCGCATCTGTTCGATATTTTAATTCCCTCGGGGGAATCCGATATGTACTCACCAGGCATTATGGAGACCGTCTTCAACGCCCTGAGCACCCTGAAGGTCCTCAATCCCGCCAGGTTTCCCACCTCCATGCCGATCGTCGCGTAGCCGCTGGTTATTACTAAAAAATCCAGCCAGTTCCAAGGATTTCTCAAGTAGGTGTATTTGTTCAATATGAACCCCTTGGCGATAGACTTTATCACCATTTCCGCCGTATAAATCGCCAAGAAGATATACCTGCGAAAAATACAAATATTCCGATTTCAGACTAGTTATTCGTTATAAGATCATTCCTGTTTTAATTATTTTTTCTTGTTTTCTATTCGTACAGAAATTCGGAACGGAAGCGCTGAGTCGCGAGTTGAACGAGTAATTTAGTTTCCGAAAACTGATTGTACAACCTACATTGGAAATAAAAATTTCCAATATCTGTATTCTCAATCATTCTGTTCTTGGAAAATTAATCTGTCCAAGAGGATGATAATACATCTTCTTTCCAAGCGTTAATAAATTATTCCTCGTCGGATTTCCCGCTGCCTTTGCTATCCTTGTCAAAGATTAAACCTTGTAATCAAAGTTGCTCAAGTACAATATCCGTATATAAAATTCCCCGATCCTTTCGCCAAATATCAGTGCAAACGATATACGTATCCTGGCCAGTAAAGCCAGCCGTATTGAAGAACAAAAAATATCACTTTCCTCGAAGAACTTTACAGCGTAACAACGATGTATTGGCTTCAATAATTTATCACACCGTAGACACCTTAATTAATGGGTAAAAATCTTTTAATGACAAAGAATCTTATTTTTCTTCTCTTCTACAACAGCGAAGCAATCAGTCTTTTTAATCACGTCTATAGAAACAGAGCATCAAAGCGGAGCGAATGCCAAATGAAGGAAAGCGAATCGTCGAAGCTTGACAAAGGGTGGAAGGAGTGGGGGGGGGGGGGGGGTGAATAAGACTAATCAATATGGCGGAAATAGAAAATTTTCAACCAGAGAAATTACGATCATTTGTACCATGGATAATTGTACCACGAATACATGCACGTATTCCTTACGATAATTCGAATATCGAGAATAAATTACAAAACAAGCGTTAAAAAGCTCGTCAGTATCAAGGTGCCGAGATAATTTCGGTCGAGCCAGTTTAGGTAAAGTCGTCAAATTTATCCTCGACAATAAATCGTTGAAAAATCATGCGAATTGGTATTTACGCGTATTTTTACTTCTCGCCAATTACGGAGCCCTTATTTTATGACGGAACGCGTCGCTGCAGCGCGGCTCGTTTTACGTTGCATCGAAATCCGCGGTGCTGATGTGATCAGCGTTGATACGAGTCTGATAGCTGGGGAAAACCTTGCGCTATATTACACCCCGAATGGTAGGAAAAATTGTGATATGGCGTGAGCTGAATAATATTGAGGATTTTAAAGATAAGCCGAGCGCTTAGCGGCCTCCGCGTGCTCTTATTTTATTATACGCTATTATCAACGCACACAGGACGGGGAATAACGTTCGATAATATTGGCGAATCTTTGTCGCTTCGTTCGGAACGCATTACCGCTGATTATTATTAATCATGTTATTATACGGCGGAAATTTTTTGGTCACCAAGTAACTCAGCGGAGGTTTTAAAAGTTTTCAAACCTTGAGATAATTGCTATACCAGTTTTTAACGGAGTTTATTATTAGTGAGACAAGAATTATTCACGAGTTTAGAAATCCGTAAACTTCGAGTAATCTTGTAGAAGAAAGAAGTTTCAAAATTTGGGATAATTGAGGCAGAAAATTAGTGACCATCAAAATATCGTAACTATATTCGATTTTCTGAATATTAAGAATCGCAAATTTCGGAGTCTTGCAATATCGAGATTTATAAAAACGATAAAAATTGGAGACCAAAAAATTCGTGCTATTTTTAAAACGATGGTGAACACGAAAGAAACAACATCCCTGCATCATTGTTTAATAGAACTGAATCCGAGTAAATTCAAATAACATTCGAATGGCAGGCATGTTTCATTCATGTTCACCGTAAATCATTGAGGCCAACAACGTTACTGAAGACATTTCAACCAGTTTTTTCTCCTGATATAACTTTCGATTCAGACGGTCCGAATGTATTCTTAAAAGAAAAAGTTTCAAGAACCGACGACTTTTTCCGAATAATCACCAGAGGACGTGTTTTTCCCTCTTAACCAACTGCCACTTTACCCTAACGCGGCCCTGTGGGTACTAAATTGGCACGCGATCTATTTGCTCTACAAAAACACGACGCGATCAAAACGAATACCCACCGAGCAAAGGACTAGTCACTAATCTCGCTTCTCGCCCCCGTGTCGTTTCACCGAATACAGCGACTGGTCAGGCAAAACTGCCTCGAGTCTGCAAGTGGGAAAAATTCGAGTCGCTTGACTGACTTTATTCCTCTCCTGAGATCGACGTCAATGATGTGCAGGGTATATGGACGAGTGCCAAATTGCTTCGAAATCACGTACTCTGGCTTCGAGAAAAAAACTAGCCCGAAGCTTGATGGACTGGACGAGGAGCCGCTGCAACAGCTCATCTTTAGAAGTAGTTTTTGAAGTAAATAAAATTAATTTGGACTCCGATCGAATCTCACGTGAAATTGTTCCACCTTTGCGTCAGGGTTAATCCCGCATGGAATAATCATTTCACGCTTCTCAACAGGCAGCGATTTATCCCTCAAAATCTGCATCGCTGCAGGCTTCTTCCGCTAAGTTCACCTCTCTCTGCAGGGTGGATGATAATTGGAGCGCGGTGGCCCGAAACTTGCGACCTCAGTGCTTATCCTCGTTCAAGTATTCGCTGAAAGCTCGTCGTGTTGAACAAGAACTTTCTGCTTCTCTCTGTTCGGCCATTGCAAATGGTACGAAATAAGTGTTGTGATATTTTGCTGCCTCCGTTATCATTCAGCGCTGTATCTTGACTCGCGGAGTGAACGTGATTCGTCTTCGGCACTCAAGGATTGTCAATCTTCCCCTCCCACATCCTTTCTTCGTTTTTTTCCCTTATTCTCCCTTTCAGAGGATAAAAGAACCCGGAATTCTCGCACAGTATCATAAATATCCCTTTATATGTGCGGATGTATGCTTGAATAGGAATGCGCACATCCGTGAAGAGAAATAAGAGATGGCTGATGTCCGTCAAATCACTTGGGACTTGTGGCAGAGTATTGCCATTAGAATCGAAATGCAATTATTTAATTTTAAATTTTAAACATAAATAGTCACGTTCTGTGAATGTCAAACTATGGCGGACTCAGGTTCAGGCTTGAGCTTCAACTGCTCCTCGCCATCCACTGTCGTTATCGAAATAAACGGACCGGAAGTTTAACGGCCGGAAACAGGCGACAAAACCGATCGCCGCGATCGGTGTTCGTATCAGCTAATCTTCAGGTTCACGGATGATTGGATTCTTGTATGTATTCCGTAAGCCGTGCGCCTTTTTTTCCCTCCCCTCATCTGCTGTCTCGACTTTGATCCCGATGGTCACATACGATGTTCGAGCTGCTTTGAGATATGCCGGCAGAGGTAGCAAGGAACGAGGAAAAAGATTGGCAGGCAGACAGGCGGGAATACGAGGGAGTAATTAATGTTCGATGCCAAAAGCGCGGCGCGAAAGCTGCAGGAATCGATTCTTATAAATATCTTATAAGGACCCGGGATCCCTCCGGAGGTTCGGAGGAAGATTTACCCACCCGCATTTATAGTTAACCCACAAACACGCTGCCGGGCTGTAGATGTGTATTATACAGATCGACGCGTCTGCAGTTGCGAATCAATTTTTGCACCTCCAGAAAATTGATTGCCCGGTGAAACGGACCGTCTGTGTTTCGACGAAAGATCTCGAGGATATCCCAGTGAAGTATTTTTTTCCGGGTATTTTACAGGAAATTATATTTTCTGGATGCTCGACCGGATATTCAAATCGGGGAAAATCGGGGATTCAACGCGAGCCTGAAAGCTCAAAGGAGTTCGCCGGAAAGTCGAAAGTCTTTTTAAAAATCGATCTGTCACAGATGTTACACGTTACAGACCCGCGGAACCGGAATTTCCGTTGCTGTGCGGGACTCGATCACTGCAATAAAGTCAATAAAACATTTCAGGTGAGGGTGAAAGGATAGAAAGCTAGAAAAAAAGATTAGAGAGAAAGGTCCCCGTATCGATTTGTCAGAGACGCGATAATCCGTTTCGTAGAATTTCAAAACGTGAGATCGAAGTACAGAAAGCCGAAATATTATAGAATCGTCAGAATTCTTCGTCGTCGAACGAATCTTCGACTTTATACAGTTGAAAATTGTAGGAAACTCATATCCAAGTTTTTCAAAACTCGATCTTTCTACATTTTTAGCTTCACCCAAATATTTCCACACACGCCGATTTTTTTTCTCCCCGTAAATAATTTCATCCGTCAACCAATCGACAGCAGACATTTTTTTCCGTTCGAGTGGGGTGTTCGAAATTTAGATTGTTCTCCCCCGTTGTTCTGCTTGCGCAGAATTGATGCAGACCAATTTACTGTACAACCAAATTTTAAAAGACGTACGAATGATCAAACAGTATGAGGCAGGATATATTCAAGTAGTAAAATTGTTACAACCGGATTTCGTGACGATCGTTCGCATCGAGGTGTGAATTCTTACCGAGTCTGAAGTCTGGTAATTTCCGTATCCTTGTATTAAAAACTGAAGGAGGAAATTGGACTCAAGGATCATTCCCCGAGCAAGAATGATATTTTCAAATTACCGTCATCAGCTGAGCGCAGAGACTTGAGCATAAATGTCAGACGAATTGACCCGATGCGATAGTATCGCCTTAGTTTTTTCTTATATACCTATAATATGCCCGCGGCGGGAATTGTCCTGCAAGCACGAAATTCTCAGAGCCTGAACGATAAGCCTCGAGGATTTGGCGGCTTCCGTTATAGCTACTACTAAAAAATTCCACCGGAAATTTGTCGCGCCGCGATCACGCGCGTTTAGACATTTGTCACCTGGCTGTCAAATTTTCTCTCGACTAAGGTAAGGTGGTGCAAGAATTTTCCCCAGGGAATTGATTTGTCTGATAAAACAATGACCCGCCTATCGACGAGATGATAAAAAGAGAGAGAGCTAAGGAATTGCAAATCGAGTATATTCGTTCCCGCAAATCAAGCACGCTCCGTCGATACCTTGCGCACATCACGTTGTCAAACGTTGAAATTATTCCCGGATGAAGCGAAACGGCAACCGGATGTACGAGCAGCTTCTGCTTTTCCTTGTAAAAGCTCCGCCGGATATTGGAGCCAATAATTTTCAAAGATTTTCAACTTTCGTAGGTATTGATGCTTTGTCGGAGCCGCCGACGTCGTACGCTTGACATTGGATCGCCCCTTTGGCAGAAGGGATCGAAAATACCCCGAGAATGAACCTGCAGCGGATGAACTGCGGATAAATGCTGTGGCTCAGAACGTCGGAGATATGCGACGAAATTTCTCCAGAGGTGAGGATGCAAATTTTCTCTGCAGCTTTCTTAACCGAGCTCAGAAAATACCGGCGGGAATTCAACGGTACAAACCGCGATTCTTACGCCGTGCTTTAGAGCGACAAAAGAAAGAAACAGAAACAAAAAAAAAAAAAGATAAAAACATGTTTCACCAGGTCCGGTGAGGTGGAAAAATGTAATAAAATTCTGCCGTGGTTGACAGGTAAAATTGTTCGCATAATTTTAACTCCCTGCAAGTTTTCCATCTTTCTCAATTTCGCTCTTGGTGCATATCAACTTGGTGTAAACGGAGTGTGAATGTGTTGCATAATATACTCACTCGGCTTCCTCCACGGTTTCAGTCATGGCCAGGAAGACGCAGTTTAGTAGAATTGTGGCCATGACAACGTAGTCGAAGTACTGGTTCGTACTCAGGAAGATACAGCACCGTCTCACAGGATTCCAAGGCGAGAAGAAGAACCAACTGTTCGTCGCCGTGAACCTATGAATGTAATTCTTGCGAAACCTTTTCGACACCACGCAGAACGTCTGCAACAATTGAAAGAAAAAAAAAAATACAAACTGATTATCCTCCATTTTCTCAAAGCATTAAAATGCGAAAAACCTGTACCTTGAATAGTAAAAAAAAAAAAAAAAAAAAAAACTGATCCCACTTCTCGTCGATCGTACATTTTTCTCCTGAATTTCGCAGCTGAAAATGGATGTGAAATCAATCGGAAAGCTGGTTTCCGAAAACAGGAGATTGAAATCGTTTCAAGTGACGAAAATATCTGTATCGCAAGTCACTCTAGAAGCGATTGATTCGATTTCTCGGTATAAAGGATGATGGAAGAAGAAGAATGTAATACTGTTAAAAAACATAATTCAACCAACCATAATAATAGAAACTCGATACTTCTACCATAGAATTATTATACATTATTATTGGTATATTGGTAATAAATTGTGGAATATTTTTCTTTGCTTGAAAAAAAATAAAATAAACCGCAAAAGATTTGTGCGCGTGAGACGAAAAGCTTAGATGCCTGAATCGGACGTTTTTTCGCTTCGATGTCGCTGAGGGCTGATCAGCGTGGATATATTATATTATAACAAGCTCCTCGAAATACGGAGACGCTGGTTCTGAAGATATCGATATTATTTTTAATTAACTCGTTTAACTTGTTAGATCGAGATCCGGAAGATAGGATCTCATTCCGGCGCCTAAAGTTTTCACAGAATTAAACTCCTTTCCGAGAAAAGGGGGATGATGTTCCGAGGCGTAAGACTCGTTATACCAGCGGCGAAGATGATCAACGTCATTTGTTATTTTTGGTAGAAATAACTCGAGGGCTTGTTAATTACCACTCAAATTCAGGATGCTCTTTTAATTTATAAATTACAGAGATAATATACAATAATTATTGTGCCTTCTTCGAGCAACGAATTAAGGCACAGATATAAAGCTTTCGGAAATTTTGCATCAATCCTTATTCAACGGAGCACTCAAAATTTAAATTCAAAACTTCGAACATCGTAGCTGTACGGCTATCCCCGAATAATTCGAACGGCTTGAATAAACTCAACGCGAGGATCTCGATTCCAGTTGAGGAATAAAATACTAACTTATGCAGAAATAATCACTGTCCGCGTATAAATACGTCGCGATATTTACTGAATTATACGCGAACAGTGTAATATATTCAACTTTCCGAAGGCGAGCTGGGCAAAATCCGGAATTTTTATTGTCACAAAATATCGTCGTTAGAATTAGATCGTTAAAAAAAGAACCTCCTTACTATCAAACACATCGATCTTATCCCGTAATCACCTCCTCCGAAAATTGTACGAAGGCTGAAAATTCTTTTCTAGAATTTTGGCAATTCGACAGTAAGACGAAACAAAAAGAGATTTCTTGTTAAGGAACCCAAGACACTCAACTTTTAATGTAACCCTATTTTGCATCTCAAGTTCGATTTTTTCTTCGTTGTCGTCTAGGCGCCAGGCAAGTTGCCGAGGACACCTATAAACAATGAGGCGGCGCGCGGCGAAGCAACGTCCCGATGGATTTTCCACGTTCCATACTTTGCGCCCTCCACCCTCTACAACCCAAGCCGCAGTTCATGAAGCCAACGAAAAATAATAAGAATCCGATGATAGGCCTAATGCTTGGAACGGTTGTTCCCTCTCCTCTGGATATTTCGGCAATTTCCGCGGAACGAAAGTCTCTCGTAAATTTCGACGATGGCGACGATGATGATGATGATTAGACAGTGTTAACGATGAACTGGGAAATCTAAATAAAAGCATTGGGATAATCACGACTTCAGACTCTGTAAAAGAAAGTGAAACTACCTGGTATTTTTTCTGCACTATTGTTCATATCAGAGTTCTCATATTGTGTCGAGCGTAGATATCAGATACAAAGAGTTTGACGACGACGCAAAGTTTGAATATAGCTTTTTTCCCTCACTTTCGAATCAGACTATGCATTTATCCTGTGACCTGGTCGATTTCGACGTTCACGTATATGTCTAGAAATATCGATGGCCGCGTATCTCAAACGCGAAACAGGGCTCAAAAGCCCCATTTTATACACAATTCTGAACAAAAACACTCCAATACATTTTCATTTGACGAGGAAATAAAGAAATGGCACGGATTCTACGAAATCGCGATAGTAAATTGTAGAATTCATGCTACTTCCTTATTCCTGCGTCAAATGAAAATATGTTGGAGTGTTTTTGTTCAGAATTGTGTACAGAACGGGGCTGTTGTGCCCTTCTTCGCATTTGAGATACGTCGACGTCGATATTTGAAGACACGTACGTCAACGTCGAAATGGTCCAGGGCACCCCCTTAAGGGTAAACGAGGCTGCAAATACAACGAACCTAAATAATCGAGTGCTCCGCGTGCTTCCGACTTCTGTCTAGCTGCTGTTTCGGTAACACAGAGCTTGCAGGTCTGACGATATAGGTGGATAGGTAAGTATTCTACTCATGGCGGGTACCGCGACACTTTTAAAGCTCCGAAATAGCTCCACGGACTCCGTCTCTACTCTGAACGAGAGGTAACTCAATGACGTCTTTCCCAAAAGAGCTTTGATGCTCGTGGAAAATGGAGTCGAACTCGCGTATCCAGGCTCACCCAGAGATCCCAACTCACCCTACACATCCCCGGATACACGTTTGGGTGCACGTGGGTGAGGATACGTCGCTAATGCAGCCAGACGCCTACCTGTATTGTTAGAACCAGAAGAGAGACGACGACGCGACGTCTCTGAAAGGCAATCCGGTAACATTTTATTAACTGTCAGCCATTCCACGCCTCCGGGAGTGTACCTTGTACCTTATACCCACGCTCCACGAAATATTACCGCTCCTTCCTCGTGTTCGGGATTGTATACGCAGTCATCTCCGTCGTTTTGTGATGCAAATTTTCTTTTTTTTTCTGCCCACTCTGCAAGTATTTTTCAACCCTGTCAGCGAGCGCCCCTCGCATACTAAACATATCGCGTCATCTTCTCTCTTGATCGATGTCGATTTACAATGTAACGAAGCAAGTTTTTTTTTTTCTTCTCTTTTTTTCTTATTCAAATCGGATTTCAAATTCAATGCAAATTTCAAATAACAAATCGAGAATTTGTATACCCACGTTTTTTTTACAGATTCAAACTCCTGAATTTTTTTTCTTGTTTTTTTTTTTTATTCGCTTCGAATCGTTTCGTTCATAAGTTGTAGGTACACATACCTCTGAATACGAAGGAAGAAAAATTGAAGGTAATATAAAGATTTTTCTGCAGTTCTGATGAAATTCGGTCGAGACAAGGCTTCTTTCTTATACATGGAACCACTCGTTCCCGAAGAACTTGAGTTATTTCAATTCGTTGACGAACAAAGCGAGCGATTGAATTTCACGTGGAAAAATCACGACGAAAAGTTTTTCAACCTGATAACGATGGGCGTCCGAGTATATTAAACCCCACGCGAAAACCCTCGGTGTTTATTTTCTCGTTGATGAACCCACTGCGGGCACAACGACGACACACAAATGCAAACACCCACACACGCGCGCGTTTGTATCACGCGTGGAAGGTGAGGGTGTGTAATTTATATGGCTTCGTTAAGTGCAGCGGAGATATTAATTAATTTATTATCAAAGCTAGCGGGGGGTTTGGGCCGCCGCAGGATCCCCGCAGTTAATGTATCTCGCCCTCCGACCCCGAAAGAGAACTCTTCACGAGTCCGGAATTGGTCACGTGGACGCGAACTCCAGTATTACGCGCATCCCACGGGTGCTGAAAAAGGTTGCGCGGTGGGAAACCGTGCGAAAGTTTCGCCGGGGAACGAAACTAAATAAAAATGAAAAAAAAAAAATAAAAATAGAAAAAAAAAAAAGAAGTAAATAAAAAGAGAAAAGGTCGTTCGGGTCCCAAGAGCCGGTCACTGTCCATCCCCAAATTTGCCCCGCTCTGCAGGGTGACTGGAGAGTCGGTTTAGCCGGACAGCTGATATTATATACTGGCTCATATCGGATCATCCAGATACGTGAGGGGCCGACCCACGTCTGTATTTGTCAGGCTAACAGGTCACGTATCTGACCATGCGAGGCCTGCTGCAGGCATTACGCACAACGACGAAACCCGTACATGCGATACTTCGAATAGCTAGCGGGAGATTCGGGACATCGTTAAACGGGAATTAGCATCGGTTTCAACCGGCTTTTTTCATTTTCGACGGTTTCGATCACTCGATAAATCGACATGAAATTTTTATGAATTACCGTGTTATCGACGCATGTCCGTGGAATTCGACCTCACGATCAGTTTTAATTTGCGAATATTGTACACGAGAACTTGTTTGAACTTGCGCTGATTTTCGAAATTGTGCTGAAATTCTATTGTCAATTAACGATCTATTTTCAAATTTGACGCGAGGAAACGAAAAACTTGACAAAATACATCTTTCTCTTTCACGCATTATCATCGGCAGAAAAACTCTTCAATCCGAACGGCTGAAATCGCTCGAACAATGAATCAATATAACTGATTGTCTGCGACAGCTGGCTTAACCGAAGTAGAAACTTAATCCGGGTTTAGTTTTGATTCGATTAAAAATGTTACTTTGCTCGGAAGTCTGAAAAATCAAATCGTCAGCGACAAGAAGAATGAAATAAGAATTCAGAGCTTGACTGACTTCGAATCGCATACGAGTTGGAAATTGTTGTTAATTATCCGATAATATTGGTTTTTTCCATGCACTAAAAACACGGAGGTGTGAAAACGGACAAAGGAGACATAAAATTAGAAAAGAAACGGGTAGAAAGAACAAACACACGACGTCTGATTGCGAGCGTAACGATTTCGTACATTAATCAGTCGGGTGAAGAGCTTTTTACTTGAATATTCTAAATGTTCCCCTTTTTAGCGGGGCGCATCAACCGCCGCGTGTAAAGGTAGGTAATATATTTTATGAGCACATATGCATATGCGCGGGTTCGTTCTTTCGCCTTACGCCGGTTGTATTATACGCAGACACATGTCACGTATACGTGCCTACATATAATACGTATCATAAAAATACACGCATACGCATACACATGACGCTATATCGCGTTATACGTGTGTACAAAAATATATGTATACAAGGTAGTTTAAAATTCCAGTTCCATTACAAACCACCCCCTGAGTTAATCCTGCACGCGATATTCTCCCCGACATTACACGGCTCTCTCCCACTGCCCCTTTTTTTTACTTTTGTAAGACTCGTTCTTTTTCATCCTTTAATCCTGTGGCAATTATTCCTAAATCAAAGAATACAGCTGTAGGCGAACAGAGTTTGAAAAGTTACGTTGGGTGTAATTACCCGTGAAACAGCACTTTTTTTTAATTACCATGTTAACCGCTGAAGCACCAACACTTCATGATGATAGACCGATCATGACCAAGCGTTATCCTATACGGGTATCGTTGATTCGTACCTGAGCTTGCACAGCGTTATGAATTACTCGCGCAAACTTTTATCCCGTAATTTCTTACTTTCGACAAAATTCAGAGTTCCGTCGTAAGATGATTACAAGAAAATTTCAACACAAAGGTGAATAAAATTTGCAAACTTCTCAACTTACCGAACAAAGGGTAGGGAAAGAACAGCCAAAGAAAAAAAAAAAGAAATAGAACGGCAAGTTACAATTTTTTTCACCCCGTGCCCCGATTCCGAAATACCCATGTATGTATGTTATAATCCCCTTGAAAAGAAGAAGAAGTGGGTATAACGGAAAATGGAAATCCGGGAAAAATTGTCCTCAATCCATAGACGTAGGTACGTATGTGTCGACCCAAATCCGTGCATGGTAGAATGCCGAAACTTGTCACTGTTATTCGCTCTTCCTCCATGCACACACATACACGGTACGTACGTAGATTTGGCGACTTTTTATAGCCCTTCGTTGATATCGTCGTGTGTGTCTGTACGTAGGATCTTGAATATTTGATGACACCCGGTAGAGAATGGGGGGGGGGGGGGGGGGGGGGGTGCGGGTATGAAATACCGCAGTGTGTACACCCACCCCGTAATATCCGTGCATGACGAAGTACCGAGGTAGGCGTAGGCGCAGACTCGACGCATACCAGCCACTGCACGAACTTTATTTACATACTCGTGCGGATATTGCAGCAGCAGCAGCAGCAGCAGCGGCAGCTCGGCATAGGAGAAAAGAGAAAAGGAAGAAAAGATGGATATACGTGTAGAGAAGTGCGGAAAAGTGTGGAGGAGGAGAGAAGGGGAGAGGAGAGGAGCGAGAGGCGTTGCAGGCGCCCCAGATAGGCGAGCAGCAGAGTCGACCGAGAGCTCGAAGCGTTTTAGAAAATTGCTGTTTGCACTGCCAGGACTTTAGATTAGGCGGGGGCTCCGAGGCTCCCTTGAAAGGAGCATAACGCGTTTGCAAACTCGCGGTAGGTGGTATCCACCCGCTTTTTCGTCGCGTGAATCGCAAGCTCAACGATCCGCGTGCATGTGAGGACGTGTGTGTACCCTGGCAGTCCGAATCGCGAGCTTCCAAACACCGAATGCAAGAACCCACCGCGCGAAGCTTGCAGGAAGTAAGACAAAAGCCCTGGGATGCCTCGGCACTCGCCTGTTTAACGCTCGCTAGCTTCAGCCAGGCTGAAAGCTCCTTTTTCACCGTTTTACCCTCACCGTTGTGTTTAATTATTCTTCTCCCTTTTTTTCTTCTTGCAATTTACACCGAACCCCTTCCCGCGTTTCTGCATTTTTATACTTTCCCCGTTTGTGCCGCGCGTTTGCACGCTCAACGAAATAACCGTGATGTGCGATCACGGATTGCGAGCACAACGTGACTGAAATTTTCCGCGTTAAACCCCACGGGGTTGTATTCGTCGAAGGTACCGTTTCAAAGACTTTGTACGAACAACTAAAATTACAAGGTATGCCTCGCCCGAATCACAGGAGCTCTCTACCTCTCGCACTAAAGTTGGTAAGACATTGGATCGTTTGTCTCGAGTTGCCAAGTACATGTAACGTACAATTTAATATATCCAAAGATAATACGGGAGCTTTGCGAAACTCGTCTCAATCGCAATTATCTGCGAGTAAATCAGCGCTGAAATAAATGTATTTACAAATAAATCGTGCACTGGGAAAAGATTTAAATTTTCGGTAAGTAGAAATTCGGAAGACCTTGCAGGAGTAGCCAAACTGCGATCCTACTGAACCGAGGGCTTAATAAAAGGGCTCGATTGCCGGCACTTGAAACGATTCACCGCCCCGTCACATATCCGAAGAGTCGAAGGGCGCGGGGTGAACGAGGGAGCCGAACGAGGTGAGGCTTGAGGGATTGCTTCTCGCGAGTAATCTAAGTTCTCAACTACTATACGCGAGGCATAGACATATAGGTATAGACATACCCGCCAAACGGGTGAAACAGGGTTAATGAAAGATCTCCCAAATCTCTCGGCGTTGATGAATTTTTGAGCAAAACATCAAAGACTCGTATCGTCCCTTCACACACCTGCGCTCGAGTAACTTTCTATGCGGGTGAAAAAATCCAGGGTTGTTATGAAATTCATGAATCGCGAAACGTGAAACGGGACCTTGATTTCCTCGAGCGGCACGCACGAGTGTCGAGCGATCGTTGCAAACAACCCTGGCGGAGAGTCTGCAGATGCCAAACGACGATTGGCGTCATTCCAGAAACGATGATCCACTCGAACAGAGTTAACCCGGAGACCCGCGAGAGCAACGTCTCGTGGTTTCGAGCTTCCTGTTTCCACCGGCAATCCAATTACCGGATTTTTTCGCCCTTTTTCCTCCCTCGTGCGAATGTGCATCCTAGACGAAATTGTATTATCATCGCTTCTCCCATACGTATAAAAGCTAGTGAGCCGTCTCGCGTGCAGAGCTGACGAAAAGATAACAAATTGCCATGGTGCTTAGAGGAGGTTTCAGGATGGCGGGTCACGTCTATCCATTCTATACCCGAAGAAAGAAGTCCCATTTGCGCATCTTTGCCGGGGCACGCAGAGATACGAGGCGTATCGCATCCCGGGCGGAAAGTAAGCTATGGCCTATTTAAGATGGTGGAGTGGCTGATACATTTGCTTGAATGTCCATTAACGTAAGGAAAGTACACGAGATGTACTTCGCAGATTTTCTTGATCCCGCGACGTGTTGTAGTGCCTGCATCAAAAACATCGAACACGTATTTTTTACGTGCCAATTCAGCCGTTTGAGAAGGGACTCCGGTGAAATTTCGATAATACCGAGCTTTCATTTTTTGAAGCGATTAAAAAAGATGCGATTAGGAGTTTCCACGCACCCTCAAAGTTTACCCCGAAAAATTAATTTCTCAGGATCTCTCGTCAATGACGCAGATCTATTTGACAAAACAACTTTGACATTATTCACTATCAATAACCAATGATATGCGCAGTGTGTTTACGCTTAAGGGTTGCATCCCTTATTTTTTTCGGGTAAATTTTAGTCACGGTTTTTACCGCTTAAACAGCCGAATCAGCACGCAAAAATACGTGTCTAATGTTTTTTTTTTGTGTACTGCGACGCGTTGCAGAATGAACATGGTCGGCAAGGTTGTGCAAATTTCGTTGTTACATGAACCGGGTGAAATTTTCCCCCAAAAAATCGTTTGCAGTTTGCGTTTATTGAATCGCGATCACGATGGTAAACGAAAGAAGTTTAAGACACCCGAGAGAGCGGTTAAATTCCCTCTCATCTCCCGAATCCGTTCCGAGGTTTAACCCCGAACCTGTGGACCGTTGGCTCAGCTCGGATATTGATTAGTCACCCTTAATTACCGCCCGACGGTGTACATAAATACATGCATACGTATGTTTATTTATATACAACCACTACATGGCAAATAGGAAAAACAAAAGTCGTCCACTACGCTACTTTTGAGCGTTGCGTGTCGAGGATGCGAGGGTGGAGGTCATGAAAATGTGTCGTTAGTTCGAGTCTGAGCAAAGTCTGCGCCGCGTTTCGCTTTTTACATATCGTCGTCATTACGTTCTTTCGGCAATTTATAGGCAGCTTTTTCCTCGCTGCAGAAGAGGAATTTTACCGCAGGATAAATCCTCTGCGAAATAACTGCGCTGAACCCGAGAGGAAAGAAAAGGAATGGAATGGAAAGGAAAGGAAAGGAAGCGTCGTGGCCGCCAGACAGGGGTGAAAAATCTGATTACATAAGGGAGTTCCTGCAGAGCCGTAAGCCGTCATGCCACGGTGCGAAGTTGAACTGTAACACCCGCAAAACCCGTTGAATACCACAATCTCCGTGGGGGAGAGTAGAAAACTTTCTCCTGTATTTAACCCGAAGCGGTCTTTTCTCTGTACTTAAATCTTACTCGTTCGTCAATGGCAGCAAATCCTCTTCCGACTCGACTTTTCCTCCTCGAACTCGACCAAAAGAACCACAAAGAGAATCGAAACGGGGGTGGATTTTATACGATCTCAAAATACGCCTATAAGCATACATCACGCTGTAATGAAAAAATGTATACAAATTTCTCCGCTGGGGATGCTAGTATCGTTATTTTCTGTCTTCCTACCCTATAAAAAACGCGGACCTTTCTTTCTTACGATATATGAGAAAATCGATCGATTTTTTGTATACTTTTTAGAATAAAATTTTCGATCAAGCTGCATTTCTGATATCTTCCCGAGACGAAAACTCAGACCTTCTTTGAACCTGAAAAAAATCTCGAGGTTTTCTAACAATAAGCTTAATATGAGACCTTCGTAGATAGAAAAATCCTGAATAAAAAAGATGTCACTTGAATGTCAAAACTGCGCTGAAATCAGGATTACGATGTTTCCGGTTCTAATGAGCACCAAAATTGATGGTACGTCGGTCCATATACAAGTAAAAAATTAATTTAAAAAATAAAAATAAGCCAGAGTGCTGAGATGCATCCGCAATAATAGATACCTATAATACGTCCACCCGTCCTGGCCGATTGAATTACTTCCAAGTTCTAGCACGATCTCGCCCAGCCGGTGGTGTAAAATACCCATGTGTAAAAGGGGATCAACTTCCTTAGAAATACTTTCAAAGGAGTTGAATTTGCTCGGCATGTGCTCGCTGCGAGAATTAGTCTGGCTTGTTTTCGCCGTCGGTGTGAGTGTATAAAGATTGCAGCTCTGCACGGTCGAATAACAACGCAGTTAATTAAAACTGATTAAACGTGCCCGTATGATGCATCAGAAGTTTAACCCCCGCTTAGAAAGTGAAGCGCACCACGATAAAGTGTGAATTTTTTCATACGAAGGTGAAATATTGTACAATACAGGTATAAATATACATACGTAGAGTAAAAAGTATCGTGAGTAAAAGCTTCGAAAGGAATTATTTGTTCCAATAATCTTATAATAGCCGATATACTTAATCCTGTAAATTGAAAATGCTTGTACATACTTCGTCTGCAAGTGTTACGAAATTGATTTCAAATAAAATTATCTTCATTCTGCCAGAGAGAAATTTATCGAATTGTTCTTCTCCCGCAATGGTAAGCCAATTACATGAACACTATCACCAATTGAACAATATTTATTTACTTTTTCGGCACCGCAAGACACATTTCTCGATGCCCTTCGTAATGGCGTGTTAAAATATTCACGTGCGAAACGACGAGCCAATTTTTCTTCTTTTTTTTGTTGTTTTTCGACCACCCCACACGATTCTGCACACTGTGTGAAAATCTACGTGGCGCTTGCCGTTCGGAATTCTCGGGGCTGTAACTCTGCGATTCGGACGTGCAAACCCGATTCTATAGGGATTCTCTCACTCTCTCACTCTCTCGCTCGATCGGATTCAATTATTGCTTCACTCGGGACTCACAACTTATGACAATTCAATTTCCACTGATTGTTACCACGCGATTTCTACGTACTTGTGCGTATAAACCACCGCTGTATACTCGTTTATCTTGACTTGCATATCTGAACGCCGCACGTTCAGGCAAACGTACGTGCGCCGGAGGGGAAATTCGTAAACTTTCGACGCTTTATTCCAACTTTACAACACGGACGCCGGGCTGTCGAAGAATCGAGGGATAAAGTAACTGGAACCTATTCAACTTCTTACAACGCTTAGAGTTTAGCCTATATATTATACATATGTTGAGTGTCAGTTCTGAAACTTGGGGTTTTCTTTCCCTTCGGTTGAAACGAATAATTGAAAAAACGTAAGTAGAAATTTAACGCATGAATTTTTTAGACAAAATATTCTCTCAGCGTTGTTTGAACTTTTGCATTTTACTAAATTCTTCATACCGTATGCTCCAAATGAGATAAAAACGAAAATCGAATCGATATCAGTATAAAAATTGAATTCAAAACTATTAAAATAAGCTTGGAAGTTATTTTGATAGAAAAAAAAAAATTAGTGATCTGTTCGTAGCTGTACACAACCGAAAATTTAATTGAAAAATTTCCAACTCCACGAGAAAAATCATGTTACTTTTTACCTTTTTAAAAAATCTCGTTCATCGGCAAATAATTCTGCAATGGTATTTTCTCGTTTCGTCGAGATTAACCCTGCTTCCACCGATCCGTTTGATCAAATATTAAATAACAGTGGAAAAAAAAAAATATACACCGTGTAAAATTAATCCATGCGATCGTTGTAAAATGAATTCAAAAAAAAAAAAAGTGGATGTATAAATGAATAAAGCAGGAACAGCGGAAGGGCGACATTTCGCAAAGTATAAAAAGCGACCGCGTTATTAACGGAAACCGACTTTCACCGCGGTTGGTGTTCAGCTTTTTTTTTTTAATTTCAAACCGGTACGCGAAACCCTCCCTTTGATACGCTTACGGCCGGTATAATCTGCTTGGTAAAAGCTGGTCGAAAATACAGAATGCAATAATAATTCGGCGTGGTAGTTGGATCGGGAACTCTCCACCCGCAAATGTACATCACAATGCCCGACTGGGTCTCAATCAGCGGGTTGTGTACAAGATTCGCAATTGACAATTCGCAGAAGTGGCACGTGCACGACGTTGTACTTAGGTACCCATCCGGAGGGTGAAAATCAATGGAAAGAAGAGTCGCGCGGGCAAAGGTGCCGATGCTGTACTTTATCCGATCCTCGGAAAATACAGCGGACAACGCGAACTTTCGTTCGTTTCGTCTATGAAATATTGGGCGCCGTGAGGAAACGCGGAAATTCGACCACCCAGTCACGAGGCTTGATCCGCACTGCGGAAATCAGGTATTCCAGCGGGCAGAACGCCGTTTCAGAAATTTATTTCCGATTGGCCCAGCTTCCAAGGCGGTTGATATCCTGCAGGACCTCCGGAGATGACGGGTAGGATCGCCTCCGAGTCACCCTCGAGAATACTTCTCAACCCTTCGACCGCGGATGTATAATTTGGTGGCGCGAAAGCTTCGATAAACTCGATCGTTGATTGATCAAGCTGAAGATAAAGCAACGCCTGTACCTTTCGCTGCAAGCAGTATCGTGAAAAGTAGGTATAAGCTTTCTGTTTACCGTTTTTTTCCGCCTAATGTTATACGCCGCCGGTATGTTCGTGTCAAAGTTACATACATCAGGGGAGGTATTATAAGACTTTGCCACCCCTGCAGACTGCGGGTGCACGATATTAACTCCGTTTAACATCTGGAAAACAATATGGCCGGTTTGTTGGTAGCCACGCGGACCGTGCACCGGGTATAATATAATACCGGAAAACTTCATTCATTCAAATTTCAATCCCACCGCAGTATGAAATTCGATTACCACCGTGCACAATATGTGTTTTCACATTGTCAGATACGGGGTAATAACGTATGTCGGATTAACCGAGAAACTAGTATTAGCCAAATACGACTATACGAGTGAACATTGCTGGGAATGTATGCTAACGATAAGCACGAGAAGGGGTCGCGGTGTGCACTGTTTTCAAAAGCTAAAGGGGATCGGTACTTCAGACTTCCGAGGCCCATGTTAATTCGGTTTGCTTTTGCGGGGTTCGTATAGCGGTGAATTAGGCTGCCTCGACGAGGTATCCTGTGGATTCTATCCAAGGATTCGCCCCCCCATCCCCAAAGGATAAGGATCGAGAATGAGTCGTGAGACGCGTTGCAGAGAGCAAAGGGTTTGAAATAACAGTTGGTCCCCTTCTCCGCACCCTCTGACGATAGGGTTAATCCAGAGGGGGGGTGAACACACACGTTTTTTACGATCTTCTCTCATCCTGAAGCGTAGCGACGATGAGTTAGTGACTACTTTGTCTCATTGCGTTGTCTGTTTTTCTTTTTTTCCGCGTTATGTCGAATAACGCGATGAAGGATCCTGAGACCTCGTATAATAAGTCTGCAAATGTCGCGATATTAGGGCGAGTTATACGAACGCGTAAAACCATGAAAAGATGCGTAAAAAGACGCTCGCCCAAATCCAATAACACGAAATATAAGGACACCGCTTAACGTGGTCGTTGGCGATTGTAGTAATAAGGGATTAATAAATTGTTATACCGATAAATCTTGGTCTCTTAAAGTTCCCGGAGGACTGAGCGCAACCCAGAGCTTCGCTTCAACTTTAAATAAGAATTTTCAGATGCAGGTATATCATGGGCCGTCTCTGAATCTAGAGGTAGATTGCTACTGCTGCTGGAATGAGATGAACTGCGCAATCACTTAGCCGATTTTCAAGTTCCTATAACCTGATATACCGCATTCATCTCGTATACGCTACTCTGCTTTATCAGAGACGCTTTCATGCCCCGCATTGCATTGAGTTGAAAGAATAATCCTCCAATCGTTATTTGTGACCCGCTTCCTTCCACATTGTAACTTCTCTTATGTCATAGTGTGGATTCTTCGGTACGAATCAAAAACAGAGGCCAGATTTTACATCGATTCTTTAAATACGCGTTGTCGAAAAGCTCGCGGACCGTGCGTGTGTCAAGCTTCTCGCGTCATTGCGACCCTTTCAAGTTTCAAGCATCGTACATTGTCGGAATAGGGATAAATGTATTATATACACGCGGTACGATGATCCGGTGTTGAGCACGTGGCGAGCTGATCATGCCCCGGGATCTTGGAGCCGCATCTTTGGGTCGTGTTTACGCGGATCTGTCCGCTAAACAGCCGAGTGGTAAACCCGATCGATAGGCCTTCTGCGCGCAGGTGGAAATTCCATCGGATCAGGCATTGCCTAAAGGGGCTAAGAGCTTTCGAGCTTGCTCGCGATCCGGGCTGCCTGCTTTTCTGTCGCCCGGTGTGAACGCGCCCTCGGGGGATCCTTTCCAGGTAAACTTTACGTTTCAGGTCACCGAAGTAATTTCAGGGGATGCGATATTACTGACAGCTTTGAAGAATACTCGAAGAATGTGTGTAACGTTTTTTTTATTATTACTCTTATTTTTCTCTCCCAACATACATATATATATATACGTACATGCCTATGCAATATACCAAGACCTTGCAAGTCGAGTAATAACCTGACGTCTTACCGCCCTTCTGGGACTGCCTTACGACACATCTTTTATTCACCCTTCAAAAATATCCTCTACGTCTACCCGTTCGGAATAATTCAAAAATATTGATGTCGCAGACAACGCACCTCTTGGCACTATTTTCATGCTGCTGAAAAGTCGCAATCGAAATTCGAGTTCTCTTGAGTAAGTCTTAATTTTCAGTCCTCGTTTTCTGCTGCTCGAACAGAAAGTTCCATCCCTTAGACGAAAGAAACGGAGCTTTTCCTATCAGCATGACATTTTAGCAGGCAACGATGACGCTGAATATTATTTTCTGTTCGACAAAATAACAACATCGCGTTATTGTTGTTGAGACTGCGGTTCAAAGATGCCCGATACAAGTTAATATTAACGGTGAACATCGCCTCCTCAAGTCTTCTTCCCCGCAAAGCAATGAATTTCTCTGGTATACAGCGATATCTTTCACTTGGCGTATACGCGGCGCATCACGTTATTAAAAATTGTCGATCTCCAGGGAAATACGGAAACCAAGCAAGCAGCATGGATCGAGGTACAAGTGCTGCAGAGACGATTCCGCGTACACATACACATGAATGATTTCTTTCCGTTTCAGTTATTCTCTTTCTAAAATATCAACCTGCAAAAATGCCCGGCACTAAATTCACTTTCTCAGAAATTACTGTATAAAAAAAAAAAAGAAAAGAAAAAAAAAACCAACGTAAAAACCGACAATGAAAGATAATCGACGATGAGAAAAAACGGGAAGTAAATAATCACTCAGAGGTCAAACCCGGAGCGAAAATTCGAGCAATATCTGACTCTGACGATTGTAACATGTATAAAACAACGATCCGTGTTACAGATTGATCGTGCAGCAGACACATTCAGACCTCGAGCAGCGAATTATGCCCCCGTCGTTATAATGACGTCAATAATCGCGATAATATCCGATAGGAGGAAATCGTGGGTATGAGAACTGGCTGCGCGATGGTCAAAAGGTAAAATTCGACCCAAGCCAGACGCTCGTTGTAGAAAGCAACGCCTCCCGCCTATCGGCGATGAACCAGTCAGCGTTAGATTCATTTTTAACCCGAATCCTCCTGCATGGTTTCCTCGTGATATTTTTCCATTAACCACGGTTATTGCCCGCTGACGATTGCGTTTACCAACGACTCGGTTCAGTCGAGCGAGAGTTACAGGTATAGGTGGGTATGGTATAGGCAGAGCGGTTTGCCAATATCAGCGAGGCTCCAAATTGGCCGGAATTGGCGCGCGCCCTCGGTGCGCCTGCAACTGCGACAGCTTGGCTCTAAATATCATCTACCTGTTGGAGAAATCGAACATGCTCAGCCCGGATTTCACCCTGCAAATATACGATGGATGAAAAATGAAAAGGAACGACAGCTCGCGTTTCTTGGTTGAAAACGGAACTTTTCGTAAGGAATTCGGCAGGCCGAAGATCGATGCTTTTTAGTGATTTTATTACGAGATGGTTGTAAGTTGAGTATAACTTATCAAATTATTATATTCGCATAAGCTATCTCTTCAAAAATACACGAATAAAAAATCCTGTGATTTTAAGGCAAAAGCTTAGACATTGGTGCATGGTTCGTTTGAAATCCCTTCAAAATGATTCAAAATCTAGTCGATTTTTTCAAATACATTCAACGACGGATTGCTTTATTCAAATTCAACGATACAGGTTTTTCTACAGGGTTGCGCCGATATTGATCGTGATCAGCAAAAAGCAATATTGTATCGACTGCCGAGAGAAGAGAAATCCATTTTCAGTTACTGTGTACGCAAAAGAATTTTTTTAAATAAAGCTAGGCATTTTATAACGAAATCGAACGAATCTACTAGATTTTTAACAATTTTGCAGAGATTTGAAATTAATTATCGATACCCAAGCTTTTCTTTATAATTTCAGTATTTTCCGTCTTTATATTTTCAAACAGATCTGTTTAGCTTAGAAATATAATAATTTAAGATAAATACTCAGTGTACTAAATTCCATATACTAATAAAATTACGAAAAAGTGGAAACGCATTTTTGGCCAACCAACCTCGTAAAGTATGCGAACTGAGAAAGGCTCGTTGTGTAGACGAAATGATTCTGAAAACGAAATCTGTCACACGTTTGAAAATTTGTTATAATACTGTAAAACGGCTGCAAACTACTCGCAGTAAAACAGTTCCTGGTGCCATCGATTGATACCCGACATTACATCTCACAAGGCAGGAACGACTCGGTTCGGCTTGAGCGATTGGAATGTTCTCACCAGCGACTGGATCCAATAGTACGACGCCCTCAATAGATCCTCGATACGAGAAGTGGTATTGAATCAATTGTGTCTCTGATGTATGATCACTGAAGCAAATTTTCACCGGAATTTGAGCCGTTCTAATGATTACAAGGGCGAAGAATAGCCTGTTTGGAAATAGAAGAAGAAGAAGAATAAAAATCAGAGCTACACGTCGAGCCGACGAATATTTCGACCAGGGTGAAGAAAAATGCGAAGAGTTTCGAAAGATGTTCGGTGCAAAGTCAAGAATCTCGGTGGGGCTGGTAATGAAGCCGCAGATTTTTCGGGGTGAAAAATTCCGCTGCGGTTGTCGTCCAAGTCGGAGAGAGGCCGGGTCTGACATCAGGATCGATAATTGCTGGGAGGAGAGAATATGGTCGGCGAGTTGGCAGGTAGGCCTCGCGGTGTTAAACGAGTCCTTGATCAAGTCGGAGTGTCGAGTCCCTAATTAAAGCGTGCGTAGGACCATTTGAATGAGAGATGTTTCTGTGCGCGTCTCGGTTTAACAGTGTAATCAAAACGAAAGGTTGATTGGACAAATCGATCCTCTTTACCCAAAACAAATTCCCATCGTCGTCGTCGTCGTTGGTTGATGCAGAGCGTCTTGGGAAGGCGGGAGTTAATTAGAGCTTACAATAGGGGTGCAACAATCTTTTCAATGAATAATAAATCACTCCGGTCCCGAGCTTTTGTTGCCAAGGCCTTGCGGTAAAATTAACAGAACACCCTGTAAACCGTACAACCCGCAAGCATTGTTTGACCAACGCTTAAAACCCAACCCTGCCCGGTCTTTACCCCAGAGCTTTGCTGCCCGAAGAGGATCCATTCAATCTACATTCGCTAATGGCGCAGCGATCATTTCAAAGCCGAAATCTTTGGCTGAACAGACACAGCTGCCAATCATTTCCACGCATATGGACTGAGTAATATTTACCCCGGGCTTATGGAGTCGTGGAAAAAACACAGCGTTGTCTTTTCAGTGGAAGAATACCTTTGAATTGATTTTTCTTATACCTTTCTTGTCCACTCTGGAAACGTATCAAGCTCTCGCCGTATACGGACTCGTGGATCATATCAGAAAACCAAAAATCGTCTTTAAAAAGTGGCTACATACTTCTTTGGGTTGACGAGTTTTCGTATAGGTTGTGTTATCAACCGATAAATCAAGGTATAATGACTGTAAGAATGCTGCAGCTGTCGTGCAGCTATCATGCTTACCTGGTGTGCAATATTTAACACACAATGCACAACGACGTTTGAAAAGGTGAACAGAATTGCCTCGTTTAGATTGTGGATAAGAAATTCACGGTTTTTACCCCGCCGTAATGTATGTATACCCGATACAGCCGATTACCTATGGTTCTGCACTAATCCTCAACGTTGAAAACCTCGTTTACTCAATTCGACTGAATACCTCGCTCAACTAGTTCTATTTAAGCCTCAATCCAAAGGGTTTAGATTAAAAAATTAACGATGATAAGCATACCAAGTTTCTTCTGAAACTACAGCGATAAAGAACTAAAAAAATTAACCAGCTCTCAAAGCTTACAAGAAATGTCGTTACTGTGAATTGAAATCTTTCCGATCAAAAAGAGTCCTTAATAATAAATTTATTTATAAAACGAATTTTCAAACTCAACGTACAAAAAATTTACAAAATTTTCACCTACCGCGAAGTTATAAAATAACTGCAATGCAATGGAAAGGGGTTATCGATCGAACGATGCTCTTGTTTATTTCTAGGGCACGTTGGTTATAATAATAAGTTATTAATAAAAGCTATACAACCAACTAACGATCAGGCGTAAAGTGTACTTATATCTACGAATTGCGCGAAACGAACGTTGTGCGGGAACTTGAGCCGTGAGTCGTAGAGAAATGAAAACATGGTTCGAGTCAATCAGACCGAAGCTATCGACACCCCGTGCAGGCACGCTTCGACAGAGATCGGAGATGATGGTAGGACCACGTCAACCCCGCGAGCCGTTATCACCCCCTCCACCCCCTCTTCGCCCCCCGCATCGACTAAGGGGTAGGAAAATGCAGATCGAAACGGCGCGCGTTTCACCCGCGTTTCCTACCGCAGTGTCCGATTAAACTCTGGCGTTACTACTGCGCACGCATTCGTTTCTTCCTCTGCAAACCGAGGCTCTCTCCACCCCTGCTACGCCGTGCGGACACAACCTCGAGCTGAATAAATGACCACCGTACTCGTGTTCGTCTACCAAGGCGCAATTAGCGGAGCAAAGATAGGACACCGGCTGAAAACTCGATCGTGTTTCCTGCCGCGCGATTCCGCATCGCGGATTCGAGAATATAGACGTGCGATTGTCACGTGCGGTATTTCTTTCGGCGGTCTGACCGAGCTCTCGCGTTACTACTGCTCGGTTCAGGTTCGTTCGGTTTGGTTTGGGTTGGGTTGGATCATGCTCACCATGCAGGATCTGGTTTAGGGAGAGTCGTAATTTGATCGTTTAAATTCGAGAGCAGTTTTATTAGAAAGTGGGCGATTGGACGTCATTGATTTACATATTCACCAATTTTTCAACGAGACTGAAGATGAAGAAATTGAATCAAGCTTGTCGTACTTACTCTGCTGAATTCGAATCCAGGTCAACATTGAGATCCTTGATTGGACCCTGATGAATCAAACAACGAATGCCACTATCGGTTTGTTCACAATATCCACAGAAGAGGAACCGAAATGTCGTCCTGCGAATAGTTTGCAGTTGCACTCCGTCCGATGGACACTGCCGTTACTACTGAGGGAAGTGACGTTCTACGATTGGCGTCTAAAAAGCCGCTTTCACAGCGTCGATCTTGGCGTCGATAGTGCAAGGAACGCAAGCGATGATCAACCGGAGAAAAACACGATCAAGAGCAATAATGTACGCGTTTAGAGCAATGCGAATTGGCCCCAGAGACCGTCGACGGATCGGGTCAACTGTGCGCGACAGAGAATCGTTTAATACTGATCAGTAAGCAGCGGCAAAGACAGACTCGAGGGTTGGTGCTGCGCCAGAGATATGCCGGGTGTAGGTACTGAGTAAATAGAGTAGGTATTAGCGGTCCGTCATCAACGCCGGTCCGTCAATACGGTCCTAATTGAAGAGCAGGAGTTGACGTTGCGACGTCGCATCAAGAAAAAGAAGGAAATAATGGAACGTTGCGTCGATGCGGTGGTGTCCGTATCACAAAGCCGAAATTGGTAACGTTGACGTGACGAAAGATGACAGAGGGACAATTTGTTGTTGTGCAATTTTAGAAAGACTTTCAAGGAGTTGGCTTTACAAAGTATGTTTTACGACTATGTTTTGTTTATTAAGGTTTACTGAATTTCAGACAATCACTGAAAAGTTACGAGGCAACAATTTCTTGTAAGAATGCGTCGTTACAGTGACGTTACCGACTTCAACCTCGTTCCGCATCATCATGGTAACCCGTGACATCGTTGATACGAAGTTTGGTAACACTTGGTAGAAGTTGTGGCTGCGAGTTACTACTGAACAAATCAGTCTATTTCCGCAGCAACATGATGGGCTTTCAGTGTGAACAAAGCTTGAACTAAATCCTCGCGAATGGTTTGATCAATTCGGAACCCTGCGAACGTTGCTGACCGTCCATTTGATTTCATTCGAACTCGGAGCAGCAGCTCGTTTTATTTACTTGACCATGTGAGGAAAAAATCGAATCGAACTAAGGCGAACTCGTTAATGGGCGCAACGCAAACACAAATAAAATACAACCTGGCAGGTTGATGACGGTATCGATTAACGATAAACGTTTCCGAGTCGAGACGACGTTTGACTAGCGGGAATGATTTCCCGATGAAACGCTTCAAGGATAATTAGCATACTATCTTCAAGAACATGTTGACCAAAATTTACCAACGATGTTTTTCTACTTGTTCCATGCTTATCACGAATAATCGGTAACCGTTAAAATAAACTTTGTATCTAGGAATGTCACGAGGTTGTAAGAATCTTCCGAGTCTGGTTGACACGAGAGTCGGAGCAAAATTATTGAGAACGCGATGAATAATGACGTGAAATGGAAATTATAAATGATGCAGAAGCAGAGTGGTAAACCAGAAAGCGGTGGTTGCTGGTAAAAATCAAAGTACTGAAATTTTTTCATACTCAGGCACGCACGAAGTCGCGCCGTGAGGCCACGAGCAAGCAGATCGATAAATAATAGTTGCGAAGGTGGGCGGTAAAAAATGTAACGTAGATTTTACATCTATCGTAGTGGATACGCGGACAGCACTTTATTGGAGTTAAATCTACACCAATTGTGATGAATCTAGCCAAGCATGTTGTAGCTGTTACTATTGCTTTTCTAACTTTCATTATTGAATTTGTAAATTTTTCCACAATTGCTGTTATGGATTTAACTCCAGAAAAGTGCTGTCCGTATATTCACCACAGGAGATGTAATATTTGCAATATTCTTCTTTCCATGTTTTATTAGCGATTGAAAACTGGTGAGACGTTAACTCCCAAATGGCTACTCGACAAGGACACCAGCCTCGTTCGATCCGGGTGTCCCTTTCACACAATTGGCCTCGCGTCAAGTGCCCGCGATGATAGATTCGAAACCTAATTGAATCAAGTCCAAGAGTCCCTGTGCAGTTCGGCTTTGGCAAGGCCAAAGGACAAATTGCGTAGTGACGGAGGATCGATGCTCTGTCGATATCTGAACGCAGTCAATACGCAACGTAACGCAAGTCCATCCGGAAATCCGGAATCCGATATGATTAACAGATCCCTAGCTGGAAATTGCACCGGTTTTGATTCACCGCCCCCGGCGAGTGGCTTGATCCACCTTCTGCGGTAGACACGTTAAAATATTGAGTACCCTTCCCCGCGTCTGCAGGCATACCCAACCCGAGGTTCGTACTCGATTGGCCATGCCGGCCGTTCCATGGCCGCCATACTTAATGCGGCACGAGACTATGACGTCAGATCTCCACACGTAAACAGCCACCGCTTACGTATAAAATATCAATATTTTTCCTCGACAAAGTCCAGGTCTTTCGGGCCATTGCGTCCGGGTCACAAACTCGCTGCTGATGGCGTCTAGTGCTCGATTCGCTGTCCGGTTAAACTTCGCCGTGGATCGATGAGAAAATTGTCTATCGCCCAGATTCTTCGATCCTTGATTCCCGGGTCAAGCTGGCACGCGGAAATTCTCTACCGCGACACTTTTGGATTTGTAATGTGGGAATCGGATCAAGTAGAAAGCTCGCCGGCTACTGAGAAGTAACTGAGAAGTAACTAAGAAGTACCATGTTCCAAATAAGCTGAATACGTGTCACTTGCCTGATTCGTGTACCCCTCTTTTAAAAAAAAAGAATAAAAAAAGAACGATCAGACGCGATGGAAAGTCCTGTTGACGGATTGTAGAGCGGTGCATTGGTCCGGTAAAATTGAGCCCTAACTATTCAGGTGGTTAGATATTTTCATCCCTGATCCTCTGTCCGAATGGCCATCCACCCCCGGTATTTGATTCCTTTTGTGTTCGGCTCCCGCGGGCGAAAGCCGGTTCGAAATTATGTGATATCTTCCAGATGGTCAGTCCGGCAAAATTCAAGCATTTGAAAAATTGTCCCCGAGTGTACGAAATCGGTTGGAAAGGTCCGTGACAGGGGAGTTTATTCCGTTGTTTTGCTCGCCGAGCTATCGACGAGGATCCGAGGATGTATCGGGGTGAAGAAAACTTTTCCTTATACGTACGAGGGATAAGAACGAAAAGGGGTGCAACCCGTTGTTTTTTTTTCGATTTTCGAGATAAATCCGCCTCTTTTTATTTTCGTTGCATACGCCCTTACGGCAGTAAAATCATCAAATTCTGAAAAACTGTGGGTTACGCCCATTTGGTTTTGAGCTCTCGATATTTATCACGTACGTCATACGCACTGCATAGACACTGCATACGTGCCAACTGTGTTACGATATATATCGAGGTGAGAAATATGGCCTCGTAACTTTCCCTGGTCTGTTACGACTCTTTTAAGGGAGCACGAGGGGCGGACCGACGGATCGAGAACGGAGGATGAAAAGGACGAAAAGGGAGCGTCAAGGACACACGACGCCTCGATTCGAACTCCGATATAGGCGCCGGAATTTAGCCGGTTCGTTGATACGAGTTTATCCAGTTTTCCTGCCAGAACTGGTAGCCACCTACAATTCCGACCAACTTACACCAAAATTGGTACCCGGGTTTTTTTGGGATGCCTGACTTCATTTCAGAACTAAGTTTTTGAATTTGCCAACCCCTGAGGGTGAAAATACCGGTGAGTTGGAGTAAGCTTTCAGTTTTATTGTTAATTTTTTTGTTACAAATTTATTGCTTTGTAAAATAAATGGACACCTAACTACATGGTTTCAGCTATCGTCATTTACATGGTCACATGATCCCCAACGTATCAAGAGACTAGTCCTAAATTAACTTCACTCCTTATTTTATATTGGCAACAGACTGGCATTGTTGAAGGGGCTGGTTAGTATTATTTAGACTAGAGCTGAGTTTTTATTACTTTATAGTCATTTTTCTTTTTTTTATTATCCAATTTTGGATTCGTAATCAGCGACCCAAGAAACCCTCGAGTGATGATTTTCAGATCAACTGCCCAATTTTACAAATTTCAATTCAACGACCCGTAAAACGGAAATGTACCAATTTTCGTCCAAATCCATTGAGAAACATCAGAATTCTTCTAAAATGTACATGTATAATCCATTACTAGTCAACCGGTTAAGACAGCCCCGCGGCTCTTGAAATCCACGAGCTGAGGAGCCCGTGTTTCGGAAATCTTTGAATGTCGTCGCGACTTTCCAAGCCCACCAACTGATTCCGAGTCATTTTTCACCCCGAGGGTTCATTGCCGCGGATATCCCACAACCCTGCAGTATTTGAATACCCGTAGAGAGCGGAGTGAAAGTTTCATCCTTTTTTTTTCGAAGGAACCAGGAGCTTACAGTCCTCCCGAAGGGCTGACGGAGCAGATTATAGTGATATAGTGAGTGAGGTAGGATCTTTGTACAACAAATTTTCTGCTCAAGGAATAAATACACTACTGTACAATTATAATATTATACTCCTGATCCACTCTGCGTGTATAGTGGAAAATTCTTTGACTTTATACCGAGAATATAGTGTGAAAAAGATAAATGGACGAAGGTAGGTGAAAATCAGAGGTGGAGAAATGCGATCCCGTCTGTCACTGCGATTCCCGTTGGACGCGCCGACGAACTTGTAAGCTCCTGTAAAGCGCCTCGTGAACTGTGTTCTGGAGTAAAATCCAACCGGCGGTTGTTCGCGTCCCGTTGATGAGAGAGGGTCTAAGTACGTTTCATTGTATATCTGATGGATTAATCAGAGAATATAAAAATGAAAACACAGGGAAACTCGTTTCGAGCATTGAATCGAGGCCAGAGTTTTCTAACGATCACACCTCCGAAGGGTAATTTTGTTTTTTTCTTTTTATCTCAACTAAAAATCGATTCTTTCAATTAATTTTATTACGAGACAGTTGTTCATTAGCCAAGTATTTTTCAAATTATTACGTCGGCAAGCTAGGAGGATCTCTTATAAAGTATAATCTGTTTAGGAACGCCGAGTCGTTTCGTTCGGTTGCTCTTCAAATTGAGGACATGGTCGAAATGAAAGCCCGTCCTTAATTGACCGACTCTTACGACTGAAAGTTTCGTTGGTGGAACGGGGTTGAGTTTGAGATACCGATGCATACTTGTTCTGTTTTTGGTTAATTATGTAAATTACCGATAAGACATTCCACTTGCAAAGTTTTCCGAGTGATCGATATCAACCTGGTAGAAACTCTAATCCTTCGGCTCCTCCTTTGTGCAAGGATAAATCCACCGGCCGTAGTTCAATTGAGCCTCGACTTCACCCTTCCGAACTTCAATTTCTTGAATAGACTTTCTTCCGCGCCCTACGGGCTTTCACTCTTTTCAAGTCCAATATTACCGATTGATCGTTCTCCCAATTTTCCCAGATTTCGAAGTCCCCGGCCACGAGTGCAAGACGAATGGTTATTCCTCAAGGCATTTTAGCAGTGTTTTCTTGTACGGAATAACGCGCTCGTTCCAACGTGGAACTCTAACTCTAAATTCTTTTTATCTCAGTGGGTGATCCGGTCACGTATTCGCCGTTACGCGAGGTCTAAAAATCAGCTCGTAGAATGAAATAAAAAATAGAAAAAAAAGAGAGAGAGAGAGAGAAAGAGAGAAGAAAAAAGAACCAGCCTGCCGGGGATCCCTGGGGATAAAAATAGCGTCGAAGAGACAAAAGAGGGCGAGGTTAGGGATGAGTTGGGGTACGGGGTTGATAGTCGGTGGAAGACGGGAGGGATTTGAGTCTGCGCCGCTCCGTCGCTAAGAGGGGCGAAAACCGGGCAGAAAGATGAGATTTGAATTATGGAGGGCCATCTGGAAATCATGCACACATACGCTCGCGTGTGTCTGTGTCGAGCCACACTGACGGACACAATCGCGATAAGACGGGCGTAAAATTGGGGGAGAGAGATCCGCACAATCAGCCCTCAAGTTCTTTTCTTGTTCGTGGTCTTCCTTTTATCGCGTGGATGATTCCGGTGCAGCCTGGTGTTACAGGTACGGCAATGTCGGCGGATGTTCCATAAAATTTCCGCGCAATTCACCCGTCCAACGTTTTTCTGATCCCTGAATAAAATAACCGGCACTGCATTTCTTCCAATTTACTTCTTCATGCAACACAGCTACGGATTTTGATATGCAATTGCTTCGCGGAATTTTACACGCTTTCTTAACAGCACCATTTAAGCTCCGTCTAAATGAAATTATTTTATTACACGATTGTTGTTATTTATAGCCAAAATCGAGGTCCGTGATCTTGAAAACTTTTAAACAAATTCGCATGACTTTATAAGCGTGTAAATTATGCGAGAATAGATCCACTCGAAAGTTTGCTCGTCTCGAGTCGCTTGCTGTTTCTCTCTCGGTGTATTTGAACAACTGTTAACCGGATGATCGTCACCTCGATTAACACGAATACCGCAAAATATAAATCGTGGAGAATTATCCGTCCCTTTTAGAATCGGGATTCCTTTTCGGTTGACCCGATTTCCATCACAAGTTACAGTCACGGAACGTTCGACCGAAGTCAAACCTGAAATTTGCGTGGTAACAATTTTCCGTTCGAAAAAATGGATTGAAAACAAAAGAATCAGCAACGTGTTTAAGTAAAAAATCGTCGCCTGCGGGGAAAATGGAAAAATGAAACACCAGCAACCGATTCAATATAAACATCACGTTTCTTGGCTACAAAGAAAACCCATGAAATTTACTTTTCACGGTGATAACCTGTTTGATTTTTCACCCGTGTCGAAAAAAATTTTTCATCGCAACGGAAAATTCCCGCAATAACACGAGAAACTTCCGTCTAACGTCGCCGTTGGAATTGCAACTATTATATATTATACGACACGCGCAATTGTATCCGTGATAAATCACGGCGAATGAAAGCTCGGGTTTTCAAATGTAAACTGTGACCACACGAGGCCTTAAAGCTCACTGCAGTTTCACAATTACCTACGATCACGAAATTGCTCTGCGTGACGTCGAGCCTGAACTGCATGATCTAGATATGCCCGTAAGACCGTTAACCGTGCGGTTATATTAAATTTACAAGGTTTTATCGTACGAGCTTCGGACTGGTCATTGCTTTGTACGAAGTATCGCCGTTATTCGAATTCCCATCAACCAGCATCAAAAAAAGCTTCCACCTCACCCTCGTGTTAAAAACGTGAAAAAATCGTTACAGTACCTTATAGTCAGGCTTTGATAAATGAAGGAAAAATTCATAACAAACGTAACAAGTTACAACGACGGCGAAAAGCCCGAGCAGTTCCATTTACTCCAACGGTGCAAAGGTAGTTTCCAACTTTTCTCGCCTACCTAATACCGGTATGAAAACTGCAGGCGGCGTAATTTTGTTTCCTACCTAATACGCGCTCATTTGAAGCAAAAAATAAAGAATATAAAATGAAATAAAAAAAAAACAACACACGCGACAGAGTCGCGCGAGGAAAGTTTGTAAATTTCGTTGGTAATTTTCATTTCATTTTCGTTCGCTGGTGTTTTTACTTGCGGGTTTTAGGTAGCTACAAGCGTCACTGCGGAGCGGCAGCATCGACACGGTGCGCGTTTCATTCCTACATTGACCCCTGGAGTGGATATTGGTCATTATTCCATTACTGGTGGGTATCAGGCAGACCTCTGAATACCTCTTTCCCGAGATAAACAAGGTATTTATGCCTAAGCACCAACTCGACCAAAAGCTCAGACGTCCCTGCACGGTTTACGTAAGTTCGACTCGCCGTTAGACGCCGTGGTGCAGTTTGCAAATTACGGAGACATTCGTGTAGGTATACCGTAGAGCTTGTTCCCTACCGAGGAAGTCGCTGCCTGCCGCATAAAATGCTAAATATCTCTCGTACACAGGCGCGATAAGAACTTCCAGACTCGAGTACGTAAGAGAAGGGAATCAACGACTACGATCGTGAATTTGAAACATACCTGCGCCTCTTTGGCGCCTGCATGATTCGCAGATATTGTTGTATGTAGGTATAGACGCTGATTAAATTTTTTATAAAGTGTTTAAAACCCGAACCGACGAACTTCGTAGATTTCTTAAAGCTGCGAAACTCTGCAGGCTATGAGTAACATAAATTTTTTAAATTTTTAAAAAAATTTTTGTAATGGAATTTGGCACACAGTTTGTAACAAATTTCAAGTTTCTAAAACAGCAAAGGCAGATCTGAACGGCTTCATCTTCTCGGCACGATGTTGAAAATATTCATGAAATTTCTTGAGGAATCTCAACATCGGGTCAGTAACAACGTACTTTTATACCCGAGTTACGTGGCGTGAATTCTTTTCAAATACTACATAGATGAAGATTTCTCGGTGCAATTTTAACAATGACTAAAAAATACTCGAATCATTTTTTTCACGACAGTAATTAGTTCTTCTCATTCATTTATTTTATTCTCCGCCGTTTCGCGGTCTTTATTCCGCATGGGATGTTGAAACGACTGTGCAAAATTTTCCGTCACGCCTTTCCGCCTTTTACAACATTACATGAAAAATCACTGAGAATGAGGATAAAGTGGCGAAATGTCCTGTAAACGTTATTAGTTATGTGAAATGCCATTTATAAAACGAGCAAGTTTTACCGTCCGTATAGTATAAGGTGTACGGGGTGAGATTCCAGGCGCAGACATTGCATCGGGGAAAATATTCAACCCCCCCTTTTTCTCCACAGCCCTTCAACTTTTCGCTGTATAACTAAGAAGATTTTTTGCAACTATATCGCTTATCTAAGTAGTTTTAGTTTGCACCAATATGCAAATTCCTTCTTTTTTTTTTCTTATTTGCATCGACCGTGTTTCAAGTTTTTGCTGCGGACGAGCTGAGCTGAAGAATTCAATTGTGTTTGAAACTGTTCCGGTGAATTAGAAAGAGACGAAAAAAAATAGTTGAGTGGAACGAAGTGGAAAAGTGAATTCATCCGCTCGAACAGTAAACCAGAAACTGGTTATTATCAAATTTATTATAATAAAAACTCCGTGCATCTTCCGCTGCGCAATATAAATTTTTCCTTTCAACATTAATCGTCCTAGCTTTTAGTAATTTCATACAAAAAGGAAGTAAGAAAAAAAGAAAACGTCAAACACAATTCATGTGACGATAACGAAAGTTTTCGTCAAATGACAAAACTTTAATTCTATCGGTATTATGGATACGTATAATATTGTCTAATGAACGACGTGTTATCAGCGAACGACAAAATCAAAACGTTAGATCGACAAGGAAAGACGCGAACTGTGACGTTAGACGTAACTGTGACCGTACAAGTCAAACTTGTGTTATATTAAGTCAACATATCCATCTCCTTCCTTTGTGCCACGTGAAGCCTACGGATTGGCAAGGAAAACATACCCTTTTCTTTCCCTCTGCATCGGAGAAGCTTCCGTCTGAACAAACAGAGGTCCATTACACGAGGCTTAAAACACCTTCGGAACCACGCGATTCTGTCAGTCCGCAGTGTGTGCGTGTGTTTCTTGGCAGTAAGCGAACGGAACATAGAAAAAGAGGGAAAACGAAGAAATGATTTTGAAATAAGAAACCCTGAACAAATTATCACGGTTTGGCGACGCGCGTGTTCAGCACGAAGATTTCACTTAACGCAACATCCACAGATGTATAGGTTCAAAGCGAATTCGCAGAATCAGGTTCTATTCGATTTACCATGACGATCAATTATCGGCCCACTTGACTGCAAATGCCCTGCGGATATGAAAAAGTTTGATTAAATTCCCTCAGCGATTAACGTTTCAAATTTTTTACGAATTTTCACATGAATTCGGGATAAATAATTTATACCTCAGAACTCTGTAAAAAGAAGAAAAACAACTGTTAGAGGGATGCAATTTTCATCTGTGATGTATTGCATTAAAAAAAAAAAAGTATTCTACCGTTGGCGAGGCGCGGAGCTTAAAGTAAATGTGTTACGGAGAGGGAAATGGAGGTTGTGCAAAAAAATTCTAGTGAGAATGAAAAATACAGTCTTTTTAAATATCTAAGTAGGGGATAAATAAGACTGTTCAAGTCTAGACTCTGGGAATGTTTTTCTGTATATTCCTTGTTGTTTTCAAACTGTCTTGTCCCTCGCTTGCCTGCTTCGTATACACGGGGCGTCCAGCCTTGTTTACCAAGTCTACGTATATTTGCCCGTGCAGGAATGATCTGATATTTGAACAGAGCTCGAAGAGATCGAAATCTGTGTTTAAAACCGACCTGAAAAAAAAAGCGAAAGAGATCGAGCAGAACGCGCAAATGCTTGTGAATCAAGGAAACCCGGATTACGCGTAAGAAATGCTAAAATTTAAGGGTGAAAGTTGTATGTAAATACGGTTGATCAGTCAGGCAAGCAGACGACGTCGGAAATTTTTTTTTCTGAATTTGTTTTGGGACAAAGAGATTTTATTTGATTATGAACCTAATGATTAATGGTTAGCTTCTCGTAAATGAGAAAATTCAATTTGATTCGTTCGAAATTTATTTCAACCTAAAAAAAAAAATTATTTCTTTTCCTCCCGAGCGAGCAAATATTTTTGGGTGCATTGTCGTACATAACAAGGAAAAAACAATTCAGCTGACGATATGGATTTTCCATCCGTCCGTGAAATGAGAAACGGGATGAAAAAAGTCCGCACATGTAGTGGTGATTTTATGATATACATATGTATATTTTCGTTATTTTTACCGGATAGTATTCTCGTTCCATTTTTGTTACATCTTGGCGAAGATCGTCGAGACTTTGGGTAATGAATAATCATGCACAATCTGCAGGGCGAAGTTATCGCGATGATTTTAAATTAACTGAAACCGGAGATGCGGAGATTTCACCCCCCCATTGGACCCTTCCCTTGCACTGCGGCACTGCTCGCGAGTAAGGAACCCAGTTTGAAAGGTCGGGGGTCGCGACTCGTGCCTGAAACAGAAACACCTACCCCCCACCCCCACGACCTTTTCTAAATCCGCCCCTTTCTTCTTTTTCCCTTTTCATTTTCCCCCGCTTCAGTTCATCCTCTAAAGTATTCACGCTTCCCCTTACAAGCCCGGCTTGTCAATGTTTGCACCGCGTTATGACAAAAAGTAAAGATCCACGATCCAGGAATCAAAACGAATACAACCCGCTGCTGGATGCTGGAAAATAGAAAAAAGCAGGGTCACTGTGTTAAAAGATAAGCCCTTTACGACACCGGTGGAAATAATTTTCGTTAAGCGCCCGAGTAAAATTTTGAAATTTTCGATATTCGTTGTATTTTTTTCATACAAGCCGTGATCAATTGACCCTTTCAGCCCTTTCGTATACCTATGATAACCTGGAACCAAGGTATATAAGGTACGAGTAAATACACAGACACGCGCACAGGGTATAACAAGGGAAGGTAATTTATACAGCGCCCCCCGTTTAACCACCATGAAGAATATTTTCTCAGTGGATTCATATCCGCGGACAGTGGGATGAGAGATTTATAACTCGTTTTCTTTCTTGAAAAAAAAGTGCCGCAGGGATTTAGTTCCGTGATTTAGTTACTCCAGACCGTATGCAATAATAAAAGACGCGTGATTTATGTTCAATAACAGTAGCAACTAAAAGTATTTCGTCTATTCGAAATGATTGAATTAATATAAATAAAAAAAGTCATAAAATGTTTGACGTTATTCATTTGGGGCTGATTTCAATCTTGGACATTTTTTTCAACCATAACTGACTTTCCTAACAACGATTGTTGCAAGATACGACACGTGGGCACTTCGTCACGACGATAGGTAAAAATTTTCTCACTTTTGTCCGATCAGCAAGATTTCAAGTAAGGCTTACAGGGGCTGAAAATAAATTGGTTCCTTATCAACCGCAAATGTTTAACAACCGGGTATCAAGCTGAGCCTCAATCTTACCAGGCACTTGAAATTTTCAGTGAAAACAGGGCAGCGGGAGGATTCAATCTATAATAACGTGAGCAGATTATCGAACCTCGAGCAATTACTTCCAGGCTCCCGAAATTATACGCCGGGTGGTTGGTACACGGTAATATTTATACACCACAAGAGATCGGTATGAAACTTGATTAAAAGGAAGATGAAAAATATATCCCCGTGCTTATAAATTTGTTTTTCTCCTACCGAGATAAGTACACATCACAAGAGTAAAATTTAATCCTAACAAAACAGCGGTATTCGACTGTCCGCCCTCGAGCGGCATCACTTTGCAAAAATATAATTATCCTCGGCGATAAAAAAAAAATAATCTTACACGTACTCAGCCATATTTCCAGTCCGTAGTTTCACCGAAAAAAACACCTCGTCTTAATTTAACTTTCATTTTCTATAGTCTCCACGAAAACATCTTTTAACCGATGAATTAAACGGTGAAAAATGATTTTTGTCCTCTTCAACAACCCGGTTAGTTGCAAGCTCCGCTATACCGACATAAAAATTGCATGCAGTAGCGCTCTCCTTCCGTATTTCGATAAGTTAAATTATCGTTTCGATATCCAATAGAGAAAGAAGCGCGGGTGAAAAACGGGAAAAGTTTTTATCGGGTGTTGACGTGATGGGCTATTCAAGCCCGATTAACCCCGACTCTTTGACAACGATAAAACGACGCCGCTGTTGCAAACCATTTGCAAGATTAATATGTACTCTGAATTAGTTGCTGCAAAAGCAAATTAGTAAGCCGCGAAGAGGAGCTCGGACGCTAGGCGAGGTGCTATAGCTCCCTCTGTTTTCACCTGCGCGAATTGTGTCAGCAGGCGCAGTGCGGTAACACGCACATTTCTGCAGCCATGGATATATATTTCTATCGCAGCTCCCCTAGGCTGGCTAGGCAAGCCGACAAACATAAATGCCCCCCGCATTGTGTATAACACATATCTTGTACAAAATACAAGTGTGTATATGTGTATGCATAATGTACAATGCTCATACCGCCTCCACTCCCGCATTACACCAGTACACCGTATACATTTTTCGCTCACATATTGTTCCAAGTCTATAACGTACTCATAGAACCTACCAACGCTCCAAGAACCGTCCTTTTTCCTTCTTTTGCCAGGTTTTTTATCACATTTATAATATTGTTTTTTTTGTTGTTGTTTTTCCATGCTTTTTTCTCCCTCTTGCTCATACTACGTCACCGATGCGCAGACTCGTCTTCGTATGCATAAACGGGTATGCAGCAGAGTACATGTAACGTGTATCGTATCATTGCACATCGTGTATAGCTGTACATATATGTATATGTGGGATTTCTGTACGCAGGTTATATTTATACATAGGTACGAGGTTATAGGTAGGTAACTCCATACACGTCAGCTTCCTCCTTGAAACGAACTGCATGTCGCTGCAGCACAGTGTGTGACCTACCTGACTACAATATACGTTATGAGTATACCTGTATAGCTGCAGGGTATGAAAACATGCGAGGAAAAAGTTAAAATCGGGCGTAAACCACGTGAGCAATTAGGCGCGTTCCACAATATCTAGGCTATGCGCTGTTTTCACTGCAAGCTGAATTCCGAGGTCTTACAGCCTTTCGTCGAAGGTGAAATTATGATCGAAATATTTTTGCCATCGTCTTTTTTCACCCGCAACACCGTTTGACACCTTCCGAGGTGTGAAATTCGTTCCCTGGCTGAAATAAAATCTCAAGCGTGTATCAACGGCGGCCATGATCATTTTTCATCAACGTCTGGACTCACGCGTCAGTTATTTCACAATTTTCTCACGGCTCACACCGAGTTTTCATTCGCACTACAGGAATTCTAATCTGTAGAAGAAAAATTTTAACACCGGCCATGATATGAAGATAACTTGTACAGGGGAGTTCATTTTTAGTAATCCAGTATCGTATTCAACTTTACGCACGTGATCGGTATAACTTCATCGTTTATTTTCTCTGTTCGATGCGATTTCAATTTATATACCATCAGACAGGATTTGACGAGAAGCGAAAAGAAGAGATAAAACTGCGGTAAACTCGGGGAAAAGGGAGGCGAGACTTTGGCAAATTCGTTCCAGGTTTTACACTCTGATACCTACATACGTGTATGTATAGACACCATTCCCTCAACTTGGTCCATCCGAGGAAATTCGACACTGAGGATATAGATTGCTGCCGCTGGTGGGCAGGCAGATTGGAGGTTAGGAACACTCTTTCATACGATTAACACCGCAGCACACGACGATACCGTTTTTATCTCTGAAACCACCAGGAGAGTTACGCAGATAGTCGTTACCTGGCTTCTATGGCGTCTGGACTGCAGACGACGATACCAAATTAAAGTATGCTGAGTAGGGTGGTTTAAAAAAAACCGTTCTTACCCCATCAATTTTTAATGTCTGATAGAAAAAAGATCCTTACGAAAGATGAGCTCTCTGTACAAGACTCGGAAAATAAAGAGGCGGAATGGAAGAAAGTTCGCTAATCCTGCTCGGCGTATTTACTTTGCATCGTCGTCCCTCAATCGTAGATTGGCGATCGATTGGAATTTTAGAATGGAAATAATAAACGAAACGAACATTGCAATATCAAACTACGCCGACGATGCTCGAGGGTCAAAAGACGGCTGATCAAACAATCGCTGGAATTGTGCGTATAGAAAAGTGGAAAGAATATCGAACAAATATCGGAATCCATGGATTTGTTTCTGAGCACATATATGAGGGTATCTTTTATTCATACAAAACGTGAAAACACCCTATATCATGAATCAAATATTCCATAGGCTGCGTATATTCTAATCCGAGATTACCGCGTTGTTTATTCTTTGGTATAAGGATATGCGTCACTACGGAAATTTATCACAATTTGTCACGCTCGGATTTTGGGGGTTGAGATTATCCCAGTTTTCGAAGACATGCAGTTCTGCACAAACATAGATAATGCGTCGTATATCTTATACCCATTATGCGTACACTGCACGTCCAATTTGCGATCGAACAGCGCATAATAAATAACGTACAGACAGCGATGATTTTTTTAAGGGAAAAATCAGCCCGACTTTATTATACATAATGCCCGTACCCGTATCAGTGGCGGGGCAGAAATGTCTGAGGATCAATCATTCTTTCCTCGAAGATTTTACGAAAAAAAGGGGGAGAAAAATTGGATTGAGAAGATGGGATCACAATAAAACGAGCTATATAGCTGGCGAGAGGATTTCTTCGCAGAATAAGACAGGTGCTAAAGACATACAAATTTCACGTAGCATATTCTAGCAGAGGTCTCGAAGATCGAGTGCGATGCAATCGCATATTGTTACGAGCGTATATTTTACGTGTGTTCTAGCTCTTCGTCCCGTTCTTGAGTACAAGGATTTATATGTTGACGACTCGTTCTTCAGATTTTCTCCGACATTTTGATATAACATTGTATGTATACCACGATTGATATGTCACATATATATATATTATATATTTTTACCGATCATTAGCTCAGGAATACACGTTTGTAAAAAAGTTAGCAAATTTTCTATCAAGAAACGGCAATGCGGTGATCGCAAAAACACAAAACCTACACGAATTGTAATTAATAGATCGTTGATCGCGGATGTAACGTTTTGTCAGTCATCGTGCGACATATGAACGATCGGTTATTGCCAGTGACATGAAACGGGATAATGAATGGCGACGGGAAACGAAATAATAAATGTCTCGTTGATGCTATGAATATAAATCCGTCGAGGGAAAATTTCGGATTGAGCGGTGAGAAAACTTTTCTCATGGTCCGCGAACCTGACTAGTTATAAAACTTTCGTACTGTATTTCACAGTGCAGAAAACGCGCAGTGTAGCGGTGGAGTAAGATATATTAATTACGAACTGCGCATTATATCCAGGATAGCTCTGACGAATCCTGTAGGAAGAGCGGAGAACAGCTCGTGTAAAATTCATCCGTAAAAAAAGTAGTTTTGAAAACATTCTTCTCTACACGTAATATATCACCGAAAAATGTTATTTCGAAACTAATCGTCAGTATATTAAGTAAACTGAAACGAATTCTCTAGTTCTTGGTAGTACATGTACAATTAAATGTTCTCTGGAAAATGCACGCATTGTATGTATACTAACATTATTATAATCTCAGTTTAGTGGCTGACACTGCACAGATAAGAATTTCCTCTGACGAGATGCTTTTGATCTGAAGATGTATTTTTTCGTTAATACCGACTCGAAACTGACTCTCCATATCTCTACGGTGTTGTTATGTTGTCGGTAAAAGATAAACTCGAGTATAGGCAGAGTAATCTTTTCACACGGAGTTCCTTTGGCGAGAAGCCCGCCCGCCCTCAGCGATCTCTAATATCCGTGTACACAACACCGTCGAACAGTCCGCAACCCTTCTCAACGTCCGTAACGCTGATGCGATTTTGGGTTCTCGACTAAACGAGCATCAATTCTGCTCGCCATGGAACTCGACCGTCGAGGCTGCTTGGAAAGTGTGCAGCGAAGTTGTATTCCTTGACCTGCGCGAAACTTTTTATCGGATATACCATACACGGGTATACGTTGATCGAACGTAGCTATCAATGCCACTGGCAAAAGTATAATAATTATGATTATCGCTCGGATCATTCATTTTTATCGTACTTTGTGGAAGATTGTCGAGGTCTCGTCAATACGGACCGAGCCTCTTGACGCGACGTTGAGTTCGCGATCAGTATACTTAGCACTGCTTTGACCTTTACCGAATTCGTTCCCAGAGACAAATTAATCGGCAAAAAAAAATAAAAGTTTCCTTCGCGTATGTAGATACGCACACATCCCGAGACCGGATGCTGTTAATGCCGTGATCCGCGAGCGAGGAAGGAAACCCCCGGGGAGGAAGTTTAGATTGAATTTTTGCGGAAATAGATTCCAACTCGGCGAAAATTAATATACCTCGATAGATACCTATACCTATACGTATATGATCTGGAATGTTTCTACATGTGTACGTGTATTACTCGAGCAGGAATCTTTTTTCGCTATTTGTTTCTCCGTACACAGACTCGCAGCTTGCTCTGTGTTCGTCTGCAACACTGCGCACGAATACACGAAGGTACGCATTCTTGTATAGAAACGCGATAGAAATGTAATGAAAGATTTATGAGAGTCCTCTTTCCTCGCCCCCGTGACTACCATTCGCGAAAAGTTACTCCGCAAGCCATTAAATCCAAACGCCCGAGAGTTTGTTTGCAGCACTCTTTATCCTCCGTAGACCAAAACAACCACCTTATCACCCGGCGTTCTTCCCTCCGTCTCTCTTTACCTTTCTCTCTCACTCACTCACTCACTCTCTCTCTCGCTTTCACCCTACTTCCGTTGTCCTTTTTCCTCTATGCATTTTATCCAGAATGGATCGCTGAAGAATATTCCGGCCGTTTTAGCGTCGGCGAAGCTACCGAAAACCGCGAGCCTTGTGCTTTTCTCCTTAACCAGAAAGACCTACGTAATTGTGGAATAAGAATTAGGTGAAAATGGATAAAAAGCCAATAGAATTTCGGTGTTTCGAGTATGGAATTACAATGCGGATAGAAATTATTATTCACGCCGAAGCTTGGCTGCTCATCGAATCCACCGGTTTGCAGCCTTAGCACTATACGCAGACAATAGTTTCACTTTCTCAGCTATAACTGGATTATAGCACGTCCATTGCACCGGAGGTTTTGTCTTTTCACGATCACGGTTAAACCCGAAGCAATGAAAGCCACGTGTTTCTCCATCGCATTAGAGTTTACTCAGCTCGACTTTGTATAACCTCATTTACATTTCGTGTAAGTGAAGTTTGCACAAGCTCGCTTAAAACTTCACACAGTAATGAAAACGTGTTTTGCATCGCCCCCCAGGTTACATGGATGCATAAATTGAGGTGTGGATCACAGCAATTTCGAATCCCTCTTTTTAACGTCCATCTTCCTCATTTTGGCAAGCATAAACGATCGGCAACCTGAACGCAGAATTTAATACGCACAGAGTAAAGAAGTATGGAAAACTCGTTTGCCGTCTGTTCCAAACGAAGCGACAGTTTCGCAGGGTCCGACTATACCTGCATAGCTAAGTCGGTGTCCCTGCTAGCTAGCCAACTGACATGCACAGTTTCGTTGGAAACAAAATTGCTCGTCTAGACGTGAGTTAACCCACTGCGCCGTTTTGCTAATTGCAAAGCGAAGGAGAAATAAAGCTTTGAAAAAATCAGCAGAGAAAGACTCGGTTCCATTTACGGACCTGCACTAGAATCAAAACTACTGTTTTACCGTAAACACGAGTCGCTCAAGCTTCAAAAAGGAGGCTTCACGGTTCAAAATCGGGTAAAACGTCATTCGCTTTTTTTTTTTTGTGAGACCAAAAAAGTTCATGTATAAAATACCAAACGAGAGATAGTTCCAAATGTTTTCCTGGCCTGATAGAACAATATCCAAATCGGAAGACGATCGATTGTACGATAAGTGCTATTTGTGAAAAAATTCATCTACGTCAATAATTTTTTAAATCGTATTTCCAATCATCTTTCGCTTCGAATTGTCTATAAGATTTTTTGTATCACGGCAAATTGGAACAAAGTGGAGAATTCCCTTCTAAAGTATAATAATGAATCGAAATTATGAAAATATACCGCAGTCTCAACGTACCTCGTCATAAATGAAATTGTCAATTTCCTCCAAGGGTCGTCCGTAGAGATCGGCTGGAAATGGTTCGAACTTGTGTGGAAGCACAGCGCCATCTTCAACGGACGTCTTCCTGCGAGGCTGAAATCCGTACTCGCGAACAAGTTGAACAGTCCGATTTTCCAACCGATCCAAGCTCTCCTTGGTAAACGGTTTTACAGTCTGTTTCCCGGTATTTCCGGTACCCTTGCCGTTACCACCGCATGGTGACTTTTTCTCAGGATTGACATTCCGCGCACTCAAATTGTCCGAGAAGCTCGCTACCGGCTGTGGAGGCGATCCGACAACCTCAGCCTGGATCTCGGCGCTCCCCGAATCCCCGGTTCCCGAATCTGCCGAGGTCCCAGCGATGCCGGCGAGGGGGGGTCGCAGCCGGGTTCCGTCCTGCGGTTTGGGATCCAATTTCCTCCGAGGCGAGATTTCCTCCGCCGACGAGGTGCCCTCGGCTGGGTTCGTCTTCTCACCGTTTCCCCAAGATACCGCGGCTTCCGGAGGGCTGAGAAACCGCTCGTCCCTTTCGGCGGGCCCCGGCTCCCTGGGATCGTAGGCGGCGAAACAAGGCCCCAAATCCTCGGGGTACCGAGCGCCGAACGCGCTGGCATAGGGCCGCGCGCTGCACCTCGGAAACAGCGGCGACAGCGTGTCGCCGATTTCGTGATCGCGGGGACTGAGGCCCCCGCACGTAGGGGGTGACTCCCGCGCGGTCCCAGCGCTCGGTCGGTAAAACTGATGCGCGACGCTGTCCGCCGAGCCGAAATCCGTCGGGCGGCGGGACGCGGGCCCCTTTTCCGCGCGGCGCGGCCTCGGCGATGTCAGCGAGGTCAGTGAGGCCCCCCCCTCGGAGGGCCCCGCTCGTCCCGGGCCGCCAGGCGACGACCTCCGCGGCTTTTCCGACCGTCTGCCCGCCCCAACGGCCGATCTTCGCGGCGGCTGCGGGGTCCGCGATATCCTTTGGGGCCTGGGGTGGCCCCCCGTTCCGATCGAGGGGAGGTTCAGGCTGCGCTGGCTCCCCGACGCATCTCGCCGCTCGTTCGGGTCCCCGTTCGGCCCGTATATCCCCTCCTCGGAAACTCGGTCCAGTTCCTCTCTGCTCAAGTTCGCGTAGAGCCCGGCGACCCGCGGCCGGTGGACGAATCCGTTCTCCTCCGAGCCGCTGCTAGGCGAACTCGGGGCCCGGTCCCCGCCCCCGCAGCCCACATGGCCGCCCCCACCCTGTCTAGATGTCATTCGGTCGCGGATTTCATCTCCCGTTTACCCGTCTCGGCACCGCTGCCCGCGTACATATTTTATTTATGCACGTTTACGTGCGCCCCGTGACCCCCTTCGGCGCCGCTTATTGACCGAAAATTTTTCACACCCTCGACCTACGGTCGTTCAGCCACTGCGAAACGTTGCTTATCCTGCGATTATTATTATTATTTTTTTTCTTCTCACTTTCTCATTACTTGTTTTTATTATTTTACGCGATTCTCAGGGATTCGAATGTTCGCCGATACTCTTCTCTTCCGTAATTTTCTCCTCACTCAGTTATGTCGAATTACAACGATTTTCAGAAAATTATTTTCCATGTTGTTCTGTTCGTAGGTATAATCTCGATTCTATTTTTTTTTTTTTTTTTTACTTTTTTGTTTAAATTATTTCATTCCTCATGATTCCGAGTCAAACGTAACTTTATATCCTATAGATAACGCACCATGTGACTATCAATTTATAAAAACTCTCAAGTTTATCTATTCGTTAATTATTTCGGCAATACTAACATTAGTAATCAAATTCCCACCAATAAAAACCAACGACTCGCTGATTATTTTTAATTTTAGCTCCTTCTTCGTATCCGTTTTACTGCACTTTCTATTTTATCTTCTCCACCCGTAGATTATAATAATAAGATGATCGATCGCATCGCACAGGCATATTTCACTGGCTTGCTTTTAATTACTTATTTATTTCTCACTAAATTTTCACTATCAGAATTATTTATAATTATTAAATTTTCAACTTTTCAAATAAACAATCCTTATAAGCTACAAGCTACGAGTCACAGTCATGAGATGAGCGTATATGTTAATTAGTTACGAAAAGATCGCTGCCCCCTGCTTCAACAGCCGCGTATAATATAACGTAGACGTGTCCTTTTAAAACCGAGAATTTAAACAGCGATATTTAAATTGCCGGGCTGCTTTTCCATTTGCGTATGCGTAATACCTATAATGGTGACGGTCAAAAGTGCCTTGAATTGTACAACTTATATTACGCATTATTAGATATTGAAAACGTGAACAGTTTCGATCAGCGAAGCTTTCATACGGTGTGCTATATTCATATAATATATATGAATATATACATATGTATATACGTATATATATTTCTCTCCCTTTTCTTGTACCTGGGTAAAATAAAAACTGATACTGTTCTATGTACTGAACTACGTCGCACCTGTTTTTCACTTCATGATGAATGTTCGAATTTTCGTAGCATTATTATTCTTCTCGACATGTTTTATTATCGTCAACCGTCATCGTGGGGCGCATGGAAATAAAAAATTTAATTCGTATCACCACGTACATGTACATACGTGTAGACGTACATATATTGCTTGCTGAATTCGTTAAAAATTTATATCATGCTCATATACACGTTGCCTTTACAGGACAAGTCGTAGACAAATTTTTTTTTTTTTTTTTCATTCCATCACTTCACAAACGAAATGTTTTTTTATACTTGTTCGCGAAGCAGCTCAATATTATTTATAATCTGTGCTAATTCTATACAATATTAGCCGCACGTTTGCTTTCTTTTTCTTTTTTTTTTTTTTTTATTTTATTTTTACATTATTCAACGTGACTCGGTAAATTTTTTTTTGTTTATGTTTCAATCAATTTTATACTAGCTTGTTTGTTTAGTATTCGTCCCGTTTCCTAATTTCATTTAAATTGCTTTTTACTATTAATATATTCCTTTCTTTGTTTCTTGTCACCGTCGTATAATATTTATTACTTTAATTTTTTGTCAATCTTTTTCACTCACTTTCTTCGTTTCAATTGCGTTATTCAAACGTTACGTTACATATTATACGGAGACACAACGCGGTGTAACGTAAATGTAGTTTCTTTGTTTTTTATATTCACATACACAAATACCGAAGGGAAAATCAAAATGATAATTCACTCGAGGACCACAGCTATTGAGTTTTCTGTCTATGTAAGGAGGTAAAGGTATAAGGTAAGTCGGTGTATTAAAAATTTAAACTGCACCAGTCGAAAATTTTCAACAGAACACCATAATGCACGTTTCACACTTTTCCTTTGGTTTTTCCTTTCCTTCTTTTTTCTTTATTTCTATATTATGTATTTCATCTCATTGCGATTTTATTCTTTCTCGATAAAGAACCGCGTCACGTCCACTTTCTCTCTTCCTCTCTCTCTCTCTATCTATCTCTATTTCTATTTTTCTCTCTTTCTATCTCTCTGTCTCTCTCTCTGTATACTCCCCGTACAGCTCCGTGCGGTTCGATCATAAACGACTTCTTGTCACGTACACCTATTTGTCAATCATTTTCATTTGTACTTCAACGGATTCCCCATTTTCGAAATTATTCCTCGTCCTTATATATACATATATTATATAAGTTAAAATAATAATAATAATAATAACAACAATAATAATAATAACAACAACAGTAACAATATTAACGTCAACGCGAACTCTCTTGTTCGCCAAGTGTCGCGTGGCTCGAGAAACGATCGAATACAGTCAATTTCAAAATGGCTTCTAATTTCTCTCTCTCTCTCTCTATGCCTGTCTCTTTCTTTCTCTCTCTGTCCCCTCCATTACTCTAAGTCGAAACCTCACCGTCATTGTGTACGGATTAAAATTTGTTTAATTTTAAACGTAGAGAGTCATTGTGTAGAACTCAACAACAAAATTAACGATCTCTTAAACGAGTGATAAGAACTTGGCTCTATAGGTATTTATTACAGTATAACTTGAAAGCTCGGTCATTATATACGGACAATAGATTCACTCTCAGACAGCGTGTTAAACATTATTCAACGTATGGAGAGTGAGAGACGGAGAGAAAATGGTAGAGAGCCGGGTAAGCGAACCCGGCTAACCCGGCGAATCAACTGCTCATTGTCAACTTGTAGAAAAGAGACAAACTATGAAAATAAAATAAAGGACCAACAGTGGACTTTATCAAATATCGTGTTGGGAAAAAGCTACCGATGCTTTTGATATAAGAAACGAGAATTGACGCTTGGTATGCCGGTCGCGGCATCGCAACTTTCGGAAGTTGGCGAACAGAAAGTGTCAATATCTTGAAATCATTTTTAATGATGAAAAATATAGGTATTGATTACTGTTTCTCTAATTTTCACCGTGAATTTAGACCAGTATATTATCGTTCTCTTCATCACGATCGTAAAAAGAAAAACCAATCCGAACATTAGATTGATAAATACCGGTGAAGATTACTGCAGTACATGAGAAAAATCAGTTCTAGAATGGTAAAAACAGAAACGTGATCAGTGATAAATTTTTTCAAACTGATTAAAATAATTCGTCGATTTAATTTTTTTCGTTTCATTTTTCGTATCGAATTCCGAACATTAGTGATAAATATCGAATTCTCGAGCCAGTGACAAAGCGTGCAATTTACGATTCTATTCCGTGGGGGTATTCCTTTCTTTTTCTCTCTCTCTCTCTCTCTCTCTCCTCAGTCGCTACGTTAATAAAAGTAAAAGAAAGGATTTGGAGAAAAAAAAAGGCGAAAGCTAAATTCCGAACGATGATTACACGGTAATGGTATGTGCCGTAGAATATATATCACTGGGCGTAGATGTTTTCTTATCACTCCAGGGACCGCGTTTATACGGCTCCAGATCTCGGCGGGGTTACCGAACGAGCCGCGACCTCCTGCCGGCTCCGGAACCCGGTCAAGCAAAGCGAAAACGCACGGGTGCCTCTACGGAGAGCACTGACGGCACTGCTGCCGGTGGTGGGATCGCCGAAACGCAACGGCACTGTCCGCGAGAAACGGGACATCAGGGCGCGCGCGCCTATCGAGCGCGCGGTCGCTCGTTGTGACTGGGGAGTCACGTCAAATCGGCCGCCGACCGACAGACAGACCCGCACCGAAAGCGACCCGACGACCGAGACGCCGACCGCCGACCGCCGACCGCCGAAGGGACGCCGATACTCGACGATGTGGGTGGGGAGGGGGGAGAGCTTCCGCCCCCCCCCCCCCCCACTTTGCCGATTTTCATCGCTATCTACGCCGAAACAGCTTCGCAGGTCGCGAAACGCGACGTTGATCCCTCCACCTGCGGCTGGACGAGCAGTTTGAGCGACAAATTTTTGGGGGGCACGTCGTCCCGGTCCCGGGAAAAAAAACCGTTGACGTGCGTGAGTCTCGAAATGTCGGAGTCCGCGTATGTGAAACGCGAAAAAGGGGTCGACGGACCCGTTTTGTAGACAATTCTGAAAAAAAAGACGACAATGTATTTTCATTTGACGTGGAAGTAAGGAAATTGCACGGATTCTAAGAATTTAATATTGCGATTACGTTGAGCTTGTGCCATTTCTTTATTTCTGCGTCAAATGAAAATGTATTTGAGTATTTTTGTTCAGAATTTTGTGTAGAATGGGAGTGTCCAGCCTTTTTTCTCGTTTGAGACACGTGGATCTCGATATTTAGAGATTTGTACGACAATATTTTTCCATGAATTATTGTAGGAAAGAGAGTAAGAAGCCTTTATGATTCGTGATTCAAAACTTACCTGCACTCTCTCAGTTTGCCAAATTGAAAATCATGTTGCAGTTTTAGGTTGTGGGACATGCTTCAGGTATCAGTTAAGTCCACACGAATCATGGCTGAATAATGCCTTATAGATTTACTACTTCAGAAATCGAACATCAAAACGTAACAAATTTCTCGTCACTTAGAATACGAAGCACGTTTAGTATATTCGTATGAAAATTGAAGGAAAATTCACTATATGGGGGATCCGGCCAAGACGTGTCAGGTTTACGAACCTTTGCTAGCTCCGAAAATTTAAAAATTTCAACTTCATATTATAACAGAACCTCGAAATTGTACGTAAGCGTGGCAGAGTTAATTTAACAAATGTTAATGTTTTCGGATACTTCGTACTGAAAATTGAAATGATCGATGGTTCCAGTTAATTTTTTTACAAATCAACAGCAGATTTTTTACAATAATCTAAACACAAGCGATAAAAATGTTAGTAAACCTGCGAAGAGAGCTGCAAAGTTTGATGCATAAAATAAACACGTTCAGAACCGACACAATCTACCGACGTTAAACATTTCCCACTTTCAAAGATTGGTCACCGTAGAAAACTAATCGAAGGGAAAATACTCGGTTGAGTCTAGCGAATGCAAGCAAAGCTTTAAATTACACCTCACGAAGGGAGTAAAAACGATACTAATGAGAAAATAACCCTCTATTTTGATATTCTTTCAGAGGAATATTTTATCCGAGGGCGTTACAACATACGTGCCAGGGCCGAATGCACTTTGTAGATTGCATTTAATGAAAAACTATGCGTGCAGTCGGCGAGTCGAGTTTCGATTGCGTGTCTTAGATAGAGGAATGGCGCAAAGGGTTCGCGGCTGTATCTGCGGCTGTATCTTTCTCCTTGACTTTCCCTCCACCCCCGAAACGACGGATGTACTTAGGCGAATCGTCGGACGTGACACGCGAGGGGCGAAACGTGAAGGCCGCAGAGTCCTGGGGAATTCAAACACTCCAACATCGGGACGGTGCATCGTTTCTAGTCGAATGCGGGGAAGGCGGAACCGGCATTACAAAAATGTAGAGAAAGGAGTCTCTCCGCGAGAGAAACTCGGGAAATGATCTGACGGCGTTATCCCTTCGATTTTTCCCCTCTAACCGGCGAAACCACTTCAGGGCGAATTCCTGCAGGAGTATCGAGTATGTACTCGAGTCGATACACGTAAAAGTACTTCGGTGAATATCGCTCGGTACCTGTGAGTGAAAGAATAGGATCCTTGGGCTGCAGAGCACAGCTGCACCGCGTTTCTCTTTCGGGTGGATCGCATTTATAGAATACGTTACATGGGGAATTCCATGCGAACCCGACCAACGTCAGACACTCAACGTTTCTGATTTTGTTTAAAAAAATTTCTGCAATTGTCCCAACTCTGAAACAGTACCACGAATGTTTTCAGATTTTTTATTCAACTGCTCAATCATTTGTAAATATTTTAAGTGATTTTCAAAAGGACCTTGATTAAGATTCCCAAACAAAAATCTCATAAACTGTATTTTCTAATCTAAACATTTCTACACCAGTTCCATAATGGAGCGATTTTTGTCTATTTTTCGGCATATTCAACTTTTTTTGATGAACTTTATAATGAAACCACTCTAGAAATGTTCTGAGTGAAAAATAAAAGTTTTGAGATTATTTTTTTATTTGTCAGACCGTTACAATGTTTTAGTTGATCAAGAGAATTAACACTGCTAAATAAAAATAGAAAAAAACAGCCCATCTATGGGCCCCATCTTAAAATCTTTGGAAAAGAAAATACATTTTTTGACAATTTTTTGACAATTTTAAAAGGTCCTTTTAAAAATAACCCTCAATATTCATAATCAATTAACCAAGTGAATAAAAATTTTAAACAAAATCAAAAATGGTGAGGATCTGACGTGCGTTGGATTCGCATGAAATTCCCTATGTATTATAATACCTACAACAGGTTTGCCGTTCGCCGATTAATTATTCAGGACGTAAAATATACGCCGATTTTCAAGCTCAAAGGATTTGCAAAATTACATTTTACAATAACAAACTATATGTACGGTTTTTCTCGATGAAAAATGCAGAGTGTCGTCTCACGCCACCAGCGGCTGACCTAACAATGCTCATACTACTGACAGTGTGCCTTGTACTTCTTTGCACTGTTACAATGACCGCTCGATAACTCCGCATACATTTTCATTTAATGTCCCACTATAGCAATGCGGATACCGTTACCATACATAGAACGAGTAGAAATTGGCATGTGGTTACGGAAAATTGTAGCCCAATTGCCCTGCTGCGAAATTCGTATTGCTGCAGGCGCATTCGCAGTAGTAAAACCACTTATTAGTCCGACCTGTGCTCGCGTCGCGTGGCGTTACCGGAAACCCGGCTCTCTCGTCTTTGGAAATCAATTCGGATTTGTCGCAGCAAGAAAGTGAGTATAAAATACATTACAACAATAAACTTTCAAATAATATGTTTGAACTCGATACTGCTTAAATTCTGTGATTATACCTACTTTATGGTGTGAGATTGAACCTTATATTCAAGATTCAATTCAACGTATGTACAGAAAACACAAATTGAATCGATTTAGAGAAAATTCTTTTCGAAAACGGCGAGAGTATTAGTAAAATAAAAAAAAAAGGTTCAAGAGTACGTCGAAACTTATGTTGGTGTACTTTAATCGGTACAGCGTCGTTAATTTCCGTGAAGTTCGTGAACACCAAAAGCACGTATACGGAATTATACATGTAATATTATCCACGTACACCTACACTTAGATTGTAGTTTTACGCAAGTTTTATTCTGGTCAAACGACCGTGACATCGGTTCGCTCAACAAGGTCCTTGTCCAACGTTGATGGGGTGAAGGTTTGAGAAGGACGAAAAAGTAGAGAGAAAGAAAAATAAAATAAAGAAAAGACAAGCAAAAGAGCACGATACGAAAACAAAATGAAAAACGTTGTAATGCCGGGAGTTTGCAGTCGTTGTCGTCGCTCGTGCGAAGGCATAAACGGGGGTTATTAACGTCCTTGAAAGCTTTCATTTGTCAACGGCTCAACGACAGCTGTACGTTTCCCGACAGAATATTCCCGGCACACACTGCAGCAGCCGGTTCGGCTGCTGATGGTAGGTATAACGTAAAACGGCACTTGTTCTTAATCGGTCCTAATCTTCCATAATCCCGACTTCTCTTCGCGCTTCATTTTCGACAAACGAGGGAAATTCAATTGCCCGGTAATCTACTTACCGTCTGACACATCTCGCCCCTTGCCCCGTACCACCGGCGATCTTTGCGCATTTTTATTTTATTTTTTTCCTTCTACTTCCTCCCCAGCCGGTTATCGGCCAGACAAAGTGACGCGTTCGCTACCCTCGTACAACTTACAAACACCGGGCGTTGTACCCACCCCTCGAGTTTGTCCAGACGCTGCAAAACTTCCACGAGTAGTTTCCCATAGAGAATTTTCCAACTCCCGTCATCGTCGTCGCCTCGTATTCTACTATCACAACTTACTTCTATGTAACTGTACTCAGACTTCTCTGCAGAGATGAAGTATTATAATTAAACGAGCACAATTTTCACGCGTTTCGTGAAAGACCGATTCACTCGACACCATACGTACAGGAGCTGCACGACGTCGATCGTGGAGTACCATAATAAAACTTTGACTTACCACTTCGTAATTGTGTTTCTAGATTTTCTTCCACGCTATAATTTCACACCTGCATCCGTTCTTCTGCGTGAACATAATCCTCGACGTCGAGTCTACAGGCGATGTTACCGACTTGGTTGATTCAGGTTCTGGTCGAAAGAATCGGTCTTCGGAAACATCGCAAAGCAACAGTTGCCACCAAAATCTCGTCAAAGTTGGAAACAATCAAGGAAGGAGTTTAGTGTGACACTATGGATGCACGCTTCTAGCCTTCTGGAGGATGAGAGAACCGTGCTGTGGAAAGTCGATAAGAAAAATTGTTTTACGTTTCTTTTTGATAGAAGAAAAAAAGAGAGAGAAAAAAAATTGAGCAAAGCAAAAAAACGCTGCGGGAAATTGCAGCGTATAAAGACGGGGGTCGATTACAGATCCCGACTGAATGGGCTGCGTTAACCGCGAGGTCCGGGCCTTCCGGTCCTCGCCCTCCTTTTCGCTTTCGTTCGCTTTCTCTCTGCAGGCGTCCTCGCGAGGATTTCAGCAGATACATCAGTTCCTCGACGACAACGACGACAACAACCTGACAGCCATGATCCGGAAGCGTGCGACCCGCGTTCAACCGGCACGAGAGCCTCAACCGCGTCATCTCTCTACGTCACAAAGTCACCCCGCGTATTGATCGACCCTGGGCTTCTTCTTCCCACCTACAACGAATGAATTTCCTGCAACGGCGCTGCCCCCTTCCACAACGCGACAACTGCCTCCAGCCCGACGGTTGGGCTTTCGAATTCCAACTTCAAACGCGATGCATTCAGACTTCAACGTCTCCTGCCACGCCGCGCGGCTCTTCGGACCCACTTCAGACGGAAGAGGGTCACCGGCTGAGCTAGGCGAGTGGAACGGCCGCCAAGGTGGTAGTCAGACGTGAGAATGGTGATCTATGGTATTCGACGGAGGATGCCGAAAACCCGGGCGATGCTATGAAAAATGAACCTCGTTTATCCAGTTATTGATACGATTAGAAAAGTACATCAAATAACATTTTACGCGTAATTTTTTCCTGCTTATAAGGTCTTTTACGCCCCAAGAATAGGAGATGCAACCCTTGAGGATGAAAATATTGCACATATTATCGTATTTATTTATTATAAGACGGATTTCTGTATGGGTCTTGGTTTTTTTATTTACCTACTAGGACATATCGCTGAATAAAGAAAATCGGTGAGTTACATCTCGAGTAAGTACTTTTCTTGTGAGAAGCTCTGCAGAATCAAAACCTATGTTAGATGATTATTATTTTCGTATGATCGTGGATTGAAAACTTTACGTACGTAGGATGAGTCAAAGGAACTAGAATTTTCCGACATAAGAGGGTGATATGTTTTTCATGCGAAAATGCTCACCGCTGGGTGCCACATGAGTTCACGTCGACAACGTCTCGAGCTCTGGGCCGCAGACGAGCGTAGCTGCACATTTCTGAAGAACAGATATTGCCGTTTTCATCAAACGTCTAGTTTTATGTCCTTGGTTAGAACGGGCGCCAGTGCGGAATGTTGAGATGAATCCTTCCCAGGAGAAATGTACCGCACAGCTAGTGACATTCCTCAAGATCACAGACGACAAAATATTTTTCTGAAAGAAAAGCCAAGACGAAACTATACAGTGGCGGATCTGCTGCAACCACTCAAACTCCTAACAATATGGAAAGATGAAAAACTTACGTTTCCATTGTAGACGCGGCACGGGCATCCCGCAGCGGGACGTGAACTCTGAACCAGACAATTTCGGGTCGGTGTACTCCTCAGTCAATCAACCTTGCAGGCCATTTCCGATATCAAAGCTCCTCCGGGAAGTGAATTAGGTTACTGCAACGACCGTGAGATGTATCGACCCGCAAGAAGGTCTCCGTAAGCCGTTACCCTCTCGCGTAGTAATAGTCCTCGGGGTCTCCGTCGTGATCGCGTGCCTTTTAAGAACTTCTCAGAGGACGAAGAATGCCTCTATAATCGCCCTGACGTGGGAGCGGGGCGGTCCGATTTATGTATTGTATACCTACCTGAGATACATATCGATAGATACGTACATTTTGACGTGCAGAGTACGTTATACCGGCTGATATTGTGGATGTGTCTGCACGACGGACTCGCGGACACACACACACACACACGTCGGAGGTGGAGAAAAGGTGTGTATACTCTGGCTGGCTACACTCACGACGACATGTATACTGTCTTCCGGTACGGCGAAACACGCTTCGCTTCAATCTCCAACTATTTTTGATTGCACAGCTAACCTCGGGCTGTGAGGGTTGGAAAGGTGGGTGGTTCCACGAAGCGGAAGACACCGACAGCCAGCCAGCCAGCCAGACAGACAGCAGGAGCTCTGGTCGGGGATTACAGGCCGCAATCACGCCTGGAGCTCGACTGTTGTACACCAGCCTGAAAAGTACAGTGCGGTTTTCGTCACGATCAATCCTCTGACATTGAAATGTGAGATCTTTATCATAGCCGAATATTTGGGCTTCTGGGTTTCACTGGTCTATCTGGAGGCCGGAAGCTCTTAGCACTAAAAGTGAAGACTTGTACAACCTATCCGTCAACGGTAGTGAATCGATGTATGATTTCCATGCAACATCTTGAACCAAATCACGAGATACACTCTGGGAGTGTAACAGTAAACGGCTTTACGCTGCATCAATATTGCATTCATTCTCGTGGTGCTTGAATTGGGTACCTCGTATTCCTCGTCTTGTATTTCCCCGTGCATCACGTTGCTCCTTTGAGGTAACAGGGTGAAACTAGCCACCGCCAATTCCGAAGAAGGACTGCCCACAGATCTAGAACACGTTGTTGGATATTGCCGACAAGGTGGGCCACACGATGTGAATCCATAATAGAACAGCGCGGCAGAAACGTCAGACCCCTGTCTGCGGACTAAGTCAACCGTGGCTCTTGGCCCTCTGTAAATCCTCTGGTTAATCAGCAGCGAAGACTAAACGCCCGTACAAGATCCTTAAAGCAAGATTCACATCCTGTCATAAGTGAAGGTAATTGGTCAGGAGTGAAAACAGGTTTGAATTCCAAAGGGCTCTTACGAGTAGCGCTTAATCGAGAATGTATAAGGCAACACCCTGGGGGTGAACAATAAATCCTACGTTCCGTATTTTATAAACACGAAAAACTTTCCTCTCATTACCAAAAATAGATTTTGCACCGGTTTGGGCAGTTCGTTGTATCCGTTGTGCGATCGAAGCCACTATAAGTTCTCAGACCTTCACGCCCCTCGGCGTCGGATAAAATCAACCCCCAAGTTTCGCAATCTCTTTTCGAAGCCGCTTTTCAACTCGTATTTTAATTTTGCCGGGGCAATAATCAGGAGCGAACAATAGTGGACCGAAAATCTTTTCCAATTCCAATGCTTTTCGAAAAAAAAACTCCTTTCGCTGCAACTGCTGTAAGCAGAATACCGCCATCCTGATGCACCGAACTAACAAAGCACCAGGCGGAATCTCAACACTATTTGAATTATACACGCCTGATGATCTCCAACAAAAGCACGACATCTAGTTGTCTGAGTAACATGCAGTTTCGTCTTGAAGCAAACAAGTCTTTGTTTTCGAGATTCCAATTTTAAATCGTGAATATCTCGAGAACGGTGATAGCTACGGCAAAACTAACGAAATTTTGGAGTTTTCCTAAAGGGGAAATTGAATCGGGCAGGTAATTAGACCGTTATAAGGACTTGCCTGGATTTTTATTTTTTAATTTTAATTTTATTCTAATCTTCGAATCTCGAATCGCGAATATATCGAGAACGGTGATAGATACGGCAAGAATAGCAAAAATTCGCGATCACCTGGAGGGGGGACATCATTTTATCCATTATAAATAATAATTCCTAATAATTTTGAAAACTCCTAAGGTGCAAACTCACCAATTTTGCCGAGAAATGGAAAAATTACTCGGAAAACAAAACAGAACATTTGGATTAATTTAGGAAGTTGCCTTCTTAGTTTTGAATATAATTATCACTGTTGTCCAGTTTTTTTTTCATTTTTTATTAATATATAGCGTGTTATACAAGAACAAAGGTTTGGCTTAACACGTAGCACCTTGGATTATCAATCAATAATTAAAATAAGTATTTTTACCTCGACGTGGGGCTGCTCCACACTTCCGCATGTAGTAGTTCTTGTAGCATACCATGTTTATTGGTGAAACGACGCACTTGTCACGTCATTTGGATCTTCACTAATCACTTGTAATCCAAAAATCCGCACTGCAATAACACTCGATTCTACACTCACTTTTTGTACTGTTGCTGTCTGTTTGGACCGACTGCCATAAACCTGCTAACAATGCAACTGCGCATTTGCCGAAAATCAGCCAAAGAAATAATAAAATTGACACTCGACTCACCGAAACAAAATAGACTTCACTGAAATCTGAAGTTATACAAAACATTGGAAACTCGAGACACGAAATTCACTTTCACCGTTCGTAGAATGTTTTTATTTCAGTAACTCGGATTTTCTTCAGGCTACGCACTGACCCTGGTGTATCATTCAGAGATGAATATGGTGAAAACACACTGATCGAACAACGCGACACGACTTTATCAACACGGTTTTAATGTCGAACTGATACTGACAACACGTGATTCCGCTCCGATTGCTCGGAAACGACTGATGCTGCACGGCGCTCAGAAGAGTCTTACGTCAATTCTCTGAATGACGGAAGATAATAATTCTTCCCTCCTCTTTGTTACTCTTCGCATGGGGTGGGGGTAGATTCGATTCGATAGCGAAAGTTTATAAATTTCCAGAGACCATTCTTGCTGCCGCATGGAAAATTGAAAAACGTATAAAGTAGATACATATAGCAAAATATTATGTGCAAGTACTATGTTAATAATAAAATATGAAAAATTTGTCACATCTATAATGAAATTACAAATATTTCAATATGTGAAGCCTGTTATATTGTAATAAAAATTATAAAAGCCCTTTAATAAGTTCGCCTTTTTGTTACAACTTCACGTAAAAGTCATGATCCTAAAATAAAGTGAACAAACCATTGGCGTTTCTTTGATACGACAAAACCATTGACATCGTCGGTAATGTAGTTTCCTACGACATTTCTACACCATTGCGATCGTGCTGTGATCGGTCACGTATTTAAATCGCATTGACGTGCTGCGCGATCACACATGACGATTCGGAATACGGATATCAATTGTATCTCCCTATGCGAACAGTATTGATCGATTCTGTTTATAACACTGTAATTCATGTAACAAAAGGTGAGCAAATTTGTTGGTATGCTTAGAGAACAAAATGTGGAAGTACAATCTAAATAATTCCACAGTATTATAAACTTGTTGATAGTTACATATTCTCAAATCTATACAAATATCAACATCCGAATTCATAATTTCAATTGTTATTCTGTCACAGGGGTCACCTCCTCAAAAACGGAAGGAGATAAGGCAGAACTAACTGAATTTTAGCAAGTTTAATAAAGAGGGAAGTATACGATGCAAATCAGAAAGCCGTCGTATTAATGATCCAGGATTCGGATGTTCAATTGCGAATATGTCGAGAACGGTGATAGATAAGGGAAAAATAGCAATAATTCGGGGTCAGGTGGATGGGGAAATTCATTTTTAATATTACAATTAATAACACGTATTAATTTAGCTAATTCCGATTTTAAATCGTGAATATCTCGATCTCGAAGACTTTGAAAACCGTATAAACAAACCGAAAAACATCGCAGTCGATGAAAATCGGCACTGCCTTGAATTATACTGTCAAGTGTTTCCGCTGTTGATCGATTGACACACCACACCGTGTGCGCATAGATTATTTATGGGAAGGAACTTCAACGGCACGGGATATTTCCCTGCAACTTGCGGGTACCGACAAGGAGACCAGGAACAATTTTACCCCGGTGCATATGTAACATGCTCAGTATTTTTCAAATAATGTTATAACAATAATTCGTACACGCCGGGCTTTAACACCCGTCAGTCATTCGTTAAATTTCTCAATGCTTTCAACTATTCCTCATACGTCACGAAAGTCCGTATTATCGATTCCTTCTGCTGTCATCAAAGCTGCCGCAGGGGACCTGAAGTCGGTCGTAACACTCCCAGAAAGTCTTAAATTTTCATTCGCCTTGAAAGTTTTGATAAACCCACCTCAGTGTGACGTATTGAGGGTGAACCCACCGGAGAACAAATGGATTGAACTTGAGGCCAAGAGCATCGAGGAAGATTGCCGACGTCCCGACGATTGAAAACGTAGAAAAGTGTCGCAATGCATTTGTCCAAGCTCTCACTTTGCCTAAAAGACGTTTTACGTTTGCCTAGTTTCTCGAAGTCTGTTAACCCTGCAGGAATGGGAAGGGAGCGCGTAACGAGACCGAGTAGGGTATACGTAATCCGCAAGCGGTTAAAGGCTGTGGGTGGAAATGATGGTGGAATTAGAGAACTCGTGCGCAAAAAGAGACAGTGGATAGATGGATGAAAAGGAAACGGGGGGCAGAAAAAAAGAAACGAGAAATGGGACAAAAAGGGACAAAGACAAACGGTTGAAAAGACGGAGCGGAAGGAAAAAAAAATTAATAATAATAATAATAATAATAATAAAGAAAAGAAAGAAAAAAAAAAACATCCCGCTTAAAATTAGAGGTCACACGAATCTTTACACGCGGCCTCCCGTAAATTTATTTATTCAAAACATTACACTTCGCACTGTGTTAAAATCAACACTGCACATTTAGAGACGTATATTACGAACCAAGCAAAGTAGAACAGGTCGCGTGTACGATATAGTATAAAATGTATCAACGCCGCTAACCTTTGTAAGTACGGCTTTCCTCTCAGCATCTCTTTGTCGAAACCTATGGTACCGCAATTTTTTCTTCTATTAGTGTAGAGCAATTAGTCGGTGCTCTGCATGCGGTACTAACAAACGGCAATAAAGCTTGGGTCGTTTGTTCATCGTGATCGTATTTTGCCGTGGTGAAACTACTCGCCCTATCCTCTTAACGTACCTAGCAATTTTGTTTGTTAGAATTATTCTGCCTATAAAAAAATCTGCAGCTATCGAAACGCACTTACTTAGATAATTACCGTAGCATTCTCCATTTTGCATCCAAGATTTAACCCCATTCAATCTTTTATGCGCTGAATTTTTATGCCGTTCCATCCTCCTGTTTCAAGTCTCACCCCGTCACTACCCTCGGAATTGGGGCAGGCATACCGACGAGGCGTAGTTATACTATTCCAGGTGATATGGTCATCTGAAATCGTGACTCCTCGGCCATTTCGCCATCCGCATCGCGTGCCAGCTGTTCTTTTTTACCTTTCTTCTTTCGCTTCTTAATAGGCCACTAGCTGTGTCTCTTGTTTTTCCCGATGAAAAAGCGACGCGGTGAATGTACATCGCCTGTACAAGCTGTCCCTTATAGTCATAAGGTCAACAGCGTGCGTTGCAGCGAGTACAAACTTACAGCTTGAAAGGGTAATTTGTTAATTTTTTTTTTTTTTTTTCTACACTCTTACCCCTAAACATCGCAATTATTGACATTTGTTCATTTTCGAACCTAACGCCGTTATACAAAGTAACCAAGGCACGTGGTGGACTGACGTAATTCGTTGTCAGTGATATCAACACGAACACGCAAACTCGAATCGTATACCCTTATCCGTGTGTAAGAGAAGCTTGAAAGTGGTCGCATACGGAGACCCATACCGACTGCTGATCGTCGAATCCAAAGCTTGAAACTGGAAACTAATGAAACTCCAACGACAAACGGATCGCTGAGCGATCGAGTCTACGACCACAGAGAACGCTCCCTCGAGTAATTACTCTCTGGTGCAATAATTACCCGACTACTTCGCATCCGTTACAACAGCAGGCGAGGCGAATGTTGCCAAGACGACGTTGAATTGTCGGTTTTAAAATAAACCACTTATGTGACAAAATCCATCATGCGAAATGGAAGAAAGTCATATGCGACCGAATGTTTGAAAGTCCGTAATATTTAAATTGGACGATAAAATTTGAATTAATCTAGATACATTCGAGTTGGGATTGGGTATTGATTACCTCATCTCCATTTGATAATATACACTAGAACATCTGTAGTAATCCTTGTAAGGTTGAGAGTAAACAAGGTGTTATTACTCCTCAACTATCTCTGATCTCTCTCTTTCTCTCTCACACTTTTCATTTTTGGGAATTTCCTTATCTGTGCTAAAGTGCATTCCTACAGTCCATCTTTGTCAAAAATGCAATTAACAGTTCGTCCATTCGGAATATCTAAAATGAGGAAAATGAAGTAAATGTATTTATTCAACAGCAATAACGATACATCAAACTAGTACACGTTTGCTTCGTAATATAACAACCCAACAAGTCACAGTGGCAACCATAATTTTTTTAATCCTTACATCATTTTACCGATATTGCTCAAACCGTGAGCCGCAATGGCTCTGTGTGGTACAAAACGGAGCCTGAATTTCTTGCCTTGCCTAAACGTGGCTTGAATATAACCGTGAGAAAAAGGTCGGAAGCTTTGGGTCTTACAAGGGTAGGCGTCAAAGATTTGAAAACACACCGCGATGACGATGATAAGGAAAGTTCTCACTGCTCGAAAATATCTAAATGGCAAGAGCGCGAACAGAGACCGTCTGTCTGCGAAACATCTTTTACACCCCGATCGTCGGACGTACGTTTACCAAGTAAACGAGGCAATGCGGTCTTCCACGAGAATTATGGAGCTGGAACGGTGTGCCTACAAAAACAATATGAACATTTCAAGTGCTGCCAAGTATAATAGTTGTAACTTTTCCGAAGAAATACTCTTCTACGCATCGTTGGAAACGTTAATTTGATTCCATCAGTACAAGAAACTGGTTCGTTATAATATCATCTCACGATACGAAACTTCTCGTAAAAAATGATAGAGAAAAATCGATGCGTGGTAATATGTCTAATTCGTAACTTCAAATGATGGGAGAGAACTTTATTCCTAGGTGACGGAAATCAGAGATCATCGAACCGGTGCTCGAAGCGTCCCATTTGAACTCGAGGAGTATATCTCAGAGAATTAATCGGATGTTGAAATTGGAATAGATAATATGTATGCATGACGCAATGAATTGCATGCTGGAATATCGAGCGAAGAATAGAAAATTTTAACGCGGAAATGTTCCGCTTGAGATCAGGCGATATGGAATAAATCTTGAAATCAAAGGACTTGAATAAATCCATAATTTTGAATCGCGGCGTAAAAACGAATCTGGATTTTTCAAGCGTACGATTAAAAAGACAAAATACAAAGTGATAAAACATTTCTGACGGATGTATACACGTACATCATTACTTGTTCAAAATTTGGAGGCACAACGCGATTTTTTATCGAAACACGGCTGTACTCAAGGGACGAGAGACTGTAGCGACCGAAACGTTGAAGCAAAGTTGCGCGCGCGTTCCAATTAGTGTGAAGAGATATACGTCTACGACTGCTAGGGAGGGACGAGAATCCCTCGAGAAGACGATTAGATGTATGAAAAAGGAAGGCGAACTAGGCTGGCGGTGTGTATCTGCGCATCCGAGGAACGTATTATCAGGGTAGAACCGAACGATATTTGCCTGCGGAATGAGGAACGGAAACCAAGAAGAATGCGAATGCTTTATCGCGTATAAGACCAGGGGGATGATTTTAATAACATCGAGTGGTAAACGTCCGGAAAACTTTCAACGAATATTTCCGAGGGAAGATGAGGAAGGCAGGGCGAAACGGGAGCCGATAAGAATAAAAAAAAGCAACTCTTTTGTCCTGCACGGAAGAGGACCTTTCCATATTTAACGTGTATACTCTTTGTGGCGATCAAATTTTTCGAAGCTTATTTCGTGGTTCCAGAAAATTCATACTTACTGCCTCGCGGTGCAGGGAGAGAAAGGAGCGCGAGAAGAAAAGAACGCGAGCGTCGTTTTTCCGTTGAGATCTCTTTGAAACGACAATACATATTGAAAAATGTTGCAGAATTGCGCCGAGTTTCATATATTTTTACCACCGCCAGCTTTGTGTATACGTGTGTAGGTATAAAGGCCGGCAGAAATCCGAGATACGTTATACGCCAAACAATGACGTCTATGTATACGTATATATATATATTTATACACGAGTTTTTTTGCCATGAATATCGCTAAAACGATATCACGTAACAGTTGCTGCAGAAACCGTGGCCAAGAATGAAAGCTTTGAAAGTATACCTTCTCGTTCACAAACGATTTACGGCTTTCGGTACAGCGGATAAAACCAGTTTTAAGTTTCAGCACTCTTTTGCAGTAGATCCAACGTTTATCGTATCAACTGGACAGGGTTTAGAGACGTGGCAGTACGACCTGAAACGAATAGTTGAGATAAGTTAGTATTTTTTAGTGCTCGACACATAAAAAATCAAGTTGCAAAGCAAATGTCGCATCACATGCTTTGGTGAAGTTTTCTGATACAAAGGAATGAAGCAATAAAAATATCGGCGTTGATATTTTTTATTTTCAGATACTCGTCTTATCGTTGCCTAATTTTATAGGTAACGATTGAAGCTTCCGCGAAAAAAGTTTCGGCCATCTTTGTACGAACGTGTGCGTATACATCACGGCTGGGATGTGAAAAGGTTAAAAGTTGAAGAGGTGAGAGGTGTCCCGAGGAAAAGTTTAAAAGTTAGAGACGAAGAGGTGGGCGTTTATTAATCGGAACCTTTTTTCCGTGTACTGCATCACAAAAGGACAACTCGCGTATATTATATTCGTCGACAAGAGAATCGCTTACAACGAGTATAACAATTGCTAACGATGAGACCGTTCTACCGTAATATAAAAATTATAAACCGAAAATTGCGTTGTACACCGTAGAAAGAAAGTTGTTTCCCGTACCGAATGATCACAACGCTTTGAGTACCCAAATTTAATTCGTGATACGACAGTAACTCGTCAAAGCTGTGTGTAATTTAATCGTAAGATTCAGAGGGGCGTTGGTAACTCTGTACAACTATACGCACGCGTTCATCGTCTAATTACGCTGACTGTAGAAGGGCAGTTAATTACATCACAGGAAGGAACAACTGGCTTGGAGATGTTATATTATACGGACGTGACGTAACGCGACACCCTCTTCGCGGAGTCGGCCTCAAGACTCTAGAACTGGATGTAAGTATAGAACTAGAATAATTAGACTCAAGAATCACGGATTCCCTGCTAATTACAAAGCGTACGTATTCAAAGCCGAATGCGCGGCAGAGCTTCTAAACGGAGGTACGTCGTGACCTTTGCATAGAATCGCCTAAAACTCCCACCGATTGCACAGAGCGAAGCTTGGGCTCATTGCACAGGCCATACGAGGCTTTGAAAGCTCAACGAGACTCCGTTCTCTGTTCGAGTGGCTGCGTTGCAAGCAGCCGGGCAACATTCGAGGGAAGAAAAATATCCTAAACGCGATTAAGAGACGGTGTTAAATTTCCTTTACAGCTCACCCTCGGCGGTTCGGAGAAATTGAAGGACCTCGCACCCTGCAGCAAGAGGGGTGAAGAAAACAATAATTAAAAGGCGAAGTTACACCCTTCTTCGGGTCCTCGCGATACTAGACTTTTTCCCTTTAATCACGCCCTTACTGTACCTCTTAGCCCCCGATGTACCAACAGATAACGCTCGAAAGTTCATCGCTACTTAAACTGACGAGATATAGAGAAGTTCTGTTACTAACGAGCAAGACTCGAAACTTTCACCTCGGAGAGCGCGGCAGGAAAGCTCGAGTGACAATTAGTAACTGTTGTGACAGGATCGGTGTGCCGTGAGTTCTGAAATAAACTTTTTCGATTTTCCGAGTAGCATGTAAGGATGGATTAGCCGAGGATTTAAGGGGCGGGAGAAAAGCTTCGGATGTGGATTCGGAGAAATATTACCAACTTTTTTAAACCATTATTATACGCGCGTGCAAGGGATTGGTTTCTAATCGATCTTATACGGCGGACGCAACTCGTGTTTTGATAAATCGAAAATATATTCCACGCAAGCAGCTCGGCCCTTAAAATCTACAAGGTCATCGCCGATCTTCAGGGCTCCTTGCCTCTTCAAAGATGAATCAAAATCGTATCTGCTCGCAATGAGCTGACCACGAAGGGTTCGCCGCAGACTCGAACCCTCAGACCCGGTCGGTATTATCGCTCTACACCCTGTTGAATTCCAGAGTTACGCTCCACGATATTAACAGTGGAATGGAGCTTAATGGCGAAACTATTTTTCGAATCCAGCAGCACCAGATTAAAATATCTTAGGTGTAAACACCGAATGCCTATCAACATTATACGTATAGCATAATAAACATACATCACAAGTCGCACATATTTTTCACTCCTTGTCAAACTTTTGCCACTGTCAAAGATTGCATATTATCCGTATTGCCAAAAGCGGCTATATTCGCAGGCGATTAAACTCATTGCCAGAGCAAAATCGGCGTCGTTTAGAATAAATCCTTCCGCCCGACGCGGCATTTTGGCTGCAATCTAGCGTAATATCGCGCGATTAATTAGCACCAATTTGCCACTCGCAGATCGGAGAGCTTCTTGGCCCGTGTCGGCTCATCGCCCCTAACAACAAGTTCCAAATAGGATAGCTGAGAAATCTCAGGATTTCATCAGTGGCTGAATGAGCTTGCGGCTGAACAAATATATGCCTATACTTAGCCTGAGATCAGTAGGGTAAAACCAGATAAGGTTTCACCTTATGAGATGGCCAAGTATAATGAGCACGGCGTAATCTCTTTAATTAAACGCGTTAGACACTTCATTCAAGTTTTGACCTCCCTTGTTCCGTGAACCAACGTCATCCCTGCATCGCATCGGTAATTATCGGTTCAATAATTAATATTCAAGTTGAAATTTGTCGAGGTAAGCATGCTTCTATCCGTACAATTTTACGGTACGTAATTTTACTACCACACTCTAAAATGATTGTCTGTGAGAAAAATTAATTTTCGTTTTGCGTTACAAATGGTGGGCAATAAAACTAATTTCCTCACTTAGCCGAATGTTCACGTGCTTGCGTTGAGTTGAGAAAATCTGCCTACCGTTAAACGGAATTACAATATATAATACAACGCGAACATCGCGATACGGAAATTTACTATACTTGACACGTTTAACCACCGGTGCGATTAGAGGAGAGCATAACTAAATTATCCCTGGGCCTCATCCAGGCCCTAGATTTGCGAGTAGTGGAATTCTGTTAATTAGGGACTGAAGCCCGGCACTGCCATATCCATATCTCATCCACATCGAACAATTTACGTTGGCGGTTTGTGGATGGCACCCAGGTGATTAATCATCCACACATATTGTGCTACACATACGCAATATCTGTAATATGTGTTGTGTTATTAATATTACCCTCACTGAGAAAAAATTTATTTGTTATAGCAACTAGAAAAATTCAGTAAAGCAGGTATCGTTGAGAAAACTGTTTGAATATTGTTGGGATTACGAAAAACGAGTTACGCGTAACCATTTTTCGCCATTGTCGATCCTTTTTTGGTAATTGCAGCGCAAAATCTGTTTGTTCGGTTTACTCTACTTTTTTAGTTAAACAAGGCTTTAAAATCAATTTATTGTTGCACGAGCATTAAACTTTAGCAACAGTTACAAGAAAATATAGTAAGAGTGATCGTAATGAGAAAGAATAGTGACGGATACTAGACTTTCTGGTAACAGCTAAAAAAACTAATTTTCATTTTGTACGTAAAACTATATTTTTCGATTGTGGTAAAAAATGAAAATAATTAAGAACTGTGCGGTAAGCGGAACTAAAAATTTCTCTCAGTGCTTATATCGAAGCGTTTGTAAGGATAGAAAGAAATATGTATATTACCCTTTAGTGTGGTACATCCAGTTCACAATCAGTTCTTTCTCTTCTTCAAATTGCAGTGACGCTTTTTATCGAGTGTTTCAAACTTGCTTTCACCTGTTATTTGAACAGAGACCTTTTTCTGTAGCACCTCAGTAGATCTAAATATTTTACTATTCAATAGCGGAAAGACTGACTGAAATCGAATTAATACACGTCTTCAAAATAATGATAATTATCGCCAAGTCATTAATTATGTCCGTGCCGAGTATAATACACACTCCGCGTGAAATAATCGCCTGCAATCATAAAGCGTGTGGTCGAATCGTTGAATTCAATATGACAAACCATATTTACAGTATCCGGCCGCTTCCCGTAATGAATTTTCAATAACACGCGTATACCCGGGGATTTACACTATCTTGGCTTTATTCGTGGGGTAAGTTGGACGCCTGACAGCTCTATTGAACGCAATTTTGCGCGAACAACCGAAGGGATTTAACTGGCTACATAGCGTATTGTAATAATTGTAAAATGTAGTGTACTACCTTTTTTTTTTGAACTCCAGTATGTTTGGTGTATAGTTATGATATCCGTTAAGAAACTTTTTATGAATATAATGACTAAAATCCATATTCTCCCTGTTGATACGATAACATTGTTACATACGTACTATAGGTATGTATTGTTTAGTATGCTGTGGAGGACAGAGAATTATCACGAATTTTACACCCATTAAATATAGGCTACGCAGTGAAAATAGCGTGATATGGTACATTTACTAACTGTTGTTAATGGATATCGATAACAAACAGAGTGCATACTTACAGTTGGGAAAAGCAAAACAGAAATCTGGCATACCATTCGTTAGGAAAGCAGCGGGTTACTGGCCAGGGAGAGAATACAGTTGCCAAATCTGAAACAGAATAGATTCCAAAGCAGTACACCATTGTAGATATATACCTTCTGTATCAATAGATGATGATTTGAGGAAGAACGTGCACTTTCACAGAAATTTACACGTGGTATCAAGGGGATTCAAAATCTGCCTCTCATCTACTCTACTTCTATCGTAAGAAAAAAAATTTAAGAAATGGATCAATACTTACTACATACGGTTTTCTATAATATTCACCACAATTAACTTTCGTTGTTATGAATTGTACATGTTTATATCTATGTACAGAAATTCCGATATATTTATAATTAATATTTTGTATAACTTCAATTTTATTGTCGAATAACATTCTCTAACAAATAGTACGTGTATAGAATACGTGCCTGAAAGAAAAGAGTACGATTTTGATGTATTTATGTATGTTTGTATGCATGTATGTATGTATGTATGTATGTATGTATGTATGTATGCATGTATGTATGTATATAATATAATATATTATATAATGTATATATTTCTATAAATATTGTTTAACAGCGAGCGATTCGCTTCGAGCGATCATTTTAACAACTGTGCGACTGATTTTTTTGCCGATGCATCGGAAAAGTTGTTTTCTGTTACTGTTGTTGTTTTCGATTATAAGATTATACATGTATAATAAATCGTGAAGAGTCTTAAAAATTAAATAGTAACACGATTGTTTTCAATTTTTAAATGAAACAGATGGTACCTGTGCTCGAAATTTCACATCCCAACTTTTGTCTAGGAAAATCAGGCAAAACGTTGAAGAGACTCAACTTGTATACTTACTAGTACACTTTCAGATATGAATTATTATCTAATGCTTAAAAAAGATAATTTTGTTATCATTACACATTATAAGTAAATTTTATCTATGTACACATAAATGGAGTTGTACATGTATATATACATAGATATATTTCGTAATTTTATATACTCGTGGAATGTTCATGCAACTGCACGAGCCTCGGGAAGGAAACTTTCCCAGTGTTTAATTAGCTGATTTTGATGTTGCAGCATTGCTTCGAGATACTCAGTCAATTGCTTTTTGAAATCCTCCACTCTGACTAATTCAAATCTCTCAACTTCCTTCTTTATCATTTTTGAAATATTATCAAACTCCTCTTGACCTCTGTCAACCTTTGATTCCCATTCAATTACTTCAGTTGCAGCTTGGTTCAACTTTTCGCTGCGCCCGGACTGTTCTAACTTTGCTTTTTGTTCTCGTTTCTTATTCAGCATAAGCTGAGCATGTTGCCAATTTTGAAACACTTTCACACGCTCGTGAAAAACGCCCTGTAATTGAAATAGTTTCTGTCACCTCTCATCAGGCATACGCAAATTTTTAAAACAACACTTTTTTTAAATTGATAAAATACGATGATAGAACTCCTTGTGTACTCACTTTAATTGCGCTAATTAACGCGACATAATCCCTCAGCATTTCTCCAAATTGATATAAATCGCTATTGCTCTGAGCCCTTCTGACCACCTCGACTTTTTCCAATGTTTCAGCTAATTGAGCCAAGGCTCTGCCAAGGGAAGCGCCTGGCTCCCCATGGCCAAGTACAGCAATGGATCTTGCTGTGGCGCCTGTACAATTAGCCAACTCTCTTCTTTCATTGGTCAGACTTTCAACAGCCGCATGTAATGCGCGTAATTGTATGTCCAGAGAATCTATTTGAGTTGTTTTTTCTTCAAACCACTGAAATTTAGAGTTCACATATTCATTTGAGAAAAAAAAAATTGAACCGCCTCTGAGCAACGTAAAAAAAAGAAGTGGGGATAAGACGCCAGATTGTTAAAAAATATTTACTAGACATTTACGATACTCTCCATGGCATCTGCTTATACTGTACACTACAGTGACTGGGATAAATACATATGACGAGATTGTTGTGTTATTGGTGTGTACAAGTGCATAATTCATTATTAAATCAAGGTGAGTTAGTGAACGTGAGTTCAAACGAAGGATGACGATATGAGAATGTCAGTTTAACAATAAAGGCATTTTGACAACAGTGACGATGTGTAATGAACATACCTTACCCTCCTAAATGTAAGCAACAGAAAATTGTTTCACAGCTTTTTTTCTTGCGACAATGGATGATGATAATGTATGGATAAATCATAGTTGAGAAAGTACATTTAAAACTCACCGAATCATTTTCATCCATTTTATAAGTGATTTTATTGACTGTTTCTCCAACTTTATTAAAAAGTCTCATAACTCCAGCACCACTAAGTGCCGATGTACTTGTGGCCTTGGGTAATTCCATATCTGTAAAATTAGACAGGAAAATTTAAGTGAAAATATTTCTAAACGAAATTACACTCATCTGCGATGAATAGACAAGAAAATATTACATGAACGTCAAAGAAAACATATATACTTCAACACTTCAAAGTACTGTCTTAAAAATAAACGCGATACTAAACATTTCTCAAATACTACGGACTTTCAAAACTGCAGGACACTCTGGGAAATTAATAATTTCTTCAACTGTATGTTATAATGTCCTTACTAGCTATACATACATAATGTTGAAACTTACCAGCTTCCAAGAACTCTCTGAAATCCGGATCAACGCGAAGGACATCATGAGCAGCTGTTCTATTTACATATCTCTCCAAAGCAGCCCTGCGCCTCTCAATGAACTCAGTCGAGCTTGAATTATGTTCTTGGGTTTTGTCACCGGACATTTTAATTTTCGTCATGCCTGAAAAAGTGATAAAGACACTCAAAGCCATGATCTAAATAACCAAAGGATCGCAGAATGAATTCGAAATACTAGTCAGCTAGAGAAGACAGATAATTATTCATACCAATAACACTTTTCTCTGGTGCTGGCGGTATAATTCTACCATTTCTCAGATACTTCTCCGTCAGTTTGTCGTGAAGACCAAGAAAATCACTAAAGCGTCGAACCACACTGAAACTACGCTTTCGGAATATTGGCATGTTGGTTTTAGTCTCAACTCGGTATGCAACATAGGCACCCATACCTTCACCGACTTTTTGTGGCGAAGTTACTGTAATTTTTAAAAATACATCAGAGGTCTCCGTGGGCACCTGTAATTCAAGTATAAAAATACATGAATACATGTCCAAAAGCTGAGATGATGCAAAAAAAAAATTACACAAAGCAACTCAGCGCAAGTCTCTATGCTACAACTTAATCACCTCTTCAAGGGCTTGCGATTGGAAGACACTTTTTGGTGGGAGAATGTCACTGTTATCGTTAATAGGCACTTCGTCCATCTCTCCAATATCGCTACCCGCAGTTTCAGTGGTGGGACTCAATGGTCCTGGAGGAGGACTCGAAATAGATGAACCTGAATTCTGGTCTATCGCATCTCTTAATGTCAGTTTAGGCAACTCTGCCTGCATGGTGCCGATACCGTTGTAAGGTGAATCATCATCTAACTGATTATGGTCCTAAGAATCACAAATATTTATCGATGTTCAAATATTAATAAGACATTTTTGGACACTAATCAAAGGATAAGTAGAAGAATGTACAACAGAATTAACACAAACTTTTTACCTTGCTTGTGGCGAAATATAAAAGATTGAACTGTAAACCAGAATGAAAGAAAAGAAACCGCATACTGCTTTCTTGGTAATGAATTAGCTGAGATTGCGAAAAAACGAAAATGATGGAACGAAGCCTATCGAATTCTACAGTCTCAATATTATTGGTGAATAACAAGCGATACTCTCGATCAATCCTCGTTATCGTCGACCTCGGTAAACAAAGGCTACATATTTCAAAAACAAATTAAACCGTAAGATTCAAACTAAGGAGGCGTTTTCAAAAGCGGTTTTTTGGTTGTGAATGGGGAAAGAGCAGCGGCACAGGAACTCGACATTCACGAAAGTATTCGGGTCAGATCGTTTCGAATACTACGTGATTCACTATTCACAGGTTACAGGATTTCGGAAAGTTCGATATGGATTACAACACGTAAACGGAAAAGAGTTCTAATAATAACAAGCAATGACGACGTGAACTGCTATCGAGAAGATAGAACGCCGAGCGGTTTGGCATAATAGCCTCAAAGATCCGATTGAATAACTTGAAAATTTTTCGTAATATTGTCAACAGCGTACCTGAACAGCAGATGCGAATAGGTCGTCGTCGTCGTCCTCCAAATCATCATTTTTATTAATTTCTACGCTGTCGAACAGAGGAGGAGGTTCCTTTTCGTCAGCCATCTTTGCTATACTGTCAATTCCAGGGACCGGCCCCCCGTAAACGTCGTGGTAGTGACGTCTCGACCAAGTTCCGTACCAACGATAGAAATTAGAATGTCCCTAGGCCCTCGGAATTTAGGTCTTATCAAGAAATTCCACACTTTGATCCACATAACGATACGACAGATCCATTCATAGCGCTGATCTTATTGCTCCGTTGTGATTTATTACATGGATGTAGATTTATATCGACAAAGCAAATGCGAACTGCAAATGCTGAACGTATGCGAAGTAACGAGATATATGGTGGATTGATTTTAAATGTACTGCGCATGCGCTAAAAGGAATTGCGAATAATTTGAAACGAACTTTTAGCGGCAGTTAAATATTTATCAAACTATTAAATCTGGTAGAATGTATCACGTTGCTGTTAAGGAGTAACATATAGTAGCTGTCTGAGTAAAGCATAAACAAAATTAATATTATTACATCTGTCTTTAATATTATTTCAAAATTACAATATTATATAATAAATTATATACACAGAAAAGGTATCGGTTTATGGAACCGATAAATTTGTAATATTCGAAGCGGAATTTGTTTCGTGAACAGGTTGAGCGTAGGCTAACTTATGTTTATAAACATTCGGAACTAGCGCTTTCATTATGACATGGGTGATAGCAGCAGTTAATCCCCATACACGGTGTTTGCCAGCTAAATACGTTGGCAATGTAAAACTGTCACGAAATTGAGTAAAACGTGACTTCGCGGGATCGCACAGATTGTTCAAACTCAAAACGAAGGCCTCTTCAACTTCGTCGGTGTTGAGCTGTAATTCGTTTGGCTCAATGTCGCCGATGTAGGCAAGAACCGGAAGCACGCTGACATGTTGTCTTCCCATTGGATTTCCACTACCCCAAACATCAATTTTTTCTCTCGGTATACGAAGCTCCTCCCACGTTTCTCTGATGGCCGTTTCTTCCAAAGTTTTGTCATCCTTATCGTGCATTCCTCCGGGGAACGATACTTGTCCTCTGCTGGTGTTTAGCTTTGTTGACCTTAGAGTATACAGCAATCCGAGTTCACCTTTGTGCATGCATAGCGGTACCAGAACAGCAGCTTTACTAACCTCTTCTCGGTTCGACGATCTGCTCGCTGGTCGATAGAGTTTTAAATTTTTAACGCAACCCTTCCTGTTATTTGCGCTCAAGATAATATCGGCTTTCAAATCATTTCCGTTTATCCCGCTAAGTCTTCTTTGTGGTTCTACGGGCTTTGTGGCAAAAAAAAAATATTTCTTTAATTCAAAGTATCGATAAAACAACAGGTTAAAATTCAAGCACCGTTTCTTCAATATGAACGTGAACCTGCCAGAGTTCCCAACAAACATAGCAAAATTATTCTCTCGCTGCAACAAATGTGAAACTCTTTGATTTGTCCGTCTAATTTGATGATTAACATTTTTTCTTTCATTTCCCAATCATACAACAAACTAAAAGCTTAATCCCTTGTTCGAACGCGTTTTGTTTTTGCCGCCATGATACGACGGATCGTTGAAAAAAAAAACACAGTCGAACGTGCTGCCCTCTGGCCACGAATTACGTAAGCATCAACCTTCGTTGCGTCAACTTACCGTGGACCGTAGAAATAATCTCCTCGACGCTGACCTACAAACGAAACTTTCTTTAACTATATTCATTTCTTACGACCGTTCCTCAGCCGTTCAATCAATACCCGTACGCAATTCTTATCGTATACGTAACATTAATTTTGCTTAAAACTTTGAAACCAATACAATGGAAACAACACTGACAAAAGTTACTGCTATAACCGAATGACAGCGCTGAGGTCGCTCCGATGCCCTCGGAGGACCAACTGATATATGGCTATGTGGCTATGAACGAGTACGCCGAAAGAAATAGGGAAAAATATAATCTTGAAGTTTGAAGACGTCACGTACTTTCTAGCATTCAACGATAACAACAATTATTTATTAAATTACGGTGTTAAATTACGTTACACATTATACTTTTCACAGACGTAACACCTGTCAAATGTTCAAATACAACTTTCACATCCAAATTATACCGTCCATTCAAATATTCACCATTTCAAACTGCATACTCCTAAGTACTTGTACAACAAGGTTTCTCTCTGTACAACACACGTGACTGGCAAGAATGAAGAAAAACTTCAGAACACATATATAAATGCAAACATCGGTATAATAATATGTTTTATTGAATTGATTATTACAATTGTTGAATCCGAAACGCAATAGAATAAGAAACAGTTGGAATCGAATAATTTCTACCCCTATTCCTCAGTTTTTCGTACTCTGTCTAGGTCTATATTGATTATACATTGTCACATTTATTGCACATTTATTTTTAGCTTGATATAAAGATAATATATACACCGATAGGTATATACATATCTTTAAACGCGATGTTTCGGTAATTGTAAACATATTGACGATATTATTTTCTCGCAGCTGCACATTTATCGTTTCTGAAATGTAATACTTAAAATGACGGAGTCCAAATTGAAAATCAAAAGTCTTTACTCTGCAGAAAGTGTAACTATGGGCTTGAGTTTTACAAATTGTAAGTAAAAATATATATGCGGAAAATATTTGCTGAATTGACGATGCATCGAACAAAAATTGAATCCTGTATAAATTTTAACCGGGAATCAAGAAACTGATGGTATATTTTGCCGCAAAACGTTAACGATCTTTCAGGATAGTGCACAGCGCAAAACTTTTTGCTTTTTATTAAAATTCTTCCAGGAATTGGGGAATTTCGGGACCGTTGCAGTCTCCACCTCTGGCGATTTTGAAGTCTGGAAATAAGAACAGCATGGAATTAAAATCCTGCACTTCGTATAAATTGTTACATTTAAAATATTCGACGAGCAATGAACTGATAAAATTGCACGTACGTTACAGTTTGATGTAAATTTATTTGTTCAATTTTGAAAAACAGTACAACGTTCAAGAAACGGCGACGTTGCAATTTTCGTGTTTACAAAATAGAAGACGAAATCGCGGAACCTTTATACAACATTGGATAACATCGTGCAATATTACGAATAACAAAGGACATACCGAGAAAATTGCAATAACTTAGATCACTTTAGTATTTAGAAACAATGGCAGATCTTTATTCCGATAATTAGTCCCTTACCATCAGCAGAACGTCCTTGAAGGCGGCTCTTTGCGCAATTGAATTCGCATTTGTTCCCGTAAGTAACGCCATCGTTTGCACAGACTGGCGCAAATTCTCTTGTGCAAAGGCAATTAGGGAGGCCTTCACCGGAGGTAGTCGCAAAAGCGATCATCGCCAGTAAAAACGCAATTAGGACAAATTTCATCTTTCTGTAAAAAAGAGTAAAACGAAAGGCAAATCTCGAAATTTTAATCTTCCATCTACGATACTTTATTCCGTTACGGTTTTTCAATGCAACTGCAATAAATCCAATCTCACCGTTCAGTATCGTCTCGTTTGTATCTTACAACAATCACGTGTTGTTTGGCTAATGAAGCAAGATTGAAATTATTGATGCCTCTGTCTGCTTTAAAACTAGGTTCGTACTTACGTGGCCTAAGATAGGCTTTATCGTCGTGTGTGATTAGCATCGTCCACAAAAATTTGAGATTACCAATCTTACACGTATAACATTATCGAAACACACAGATTCTGCTATCAATGTTTTATTCGAGGCTTCAATTTACAGATTAAATGCGGGCAACGAATTACGAAAATTGAATATTACTTCCTTAAAATTGGAAAAACATATTTACCTGCTTCGAAAACTTGAGCTATGATTCAAAGTTTACAGTACAATAAACAAGTCTATTTCTTTCGCTGTGACGTTATTATGAATCAATGCGGCTCGGGATGATCCTCAACGACGAGGTACTTACACCTTGTCTAATAAAGTCCAACGGCTGAATGAATACCAAATGATAAAACAGAATCATTGATTCGATAGCAACTTTACTTGACTACAGATATACCTACGTTACGTATCTTATCGCGTGATATTTATCAATTAATACTCATACGAAATCGGCAACTGTTAGTAATCTTCAAAATCACAGAAGGTAAAATTTTCGGTCACATCCGTTCTTGAACGTCTGCTTCGGATTGTCATGATTCGTATACCGTTCGATCTTAGTTAAAAAAAAAAGAATCACAATGTTTCACATCAACCTCGCGAATTGACTCGGAAATTTTCACGTATTTTTCCAATTTAAATGCTTCTTGATTTTCGACAAATGCGCAATGGAATTGAGCCGCTCATCTCTTCAAGCCGGAGTCACACGCCTGACAAGTGTTTGGAATTCTTGTGCATCTGTAAAGCACGTGTCGTACGAAGAAGACCAATAAGAGCCACGTCGCATCGATCTTGTATTGCACAGACGTTTAGATTTTTTCCTTTTTTCATGTGGCAAAAAATCGTCCAGAACAAATTTCATACGCATCAATTTTTCTTTTACTTTAATACAATAATTATCATATATGCATGTAACAAAATAAGGTAACAGCAGCGTGGCATTGGCAATTCACGAATACGGTAACGTATACCTATGCCTATAACATCCACTGACAAGACATCAGAGCAGCCGAAGCTGATGCAATTATTTGGAGCGCGAAGCCCCTGTGGCGAATATCTAATTGGATCCAAAGTCGGTCGTCTCACGACCAAGTAAGTAGACGCGTAGTCGTATACTAGTGTACATATATGTATATATATACATATATATATATATATATAAATGTCTATAAATTCGCCTCTGTAAAGAATTTCGCCGAATACATGGCGTACAAACACACACGCACATATATATATATATACATATATAAATATACAGAGGCGAATTCATGGACGCGATAAACTTATCGTGAGGAGTGTGAGAGGTGTCTAGCCACATCAAAGTAGCTGGTGGTTACGAGGTTATCACTTTCGGTTTATACTGACCTTGTCAAAGCTCAAAGAATCGAAACTTTTATTCCAGTTGTGCCTTTTGAGTATTGTACATTGATTATTGTATCGTAACGTTGGATACTTGTATGAAAAAAAAAAATGTAGAATTTTTAAAATCCGATTGCTCAATCTAGATCGTTGTACCTACCCGCGTTTATCCGCAGCTTCGACCGCGGTTATATTACTGATAAGATAAATTATAGATACGTTTTTATTGCATTTTATTTCTTTCTATTTTGCGGACCTTGATTTGTGCGCAATTATAATTATACGGTATGATTTACCCTCGATAAGAATTCGTTGTCGTTATTATACTTGCGCGTAAATTTCACGCGCTATTGAACGTCTCGTACGTGCAAATAAAAAAAATTTTAAATCGCTTTCGTACAAAACTTGTTCGCCAAGTTATAAACAAGACGTAGGTATAACACGCATAAGATTACGGTATACCTGTTCTCTGTTAAGGGGTAACACCACTGTAAAATATACGTGGGGGAGTTTCGACAAGTTAATTTAAACATTATTATTTAACAAATATGTGCCCCTTATTTGGTCAAAAATTGAACATTCTCATTAAAATACTCGCGAATTACACAAAAATCAATATTCTAAAAATCCCCTACGTATTTCTCTAGACATAGACATGTAAATTGAGTAATTTATTTTGTATTTCTAAATTGAAATTTGCACCAGTTACACTGCGTCACCAGTCTCACCATTTTTAAATGCTTATTGACAGCAATTTTTTGTATTACAATAATAAATATATGCCTAATAACAATAATTGCCTGTAACATTTTTATCTGATTACCTTTTCTTCCATTCAAAAACAAAAAAAAAAAAAACACAACAAAGATCGTGCATTTTGTTATGTTCTTACAGTGGTGTTACGCCTTAATCCTACTGCACTGCGAATAATGGGCTAAAAATACATTAGAATTACGATTGCGGTTTATCAGAATATTTTGAATTGTTTCCAGATATAATATTACCTCTGTAACAACCCGGCGTAATATGGCATATATAACGATTAAGTGTACGCCACGTGACCGTTTACACACCAATATATTCGCGGAAATTTGTTGAATCTGCAGTCCCCCGACAAAAGCAGCAGGTATATAATACGTACATAGGTATGTACATATAGGTATAAGCTACATGCACGGAACACCAGGTTGAGCAACAGTTTGCAGGCACGTTCCATTTTGGAATATGCTGTGAGGCGCGGGGAGAACGATTGAGAATATTTATGAACTATAGAAATAGACGTTTTATAAATAAACCCGTAGAAGGTGGTTTTTTTAATTTTTGTTTATTTTGTGTACGCTGACGAAACGTACGATTTTACACCGTATATTTATCAGTTCAATTCTGCAGGGTATAATTTTTGAACGATAATGAAATTAGACTTATTTTGCGTGTAAAAGTATTCATCTCGCAGGCGGACGTTTGTTTGATCCGACAGCGTCAATTATCCGTTTGCGAAAACATATTATAACGCGTACGATAAGTACAATCTGTAAATGCCTGCCGGTACCCTGCACCTATAACATCTGCAGGGTGTTTTTCTACGTTCTTATTCACGATGTAAAACACACAATTAGTTACATAGAATAAGTGCTACTCGCGTACAGGCGTCTGTACACTGATCGAATAGTTTATTTACTGTTAACAAACGTATATGTATATTTGGATACGGCGAAATGGATGTTTTTTTTTCTTATTATCAAATTTTAGCCGAGCCAAATAATGATCGATAAAATTATGCTAATAGTTGACAAATCAGATTTGGATGAATTTAAATTTGAGGGTAATAACGAAACATTTATTTCGCCATATCCAAATACATACGTTTGTTAACGGTAAATAAAATTTTTTCTCGATGTAACTGCGTGGAAAAAAAAATTTGCCATCGTCGAAGGTCGATTACCTAAAAATACGTATCGACGTCTCTGGCTGCAAGTCGTGCAAAATATAGTTATTGCGACGTTAATATCGCCGAAAGCAAATAACACGTAGACGATAAATACTTAAGACTATAACAAATCATTCTGTGAATATATGTAGATTGATACGTTCATGTGATCAGTGACCCCAAGAATATCGCCAATGCTAATATACGTATACATATAGTTCGTCTGAACATTAATTTGCGTATTGAACATTAACACGCACGTACAGCAGCATCATTTCTCGTGATACTCTTTTGAAAAACATCACGATGCTTACGCGTTTTATCACAGGCGCGGTAGCTTGTTTTCAGGATAAATAAAAACCAGCCCATATGCATGGGTGGATGGACTGGTATCAATTAGTATGCCAAAGTGAGATATTACCCTCAATTTCAGATACGACAAAACATGTTGTTCGTAGGATAAATCGAACAGCGATCCAAATAGCCGAGTGAGAAACAGTTCCTATTTATCGCAAGTCACGTGTAATATATGTCACACACGCCTTCGCGTGTAATAAAAAATAGAAACTCAAAAGATTCTGCCCAGATCTTGGCTTTATTGTTATATAACACACTGCAATGAAAAATGAACGTCAGAAAAATAATTATGAACGGAATTACGTAAGCGTATATAATAACATAAGTTGAAGGCCTTAATGTTCCTCTTACACAATTCCATGCAAATTGCGCGTTTTATTTATCAAATATTCCATTATCCGCACCAAATAATCAAAGTCCACTTCTTATCAAAACCGATCCAATTTTGCCTCGCTGCAGTTTTCAGCAAACGCGCGATAGCGCAAAAAAAATGATCGAACGCAGATCGGCATATGTTACGTTCCCTGCAACATCTGCAATATCTGCCCCTTCTCGTCACGCATGGAAAATACCTACAATTTTCCACCGCACGCATCTTCTCAGGCAGAGTATTTTCTGAACTGACAACCGAAGCTGCATTTTCACGTGTTGCAAACAACTGTACGTAGCAGCGGTAAAAATTCTCTGATCGTTCAATGATTCTGGTCTTTTCTCCAGCTACTCTGCTTTTACGTTTAAATTCCTGTTCGAAGTTGAAACGAGCCTAATTTCTACAGCAGTCGCTTTTGCTGCACGTGAAAACGCAGCTTGATCATAGGTTCATTGCGTGACGTTATGGCTGATACTTGTGACTCATTAAACATGCATTACAGGTGTACTCTTATGCAATTACACATGTCAGCATCACGTTGCCGTTTCCTGCTTATGTAGACAGCTGTGAGAAAAGGGAATCTGAGAATTCGGGGTAAACGCCGTCTTATTGTTGAACAAGCCGACGGTCCAACTGAATTATCACGCATGTTTCTTCTCAACACATTGCAGTTGTCGAGTTCTGAACAATTTATTGCTCCGGAAGTGAATAATTGTGGGAGCACATATGACTGAAGTTACAATACACGCTACCGCAACACGGTTGTCGTAACTCGATTGATCTGGTTTCTTGCGATATTCAAGCGCGTGGGTTGTTCGTAGAATGTTATGTTATATGTATATGGGCGGAGAGACCATCGAGAAAATAATGCTATATACGTATATGATATGATGCTTGTACGCTTTCTAACCAGGCCTGGATTAACCCGAAGTCTAAAAAGGCTGCAGTTTTAGATCCTCGTAATTTTATGCCCTTGAATTCTGAAAATATATTTTTTTAAAATGGTACCTAGATTTTCAAAAATTCGGGTGTTTCAAACTCTTGAATCTTTACCAATAAAGGATCGCATGAATATCATTGTCTCGCTGCAATCCGCTACCGAAGAATTTCTTAGATAAAATTCGAGAACTTTGTACACACGTGTACAAAATGTCGTAAGCCGCTTATTTTTTCTCTAGTATCACAGAAAAATCTACATGATTTGTCTCTGTTGAGCACAGCGATTGAAATCGCTCGTGATTTACATTTTGAAAATTTTTTAAATATTTTTACCAGCTTTAAAGGGCAAAAAAAAATGGGAAATATAATTACTCAATATCGTAATACAAAACTTAATTATATAAGAGAAATATTGTAATAAAAATGTTTTTCCCTAACCTTAGTCGATTTAATTTTTTGTTACTACTTTTTAAATTTAACCAATTCGACCGTCTTGCAGGATCGACATTCGGCCTTTTTTTGTGGAGCAGCCTTAGGTATCGTGCCCCTTTAGTCCGGACCTGGTTCTAGCACAAAGCACTATGCACATTAGACTCGATAGCCTGCCTACATTATGATTGATAAGTCAGCAGCCAGCCACAAGCCCGTAGAAGCGTTTGTATGCGTTTGTGTGTACGTGCAATAGAAGCTCGAGTACAAGTTTCGAAGCACGTATTGTGTATAATACCTGTATATAGTTATGGATGGTAGACGGTGTTACTTGACATTGACAGACTTACCTAAATTCGGTGAGATATAGAGGCATCCAAACCAATAAGGGTTAAAGTATCTGATGTGCAAATACATATTAGGCATTCTACCCCAAACCAACCTACGTCCGACCCTCACCATCATCGCTTTTTTTTTCGAAGTATAGTAAAAAAAAAAACGTCTTTCACCGGAGCTTAGATATTTTTGAACCACGGGTTTGATTTTCTTAGCTCCCAAAAACACGAGAACCAAAGTATCGAATCGATATCCCCAATCGATTGGCTTCAAATTTTTCTCATAGATTGTTTGTTAAAAAATGAAAAATTTGAGATCGAGATGAAAGTGAACAAGCTGCTGGTTTCGAAGATACAGGCGTAAGAAGTAATTGAAAAGTGAAAAAGTCAAATTGAATATAAATTAAAAAAATACATATTCATATTTAATTCGATTTTACTCACCTTTCAATTACTTGTTTCACCTCTAGCTTCTAAAAAATAAGCTTTCCCACTTCCATCTTGATCTTAAAATTTTCGTTTCACAACAGAGCACTAATGAGAAAAAATTAAAGCCAATCGATTGGGGCCATTCATTCGAAAATTGGGTTTTAATGTTTTTGGAAGCAGTAAAAATAGAACTCGTGGTTCAAAAAATCTAAAACTCAGTGAAAGATGATTTCTTTTGTAGACTCCATGCCGTACTTTGAAATAAAAAAAAATTACCAATGATGAGGGTCAGGGTCGCTTTAGTGTGGAATGAAGTCTGAATAAAACCGATCGAACATTTTCCTCTGAAACATGGAATAATGCGATAAATTAGGAGTCTTGGAACCTAGTTGACTATGAAGAAAAAATTTGAGGACTTGAGAATAACGAATATTTCTCAGCAGCGATAAATATTTTCCAAAATATGGATGCTCGGAAATGAGAACACAGGCAAACTGCCAGAGCCAACTTTTCCCTTCACCGTTGACCGATACGCTTACATTCATTGAAAAACTAATAAGACAGCTGTATAAATCGGGTATATACGAAAGGTTATTTAGATAAATATCTAGTCTCGTTTAAACTTTCGCATTCGGAGAGACAGCCACCTCGGTACTATAATGTATAATTAATCTCTACATTACTGTCTTTGCGGTAGACAGGTGTTAATTAAGCATATATTTATGCAGACAAAGTTTTTTAAAATTCGTTGCAAAGATACGCTAAACATATCTGTCATAATTGCGCGTATCGTACGTAGGTTGAGCGTGTCCTTCAACCATCAACGTGTCGCTTTGATTACGAATTATTCCATTGGAAAGTGGAGTGTAGGTCAGGGCGTTTCTTAAAAAGGTCACTTTTGAATTTTAACTGTCTCAACCCCCGAATCGACAACAAATTATCCCAAAGTAATTCTCTAATTTCTCGGATTTTTATTTCCAGTTTAAGCCGTACCTCCGGAGGATTGATTTCCCCTTTTAACCCTTTTCAAGGGAGCAGTAAATCTGCCAAACGCATTTCGATGGAATTCGATGTAGGGGTTCACTGATAACGAATCTGAACTCGTCACTTCGAAATTCAATACAGCGGACAAACATCCCAACAGTCTATATTGAATCTTTTAATTTTGAATCTCAAAATTTTGTATCCAGATTCGTAATCAGCGACCCAAAAAACCCCCCTACATAAAATTTGAACATCAACCCTTTGGTAGCGCGAGTTGGAGATGAGAAAAAAATCTGAAAAAATTAGGGAATTGTTTTTGAATTATTCGGGTCCAATTTGGGGGGTTATACGTTCGAAATTCAAAAATGATCTATTTAAGGACGACCCTAGCGTAGGTACGCTGTTTTTTTCCATTTAGCAAACCCAATGCAGACTCTTTTTGTAAAACGATAACAACGCGTAGGAAATATAAAAATCTAGCGATATCAGACGTCTACTTCAAAGCATTAATGAACTTTTCAGACCGCCGCTTATGACGTACTAAACGAATTCCCACTCCACGTCAGTTCCACGGCCGGCCTTCAGACGCGACGTCTGAAAAAAATTTCTGCTGAAACTCGACACTGACGAATCGGAGGGTCGGATGTGTACCCGAAAAATGTCTGGTAGATGCAGGGAGACCGAATTGAGGAAAATATTGTTCATTGTTACAGGCCGCAAAGCGATTAGCATGCGGAAAGCAATGACATGGCCGTGAAAATTGGCCGAGTCACGCAGCGAGGAAATTTGAAATACTTCTTTTAGCGTTGAGTCTTATGTCTGCAAGAATAAGATTCACGTTTATTTTCGCGTCTGTAACTAAACGTCGCGGAGATCCGACGCATGGTGCGGACGGTGTATTTTTAGATATTCCGAATTGCAATATAGGTTTGTGAAACGGAAGGTAGAGAGACGTGGCACGTATTCGGCATTCGTGCCTAAGCTTTTTCCCGGTTCCGTGAGTTTCTTATCAAAGCAGACTTTCGTATCCAAGGGATATTCCGTACACGGGTAGGAAACAAGTTAGAGGTCGAAGAATTCTTTTCAATCCTGCAGATATAAAATATAACACAAAATTGAAGCAGACTCTGATCCGTTTGGAAATGATCGAGACAGACTCAGCTGATCCTTTTGTACCGCGTGTATGTACATACATACCCATATGGGCGAATCGTAATTGTCAGAGGATCAAGATTTCATTTCATTCCAAATTCTTTCATTCCAGCTGCGGGGCATCAATTTGCAATTTATAGCTACACAGCTATGCTACACAGTACGGGGAATAAAGAAAATTTTTCGAACTTACGTATTACGCGGAAAAATTGTCTTTACAAGCGAGCCATGCGTGATATTGACTGAAGATAGCTGTGATGCACTGTAGTATATTACATAGCATGACAAGAAGCAAGTTGTTATACATCTGGGTTTCCGATAAGAAACCTTTCATGTGTTTGTGACGTGCATACGAGTGAGTACAAGTGGAGGAATTGCAAGTGCTCGTTCGCCGATGAGACTTTCAAAGACATTTCATTCCCATTGTCAACTTTCCTCCTACTCTATCGCGTATTTATTACCATCTGCGAGTGATCGTTCCTCGCTCGTGAAAAAGGTATAGAGTTGAAAGTACAATGCGAAACGTCTTTCGAACGCAGAAATATGATACTTGAAGGACACTTTCTTGCGAGATTCCGTCTCTGGTAGATCTCGTACTGGAAACTAGTTTTACCAATTCGTCTTTCATTCACCTGCCATGTGCAAATCGATAGCTCTGCGACTACAAGATACACTGAAATATTATATAAAGAACACGCGAGTGTGTTCGTTCAAGGTAAAAAAAAAAAAAAAAAAGGGATGAAATGGAAAGAAGAAAAATAATTTTTTACATTATGTACGTATAGTTAAAAATAATTCAAGGTTCCGGCCTGCCTTGTGTTAATGTCAAGTATGTCAACTGTCCCAATATAGTGATACCGGTTGATCATTGTGCCACAATGCCTCGAACGATGTAAAGTGTGCAACTACTCCGGATTGTATGTATCAATGACTCGATTGTTTCCTCATTACTACCGACTTGTTGCACAGTTTATTAATCGATCAAGGTCACAACATTCGCGTAACAATTGCAACATACGGTATCACAACTATTCAACTTGAACACAGTAACGTTCAAATGATTACTTGTTATTTTATTTCCCGACCGTTGGTTGGTGACGTCAAGCAGCGTGCTTCCTGATAGCGGTATAAGCGTATATATAACATACAGTGAGGAGTCTGTATCAGCTGGCCGCTTATCCGACTCGACAAAAAATGTGTAAAACAAAACAGTAATTTAAATTCGCATATCTATGCGTATAGATGTGCACGAGAGCACAGATGCCGATGTACCCATTATCAGAGCTTCGGGAATAAAACCAAGGAGGGGGGAGACGAGGTCTGTCTTCGACTCTGGATCAATGTTGTGTAGGACTCTTCCATGAAACAATGACGGTCAGTCATCGCTCGAAATATAAATTACGACGTGTTTCGACACGCGCCGTCATATTCCGCGAAAATAATTTTACGACGTACACGATTTGTTAAAGATTCCCTTATCGCGACGTGTGAGACGGGCAATGACGATGAGCATGGGTATTAGTGAATCTACGCACGAACCACTGTTTTGCAGAAATGTCAAAGCGCTGGCAATTTGAGCGGAAAGTACTGTATACACTGGTTCGAAGATATACGTCTGCATGCACATGGTAATATCGACATTATTGAAACTGAAGTAACGATCATTACAGGGATAATTAGATCGTTTAATGAAATATTCCCCTAGGTCCGTCGGATAGAATGACGAAAAATAATTGAAACGTATTTTTTCTTTTCTCAATTCAATGTTTATTGACAAGGATATAGCCAGATAAATTTTCGTGACGTCATAATGTTCGTGTAACAATATAACTATATCTATGCACATTGCGACGTCACGCGTCAATTTCAAACTACTATATATTTGTTAGTAAATATTGAATTGATAAAGGAAAAAAACGTCTCAATTATTTTTCGACGTTTTATGTGACGAACCAAACGGAATTTCTGATTCAACGACGTAATTGACAAAGTTTATTTCCCCAGATCAATTACAAGTTCACGTCTGCCCGGTGAGCAAAGGCACGAATATATTTAGAAACAAAAAGAAAATTAACTTTAATAATACGTCGTTCAAAGAGTATCTTGAAACAATCTATTTGTGTTGAACTAATCGAAACTGAATGCAAGGATTATTATGATTTTGTAAACTCTGTAATTGCTAGCTAAACACAGGTATTATACCGCAGGTACGAGTTTACGAATTCTAATGACCCTTGGGTTCAGCTCGATTAGTCTAAACTAACATAACTAGATTGTTTCAAGACACCCTTTGAACGACTTTCATATATGTGTAATATATACACTTGTAGGCATGTCAAGTTATCGTACACGTGTAAATTTGACGATATGAGGGCACATGTCAAGTCAGGGGGAATTCACGTGGCACGATAAAGGTTGCGGGCGTCACGGCGTCGTAGCGGCACGGGTATCGATTCTGACGTCACTGGCGGGGGCGTGGGCGCAGACGGCATAGACGCAAGGGTCGAAACGCGGCGCGCGGCGCCGCGACGCCCTGGACCGTCTAGTCGAGCGGTGCACCCTTTAGCTCGTCGATCGTCGGATCGTTTGGAGGAAAAGCGGATGCGGTTTCTCCGTGCAGGGAAATCAAGCTTTTCCCGTAACTGCCGTGCTGGGCGTGTTGGGAAATTCGGTGGACGTTGAGAAACGAGAGGAAGGAGAGGGGAAAAAGAAGGGAAAAAATGCGACACAGAGTGAATAGCTGGGACTTTGAATACAAGCAAGTAACCAGTGACGTGTGTCGGTATTAGTTTAGTCTGTGTGTCGCGGGAAAGGTAAATTGTTTATAGTGTGCGGGAAAGACCCAATTGGGGGGAGGGGGGACAAGCGAGGGGGGTGAAGTGAAGCTGGAGAGGCGGGAAGGCAAGGAGGGAGAAGATCATATATATTCTTCGGCGCGAGTTCCTTCACTTCAGTTCTGCTCGGACTTCGGACGTGTGAACTTTATTGAGCCTTCAGGAAGCGAAAGTTTTCATTTGTTTGGTGCGCTCATTGTATGGGTGAGTTTCATCTTTGTTTTTACTTCTTATCACTCCAATCGTACGGAGATCTGACATTTCCCTGTAAGCCAGACCCCCTCTCGTATCAAAAATCTGCCGGATATTTAGGCGGTTATCCACATACGTACGATTCGCGAACGGTTAGAAGCTTACAACACTGACCTTGGGACGTCGTATTTTAGGATATATCTAATTCGCGGACGTCGATTATTTACAAAGAAAATAATTACGAGGTGACGTCTTTATGCCAGAGAAAACGCCACGTATTCGCGCTTTCTCTTTGTCTCATTAGAAAGTTTTCAGCTTGACATTCGACGTAACGAAATACGTAATACTCGTATCCTCGATTTATAATTCTCGTTGCGTGATTTTTTGATTATACAACGGAATTATAAACCGTCAAGGTTTTTTGATTATACAACGGAATTATAAATTGTCAAGGCTTTCAAGTTTCGCGATTTGATGTGTATACTAAAACACTGCGCACTGTTGCGCTCATAGGTCGAGTTTGCAATTAGTCATCTTTTACACCGCGTATATAATCTCTTGTTCTACTTTTGCTTGGGAAACAAATGATCGGTCAACTGACAATCACTCGTCGTTGTTGACCTCGCGATCTCATCTCACGCATTTGCGTCGTATTGTATTTTTTATCGTATCTATACACGTATCTTATTGTAGTAAACAAAGTCTGGTGAAAATCCGTAACCAGTATTTCACAATCTAGTTGATATACACAGCTCTGTAGATCTGACTGCAGAGCAACTTGAAATGCGTATATTTACTGTTACAGTTACTCGAGTTACCTTTTTTTCTTTGTACCTTTTTCCCTCCCATCACTTCCGTTCTCGCCAACGCGTCATTGCGGCGGATCGTTTGTAGATAAATGAAAAGCCATTTGTAGCACACGTGGCACAAAACATTCCAACGCCCCCGTATTGATTCACCACGCATCACAAGACGCCATGTTGAACTAAGCACGAGGGGCGAAATGCGAAATAGGCCGAAGTAGAAGTGGTGGCCAACGTGACCAAAATGTCAATTAAATTACCTCGAAAACAAAAGACATCAGAAGTAATCGATACCGCGCGCAATAATTCGAATTATTCTACATATCAATAAATAATGTCGCAAAATCCACGAAGTCATTAAAATATTATGTGAGCCGTATTCGATCACCCTTCCCCCCCTTCAACTTAGATAAAATTCTCAACAAATTCTAACGTTGATTTGAAAACATACATTCATGTATGATTTCATCGAATACAAGATTTTGACAAACCCCTTTATTCAAGTGTCCTTGCACTACTATTTTACCTAGTTAGTTATAATAGAATGAACGAAAATTGGTATAAATTTTAATATGACTATTGTTTTTATAGAGCGAGAGAAGATCGTAAAACACGGAGAGCGCCCTGTGGAGCCAATAAGCAGCTGCAGGGATGAGCGTGGTTACGTGCCAACCGTTGGCCGCTGGGGTAGCGAATGGCCAAGTTGACTCGAGACGGCAGAAACATGGTGCCAGCCGCGGGGGCAGGCACGTGGGCCCTGGATCAGGGGCCTGCCGTTACCCCTGCCGGTTTGGGCCAACGACGAGTCACCAGCCCTGACCTTTCCCACGGTCGAACAATATGAGGAACTAGCAGGCAGCGTTGAACTCGAAACGCAACGTTTGTTGCGCGAGCATCGCTATGACACCGTCAGCAACTTCCTTAGGTAAGTAATTACATTACCGAACGACGAATTGGATTGTGTTCGCTGAAGATTTCCTTTAGCTTCGATAATAAACTGATTCATGATGCGGTATGACTTCCTTAAGGTAATTAACTTTGAAAATTTTCTTACAGACTTTATGAAGAGTTCAAAGTGAGCGGAGAAACTTCGCTAGAACGCTTCTATCGCAAGTATCAGCCAGTGATAACCAACGAACACCATACATGCGTAGGTCTTGGCTTTGAGTTACTGCGACGTCTGTGCAGCCTTAACGAGAGATTTCCTGGCATAGCCAGTCGTCTGTACTTGGTATCCTGTGAAGAGGTAAGAAATACATAGATTAAAATTCAATATTTCAATGCATGCATACCAGAAGGATAATTTTACACTATACTGTAATTCAAATTTCCTGAATATGTTGTGCATTTCTTAGTCCAGGGGGTCTATGATTGGCTCAATATTGTCACCAATTATATCCATTTGTCGATGAACATCCCCTTCAACAGCAAACGATTAATCACTTGTTAAAACTTGCAGACAATCGGTGACATCGCTGGGTACGTCGGTGGTGCACCAGCTGCCGACAGTGGCGAGAAAGAACATGTCTTAGTATGTTTGAAAATTGAGATAAACGGTCGTCGAGGAGTATTGCTGCTTGACCCTGGTTACCATGTTGCGCGTGTCGTCACTGTGATGGCGGATAAGCTGTACCCGCACTCGGGATGGTTTACGCAGTCTGAAGAACCAAACTGTAAAAAAGAGTACAATTACACCCTGTGTACTAAAGATTCTGACTATGTTGAATGGCACGAAAGAGAAAACCGTCCAGGAGTTCAAGAGAGAACACAGGTTGCCCTTATCTACGTTGCAAGACCATATTTGACCGCTATTGACGTTACTGAGCGACGAAACTTAGTCTACAACTTCAGGAGTCTACTTGCCAGGGACACAAAAGGTCATGTTACTGCCGGAATTTACTTTCCAGTTACGATCGACATCAACAAGACACATTCGTTTACCATCTTTTATCAGACAAGCAATGGGAAGAAACGCCTGAAGATGCCGTTCAGTAAATTCGATGGCTTGCCTAAGGTGATTATTAAATTGAATTGAGTTAGAATAAACTATGGCACTATAATGTTATATAATACAGAACATGTGTTGAGATGTATTAATATCAACATTTTTGAGCTTACCTAATGTGAATAACTGGACAGAAATATTTGATTGGTTGATTGGTAGTTTACGCATGGGTATATAACAAAATTAATTGCTTTCTTTCAGACCTCCCAAGACACAGAGGAATCAACAATTCTAATGAAATGTGCACGCCAGATGGGTCTGACGCATGAGAAACTGGAAGGTCTTCTAGCCAGTCTTGCCGAAGTTATGTGCGATACACAGTATATTGCACAACTTTTAACCATCAATGCAAGAATCAATACCTTGGCTGAAGACAATTAACAGAGGCCGCTCCACCCAAAGAGGTGTCAGCAAAACTTAAAAGATTACCATTTTTTCTGCCAGCTTTCCTCTTTTGTTCTTTTTTTATTATTTACTATTGTTTCATTATACAAATTCTTTTAAACAATGCCCGCAAACCAGTCAGAGACTGAGTCACACTTATTTTCTTTCATTAACACTTGTTTATAATATGTAGGCTTTGCACTTCGGTTGGGGTAGTTTAATTTTCTTTATTGTATTTTATTTTGTGAAATTTCATTGTTCAATGGAAATGTTAACTGTTATCGAATAATATTTACAATGACACTCTTGTCATTGGCCGTGATATAAATATACCAAAACAACGTCCGTCAGTGTAACGGCAGTTTTGTTTTGCCACAAAATTGAAATTTATCCTCCAAATGAACGGCTTAATTGACAGTGAAATTTTAGCAATTCAAGTGTGGGATAAAATTTAATCGTGACCGAAAACACAAAAAAATGGACCCTGAAAAAAAATGTTTACAACGAAACAATTCATCTTTACTGAAGTTGAATGACATGAAATAAAACTAAGTAAAAAATGCAGCAAACAAAAATATAACAGTTGATAACATTTGCATTGAATGTATCGAAAACTAACTAAATAGCATACCTACTTCTTTCTTATCTAATCCATAGGCATAATATGATTGGAATAGTATTGTTATGATGGGATACAATATATATTTATTTTATACCACACTTTACAATTTTACTTGTGTCAGTACACTAAATTGTAACGACAGATTTCTCTGCTTGGTTCAGTTTCAAATAAATCAGAATTAAAGCACTCTAAAAGCTAAGATGTCATTATTTTGTCATCGAGATCCTGTCCCAAAATATATCCTGAAATTCCGTACAACTGTAACTGTCCTCTTATCGTCCTACGACTTCTAAGAAATTCAGAATATTTATTATATTACAATCTACGGTATACTTCAATTATGTATTGGAATCATCTAAACTAGAGTTACTCTATATTCATTTATTAAGCAGTTTGCGTACACGTGTTCATAATGACCGTCTTTAGCGTTCAGTTATGATTCGAATACAACTGTCGGATTTAAATTGTAGCACATATAGTTAATTTACGGTGAGGTTTCGTCACAGGGCAACATCATCGTATCGCTAATTATTTATTCTCCGGTGATATCGGAGGTATCATATTATAAATAGAAGAAAAAATGCAAAATAATGTCTATGCGGAAAAAGAAGGTTGAAAAAATTACAATAATTGGTGGAATAAAATCTCTCCACAAAAACGAGCATCTTCGTTCGATTAAGGACTATTAAAATTAGAAAAAAAATCATTCCTGCGATTTTTAAACGAAAATCTACTCCGAAAATTGAAATGAAAATGGTTGTGCTTCTATCGCATTAAATATCCCACATCCACACAAATATATTTAATCTTATATAGAAAATTAAAGAACTACCTTGTACTTTAATAAAGATTCACTTCTACAACCTCGAACTCTTGAGTTTTGGCTGTGGCTCAAAAAATATTAGATGCTTAATGAGCAATAACAGCACAACATTGTTGCATCTGATAACATCACCGATCTGTAATTGTATATATATATATATATTTATAATATGTATATATAGGTATAAATACTACCCGGTTTTGTAAGCCTTGAATCCATGATTATTTTAAATATAACATCTAGATCGTTGACATAAAATGGGACAGTCTCATAGCCAATGATAGTACAGTAAAATCTCGGTACTTGATAACTAGACTTTATACAAAGGAAAATTTCCAGTTGTATTGTGAAATCAAACATGCCAAAATCTATGTACGGTTTATGTGTAAATATTAATATCTGATATTGTAAGCTGAAGCTCGACACATAATATATGTCACTGGTCTAAGCTTTAAAATACATCAACCACCCATGGTGAACAAATTTGTAGTTTGAGAAGTTTAAAACTAATTAAAACTTAGCAACATTTAAACGTCAGAAACAGATATCTTTGTTTGGACCGATTGAGGAATCCTTGATTAATTTTGGTGCAGTGAAAATAACTTTTAATATGAATGATAATGAATCATACCGATATTTTACCATGAAAATAAAATGAGCTGTGGCATTTCGTCTGTCTAAGGTGTCTTCAAGCAGTGGAATCTGAATTGGAGAGTCGTTTATGACTGCTCTCTTTCTCTGGACTATGATCACGCTTGCGACTTCCTAAACCAGCAGGTGATGTTGATGGAGGCTGCGTCACTTTAGTTTCTGTTGATGTAGTTTCTGATCTACTGGTGCTGAAAATAGAAAACAAATAAAGAGTTTGAAAAGTAAGTTTTTTACGTGTTGCCGCAGAAAATAAATCTGCAAAAAATAACCATGCGCTAGATGCATATTACCGAAGTATCAAGGTATCGTTCTTCAATCATCTAAGTATGAAAATTGCGTCATCAGTTAAAACTAGCTTACATTTGAGGTAAGTCAAGGGATATTATGCAATGTATCCATTTCAATTACTAGAATACACTGTATTACCTAGTAAAAAAGAATTGTAAAAACATTTCAACCTGAATTAACATTTCATTATAGTCTCTGTTTTCTTATATCATGTTCATCAATTAAATGACATCGTAATGCAGTATCCAATCCGAGTAACTGATGATGATTAAAACCAGATAATATTATTTTTAATAAATTTCTTTAATAATTTTTTATAGTAAGAATGTCATTTTATCGCAGCAAGTTCATGGATATTTTTGCTTTTGACCATTTATATATGTATGCATACGAGTTAGGTATTATTCATGAAATTTGCTTTAAACTGAGAACATATAGCCAAAATATCAAAGAGAGTGAAACGATCATTACACAAAAGTTATTACCTATCCAATGTAGGAGGTACAAAAACAATTCACTCGTTTGTGTTTGACTGAAGTTACTATGTACATTTTCCTATCAGGACAAAAACTCTTACTACCTAAAACAAGAATAAGGAGTTTTCACACTAGAGATTTATCAACATTTTACTTGAAGTTACTCAAACTATTTGAAGATTCCCTAACATATTATTAATTGTATTAATGTTAGACTTTATTTTTCAGAAAGTTTAGGACACAGCAACACAGTCAACAATTAAACGTAACACGAAGACATTGAATATCGCACAAGACCAATAGCACTCCAAAAAAGGAAAGAGAAATCTCAATCTTCAATTTAGCAATCTATTATTTACATGAATTATTCATGTACTGAGACAGTTAGGTGCGTACGGAAAAACAAGCGATACGTTTGTAAAATTCCTTCGTGAAACTTGTGTTTCAAAAAACATGTCTGTAAATGAATATTATGGGACAGAATATTCTTTACAAAGGTACATTGCGCAATACAAATGACCTTTGTTTTTTTGACATCTATTGTTCAATGAGTAACGATTAGATGTCTTTAAAAAAAAATTAACTATCATTTGATCTATTTTTAATTGCAAGACGTTAAATATAATAAGGCGATATCCATAATTACTCTGCACTAATTTTCCGTTGATGTAGTTAACACATTGTTACTATCTTTATATCTACTGGGAGTGTGAGAATATGCGAGGCCAAGATGCCTATTGTACATTTTTATAAATCCTAGACTTGCAGAAAAACGCAGGAAAGTTCAGCATAATTCATTGAATTGAACCATTTTCTTTAACACACGTTACTTTGAATCGAGATATAATAAAACTATCAAAAACTAATGCTTGAGGAGGCCTGTTCTACACACATATATGTATTAGAGTGGCCCTTATTCAGGGTGTTGACGAATTTTTGCCAGACCATCCCCCAAATAAACTTCAAATAATTCGAAAACAATCGCCGAATTTTTACAGATTTTTACATCAATTCTAAGATAGTCCGCATGTGATCAAAGTTTCTTATGAAAATTAACATGGGTAAAACTTTTTTTCTCAGTATATATTTTATTGCAAGAGTAATAATGTTCCAAATAATCTGTAACCGCGAGGTTTTGGTGAGAATTAGTGCTACTATCTGGGAAAAAATACACATCATCGTACTAGGCAATCTAGATGAATTGCACAACCTCGAAACCTGATTTTTTTTTTATTTAGAGGAAGTGCAATTCGTCTAGATTGCCTCGTACGATGATGTGTATTTTTTTTTTCATATAGTATCACAAATGCCGACTAAAACCTCGCTGTTACAGATTTTTTGGAACATTATTACTTTCACGATAATATATATAGTGCGAAAAAAAGTTTTTCTCATGTCACTTCCATAAGAAACTTCGATCACAATGCGGGCTATCTCAGACTTGCTGTAAGAATCTGAAAAAATTTGGCGACTCTTTTTAAATGATTTGAAATTGATTTCAGTGATGGGGCGGTAAAAATTCGTCAACACCCTAATGAATGTATGCAAGAGAGGTAAAGTTTGCTGTGTTTTTTTTAGCAATTAGGATAATTTAATTAGTAATTTAATAGGTATAAAAGTCTATGTTACGCATCGTACTTACGTCGTACTAGCGTCACCACTGTGTACTCTACGCTTTTAATTATTAATATTTGCGGCTGTACCTGTAATAGACAATAAACGATATTCGATACTAGTTCAGTTATGTTTCTATACGGTAAAACAGAAAGAAAATGAAACAAGTCTCTCAACTCCCTGTTGTTTTAAAATAAAATACTTTTAAATTGTTATTGGTCGAAATGGGACAAGTCGTGCAGGAGGGCAGCGGTATTGGGGGGGCATTATAAAAGTAATAAGGCCACCTGTTTAATTTTCTTGATACTTGCACATAGACACAGTCAGCTTTGTGCACATAGACATAATTCTACAAAAAGAAATCAATGAAGTGTAAAACAAGTTTCTATAAAAACACGAAGCCAGAGGTTCAAATACATTGCTTGAGGTACATCTTGAACATTAGTAATGAGGAAGAGAAAATATCGTAGATGCCGAAATTATTAGCAAAAACAAAAAATAATTGTACACCAACCGATGTCTACCAAAAGACCAAGGTAGTAAAAACAAGATGCTGATCTCAAATTGTGTTTAGATAATTCTCCCTTCTGTAGACCTGAGTTGTAGATAGTAGTCAGTTTTTGGGAGATAAATCAGCATATACCAATAGAAGCTTACCGTGATGTGGATAATAAACTGCTGGGCTTTGGAGAATATGAGGTTCTCAAACCTCGCCTTGGAGAAGGTGCCCACCTGGAACGACTAGATAGTCGGCTACAAAAGTATACCAACCACAACCAGACCAGGACATAAAATAAAAGCAAAGAAAATAAAAAAGTAAATAACCATCTAATACAAGAGTGAATTTAAACAAAGAAGAGTCGATAATTGTAAATCTACACTTCTCAGGTGAGATTGACAGATACAGTGGTTCTACTTGTCTTTAGTTTCGAACAAAAGAGTGGTAAAGTAATAACATCTAATTTACTACATTTTTTCATTCAATAGAAAAATATGTTGATCACATTCACTGTAAACTTAGGCGTGATAATAAACTCAACACAAACTGTGTGAAAAAATTTCTCGTTTGCACGTTAAAAAAATGGATAAATTTAGAAAACACTTGAATTTTAATTAAAAATAAAAATAAAAAACATAATCGACTAATGCCGTAACAGCATACATTCCACTACATAAACTAGAATACAAAGCAGAACTACGAAATAACAATGTACTAATTTTTGTGAATTTTATTCAATTCGTGCAGTATGAATATATTTTATTGACGTGCAATATTACAAGGTAATTTCACAAAGGAGATATGAGCAACAAATAATCATTTGCAGGATTGATTCTTTCGCATTATCACTTTTTCGAGTAGGTATTTTTACCAGATCGCCTTCCACGTTTCTTGTATCTGCTAATTGAATGCATTCTAATGATGTAGTACATATTACATGCAGAAAAAACCTTAAGAAATAAGGTGCATCATGGAACAAGTTACAATACCATCAAATCGATTGCAAGAACGTTTGATATTCTCTATTCGTGCATTATGTATCATACAATATCCCATAACTATAGGAGCAGGAAAAAAAAATGAAATCAACGATGGATATATTGAGAGCCCAAAATACAATATCTTACCCGAAAGAACGAAAAAACACCGAAACAACTGATTAAATTTGTAATACTCCAAGTAATAGACACCTTCAAAATCGTGTGACTGATGGAACTAATAGAATAATTAAAACAAAAGATAATGGATAATTGAAGTAATCATAGAGATAAATTTACGATTAATCATTTACATTTTATGCGATCAGTGAAAGTATTTTGATGAAACCTATTTTTCATCCGCAAATAATGAAACACATATTGCTAATCCATTTTCTTAGCAAATTGACTGTATGTTAGGCTCTTGTTATGAAGTGAAAGTTGGCAAAAGTAAGTAGTCGAAAATTCAAAACTCCATGCCAGAAGCAGTGGTTCTCATGTCCTTGCTAGAATTCACTTCTCGGAGTTGATAAATGCAACCACACGAGGCGTCAATATTGAAAACCACGTTAAATGTTCTTCCAATAACCTCGATCTTGCTTGCATACACGATGACGTTAATCATAAAGAAAATTAGGGGTGGTAGAAAATAGAAAGTGACATTTTCACACAGAGAAATTAGCAACTTTGAGGTTGTTGGAAAAACATTTGATGAGTTCTTCAATATTGAAGCTTAGCGTGATTCTGTTCAACGACTATGAGAACTGGATTCCAGTCAGGATGTGAGAACTGTTTTAGGCCTGAAGTTCTGAATTTTCTGCTACCTTTTTCTACCAACTTCCACTTCAAGTTCTTATTTACGATGCCGATGCAAGAAAAAATAAATATAGCAAATTGTTAGCAATCAAGAAAATATTGCATTGTGATAAACTAACCTTGCTGTTGGTGCCGGCAAAGCCAGAGGACTATGTTCACGACGGTTTCTGTGCCGAGATACAGCATAGCCAGCAGGTCCATGAGTGTGGTGATCCACTGCGCCAACAGCATGCTTAGTACGAGTCTCCCATTCCTGGTTGAAATCTTCGGCTTCTTCTGAACAAAACGCAAAAATATCCGCAAGTTGAAGTTAAAATGAATAAACAATATAAGTATTAACAATTGATATTAGGATTATTAAAAGGAATTACGAGTCAGGTAAATACTTGAGGATTAATTTATTCAAGAATTATTTTACCTTCTTCAAGATTTATATATTCTTGACGTTCTTCTTCATCACCATTATGAACATTCTGCTCTCGTTCATAGATATGAGCTCGTTCACCAATATGATGACCAATTGCCATCTTTTTTGTACCTGTACGAGAGTCGCAGACAGTTTTCTTGGTCTCTTTAACTCCACCAGGTGCAGTTCTTGTTGAAGATGATGCTTGATACACCTGTGGTCTGCCATCTGGACCACTGGTCATAGTCATGACAGAGCTACTCATGAAAGAGTGACAATTTCCGTTGTTTGGACCCATGTTTCCCTGGAAGAAACGATTTTCCAAATTGGTTAAAATGACATTACACACTCTCAAGAGTTGGATTCCTGGTAATTGACAGACCTATTAGATTTATTCTGACATATTAAAGGCCACCGATGTCTACTTTACATGTTAGACAGTGAAACACATGACAGCAGACTACAACAGGCGGCGTTGAATGTGTCAGAATTAATCTAAGGGTCTGTACTTAGCAATCAGTACTTCGCATGTTCTAACAGAATAATTAAACTAGACAAAACTTTTTAAAAAAGTAGCAAATCAATAAAAAATAATGGAACGCAAAGCTTGATAGCTGACCAAAATCTTTGAATATCCTCACATTTTTACTTACATAATCTGCAAAAACACGGTTCATGTTGAAAGCAGGCATCGGGGGAAAGCCAAACGGCATCATTTGCATTTCGTTATGACGAGAATTTACCCGGTGATGATTTGACCCAGTAAGTGGAGCGGGTCCACCCATCATACCAAAGGGATCGCTAAAGAGCGAGTTCATCATGTTGTTCATATGTCGCATAGATCGCATGTGAGTCCTGTTGAGATGGAAAGATACTTTTTTAATTTATTATATAGAAATAATAATATTTCTGTACGTTTCATATATTGCCATACTTTAACCCTTTGTATAGTCAAACATTTAATTTAATTTCCTCATTGTACAATATCATCACTGTAAAAAAAATTTATCGTTGATAAATTAAGCCCTATGAATTATGCGACAATAATAATTGCAGGCTGCAATTGATCATAAATAAAATTCTGTTTCCATGGACGCATTGATTTGTCAATTGATTATTAAATATTTGCAAATGATTTGGAACAAAAAGTTTACGCTTAGATTTTAATGTACGCTGTGAATAAACATTTAGTACTCAAATGGATATTATAAGAATGAGAAAAATTGAAATTTTAACACTTTTGGGCATATTTATTATAGATATGTAGTGTAGGAGTAGATGAAAAAATTAGTCCATAAATTTAACAACAGATTCAGAAATTGTTTTGACAAGAGATGATAGGTATACAATCATGTGTAAGGCAATACTTGCTATTAGTAGGATTTTGTAATCCATAAAAAACTGATCCTGGATAAAACATTCAAACACACAGAGGCAAGTAGAAAGATAGTTTTTCAACGTACGGTGAATATTTCTTGAAAACGAAACTTGGTTTTCTGTGGTGGTAATAAATAAGAAATTGTATGCCAGGGACTAAAATTATGGAAAATTTGTAGCCACGCATTGTGCAGGTACAAAATATTCTGAACTGTTCTTGGCTATTTCGAACGATTACAGAAAATTATTTTGATCAAATCTGATGTGTTCAGGGAAAAAAATGTGTCAAGATAAACAAAATGCTTTCCGCAACGCATATGTCGAAATTTTTACTACAGAATCACGAGAGTGTTTCAGTCTGCTAACCTGTAATAATTAAGTTTGCATATCGTTTATTGAAGAACAGACGAAAAATAGACGTTATTGTGAAAGTCAAAATCAATACAGACGAACTGTCTTGAACAAATTATGTGGATCGGTGGCGCGAACATTCTCCGTTGATCTGCCAGAGTGAAGTTAAAGCGCTTACCTTACCATACACGATTACATACGGCCAACGATTGAGAAGTACTAATTTGCCAATTAGTGAGGGGCTAGCAAATAACCTTACCCGATGATGGGATCCTCTTCAAAATCGCCCATCAAGGATCCAAACAGGGACATAGTGGGTGCGCGTGAAAATTCAGATGAAATAGAGTCTCGGCTTTGCCTTCGGTTATTTTTCACTCCCTCAAAACTAACGCGATATTCGATCGTATGGAAAAGATAACCCCGTCGTAAAGTCAAATGCGGATTTCTTGTGCACTGTTGTCGATCTTTCTAGGGCAAGTGAAGAGATCCGGATTACCTATACGCAAAGTTCACTACTGGTCGCGATACACAAGATCACATAAGATGATCAGAAATACTTGTACAACGGCAAGATGACCGGAAATGCTAATTACCACTTCGCAGATAACCGATAGCAGCGCTTCCTGGCGGTCGATGGTACCGAAATCTCACGAAGGTCAAAGAGATACTCTTTGATGAAGGTAAGGAGGCCGAACGCATATGGCGGAATCGTCGAAAAGTGGTTCGTGAGAGCGATGAAAGATCTTGTAGTTCGGGATGTATCCGCAAGCGATACCAGCGCCTGGTTACAAATAGGATACATACGTGAGGATCGACGATTCATCAAAATCACCGCGCTGACGGAGCCCGCAGTGGTAGCGCGGCCAAGTGGTTACAATCCGCGAATCGTTCATCACTTTCATCGACCATTTGGCTAGCATTACGTTTGGACTCCTTACTCTCTAGTCTCCATGGATGCCGTGAGATAATTTCGTTGAAGATAATTCCTCTGACGGATATCTGAAAAACCATCGCAAGAAATTTGTTCACAAGATTCGGCCCAATGCGTCGCATCTAGGTACTAACTTGTTATTCATGGGCAATGTAAGCAGTAAGAACTTTGTGCCAAGGAGCCGGAAATTTTGTTCGTAGAAATCAAAAGTCGTTTTTCCAACATAAGCACGTAAGATATAGAAATATTAGATTGGTGCCGTTATTTGGGGAAACGAGCCTCTAATTCATGAGCTTTCATAGGACAGGAAAAATCTTACTTCAATAATGTCCGCAGTGAAAAGAGCACAGGTTAGTTTCACATCAAAGTAGCTTTGAATCTCCTACTAATCTGAATGAAAATCGTTTATTATTTTACATTATTTTAGCAATGGGCTACATTTGCTAGAACCTGGCATCTTTTCGATGCTACATGGCAAAATCCATTTGACAGTGCACAAGTAATAATCAAGCATCTCATGGGTCTACACAAACCCATATACCATCCAATGAGTGAGTACAAAATTGCTGAGAACTTGTATTTCCTGAAATATTTACGTAATTAATAGTTGAGTTTTCATTTTTACAATTAAATTAGTTAATTTTTGACACTCATTCACAGATGATTGCGGAGATCATGTTGTTGTCATGAATAGTAGAGATATCGCCTTACCAGGTGACGAATGGAGGAAACGTGTGTATTTCCACCACACAACCTACCCTGGGGGTGCATCGTGGACACTTGCCTGGGAATTGCACAACAAAAATCCTACATTGGTAAGAAATCATCGTAATTTAATAAAGAATATAAATATTCTTTCAAGAATCTGCTAACTAGTGTATTTTTTTTCGTGTAGGTCATAAAAAAAGCTGTGTATAATGGAATGGACGGCAACTTACAACGAAGGCATACAATGCAACGTTTACATGTTTTCCCTGACGATAAAATCCCTGAAGAGATCTTGAAAAACATCAGTAATCAAATTAGATATTTGAGACCTGTCCCAACTCGATTGGATCATATTTCACCAGAAGAAGTCGAAAACTACCCGAAAATTGTAGACTATCCAAAACAGTATATTCTGCGTTAAAGAAAATCAGCAGTTTACAAACTCGACATAAAAAGAAAACTTTGTAGTTTGCAATCATTAGCAATTTAAATTACTCCAAAACATACTGACATTTTGTACATCTGTATATAGTCATAAAAATAAATTCCTACCAAGTAGTTCCATCCAGTCACGGTTTATGTATTTAAACCTGTACTTATTTTATCGATAACAAACAACAGCAAAAACTTTGTTACAACCAACGGGTGGTGTAAACTGACGATTAATAACAAACGTGATTTCTGTCAACGGTACAAAACTCAATCAATTTCACCGTTGAGATAAACAGAGTATTATATAGGTAGTAAAATTATATATTCCAACACGTAACTATTTGTTATCATCTTCCCACCATGTATAAAGTATTAAAAGCATCATACAAATTATTTATATCAAGATAACCATTTTGTCCGATTATTCAGCAAGTGGTATTTTATGGTCATAAGCTCATATATCGACATCATTCACACATCACTGTTTAGACACAAATCTTCGGCCACTGCATGAGCGCTGACATACATCATTTTATGTTTGTTTGCCAAAAATGTATCAATGGCTTGTTGGCGGACCTCTTCCCATGCATATAAGTCTCGGTAAATCGGTCTAATAAATTTCATACGTCCTTGTTCCGTTACAAAGGTTAACGCAAGTGATACTTTGGCTCTCCAGCGACCCTTGAGTGACAAACGTATCCATTGAAATCTGTTGAACAATGTATTAATGGATTAAGTGTCGATAGTTTTGTATAAAATTCAAAACAAATTCACAAATATTCAGTACTTATGATTGTAATAAGTTGTCCTGTACCTGATTTCTGAATTTTTCATAGGATCGAACTTGTACACTTGATTCATAACTTCCAACTTTTTTTGTGATAACGTTTCATTGGCTAGTAATAATTCAGCCAGAAATTCAATCTTTTGATTTGAACTTAATTTTGTGATATCTGACATGTTGAATGGGCTTGTTGTATTTTCGTCCCAATGAAGCCACCGATCTGCTAATTCTCTGCACACTTGTGTCAAAGTTGTGTCATACGCTGGGATTACAGGGGGCATCCCTGGTCTGTAAAGCCATGTATCCCAATCAATAGAGTTTAGGACCTGCGATAAAAATAAAAATGTTTAAATGTGAAGATTTATGATAGCCTAGTGCGCAGAAATCAGTTGAATCAATATCTTACATCAACTTTGTCCTTGAAGTAATCATATAAATACCCTTTCCAAGTCAATGTCACTATACTTTTGTACTTATATGTGTTCAAATAAGATTTCAAAAATGGTTCAAACACTTCAGGTCCTCCGAGAAGCTGCTCGATGTAGTACACAAATGTGTGACCTTTTTCATAGGGTACCGTTGAAAAAGCATCATCAGGATCCATGCCTATCAAGTTTGGCACAAGGTATGTAAGTAGATCAGTTTCACCACATACTGCAATCTGAAAAGCAAGAATGTTGAAATTACCATATTATTCCAAATATACGCAATTCACACAAATTGTGAATAACCAAATCAGGAATACTCACAGTTTCACGTAACGCCTTGAGCCCTCTAATAGCTGAAAAGTCCCGAAATTTATCACCATGTATTCTCCCCTGTATTTTTCGTTGAACGAACATAGTGAATCCCTCATTTAGCCAAAAGTGTTCAAAGTTTGCATTTGTCACCAAGTTTCCAGTCCAGCTGTGAGCTATTTCATGAGCAACCACATCAGCCAGAGAACGATCCCCAGCCAAGAGAGTCGGTGTTACAAAAGTTAAACAAGGATTTTCCATACCGCCAAATGGAAAGCTCGGTGGTAAAATCAACAAGTCATAAATTTCTAAAATAAAAGCTCTGAATAATGTTACAATGCCAGCAAAATCGTCACTGGCTATTATTTGATTGAGAATTTTTATAGAATCTTGGTAAACATACATATAATAAAATAATTAAAAAATAAGGCTGACTTAATACTCGTGATACATCACCACCACATCAGAAAAAAAACGTACCCCAAACGTAAGGGCCACAAATATCTTCAGCAGTTCTTAGCATAGTTTCTGTTTCGCTAAATTCAAATGCACTTTGCTCAATGAGCTCCTTTTCCGCCCAGACATGTGATCTTGGGCCGACTCTCTGGGAGACTAATTTTCCAACAGCGAGTGCAATTAAATAGACAGGAATTGGAACTGGCTGGTGAAATTTGTGTATTTTGATATCCCCACCAGATTCTACTATCCCGTCATGCAAAGCAGACATGAGGACAGTCAAATTTGCTGGTGCTTTTATCTGCATTGATACACAGTACATTATAGGAAAAAACATAATGGCCATGTTCTGTGCACAGTGTGTTTCATTTACGAAATATTTTATTGAACGTTGTTGTATGGATGCATTACCTCAGCAGTATAGGTCGCTTTCACAGACGGAGTGTCTTGGCAGGGCAATATAGAACGGGCATGAATAGCCTGTACAAAACGAACATATTTTTAGAGTAAAATTCATGGAATATCAATAATTATTTTTATTTCAACCATTCAACTACCTGACATTGTGAAAACATGTATGGATATTTTCCACCCGCTGTTTGTTCTGGCTCTAGCCATTGTAAACCACTGGCACTGGGCGAAGTCGCATACTGTATTTCAATTTTATATCTGTAAGGAAAGTGAAAATATGTCCAAATTTTGTATAGAATTGAGTTATTATTCAAGATAAAGTGTATAAAAGCAAGTCAATTATCTCATCAAAGTTCAAATTCTCCACACATGTAAAAAGAATGTGGATTATCAATTGAATTTATCACTGTCCATCAAGCTTTCTGACAGTGGGAATTAGTCTATTGAAATAACAAGTGCTTTCTTATCAAGTTTTACAGATTGAGAAACAAGTGATAACGACAGTTTTACACTTTCAATATTTCTGTCGATTGAAATTAAATTCAAGTAGTAATTGTCAAATAATTTAATTACGTATTATTTGGAGATTGCACTTGAGGCAGTTTGATGCTGAGTTTTGACCCATATGTCACTGATTCCCCTTTGACAAACTCTAATGGCGAACCATCGGCAACATTAAGCACAGTCGAAATGGTCAACCCTCGGTTATCCAAAATCTACAAAATTTTTTATAGATTATGAAAATACCAATTTTAAGAATTTCTCGATAATTGAAACTCTGTACTTGGACGTGTTCACGCTAGTAAAAGCATTTCGGATTATTGATTGTACTATCTCATTCACTAATGCAACTTTACATGTGGATGAATAAAGACATTATCGAAGGCACTCACACTAAAAGAAATTTAAGTCGCCTTATGGAACAATACTAACCACTTCGTTGGTATCCCCAGATTTTTTAACATCCAAAATAACGCTTCCAACCAATACTTTTTTGTCAAAATCCACACGCAGGTGCAGATCAATATGCGTCACCACGGCTAAGTCTGGAAATATTTGAATAATTGAAACAATAACAAGATACGGAGAATAACGTCAAATAGTTATTCAAACCGTATTTAGATATGTGAAAGAGTTTGCAGCTCAGAAAACCTATTTCGACTCATATTTATGGGTGTATCAAATGACAAGCCACTAATTATTTCGAAATGTACACAAAAAATATTTTGTTGTAGGTTAAGACTTTCAGCTAACGATAAATATTCATAAACGATTCAAGCTCAATCGAAATAGCATTGATTAAAACATTAAATTATAGCGGAATTGTGTGTATTAATTCATTAAATGCAAATATATTACAATACCGGGCCGTGAATAGGAATTCGGATCTCCTGGACTCAACGACATGTTTGCTGCTGCCGACCACTGAGCCGGAATGAATAACGTTAGGAAAGAAATGTACTTCAGAGAGCGTATCAGAAATGGACGCACCGCTAATCCCATGATTTAGGATTATTCAAAATTCCAATTACGCTTCAACCACTTTCTACCGATTACCATCCAGTTTTTTCTTCGCTTCTTACCCCGAATGATGCTGATAACGAGGGTCAATTACTTTTGAGAATGACCCTTCTATATCTTATTATTCTCTGATCGCAGAATTAAAAAAAAATTCGATATCGATTCTTTTGCTTGCTGTAAGTCCTAAAATAATATGTTGACAAAAATATTTAAAGAAGGATCTCTGTTCCTTTGTTAATTCTGCGGATTTCAGAGCATTTTTTTACAATAATTGAATTAAACATTTTTTTCTTAATCTTTCTCTGTGAGTTATAAATTATTACTTGGATGAATTGGAAAAGAAACAAATGTTTTTGTACAGAGTTTTTTTTTTTGGGGTAATAATTTGAAGGCTATGGCGAGCAGTGTTATTATGTCAATAAAACAAAAATTAATTAGATATAAAAAAATGCTTTTATCAAGTTTTTTTTCTCCAGATTGGCAATTTAGAATTCATAGCAAGAAATCATGAATCATTGAAGTGTATTTAAGTTGAAAACAACTTTCTTTCATCAGCTATGAAAAGATCGTAAGTTATCAGCCTTTCATGTTTTGCTTGACAGGTAAATTGAGTTTATCGCTTATCGTAATGCAGTTGCAAATTGGAATTAAACGTGTTGTTGACGAAAATTTATTAGTAGAAACACAGTTGGAAAGCACGGAGGCTGAAAAGAAATAGATATTTGAATTAAGTGTAATTCTTGGTAATAAAAGCGTACAGAATTAGACACAATCAGAGTCATACTAATATAACTATTCAATCCATGGATGTAACTATCGTCATGATTATAATCATTCACGAACATTCTTGGCCCCAATTCAAAGGATAATGGCCGATATATTTCTATTTTAAAGGCCAATGACCATAGACATTTGTGCATTGGAGATACCATGACTGTATAAGATTTTCGTAGGAACAGTTCGTTGTAAACAGTAACTGCTGAGGTCCTAGAGCAAAGGCTGAGATTTATGCAGTCATTAAATCACTGTCATCAAAGAAGATGCAAAAATCAAATGAATTAACTAAACAGTTAATGTTGCTGACGCACTAAACCATGAGTACTTCCATTTTCTCAGATAGGACAAAAAATTCAAGGCTTCTTAGCCCTCAGGAAACGTCCAATCCATTTTGGTTCCTCAAAATAATGACGACTCCTTTTTTTGTTTACAGTCGCACATTCGACTTGTGGAACATGTTTATTTCTGACACCACATCAAATTCACAGTGCTGAAAAATTGATTGTCTGAGATTGAACGTAAGAGAACTGGATGATAAATGTTGTAGGGTTTATCAAGTGTAATCGAAGTGAATTTTTCTGGTAATAAACAGCAAATGACGTTTCAACATTCGCATTTCAGTTATCCTTTATTACTTAATATATTCTTTTTAAAATCAACTTTGATTTATCAACCAATACGCACAATGTAAGTAGTTGTTATTAGTTATACAAAATTTATTAACATTGATTATTGCATTGCATGAAGAACTGCGGGTAGGAGAACAGACGTAAGTTATAGTTTTAATAGTATTTGAAATTGAATTAAAGTACCGTGGTAACAATCAACTCATGGCTCTAAATTGTCATTTCTTTAATTTAGAGCAATTCTTAATATTCAAAGTTATCTAACTATATAGATATTTAAATTTGATATTGTAAAATCTGCACTAAACTGGCTTAATAGAAATAGCCACTGAACCAAAAAAAAATAATGACAACAAACTCTGGTTTCGATGTGATTTAATAATAATATTCAACATGTATAATAACGGGCATGGATCTACATGCCTTACAATCGTCATGTATTAGTACATTCATGTTGGAGCTGCATGTTTTTAGTTTTTTTGGCTGTCACTTTCTTACATTTTGTATAATAAATCTATTTTTTGTCTGTTTCCATGTATGCAGATTGTTGTTTTGTAACAGTAACTGACTTTCACTTACATCTCGGCGCTACATAAAATCATTAAATTCGTCATCAAAACCATAATCGCCATATTCATTTAGATGTGAATTATCACCCTCGACTCGTAGTTTTGCTTTGCCTTTACCCTTGTTCTTCTTACCCTTATCCCCTTTTTCAATCTTTTGTTTTTCGATAGCTAAATTTTCAATTGTCGTTTTCACTTTTTTCAAACTTGTCGAAGACACTGCAACAATTTTAATTTCAATTAAAAAAGAGTGCATATGATTGAGAAAGATAATATTCCATAAGGAGTAAGATACTAACAATTCACGGCAATGTTTTTAATGAACTCTTCGGCGAACGTGGTAAACTCAGCATGCTTGTTGAATTGGTTTATTTTCTTTAAAAGTGCTTCACTGAACTGGTCGAAATCTTCTTTTGTGTCAGGTATCATAGAGTCAAGTCCTGTAGCAGCTTCAGGGTTCACACCTTAACATAAAAACGTGAGTTTCATAATAAATTAGATAACACTGGTAACTTGACAACAGCACATACAAATTTTTGACCTGTATCTTCAATTTTCGTGATAGCATTTTCTTTCCATCTTATACTTCTACCCAATCCAGTTAATAAGTAATTAGAAAATAATTTTAAGTTTCACAAGTGTATAAATACTTGATGGAACCTAAAACGGTTGTTATTAATTTAAAATAGGAGTTTCTTGTTATTGTTTAATACTTGCGCATTTTCGTTTTTAAAGATTTTAAGATAAACAAAAATTTGTGTAGCTAGAAGCCATACAATCTTCACCACACACCTTTAAAATGAGATACAAATAAGGAATACATTATCGAACAGCTCATCAGGAACAATACAGGAGATTAAAAACAGTATGCAAGGATGTATAAAGACTGACGTGGACACAACAGTTTGTTTGTGCAAAATATCAATTTTATTAAAATACATAACATTATTAAATTTCATTGTATTAAAATTGGTAATAAATCGTATGGATTTCGTTCATCTCTGGTACAGTTCCTGACAATTATAGGTTCATTAATGTAGCATTTCGAAACTTAATGTTGTTAGATAAAAAAAAAAATTAACGTTACTTTCACTTAATATTTTATTAATCTTAGGTGGAAATGTTTACGTGGTTATTTTCATCCTTAATACTGCGCTTTTCTACGTATGTTCAAGCAATGAAAAATAATGCAAAACGTATTCAGAATCACTAATTAAATTAGACTTCATCATTTTAACTTGAAATTTCAAGAAAAAACTACTTCGAAACAAAGAATGTGATTTATGATTAAGTTTATAGACTAATTTGATACAATTTCGTCAAGTTCATTGGCTCAGAATTCTATACCCCTCGAAAATCTATCACAATGTCTTAAGCTTGCCTAATCTCGCGGTAACCACACATGAGTCAAAGTATATCGAAAGAATTAAGCATCAGTCAAATTTGAATAATTGAGAATTTGAATCAGCTTCATCAATTATCTCAGGATTGAATTAAGTTTTATGTTATTTACGAAATATCGCCTCAAGGTTAATTCTAGTATTAAATTAATTACGGTATATTTCATTGTTATACGTTCACCAGAATTCATACGTGTCGGGGTTGTTGTAAGAATGTTTCGGTAAAAAAAAAAAATATCTGTAGCAACACCAGAGAACTAAAATTATGTGCAACAGATAAATTTAATATCAATAAAAATAAAATTCCACAAATCTGACAATAATCTGAGATACAGCAGATTCGAATACAGGTAAAAATTAAAAGTGATAGATAGTACAAGTGGATTAATAATAATTATTATGATTGTGAGAATATTTGATAGCAGGGGAGAATTGTTATTTTTTTTCACTTTTTTGTGGTTTACGGGGGCTAAAGTCAACAAGGTTTGACAAACCAAATGTTTCCATGGCTAGTCGAAGATCCGCTTCTTCCTGAAGCCTCTGACGTCTCAACATTTCCGCTCTCCTTTCCTCAGGTGTTAAGGCCTCTTCCTTTTCCTTCGCCTTTCTTTCTGCTTCTTCTCGCGTCTTTTTCTAGATGTGAAGAAAATGATTTGTTTAAAATACTTTGTATCGTTTGATTGATACTCCCAATAGAGAATTTAAATACAGGATTCATCTACTATATCAGAAATATTTCTCAACAATCCTGTAAGATTTCAGTCAATTAAACCGATTAGCAAAGTTACTGTAGTGAATCTTTTATTAAGCGACTATGAATGAAAATAAAATAAGTACAATCATTTTTTAGTAATGGAGACGCTGACCTCACGCTCCTCGATTTTATCGGCCAATGTTTTTTTAGGTTTTGCTTTAGCCTTTGGCACCTCAGCAGCCTTTTCTACATCTTTTTTTTCCTCTTCCACATCTTCCCAACTATCCTAATAACGTCAATAAATATTAAGCAATTAAGTATGCGTCAATGAGATTATTGACACGAAGTGGTAATGGAAATGGGAAAGAAAAAAATATCATGTCAAAGACTTTGGAATAATATACACATCTTTTGAGAAAATGATGTTTAAAGAGTAAAAGTGAATACATATTGATTTATTTGACACGGACAAGATAGGTCGTCAATTTTCATAGAGAAAAGACACTCAAAAATTCCATGCGGTAATTAGGACAAGGTTATGAAAACTTGGTGGTGAAACATATGGAGGCAGAATGAAATTAATGAGAGTATTCGAATGTTTGTTAACTGAATATCACATTGTACTTCGATACCTTAACGTCTTCCTCTTCATCTTCGCCTTCCCATTTATTGGACCTCATTGCGAGGTCGAATTTGGCCTCAACATTATCCGCGTCTGCAATATGATACGATACGAAACGAGTTGTCAAAAATTAAGCCGAATCACGAGAAATTCATTTCCTTTGATCAAATGTATCGGCACAGAATATTTAATCATTTAAAATACATACCCCACTCGTCATCCATGATCTTGATTTTTATGAAATATCACTCAAATAGTCGGAAAAACCGTGCACGCAACAAAAATCAACGAGCCACGGCGGTGCACGGCGGGCCTTGTCCTTAATCTCATGGGGCGAATGATTCAACTGTTTACCGTTGCAGCTCTGGCTGTCCATTCGTCCTCTAAAAACTTGGACAAAGAGAAAGAGTATAGTACGGAGTGGAAGTTGACCGGATACAGTGAAAGAAGCGCCTCTACTGTCTCAAAACCCTAACTATTCTATCTCTTCTCTCTCTCTCTCTCTCTCTCTCTCTCTCTCCCTCTCTCTCTCTCTCTCTCTCTCTCTCTCGCTAATTCTTCTATGACCTATCGAGAATAGCGTGGCTGAGAAAAATTTTGAAAAATATACTTAATGTTTCTCTGTGTAATACAACTTTGTGATTAAAATGGGGTTACGGTGTTTCGTGAAAGGTTGTAGAAAGAATAAGAGAGTTAACTAAGAGCACTCTTTTTTCCAACCGCCAAAAAACCCAAAAATGTAAGTATTACATCTGTAACATTTACGATGCAATATTGAAAAATGAGGTTATTTGGTGACGTCATTTCTGTTTTCTATTCTCAAACTAGTATTATTTCTGTATTTTCGTGTTGCAGTAGTATTACAGATTAACTAAGTCAAGTAAAAAAATAAAATGTTATGGTTTGGTACCTCATATGAAACAATGTTTGCTAGATTTGTAGCATTTGAGTAGGGATTAATTATTATTTTGCATAAAGAATTTCTAGAATAAAACATGCCGAAAAAGTCCGACAATAATGTAAAGAAAATGACCAAATTTTGCAGACCAAAGCAACCAAAATCAGACTAATTAACAGCAATATATTTAAGTAGTTATAATCAACTAATTACAAAGTAATTGAATATCCACAACTGAGACGAGATTTTTGCCAGTTACAGTTTTGTGGCAATATCTTGCATCCAAAGAGCAATAACAAAAAATATATTTTCACATACATATACATACATTATAGTGATTTAGTTACCTCTACAATGTTTTATTCTATATCTTGACGATTATACATAAATCTTGGAATTTATAACTTATTAATTGCGTTAAATAATCTAACATTTATTCTATATAATACATTCAGGGTTAACGATTTAAAATAAAATAAAATGATATATATTTCATTGAAAGTCTGAAATTCTCGTAACAGTAAAAAAAGCAATATTTCTATATAAATAAACGTATCAGTCTGTGTTCAATAATTTATATTATGTTATATTTTTATGATGTAATAGTGTATGAAATAGTCTCCAATTTCATCAAGTGCCATTTTAGTTAAACAATTTTGAATTCACATCGTGAATATGCCATATACATCTCTATATAAATATGTAAAATGTTTGTATACAGTACAATAAAATGAGATCTAAATAATATGAAAAATATTCGTATTGTTGATATTAATTTGTTATTTAATTGGATCATAAATTCTAGATCTGAGATTTGAATTTTAGCGCTACATTCGACATTAGTTATGTCTGTTATGTCACTGATACTTCGGAGGGCGCAGAAGTTCGTATACGGAAAATTACATTGCTGTCTTATGCCAGCTCCACACTCCATTGTACTCTCACGTGGAGAGGGTCACGTTTGCATTGGTTTCGGAGACTGGAAAACCCGATTTGACTGTAAATCGGTTTTTTTTTCTAACGTAATCCTTTGTCACCTTTGTTGGTCGTTTGCTGGTCGGCCAAAGCAAATTTCCAACTTTAGACAATCAATTGCTTTATTATGAATGTGAGAAGAATTTTTATTTGAGGCCCATATGAGATTTATAGTGTTGACACCGCTGACTGACATGCCGACAATGATATTCTGCCCTTTTCTCTTCCTGCGTTAGAACGAGATAATGGATGTAACGATATCGACAAAACACTCCAGCATCGTCTCCGTTTACCAACAAACAGATAATTTATATGTCTCCATTTTAACCTTCTCCCTTTCTGGACTATAAACGGTGATGTTGATACATTAGGTTGATTATTCGGATTCAATCGTAATATTAATAGAATCCTTTCAATCATATTTTAGTGTATTTCTTTGGCTTTATGAATAAATAAAACGTATGTATGTACCTAATTGCGTGACTAGCAGACAGATGGTAATTATTCTGTTAATTTTTAGGGAAGTTTGCTTAAGATTCGGAAGAGGGCACTAACGCGCCGTAGAATGATAAATTATAGTATGTGCTATGTTCTACCATTGGCTCAAATCTATGACGTAAAACTAATGAAGCAACCACGCACAATAACAACAGAACGTGACTGTGTACCGTCAACTTTGATTAAAACTAAGTTATAAAGAAATCAGTGTTTTATTCACACGGGTCAATTAATTACTGAGTTTTGTGACTACTTCAAATTTTTTTTTACAACCAATAAATCAAACCACGAACTGAATTTTTGGCTTTGCATTCGTCGATCCGTAGTGCATACACACTTCACTTGAATATTCGTTGCAAGTTTATTTTTCTACAATAATCAGCGATGGATATCTCGTCTTCTTCGAATATTAATGTTTCTGGTATTTCGCATGATACTGATGGATTTTTAACCCTTCCCGTAGAATCTCCAAATTCTGACGCTTTAGGAATAAAACGCAGAAGGTACGGTACCCTGTGAACACTAAAATTTGGTTAATAACTTTAAACTTGTATTGTTACCACGTATTTAATTACAGTTCTTCGCGGACGATAAAACGTCGAAAATTTGACGACGAATTGGTTGAAACCACATTCAATCTCCAACCTCCTACAGCAGCAACAAAATCTAATTCACGATCAAGAACTGTATCTATGTCTGGTGGACCGCTAGATCTGTTGCCATCCCCTACGCTACCTAGTCCCATTCCAATCCCAGCAACAATAACCCAGTCAGACAGATGTAATCGACGTCCTAGTAGGCCCAGTGGTTCTACAGGTCCTGGTAGAAAAAATAAGAAGAACAAAAATCATCCACATTCAATTAACGCAACCAAAGACTTAGGGAGATGGAAACCAACAGATGATTTGGCTTTGATAACTGGTGTTCAGCAGACAAATGATTTGAGAATGGTATATATATATATATGACAAATATGTACACTGCTCATAAACAATTCCTAGCAGTTTGAAAAAATGTTGTTCTGTATTGTTTATCCAAATGTATTGTGGCTTACAAAAAGACACATTTTAAGATTGTTTTTGAAATTTTTTCTCAGGTCCATCGAGGCACCAAGTTTTCTTGCCGTTTCACATTACAGGAAATACAGCAACGGTGGTATGCACTGTTATATGACAGTGCGGTGTCTAGAGTAGCTGTTCAAGCAATGCGTAATTTGCATCCAGAATTAATTGCCACAGTTCAGGCTAGGACACTTTACAGCAAAGCCGAAGAAGATCTTTTGGGAACAGTGAAATCTGTACAGTACCCACATAAGAATACAAAAAACAATTTTATTCATTGTATTCGTCCATTCAATAAATTTGTCCACCTCATTTTTTCACAGAGTTCTCAACCAACGTTGGAAACGTTTCAGGAACTTTTAGAAGTAAATGCTCAAACATTCTACCCTGCACGAACAGCCAAAGCTTTGATGGCACATTGGCAGCTTATGAAACAGTATCACTTATTACCCGATCAAACAGTTCAAAGTTTGCCCCGTGGTGAGCACGTGTTGAATTTCTCTGACGCAGAAGATATGATAAACGATTCTGAACTTGTTGAACAAAAGGATGAAATGATCGATGCAGAATTAGCCATGGCCGACAGAAAAAATAAAAAAGAGATCCGAATGTTGGAAAACGAGCTTGGTAGATGGCAAGTTCTTGTCGATAGTGTGACGGGCATCAACCCTCCAGATTTTGATAATCAAACTTTAGCCATATTAAGAGGAAGGCTCGTTAGATATCTTATGAGATCGCGAGAGGTGAGGAAAGGAATCGCTTTATAGTACATATTTTATGTACATAGAATACCTTGGCAATTGGTTTTCAAATCATTGGTTTTTTATTGCACACACATTGTTTTAAACGTGTAAGAACAGTATTTTAATTTTTGAAGATCACTGTGGGTCGTTCAACAAAGGATCACAGCGTTGATGTTGATTTAACCTTAGAAGGTCCAGCCTGGAAAGTATCCAGACGTCAGGGCACCATACGTTTGAGAAACAATGGTGATTTCTTTCTATCTTCTGAAGGAAAGAGGCCAATTTTTGTCGATAGCAGACCCATTTTAGCTGGGAATAAAATGAAGCTTAATAATAATAGCGTTGTAGAGGTAAGTGATTTTTAATTAAAGGTGTTCTGAGGGAAAGTGAACTTTTGCGTGCACTCGTGTTAAGTGACAGCCGTTCACTTTACACGAAATTATATATACACGAATACCGTTATGCTCAGAAATTGACACTTTATACACTATTTTTTATGCACATTGAGCCGAAAAGAACTTATTTTCATAAAACTTATAAGTCATCAATTATGTCAAAATCGCTTTGATGACAAAATTGACGGATTTATGTAGTTGGACATTACATGCATCATGACATTTTTGTGATTGTGTAAAAATGCGGAACATAGTTTTTGATAGATAATAAATTATGATATTTATATCTTGTAAAGTTGGTTTATCATTTTTGACAGAATATTCAATAATTAAATTGTGGCACAAATTTATTTACTTTTTCTGTGCATGGTTACCCTCGATATATGTTTTCAAAGTAAAAACAATATGAAAGCAACATGTAGATAAATATTGTTTTGTACCGACTATATTTATTTTTTTACTCAACTATTCTAGTGAATAATTTGTTACAGATTGCAGGCCTGCGTTTCATATTTCTGATAAACCAAGAATTGATATCCGTAATACGTCAAGAGGCTGCTAAATTAAACCTAAACCCTTAAATGAGACAAAAAGTAAAGCGTGCACGACTAAGAATCGACATAATTGGAATCTCACAAGCTTATCAATCTGAAAAATTCGCATGCTGAAGTACTGAACTCGAGTGATTCAATAGAAATATCTTTCCTAGTGAATTCTATATCTAAAATAGGGTGTCAAGTGAATATTCCAAAGGGCTTTTAGTGCGTGGATAAGTGACGATGTGTGTGATTCCAAGTGAAACTTTCACTCACTTGAAGAAAATGAAAAAATTCGTAAAAACCTGAATATGGTTTTTGGGTATATACGGTAATTAGAAAATCTGTAGACTAGTTATAGAAACAAAGTAATTTTCGGCAAATCTTTACGTTGTTGAAAAAAGAGATTCCGTCACATATAGTTATTAGGGAACAACATATGACGTATAATTACAAATGCATCACTCTTTCTCCAATCACAGTGAATAAAGATGTGTGTTACTTTGATTAAGATTTATTATTACACCCTTTTTATTTAGGTACAGTTTTTTTGGGTACATTTCGAATCCCAAAGGCTGTAAAGACAGCGAGTAATACCGGTGGATATTTTATCATTGATATTACAAACACCTTGCTACCTATGAGGGATTGATGATAATCGATAGTTTTAATTTATTTCGTGAGATGGCGTTAGTAGTGGTATTTGTGTTCAACATGGCGTGCGTGTTGTCGCAAGTGATTTTGATAGCCAGGTGAGCTCGCGTTTTTTTCCTATAATTTAGTGATTACGAAGCATTGTTAGTTGTTGCAAATATACGAAATCAGTGAATGAAAGTGACATTATCGTATAAATGGAGATGTTAAACCAATGATCACTACGTGAGTATTGTTTATTATGTTAAATATGTCAAGGAAGGGGGCAGACGGTCTACCTGGCAAGGTGCATTCATCGCAGGTATTACGATATATGCAGTACGAGTATATTCTCTACGACACAGGTCCACACGCAACGTTATTTCGAGACCTTTTTCATTCTTGATCGGCGAGTTGTTTCCAAGCCACGTTGTTGATCCAACTACAGCACATCCTCCGATTATTGTTTACCTTCATTTCGACCTGTTCCTAAATTCGTTAGATATTATCACTCGCTTTTTATCGTACTTATTCGAGAAGCCTTAGTGCTCGACTTTGCTGATCACTATTGTGAAAATTAGTTATTTCTTATTTTTTTTTTTTCACGAATCTATTAATTTCAAATTCATTTAATTGATTCTTTGCATGCATATCACTCGCACCAGTATCTTTTCTGTATGAAAATATCTTTGAAGATTACAAATATTAAACACTTGCAGAGTTAATTTTTTATCACACGTTTCACCATTAACACTAATACAAATTGTATCGCGGATTGGTTTCTTTTCAATAAAAACAACGATTTGGCAATCGATGGTTCCATTAAATATTTAGTTTTTCGTCCTCTTATTTTTACTATGCGAAACAAAGGGCCTGAATGTTGTTTTTATATTTTCTCTTAATTTGTTGTTTTCGATAAGCCCATCAACAACATTCAAATGCACAAATGTATTACTCACGTAGTATTATAATGTGAAATATTTACGCATTCTGAGAAAAAGTAGGTGCATATATACCTATCTCTTATCAGTCTTGATATATTTATCTACCCTTTATGCTTATTGTTTGAAAAGTAGTAAAAAAAGAAGAAGAGAAAGAAGAAACCAAAAATGTGTAATGTTTCATGTGTCACATTCACTGGACTATCTATAATGAATAACACGTAAAATACAAATCACAACTGTTGAATTACTAATTCTAAGTAAGAGTACATGCTGGTATTGCTATATAATATAAATACATATATGCGTGGCAAAATATTAAACTGATTTGGCACAATCTTCACACAATTGGTCGAACACCTTCGTTTAATATGCTTGTGTAGCAAATAATCGCAACTGGAATTCGAAAACAATTCGATCGAATGATTAAAATTTGTTTTGTTTTGGTTAATAAAATATATTATTACAATATAGGTGGCCAAAAGTATTTTTCTGCAATTATTACATCTTTACATGATTGAAAATTTTTGATATTAAATAATTTAACGATTACTAAACCCTTTATAATATATGTAAGATCATTAGACCTAATCACCAATTAACTCGTATAGTTTTTGGCTACTATAGAGCTCCAAGACGACTGACATGAATATGCTTCTTGAATCAAATCTTTATTTCTACGATTAATTTTGCTTATCTTGAAACATAGCGGCACAACACAACTGATTTGCTTATCGACAGTATAATAACTTTTTTGCATTCTCACAAATTTATTACTATATACGTATTACCTATACTGCCAACAATGCCCACACACGATGATATGAAAATGAATTTAATCTATTTTAATTGTACTGAATTTGTTTGAATTGGAGTGTATTTGGAAAGTTTCACGATTCTCATACCTTATCACAGATTTTGATGGGTTTCGTTATCTCTGTACGAACTTGACGATTACTTAATTCCTTAGATCTGTTATTTTTTATCCTATGACCTTCAGTGTGTGTTTTCATCGTTTACCAAATGATGAATATTTGAGCTGTGTAATCAGAACTGTTGTGTAATTTATAACTGGGAGAAAATACCACTTCCTTACTCAGCCAGGCAAAGATATTTACATTTTAGATTGTTGTATGCTTTATTGTTGTCAGTACATCGGTATTGGTAGGCATAATGTCATACTTGGGTCAAAATTGATATCTATTATCACTTCTTTTTTTAATACACAGTCAAACTTTACTTCACTTTCATCATTCTGACTATTTGAATATTGTAGAATATACGATGCTCTATTACTTCCTGCTCTAACCGGTGTCGCAATAACGATACGGATACTGGTATACAAAATACAATGCATTTACAAAACATTTTGGTTTCATTTTCCTATCGAAGCAAATATTTTCTGTGTAAATTTGTTTACTCGAAAGAATTATTTTCTTGTTCGCCTATTTGGTGACTCACAACTGTTGAATTTAATTCCATAAATTATGTTCGATCACGAGAACTAATTAATCACTACGTTTCATTATTATACTATTATTAACTATTGCATATTATTAGAATACATTATCGGTATATACCAAGATTAAATTATTCAGAATGGAAAACTTCATCAATAAACTGAGTATCAACTAAATCAATAAAGTATTATTGACAAACTAAAAAAACTGTGAATACCTTAAATGACATCAAAATAGTCAATGATATTCACAAGAAGATGATGCACCTTGCCGATACATCGTTGTAAAATATTAGAATTACACACTTCATAATGGCATATAAGATTCAAGTTCGTTTAAAATTTTAGATTCATTCTGTTTTTGTTAAGTGTTTTTTATTAATTCATTGTGCTTCTGGTGTTAGCTCTGACCTACAACATGTATGTTTGTACCATCTGAAATATGTAATCTACATATAAAATATGCAAGAAACACCTCAATCTACATTTCAATTATGAATGGATGATTTCTGTAAGCGTTTTTTGGAACTAAATTCTGAAAATTATCCCAAGTGGGATTTACTTTACTCTTCGGATTACTCAATTAATGATATGAATAATTTAGACAATACTATGTTCAGTATAACACTGATCTTTTTAAATACCCAGTCTTCTCAGGTTTTTTCCTATATTCTAAGGTTGAATTAACCCAATCGCAAAAATTATAAAGATTGTCAATTTAATTTATCTGAATTATTTAAAACGCGATGTAGTATATATGTATTTCAGGTAAGTAGAAGTTTTATTTATTTTTTTAGGAATACACAACATTTGAATTCATCAATGGCAGCTTGAAAGATGCACGACTAATTATATAAGAAAATTGAAGCAAGACAATGTACAATGAACTACAGTGGAAACATGCCAGACTGGCAACAATATCATTCTCCACAACTAATTGGGTCTGAAGTACCATCTGCTGGTGGTCAAAATGTAAACCACAGTCCGATTTTCGGGCCCAGTATTAGCCCGAGAAGATTGAACGGATCCAGCTTCAGCCCCGAAGGATTGACGAAGCCCCAGAACGATGCCAATTATAATTCCAGAAATTTTCAACAATCGCCAAATACATTAAATGGGCACAATGTTCCTCCTGACAATCCTTCCATCGGAGCTACAGTGCTGATGTCAGGATGTCACAGACATTATGGGACACCTAGTCCAAGAAATACGATGATTGAAGGTACGAATGCTTCATTGGATTCCAGAAACGTACCTGTAAGTTCCATGAACGAAGTATCGGGACAACAAAATCATCAAATATCAATGAACGGACTTGCTGGGCATATGAGCTGCCCTACTATTAGTGGACCCATGGGACCAATGGGCCAAAGAACCACACCCACCGCTCTTCAAGCCCCGTTTCCAACAAGCAGCAGACAAGGACAAGGATCTTACATGCCTTGTAAAGGTCTGTGCTGTAATCCGGACACCAGTCTCAGCTATCAAAGTTGGGAAAAGTTTGGGCCTTATCCACCGAATGTGCCGAATCGTAGTGACACTGGTTATTCTGTTGATAATAGAAGATTTGGTAATGAATTTGTAAGTAGAGAACCTTTAAGCACTACAGCCTATAATGTAGATCCAAGGAGAAACTTTCCTGATTATAAGTACAGAAAAGATTCTATTATTCAAAGACCCTACGCTCATCCTCCAAGCATAATACAAAGTTATCCTGTTCAGAACTACAATTTTACGGGAGAGTATCAAAAGTATCCTGGTTACCCTGTAAAGGAATATCCTAGGGACAATTCTATCACAAATCCGCAGAATCCGGCCATACTTAAATATCAGGAACAAAGCGTTATTGTTCAACAGAAATATTTTACTAAACAAATACAATACCAAAATGGAGTTATACCAAAGAGCATCGTGCCAGCCAATATGGGAGGAAATATCATATCGAGAGCACAAAATCCGTATTTTAACCCGCCACTAACCAGGGACTTTCCTAGAGACTATTCAGATAGTAATACATTGGCTAACAAGGGAATACAAACTCCAAATGCTATACATCCAACTTATTCGAAATATCAAATGTATCAGCAAAAGATTGCTATGCAAAGGTTCTCAATGGAAAATCACATGCAAGAGCTGACACGGATTCCGGGATACCAATCGCAACCGAAGTATCAAGAATGTATTTTGAGGCATAAAGAATTGTTGAGGCTACAGCAAAACGTTGACTACCAAAGTATTGTCCAAGGTACACCCAGAGCTGTCACATCACAGGTAAATGATGACATACCACCGATTAATCTGCAATTTGATCAAAATGGAGTCTTGATTAATTCGACCTTTGCACCTGCCGGATTTTCTAATTTACAGAGCCCAATCAATGTTCGAAACTCCAAAAATATTCAAAGTGTGACTAACCGAGAAATGGGAGCAGAAAATATGCATCACCCTGAGCAATTTAAGTCCCAATCAACCATTGAAAATCACATACAAACTCAAGTTTCTTCTTCACTGTCCCAGTGTTCGCTACCTTGTAAAAATGAAGAATCTTATTCACTACAAAAAGAATTCAAAGAAGACCAATACAATGTAAAAAAACAAGAGAGAGAGGATCACAATGTATCTAATATCGAAAATGATAAGACTTCATCCATACTTCAAAGAAACTCGAGCGATTTTGCCGACAAACCAGAACTTGATGTACGTCAGTTTTTGGCCAACTGGGATGAATCGGAGGATGAAGATGCAGGCAACGGTAATCTGCCAGATGTTGTGTCGAGCAATTCAACATCCAGTGTTGTTCCTGAGTATGAAAGTACCAAGGTTATTTCAGACAACTCTGAAGAACCTGCAAATTGTTCAAATATTCAAGACTGTCAGAGCACAGATGATTGTGAAAGGTTTGAGGATACCCAAAATAATAAAAAATCTTCCAATTACACGGAAAATAAAACATACAAATACGATTCACAGCGAGATGGTGACATCAGTAAATCATCGGAACAAGATTTTGATACTTCTGATTCTAATAAAAGCATCATCAGAGATGAGACAGACATAAAATCTACTGGCAGTGATTATAAGGGTGAAACAGAGTTACATGTTACTGAGAAGTTGCTCGATTGCCCAGATATACATATGAGTACCAAACTACAATGTCAAGAGAAGAAATCTTTGGATAATAACAATAGTCAAGAAATTTCGAACCCGATGGAAGTTGATATTATGGTAGCAAAAAAGTCAACTCAGGAAGAGACTATAACAGCTATTAAAGAACACATAGAAACGCATAAATATGATTCTAGTGTAGACATTCATTCTGACATTGAAGAAGTATCTGAAAGTAACGACAACAGTAGGTCCAGCTATAGTGGAGAATCCTCTGATAATAAAGAAAATCATTTTAGCAGCAACGAGGATCTGTCTGACTCTAGCAATGCTAAAAGAATGAATCGCCATTCGATTTCAAGTGTTACAAAACTGCCGAAAACAATCAAAGGTACCGAGATACATATTGATGCGCAAGAATTAGCTGCAATTCCAGTTTCACCCAAGAGTAACTCTGAGATTCTAGAAGGCTCGGATTTACAAAAACAAAGCAGCTTTGTGAATGAAGAATCACATAATCCAGATGACATAAGCTTACCAGACCTACCAACATCTGAATGTACACCAATTTCCACTACTTTAAACACACCAATCCATTCCGATAGCGAAGAATCATTGGATCCTGTTATTGATTTGACGATTCCCACCAATCCAATAGAGATTATTCAAAATAGTCCTATGTTGAGCTTCACTCATTCTCCGATAAAAATGGAACCATATGAACACTTTGACGAGAATGACTTCACAGGCAAATTATCACAGGATGCTATGGACTTTGACTTTCACGCAGATAATAGTTGTGACAATGATTTTGAAAAACTGACCGACGTAAGTAGTCATACAACAGAGCAATACAATATTCCTCAGAGCAATGAGGAGACCTTTGATTCTGATTGCATTGAGGTATTGTCTGAGAAAGTAGAACAGAAGATTATAGGTGATATGCATAAATTAGAGATAAAGGAAATTGCTGTGGACAGTAATATTGCAAAGAATTTATCTGCTGATGGAAACCAATTCTCTTTTAGCAAAAAAAATGCTGTAGCAACAAATGAAACAAACAGTAACATGGGTGATACGGATTGTGAAGTTTGGTCAGTAGTTACTGTCAGGGACCCAGAGCATCAGATATCCAATACTACTGATCATCAAGAAGAAAAAAATTACGCAGACAAATTGCAAACTTTATCAGAATTCGGAAACAAATTATCTGAAAGGTTGAGAGGCACTAAAAGTAATTTTGAAGAAGATGCGGTGCCAGCCCCTACTGACAAAAATTATTGCAGCATAAGTAGATGGCAAAATAGGTGTGAAAGAGACGACGAAGTAACTGCATTGAATTTAGTGAAAGATGAGAATAAAGTAAGTTCAGATTCTAAGAAAATGAATGATAGAGTAACAACTTCACAGGCTGTCACATGTGAAGAGATATCTTTCAAATCTTCAGATAATAGCAACTGCGATTCTTCAGTGGAAAGCAAAGAACTATTCACATCAGCGGAACACACAGACTTATACTCGTCATCTTCAGAGGGAGATGCCATCTATACACAGACTACAGAAAATCAACAACATTTTTCAGGTACATCAAATATCCCACTAATTCCAGGGGAATATTTTGAAGAACCTAAAATACCTGTCTTACCAATGGAAGGGAATTGTTTGACAAAGATTATAAAAAATACATCACCTATAACCGATTTGGACGTTCTTGGATCTGATGATGAAAAATTAGAAAAAATTGATGAACTCTGGATGGAAGTTGGTGGTGTAGAAACCGTTGATAAAGTAACAGATGTGAACACTGACTGCTGCACAGTGCGCGGTAAAATTACTAATCGTCAAAAAATTTTGGATTTAAGGAATAAACAACGGAAATTACAAAATAGTGAATGTAAGCGTCTCAAGAAGTCTGTCAAAACAAAAGATGTAAGCAAAGCATTTGGAAGAATATGGGATAACAGTAAAGAAATGGAATTGAGGAGTAACACTTTCAAAAACTCACGACTTGATGAAACATGTAGTTTGAATGCAGTGCAACAAACGATTGATCCTATAAACGAAGAAGTACGCACAGACTGTTCAATTAACACCGGAGCTAATAATAATGTAGAAATATTACCAGAGCAGCGTACTCTCAACAAACCTCCAATCGTTTCAAAACCAATAAGTAGTAAATTGTTTCGTGAAAATGATCACCTAACTCACAAAATTTGTTCAGGAAGTAGTGCTACAGAAATAATGAAATGTCAAGAAAAAGCAAATCATGTTAATGACATCGCCACAAAGCTTTTGGAAAATGCTCGACTGTTTGAGCCAGAATTGAGGAAAACAGAGATACTGAGAAAGGACTCGACTTGTACCAATAATGTTAGCGATACTAGTAAAAAACGTATGAAGCTTTTGAAAGAATACAGAAAAATGAAAACTACAGTAAATATGGACAGTGCTAGCAACCAGTCAAGAAAAACCGAGGATGATGTAAAAAGTGATATTGTGTTGTCAACTGACATTGTAGAAGGATGCAAACAAATTGTTGTCACAGATGTAGCAAAAGTAGACAGTGAAGTTCTGGAAAATTTGAACGCAAACACAGTTCAAGAAGTTTCTCAAGAGTCCAATTGCTTAAGACAAAATATAAACGTGGATCCAGCAGTGTCCACTGATATTATAGTACCTGAAGAGAAATGTAGAAAAACATTGCATGATGGCGACAGAGCTGTACTCGATAAAGATAGACAAATAGATAATGATTATTATGTAAATATGGAAGACAACATCACAGTTGAAAACAGTGGGACTACCAATAGTAGCAAAACTTTGAATACCATGGTTGTGAATCTTTTTGATAAAGATACTAATGAACGTGCAATAAATTTATCGAAATCATTGACTGACTTCGATTCACTTCAAACATTACATGAAAAAGGTTGTGTACCGAGTGACAATCATAATTCGTATATATCAGAAGATTTAAGAAGTGATGAGATTAGAGAAATCAAGAACGGAGGTAACGAAGAGAAAAATTGTGCTTTGCCGGAATCTGTACTAGCGGTAGATAATCCACTATATACACAAATGGTAGAAAAGGATAACGATGCTTTGGAAGAGAATGATATCAAAGCTGTGGACGACAATGGAAATTCTGATATTACTTTGGCGCCTGCTAGTTTAGCCGAAGAGCCTACTTTGAAGGAGCATAATATGCATGAAACCGATCGGCAATCAATAAAAATTACTGCCGATGGTTGTCAACCTGAGAAATTTTCTCCCATTCCACAAAAAATCCAAGAATCGATAGACTGTACCAAAAATCCGGACCAAATGGTTGATAACTTTCTTGCCTGTGAAAATTTGACTGCAGCTTCCGAAAATGAAAGCGCTGAAACCGCTGAATTTACATCGAAACACAATGGACTTTCAGCATTGAACGAGTCAATGACTGAAAATGAAGAACAGAATGAGAAACATGATAATGAAATAGTAGATCGAGAGCTTTCATGCGATTTACAGAATGAACATAGAGATGTAGTTTCAGATTCATCATTTGTAAATAACGAAAAATTGACGAAATCAGTGAGCAGTTTTGATCAAAGTAAGGAAACTAGTTCCTTCAATCCTGCTCGAGAAGAGGAGACTACTGTTGACAGTCATCAGAATTTATTACCATGTCGGACTAATCTTTTAAAAGCTAGAGATACTGAATCTACAGAGAAATGTACTGATACATCACCATGTCAAGAAATAAAAAATGCTCACATATTCTTAGCAGAAAAGATAGAGGGGATGGAATGTGAGCCGAATATTGTTAGCAACAGTTCAGTAATCCTTAAAAAAGATGTCATCAATGATTTTCTCAAAGAATCACCAATGATGAACGAGGACGCTGAATATAGAAGGTACTCTTTGAATTTAAACAAACCTCTCCTGGAAATTTCTTCAGAACAGTCGACAAAATCTGAAAATCCACAAAATAGTATTTTAAATGACATCAATTTACCTTTGGGGACTGATAGAAGTATGGAGACAATCAGTACAAGTTTGGAGGCCTTTGGATTCGAAAATTCTTTCAACTATGATTTCAACAATTTTGATGTAGCACCAAACATTGATGAGGTTGTGGAGAATGATCAAAGCAATACTTGGAAATATTCGAAAGCACATTCTCGGTTTGAAGACTGTGAGCGTTACAAAAACCCTGATAATTGCATCAATCCAATTTTATCAAGTTTGGAATGTTTGGATAATTTAAACACAGTTCCCATTTATACAACTAAAGATGGCAAAATCACATATAGCCCAAATCCAAAATTCACATACAGAGCATTGATCATGGAGGCAAGAGAAAGAGAAGGGTATTCAGATACACGTGAATCGTATTCCAGACATTCCAGAACCCCAGAAAACCTCAGTTATTCGAAAAATCAAATCTCGTTTCGCAAGAGGAAAAGTAGTAATGGGTACAGACACTCCGGGGGTTATACTAAGAAGCATTATCTGGAACACTACGAACCAAAAGAACATGGTGAATCTTCAACGACCAATTCAATCGAGCCATGGAATAAGAGTTGCTTTAGTCGTAACAAATACCGTCATCAACCGAGAGATCGAAAGTCTCATCATTTTCCGCACCATAATCTTGTTTCACAGAAAAAGCACGATACTCAAAAGATAACACAGGAAATATCATCTAGTAAGTATAAGCTTCGGGAAGGCTGTACTATCCTTGAAGATCGTCATAAACAGAAAAATGAAACTGTAAATTCTTTCAAACGGAAAAATAGGACAGAATTTGAACAATCAACGGAACAGTCTGGCCCTGATCCTGTCTTACTTAGAAACACTCGAGATCTGAATGGTTATCAAAATCCTACAGAATTTGCTCAACCAAAGCAAAGTACAAGTAAAACAACATCTATTAGAAAATTGAAAAATTGTGGAAAACATGGCAGCATTGAAGAAAATGTGTCTGATTTGCAGCACGGTGATCAACCAAAAGATCTTCACAAAATATCGACACAAAAATTTGCTTCTGAATCTGATAAAAATAAACATATAAGTGAATGTACTGCAAACCTTGTGTCATTAAAATTAGAGCCAAGTACATTCAGTCACCCACAATACATTGAGAAAAAAACCATGGATTTCAAAGTGAAACAATTAGAATTAAGCTTTCCAAAAATAGAAGATAAACCTTTCAATGATCAGTACTTATCAGAAATTCCAAGCAGAAAATTAAGTGAAGACGTAAATGATGAGTCAGAAACCACCGATCAATACTTATCAGAAATTCCAAACAGCAAATTAAGTGAAGACCTAAATGCTGAGTCAGTAACTAACAAATTTCGCCGTAAGGAAAACAAAACAAATATGCTGTACGATCACATTGATGGATTCAAAGAGAACACTGAAAATTCAGTTGTTCAACGAGAAAGCTGTCTCGCAATAGATATACCCATGAAACATTTATTCGATGAAACCAAAGAAGTTTACCATGAAAAAAGTGAAGCAAACGTACTGTATGATCAAGTCAATGATTGGAAAGGTGGCTGTGAAAGTTTGGCTGTTCGCCATGAGTCTTTTCTTAAAACGGATGTACCAAAGGAAACTTTACTAGATAAAACCAAAGAAGTTCACCATGAAGGAAACAAAGAAAATGTGCTTTGTGATCAAAATGATGATATTTATGAAACTAGAACCTCAAATATATCCGAAAACAAACTAAATGACTTAACTTTTTCAGAGAGTGAATGCGTAATTCCTTCAGGTTCTGTAAAATCTCCTAAGACGATAGAAAAGTTGGAAGAAATTGATCATAACTTGAAAAACATAAATAGCACAAAGGATAAGGCAATTATTAATGGCTCACACATTGAAGATGAAACCTGTTTGACACCATTTGAAGTCATTTCGGCCAATAAAGGTTCTCAAGAACCAAAGGTTGCAGAAATATCAGAAATGCAGAACAAAATTGGACCGAAAATGAGTTCAAATACAAGAATTCAAAACTCTCCAGAAGAAGCTAATTCTAATCAGCCCTTGAATAATGCAGACATTCAGACCAGCTTAAATTTTGTAGAACATTGGTCATCGGAAAACCCAGATGTCGACCAGGAACACACGTTGAACAAAGACAGTCATATTGATAATAGACTTGAATTGAAAAATGGAGATTCCATTAATGAGGCTCGAGGTAATCTTGAATCTGCCAAATCGAATGACACCATTTTTCATCGTCCAGAATTATCAGGCAGCTCACAAAGTGAACAATATCCTATGGAATTAGAAAAGAAGGTATCAGAAGTAGAATGTAATGAAATCACATTAAAAAATGAAAATGGAATGCTAGTAAAAGATTGTGCGAAAGAACAAGTTAATAGCCACATTATCAAAACGAAATCTGAATATGAGAACATAACAAAATCTCAACCGCATTTTGAAAACTATATCACATATTCGCCACTAAGCGAGAGCCCAGAAGACTCTAAGGCAATTCCAAAACTTGTGATAAAGAAGACAGATAGTTTGAGTTGTAAAAATATATGCCTGACGTCAGCTGTACTACTGCAAGGTTTAGGTACTGAAAAAATGTTGGGCAAAGACGTCAAGAATACTAAGGCCTCTGCACATCCTAAAATACCAAAAATATTGATCAGAAACGCCAAATCACGTCCTAGTACACCATCAATAGAAGAAATATCTGAAGAAAAATGTTTCTCTCCATGTAATAAAGAAGATAATAAATCTCACAAAGTGAAAATACTGTTAGAAGAGACGCGATCTACAAGTCCCACTGCAGCATCTCATGCAAACAATCTACATACCGATATCACAGAAAGTAAAATTCCGAAGATCAAAATTAAGCTGGAAGATAGGCTATCAAAAGTAATTATTGAAAATGTTATTACGGAGCCCTGTGAATCAAACGAGGATGCTCAAAAAATCATTCCAAAAATGAAAATCAAAAAATTAAACGGTACGCTGCGACAAATTGTGGACACTAAGATATTGCCTGTTTCTATTCCTCGAATGTTTATTTATACAGAGTTAGAGAATAAGAAACAAACACGGACTATTATGAGAGAAGATGAAAATGAATGTAGCACGTTGGGTGAAAACTTTACGTCTGTTGCACCAAATTCTATCCTAAGTAATAAAAAATTGATGAATGATACTGAATTTAAAAGAATTCCAAAACTTAAAATAAAAAGGCAAAGCTCAGGATGTTCTGTAGAGTTGGAAAGAAAAAGACACAACGTGAGTCCTGTCCAATCAGAAACAAAAAAGGTTAAAAAATCTCTGAAATTAACGGAATCCAATGATAAAAAGCCTTCTAGCAAATCATCTGTATCTTCCGAACACCAGGATAGCCCGAAGAAACAAGATAGTTCTGCCATTGGACGGTCTCATCAGTTGAGTTGTTCTGAAATCGACGAGTATGCATCAGCTAATGATTCCTCTGGTAAAATAAGAGGTGATCAATCAAAATCCACAAAGGGAAAAATTTCTGTTGGTCCAAAGGAAATACCGAAAGTTATTATCAAGAGAACCTCGCCCAGCGCAGAATTTAAATGTGAATTAAGCAAAGGTCGGCGAGATGCGATAATATTGAATAAAATGTGGCAGCCAGAAGTAAAGCTTCAGCGTTCTTGGGTATTAGATTGTATGGCCAAAGATTTGAATTTAAACAACCTAAAGCTTAAACTTGCAACTCCTGGTAGCTTGAAAAAGAAAAGTTTATTACAGAAAAGGACAGAAATTAAAGCTATGCATGTAGCAAATGATAATGTCAACAAGATTTGTAGTAAAAATAAATTGTTTAGATCCAAGTCAATGTCTGATTTGGTATCTGAGCAAGGACACGCCGGAACACTTGTCGATTATTATAATAGGCAACTGAAGCAGACAAGTGTTGTAAGTTTACCGATACATTCAAGTACTCGTAAGAGATGCAAGAGCGATTTGGGTAGTATATTCACGAAACATTCAGAGAATTTAGAATTCGAAAAAAAATTAAGGTACAATTATGATTCACACAGAATACAATTAATGAAAAAACATGAGCTCATCTGTAAAGATGATGTTGAAAATTTTTCAAACATTCAATCAATGAAAGAATGTCAGGTATTCACTGGAAATCATGAGAATATATGGGATCCAGAAATAACATCCGAGAAATCATGTGTTTTCCAAAATCACAATGAATCACTGAATCATATAAACACATTCAAAATCAATCCAGAGAAAATTCTAGATGAAAATATGAATTCAAAAAGTGAACCCTCTTTACTGGAAAAAACCCCAATATTAAGTGACAAAACTTTAAATAAACCTTCTATCGATTCGAATCTAAACTCGAAAATTCTTACAAACAGTTCGACATCTAACTTTGAATGTAGCAAAAATGATAACGAAGGCGTTCATATTCTTGCAAGTTGTTTCAGTGCGACAGGTAAACAAGAAGTTTCAGAAGACACTACACTGACAAAAAATTCCACTGTTAATTCTCTTCAGAGGCATATCAAACTTGGTACAAACATAAAAGAAATGCGAAGCACAATTATTGAGGATTGCAAAATGGATGTGACTCCGGTCGAAACTGAGATATTGCAAAATAAAGGCATGTATTGTGATGAAATAAACCAAGCCAGAACTGTCATTGACGATATCAATATACGTGACCATTCAATAACTTTGCGGCATGTGATGTCAATAGAACCAGTTGTTGATATTCCGAAAAGAAATTCAAAAAACTGTTCTTATAAAAATTCCATGAAATTTACAAATGCTTCGCAGATCGTGGATCCTGAATCTATTGATTGCGTGTACAACATAACTAAATTAAATAATACCAACAACTCAGATGACGACGCAAATCAAGGGCATAATCAAAATTATGTTTCTGAAAATTTCATATCAGACAGTGCTACAGAGGAGCAAAGGAAAAATTCTGTCCTTAACGAAAACGTACTTAAAACACCTCTTAATCTCAGTAGCACTTCAACAGATTCAAATACTGAATATGTTCAGAATCCTGAGATTGATACTAACCTGAATAGCAGCCTAGGTAGTGCAACTGATGGCGATGAATATTCTATGATTAAAGCAGAATCTTTCGAAGCAGCTCAAACGATAAGTGAACCAGTATCAACTTCGCCAAGCTTTAGTCGATATGAAATGGAAATCCCCATGTATACAGATGCAATCAAGGACAATGAAATGTGTTTGTACTCCGAGGATGCAATCCCTACACAGTATGAATTAGAACTAGAGCTTACAGACACTTTGGCTCATGATTCTTCAGAAGTACCAATACCTGAAACTGGCAACTACGACAAAGAAATTCCGTATTATTCTCAAGATGAAACAAATGAAAATGCTCAACACTTGCCCAATATTTTAAGCACTTCTGGAAATATTGTAAACCTCAATGAAACAAAATCTGAAAGTGCTATGCCTGAAAACAACGAGAATAATTCTGTCGAAGTTTGCTCCATAAAGCACCAAGAAGAGCCGTTAGCACATCCTGATGACGAAGATGCAATTTCACGCAGATATATTGGTAAACTCAATTCAGATAACAATGGGCATACGGAAAGTGCTGTAGGACATGATGGGAACATAGAAGAATCTTTTTGTCATTCAGATTCATTGGTAAAAGAAGTTCTTGCTGCTAAGGAGACATTGAAAAGGTGTCTTGCAAAGAATAAAGATGAAAATAGATTTAAACTCAAATCTAGACCAAAAACAGCTGCTGAAAAAAAACAGGGATTAAGTTTCGACGTCAGTGCGCTACCTGTTTGTAATGAAAGTCTTACTACGCTGTCAACTTTGCCAAATGGTTCTAAACTAATGGATCAAAATGTTGATACTACCAATGAAAATAAATTCCTTCAGATTCAAACCAAGACCAAGATTCAAATGAACACAAATAAGTTAGATAGAAAACATTCCAAAGGTAGTAAGCATAATTCAATACAAAGAAAATATTCCAGCTTTCTTCCAAATGTAGCGCAAAAAAATGGCAGCATTACACAAGTGAAAGGATCTTTAATTCCGAAACATAGTTCAATAGATAATAAAGGAAGCATTGAACTAGCCGAAGACGATATGACCATATCGCTAAAAAATTCAAAGCACTTGATGAAAAAGAAATCTTTTTCAGAGACACATAAAAAGATACCTGGACTTATGAATTCCAAAGATAATAAATGTAGATCTAAGATGTTGAGGCATGACCTCGATTCAAAATATGTTGGAAAATCCAAAATCGGTCTGGAAAATATTACATTACAAGAATCCAGCACAGATTTTGTTCAGTGTAAAGAAAAATTAGACACAGCTAAACCTAAGTACAAATCATTGAAAACCTTATTGGATCAAAATTTAAAATCAGTAACGGACAAAACAAAATTTAAATTTTATAAGATACCAAAACTTACAAAACCGACTCATCGTGAAAGCCAAAGATTGACTGAAGAACTTGAGGAGTCACAGAGAAAAGAAGCAAGAATGCCAATATTAGAACCTCAAGTTGATATAAACATGGATATTGATATCCCAACCTTCAATTTTGGCCGAGAGATGTCAAGATCGCCACCTGTCATAACAATTCAGGAAAGTGTAACTCATTATGAGACAGCAACTTCAAGTTCCAGGGATGACTTATGTCAGGTGTCCTCAAATAAGGAAAAGGAAATCTTGTCAAGACAAGAAATAATGTTTACTGATCCGGAGACACCGGAGGCCATGTTAACGCACGGTAAAGGAACAACTGTTGCTGACATTGTAAATGATATGGCGTATCACGAAAAAGTGAGTAAATGTTACGATTGCAAAAAACTACTGTGAACATTTTTTTTTGTCACAAGTTTTTTTGTTGTAAATTTTACTAACAATTGTTGAAAACGTTGAAATCCACGTATACTTGGTTCCGGTGAACATATGAATTTAATGCTTCATGTTCTTTTTCAACAATCATACACCACTATTCCATTTTTGTTATTTTGTTGTAGGCGATAATAAAACATAAACGATACTGTACGCTATGCGAAAGGTGGTTTCCAACTGTTACAAGATATAGAAGACATTTAAGTGGATATCAGCATCGCCACACGGAATTAACTCAGAGAAGAACGATACACGCACTGTTTACTCTCTTCACTGGGAAACCATGTCCTAGATTACAACCACCTGGCGTTGTAAGGATTGATTGCGGACCAGGAGAATTAACGCCTCTACAAATAGCCGTACAGGTATATTTCAGTCATTAAATTTATTCATTTTCATGTACTTCTTTAGAAGCATATCAATATTTACATAATTACTCAACTTCAACGAAGTATGTATTTGATAAAATTGTGGCCTCAATTATCAAACAATACCGCATTTCCCAAATTCAGTTGCAAAACATTCGCTGAGCTACCAGCTATAAAAACAGGAAATTCCCATACCTATGGGTTATCAATTCTTGCTGTAATGGAAAAAAAATGTATCTGAGCTCGAACATATTGATTTGAGAATGCATGCAAAATTTATGAATACATGGCCCGGCATTTGTGTCAGTATTCCGTAGTTTATTGATCATTCTCCCTTGTGTGGTGTATATATGGTATGATATTACTTGTGTCAGTTAATGTTTGTAAATAATAAGTTCTATGAATATTGATTATTTCTCTCTCATTATCATTACTGGCCATCGTATTGCGTGAAAATTATTATCAGCAATAACAATGAAAAGTTCATTATTATAAAACGGCAGGGCGTAAAATAGTAATGACGTTTTGTTTGCGAATTAAATTCTCTCCTGCATACCTGAAAGGAGTGAATTTTTTTAGCTTAACTGAATATGTGTATTCATAGCATAAAATAGCAAAGTGAATCATTCATAAAGCAATCAATAAGACTGATTTTACTTTTCAGGGAGTAACAAAGGAATCCAGAAAAATGGATAGTAATATTGAACAGCCAACAAATGATGATAAGTGAGTTTAATGGCATTAGATTAATTACCGGGGCATTAATAGAAGTTAATAATAATAAATGCGCAGTTTCCTAATACGATTGGCACTATTTTTAGGCATCCTGCGTTTTAATGGTAAACCTTTGACTGGTTTGAATTGAATTCCGTAGAATATTAGTCATCATTTCATATTTAGTTTATTAGCCAAAGATATTAGCAAAGCATACATTTATATTTTAATTGTGGTAACATAGTCTCTAGCTGTATAAATGATGTTACATTTGAACCATCTTTTATTAATGTATACATATAATTAATCAATCAGCTTTTATTTATATCATGCAGGTATAAATTACCTGTAGATTGTATACAGCATAAAAAATATATATGTACATATATTTTGTTCCAATTACTTCTGAAACAGTTTCACGTAAAATAACGGAGCATATGCTTTTGTATCATAGATTTGATATTGCTCTATGCATAAATAATATGTGCAATGCTGTACTACCGAAATATTTCAGTGCAAAAGATGTAGTCATCACAAAAGAATAGTTCAAGAGTAATTTTAGTATATATAAACGCTCAATTCTTCGCGTCAAGTAGTTCGTATTTGATACATCATTCTTAGCTATGAATAAAATTTATAGAAATTAATATTATAGGGATCAGTGGCCTATGTTTGTTTAATTCCGAACTATACCGCCGATAAGTCGATGATTGAAGCTAAAAAGAAAACATATTTATCAATTGCATGTGATCTCATCTACATATATATACATATATAAATGTACATACGTATGTAAATCTATATGTATATATATGTATGTATATGTATGTATATTTACAATCATTAAATCGAACAGAATAGAAGATGAAATATAATTCACCAAATAAGACTATAATGTAAGTAAAATTAGGTAATATCGGAGAAGACGTTAGTTCCTGGCTTAAAAAAAATAGAATAATGCTATTAAATTATGGTGTTAAGGTTTTACAGGGTTTATACTTGTTTTCTTTCTTATTCGATATCAATTTATTTATATTTATTTTGTTTTAACATATAGTGATGGGTCAGAGATAAAAATATGAGATTGCAAATTTATGCGGCTATAAAATTTGCTGAATCTTATTTCAGTACTTAGGTATATTAACACAGCACGCGAAAATCGGTGTCAGAAAATATACAAATTTTATCTGTTTTTATGGATAATGATGTGAAATTTCAATCAGTTATTTGCTATTGGTTTAAAAAAGTGGTGAAACGGTTGCTCACTCGGTTTAGATGGGTAATTTTGCAATACCAATAAAACTTTACCAATGAATTTGGAAATGACCGGCATCATAATTTTTTAAATAACCTTATGAGGTCCTAATATTTTTCATTCTGCTTATTTATTTTAACACACAAGTAGATTTATCATCTTTGATTTCCTAAGAAAAAAATCTTGATGTACTACTTGCACTTTAGTTCAAACAAACAATTTCTTAACTTACACGGTTTGACTCGCACGAGTGCCTTAAATACACCTAACAGTATTCGTCGACATATTATATATATGATATGTGTATGTATATACCATCATATATGTATATCTATATCGCGTTGTGTGTTCTATGTGCCTAAAATTGGAAAAAATCATATATGCATTGATAAAACAGTATACATACACTATATATATAAAAATAATAATGGGGAAAATAGTGAACTAAAAAAGTGGAGTGATCCTATATTGATTTGTATATTTGTGAACAATTTGTTACGTTTAGCATGCGTGAAATAAATATCAATTGTTCGTACTGTTGTGTACATCAGAGAAGGAGGGGAAAGAAATGATTCGAGACCATAATATACTTAGATTAAATATTATCAAGTTATATAAGACTATTATATTATTTAAGAAAAATATTTATATATGTATACACACATATATGTATGTGTACTTTATATATATATATATATATATACACATACATATCTTATATACGACACTTGTGTTATATTTTGAGGCTTACATTGTATATTATATGTAAGTGTTGTACAACTAGACAGTGCATTTTAATGATGTCCAAACAGTGTTGCGTGTTAGCAACAATATGGATACGCTTACAGATTTAGAGTACCTTAAAGAATTCCGCAGGCATTTTATCATATAACATTGAATAGCCATGGAATTGTGCTTTTCTGTTACAAAACATAAGATTTACTCTGATAAAATAGTTCAAGTTACAAGTGCCTACACGTATAAAATTGTACATATAAAAATCGCCCAGGGTCAGTGTAACTTATCTCTATAAAATATTTAACGAAATATTACCATCAGAATCATTTTTTAATATTCTACCGGGCTGTTTGATCAATGATCGTGCCGCGAAAACAATGCTGAATTCGTATAAAAATTCTATCTGCAGTAGCACTCTTGGAATTAATATTATTAGGTGCTCGAACTTTTATAAAATTAAATGTGTTAGTTTACAGTAACTGCAACGTTTTGAATGATAATTCAATGGCCAGCTAATCAACTAAAACAATAACTGAGATTTAGTTTGGTAATTATAAAAATAGAAAGGTCATTTCACTTGCCTATGCAGTGATGTAATACTTATACCTCTACAAGTAGCTGTAACATGTTCAATTTAATCGATTTTGTTGTAGTCCTCTTAAAAGTACTAAAAAAGGAAATTACGTTGAAATAATCTGAAACTATGCTCTGTAATTTCAATATTCTTCGGCTATGAAACGTGTCAATGTTTCAGTTTTATTTTTATGTTGAAGATGATGCGAAACATAAGATTACTGAAACACACGTACAGAAAAGTTATCACACTAATTCATCCTAAGTCAAATCATGTTACCCTTAAGCATGTTAAGTTTTTATTATTTCATACCCAACACTGATATAGTCTACATATTAATTATTTACCTTTATATGCAATTTAAAAAAAAAAAGCGGAAAAAATTATTTGTTTTCATAACTTTTACTCCATTCCTATACGAATAAAAACTATCAGCGATTTATACGTAGTATAATAAAATGAAATATATGATTCATTTATACAGTTTTAAGGAGTTCAATAAGTTTTAATTGAACAACGTGTTGTTTTGCTTTAGAAATTTATTACATTAAAGAATTTTTATTCATAAAGTAGTCGTTATTCCACTGTCATATTTAGGTGTATATTATACATACAGTTATGTAGAGAGTTTTCCTATTTAGATATATTCGTACTACCTGCAGTGTATGTACCAACTATACATATATTACGTTGTTGATTATAAGTTCTGGTTATGTTTATAAATATATTGATTATAAAACCACAAATTTCTTTTTCCAACTAACTAGTATATATGTATATGTTGAATAACGTGTGCATAGATAATAATTTTTGGGTATTAAATGTATGGGTTTCACTATACTCGCCAAATACTTTTTGCCTTCAGCTAAATATAGAAAATCCTCTAATCATAAAATCGTGTGTGTGATATCAAGACTTGATTGTTTCTTCATTTCTTTTGTTAATGTTGACCTGTCGCACTGTTGAAATAAAAAAAGACATAGTGTAAAATAAATTACCATGTTGTAAATGTCAAAAACCTTATTACATGAATGTTATACATTACATTTAAAAACTTACAATTAGTTGCTATTTCTGAAGTTTATTAAGTTGACAATCCGTACGGGAGTTTTGATTTAACAGGTATAAAATAAGAAAAAATGCAAATTTTTAACAATCGCAACAGACCGTAGTACTGATAAAATTATTTACAAAAAGAACAGAATTGAAACTCGTCGGACGGACGGTCGCATGTCGTGCCAACATGGCACAGCTGTCGGCAGGTTTCTTATGTTGACATCGGTTTGTAAGGAATAACGATGAAATAGGATCCAGCACGCAATATACATGAACCAAATCTATTGCAGGTCATTGTTAACTTACGTCATTTAAATACAACTAGGTGAGTAGCCGTTGTGCACCAAAAGATTGTTATTAAGTAGGAATGAAATTTTCAGGTTAAGTTTGTAAACAGAACGGTAGGTGAAAAGTCTCAAAATGCTGATTTTCAATAAGTTAAAAATTAATAAACGAAGCAATTATCTTTTTCTGATCTCTATATGCTTTCTGTATTGTTACTGTAAAATCGGGTTCACCTGGCGCGTTTTTCAAAACCGTAGACGAAAGTCGACGTGCCTTATTTTGTGCAATATTTTGAAACTAGGACCAACATCGGTATTTAAAATAAAACAGTTCTTGTTTAACCGATGAGCCCAAGATTAAGATTCTCGAGATGCCAGTTCAAAATAAAACAATCGATGCAGTAATATCTGGGTAAAATTGATCAATTTCTATTTCCAAAGTCAAGCTTTCGCTCCATCTTATGTTCTGAAGTTTACTTCCAGTGGTATTAATATAAATTGTTTTTCAGAAAATGAAATCACCATCTTTAAGCTTACTGCTCTCTGGAGTCTTCTTAGGGTACATAGCTTACTCTATTTACACACTTTCGTTGTTATTTGTACCGCCTCCATGCGTCAAGGGTGAAACCTGTCTCACCTCACTTTTGCATACCAAGCCAAAGCTGGGGCTTCATATGTATGTCTCGACGATGAGCCGTCCTCTCCAAAAAGAACTTATTCATGTATATTCTGAAGGGATATTTGATTACTCGTATGCACATGATATGTGAGTATAGAATAGGCTGGCTCAAACTTTGGAGAGTAACATTTTGATTATCCTTTTATTCTAATCGATGAGATTTATTACCGAGTAAAACATTAGTTCTGCATAATTAAATGGTCAAAACTTGCGATAGTCAGTATGTACGACATTCGGGTATTTCAATGGCATACATATTATACTATGATCATTTCGTAATGAGTTTATCACATAGCATGAATTTTTCATGCTTAACCCATTTTTACGTGCGTAATATTTTAATTAGTATGTATGATAAGACGGCTATTTTTACAATTTAACATTGTTATTCAGGATAGCTTCAATTTTATGTATTCACTACAAGTTTTGTAATTGTCTTGTCCTTGCTCTTATCATGTCAATTGGATAATTTGAATTCACTTATGTCCAAGTTGTATGTTTGAGGGTAAGAATTTGTTTGATGACATATTGCGTAGATTACAATAATATAAAAAAAAAGCAGTTTAAATCGATATTAACACGTAAAATATTGCAGGCAAGTAACATTGCCAATACCCCGCAAAACTCGAGAAAATGGAACGCTATTTCTACATCTACTTATAACACCACATACTGTAAAACATGGTGGCACATACAACGAAGTTATCAAGGCAAGTAAATTATAGCTTGAATCATAGCTGATGTTGAGGTGTACAAACCGATGTGAAAATGTTGCAGAGTAAAATTGAGAATACTTATTAAGTGAAAACTAGCTGTCTGAATTAGAAGTCAAATGCTCTCACGTTGATCAAAACAAGGCGGCAAATTTTGAGACCAGATTTTTTTTATACCTTATGAAAAGCTATTACTTTCATAAAATCTTTAATGTACAGCTGCATTGTGTTATTCCTGTATTTGATATAAATCGGTTGCGATTTGAGTCACCTTATTATTCATATAAATAATCGCTAGAAACATCATATCTTATTTCATCGGTTCTCTTGTATTTCAGGATCCAACAACAGTTTATACTAGGATAAAAATGACTCAGTATGTAGTACCTGAAATCGCAGCTTTCAATTTATTGGGCGATGAAAAATCTAAGAAAAATACAGAGCGCTTAATGAAACCTGTTTCGCATTTAAAAAGCCAAGTTACTTTCACAATGATAACAGACAATATAAAATTGCCTGCACACAACTTACCATTAGAACTTGCAAGGGACATAAGGTGTGACGTGTTATCATTACAAATTATGCCGGTTAGCCTCCCTTCATACATCACTAAAATAAAAGTTATATTGTACAACTTTTTACAGCATAACACGAGATGGAATGTACTTGCCAATCGTGAACTACGATTTTCTCCAAACTCGGCATAGAGATTTGGTGAAAATATCACCACAAAATGATACCATGAATGTTACTGTATTTTACACACCTATTTCAATTGGGAAATTGAGATTAATATTGCATGTAGAGGCTGCTATGCAGGGACTGAAAGGTCTGGGTTTTTCGGACAAAGACGTTGACGAAGTTAAGGGCATTTTTGCTGATACTAATGTGTACCTTCTAGGTGGAACAATTTTTATTGCTGCAGTACACGTAAGTTCATTTATTTGATTATATCGGTTGTTAGTTTGTCTCGCTGAAATTGATGTATTCCGTTTTTTCAGCTTTTATTCGACTTTCTTGCATTTAAAAATGACGTCAGTTTCTGGCGTGGCAAAAATAATTTAGCAGGGTTGAGTGTGCGAACTGTAGTTTGGCGAGCTTTTAGTCAAGCGGTCATATTCCTGTACCTTCTTGACGAACAATCGTCTATGCTTGTTCTTATTCCCGCTGGTATCGGTACAATCATTGAGGTAAATGCGTTTCTTGAATAAATTTGAGTAACAATATGTATATATTATACGTTTTTGGAGATGAAGAAAGTTTCCTTAAAAAAGTTTTTAGATTCTGAAATTTAAAGATACGGTGGTATGCTAATTGTTGCGGTGCACTATATTTACAGTTCTGGAAATCCAAAAAAATATTGAGGGCCGAATTTGTTACTGGCCAAGGCTGGTTACCACGAATTAAATTCGAAAAGATTGAATCCAGCTCTGCTGAAGAAAGAACACGTAAATTTGATGCTGAAAGTATGAAGTATCTGTCCTATCTTTTATATCCTTTAGTAACTGGTGGAGCAGTGTATTCATTACTGTACCAACCGCACAAAAGGTAAGATATAATTTGAAAGATTTGATCGATCCATAACATATTCAACGAGACACGTCTCAAATAGTTACTAATGAGATTTACTGCTCGTTGACTACTCATCAACGTTCTTTCGAAGTTTTTTTTTTTTCTTTCATTCTAATACGATGATAATTGATTCCAGCTGGTACTCGTGGAGCATAAATTCCTTGGTGAACGGCGTGTATGCCTTTGGCTTCCTCTTTATGCTTCCACAATTGTTTGTGAATTACAAGCTCAAGTCAGTTGCTCATTTACCATGGAGGGCATTTATGTATAAAGCATTTAACACTTTTATTGACGATATTTTTGCATTTATCATAACAATGCCGACTGCGCACAGAGTCGCGTGTTTCCGTGACGATGCTGTATTCTTAGTCTACCTCTACCAGAGATGGTAAGTTCCATACCAAGATTGGTTTTGTAGCTTTGGCTCCCTTATATTAATTTTTTCAATAAATTTAACATAATAATCCTCGATGACTTTTCATGTCATATAGTTGTGCACTACAGAAAAAGAAAATAATATTGTTAAAATTTTGTAGGCTTTATCCGGTTGACAAATCTCGTAGAGATGACGCAGTTTCAATTGATGAAACACCAATGGAGCATGCAATGTATGACAAGAAGAAAAATTAGTACAAATGTTGATCGTTAATTAAAGATATTATTAATTGTTTATTTATTATATTTCTTTAAATTCATTTTACTAACAATATGAAAAATTATATTACCACAATGTGATACTAAGATAAACTCTAGTGCACACTTGACATTCCGCGATTGTTCGAATCAGCAATATTATATTATGACATAGTTCTAATTTACATTTGTTGGTAACATATCGATTTTGTTGAGGAAATACATAGATATATATTTATTCTAAAACTTGACAAGTGGGGACTAAAAGTAAAGAAGGCTTTGATATTAATATGTACGTTAAGGTTGTGGTGAAGTGATTTTTAAACATCTAAAATAAGAAATTCCTTAAGGTTTCCATTACATAGATATAATGCTAGCTATCAATTTGCAACGCCGATAGTTATTTAGAGACCTAGTGACGGTGAGATAAAAAATTATCACCGTCTCATAGTTTCAAGACTTTACATAGGAAGTCTGGAAGTTTATCACAGTTTTAACTTAGCTGAAAATAATTAAGAATGTACAAGTTAGTGTGGTAGTTAAATGCAGGCCCATCATATGACATTACTTTATGGCCTTACTGCCGTATTAGAAATAACTGATTTGTAACCAACGTTAGTTGTCAGTTGAATAAATTGTTCCACAACGATTTTTAGATGCTCAAATACTTGTTACGGTAGAAGTAATAAAGTGATTAACTTGTTAATAAATATCTTATATAAAGGGTGAAAGCAACTGAAATTCTTTCAGAAGTTAACTTATCAACCTTATCAGTGATGCTTTTCAAGTAATAATCTGTGACGTAACAAACTGTCATCAGGTAAAAGATTCCATACACTTATATATCTTGCTTCCGAATGCTAATATCTATGTCGTTGATACGTGTCAGATTAGGAAGAAATTATATATCTTGAAAATTAACGATAATCAATTAAGTATATGTTTTTAAGCCTCTGACATCTTGATACTTCATATCTTGAGATATTGAGTTGAAGACCTTTGTAACGATAACAGCACCAGTTTTACACACTAATAACTAAGGCAAACGACCAGACACGTATGCTGAAATCAACTAATATCTAAATATCCTGTGAGTAAAGAAATACAGTACAATATTGTACATTATTTTATTGTGTTCCAGTTACCATATGCTGGAGAATACTTGATAAATCTGCTTCATAGAATTCTTTGATAATGATGCGCAAGGTGAAAGTTCAAGTCCGTCTTAACACTCAGTTCTTTTATTTCGTTGTTTGACATAGAAATTATTTCTCTGACGCAAAGACGTTTCAGAGAAAAGTGACTCATCTTTAAAGAATTGTTAGTTTATTAAGTCTTTTATAAACTCACGGAATACATAGTTTGTACCTTGTTTCTCGACCTTGCGTCTGTAAAGCATCATTAAGTTATGATGTTTATTCCATTTACCAGGAAAGCAAAGATACCATAGAATCTTGTAATTTTTTTCAAGGCCCAAAGACTAATAGCCACGTATTCCTATTGCCAGTTCTTCGCCATATCATAAAATAATCACATCGTCGTATTCGTTTTTTACAGCTGCCACAGTTTGCTAGTAAAACCTTGAAAACAAACATAGCCTTACTTCCAACTCAGTGGAATTTTCAACTGAAACTGGTGTATACTTGTGCTGATTAATAATAAAATTTCATATTTAAGTGACAGATTAACAATTTCAGTAAAATTACATGTCTGGATAGTACATGAAAAAATTCACTCGATGACGGTATACTTTAACATTGACATTGCGAAAGCATAGGAATTATCAGTACTGAATATACCACGTACCCCAAGTATTATCTCACAATTAATACCGCTGACCCAATACTAATTTCAATCATGTCATTTAGATTACATAGTACTGAAAGTGATGGAAAATGGACTGGATCACAGTCGCAATTCAAGTAGTTACAGTAACTATATTGCCTATATGGATTTACTTGTGGTTGAACAAGTCTGTTCAAAGGAAACTCGTTACAAATTCAATCATCAGCCACTACACAATCCCAGGTAACGTAAAACCGTCTTCCCTGGAGTTTTATTTCCGCAAATATATTTCCAATGATGTTGTCAAGTAATGTATTCTCATACTACCAGGATGGAATTTTCATTTGAAGCGATGTTGGGCTGAATATTGTATAAACGGTGCGATAAGGAAAAAAGCTACAATTAAGAAGAAATATGACATAGTAGTGCCAAAAGAACTGGAAGAACTTAGGAAATTAAGTGATGAAGATGTAAGTATGTTTACGGAATTATTATTATGCTGTGAAATAGTCATCATTTATTTGCTAATTTGTAATATTGAAGAAAAATTTTACCAGTTACTTTCACGGAATTTTTACTTCGAATTCCAGAGTTCAGATAGTATCCAATTTTATGGTATTGATCAGAAAGGGAATTTTGTATTCATAAGTTTGACACGGAGAAGACATCGAACTGCTGAACTAATACTTCAACTAAGTTTAGCTGATGGACGGATGTATCAACTTCCTAGTAAGTTTTCATCGATTCATTTCTACTTTTTTTTTTTACGTAGTAGCATAAAATGGCCAACGATGTGATTCCAGATCATCCAGACAGTGTAATCTTCAACAATGTGGATCGTGGATGGTCTGCTGTAGGATTAAAGATTACACCTCTGGAGCCATGGAGACGGTGGAGAATAACTTTCAATGGTTTATTGAGAAATGGGATCAAACGTAATTATCGCCAAAATGAAGGAAAAGTAGAACATGTTCGTTTCCATTTTATGTGAGTACGACATGTAATGTAATTTTATTTATAATTACATTTCAGATGAACAATTATTTAAAATAAGTAACACATCGAGATTGGTAAGCATTGACCTATGTCACCAATAAAAACGTTTCAGATACACTGCTAGTGCTCCGCCACTGTTATGGCCAAAAGATTGGAGTCCTGGTCTACAAGCAGATGCTCTGGCTAGAGAACCTTGGAAAAATCCTCAATGGATAAATATGATGTAAGACTGTTTCACACTGCGATAACATTACCTTTGACTCACTCAAATTTACAGCAAACTTAACAAGACCGGTGGATTTGACCAATGGGGAACTTTAGCTGGTCAATTAATTTTCGAAGATTCTTCAAGTACTGAATTGTATTTACGTGGGCTACGACAGAGGCGTTGGGGTGTGCACAAACCTGCACAACTACATAGAACTGTTGACATTGTCGGTGTAATGTATGACGGAGCAATGTATTGTTTGGGCGCAGATAGTTCTAAGGAAGGTTTAACACAGTGAGTGTAAACTTGACATAAGCAGTAGACAATTACACTATTACTAATATATTATTCTGGTCATATTGTAAATCTTGAGACTATCACTGATTTTTACACAACAGAATGTGACATTGAACATTCATAAACTAGTTTATTGATGTTTTTAATATTCTCAATTTGAATATAATTCAGTCTATCCAGAATTGTTTTCATAGATTTTATTGACTTTATCTTAATTATTCTTTATTTTTCAGTATGAAATTCGGACATATCAGACAAGCTAACGATATAGTATTCTCCATTGATCAGTTGGATTTTGATTTAGCTTCTTATGCTGAACAAAGAGAGAACATTCCCACTAGATATAAAGTCAATTTCCGAGGTGAGACTAATTTCACAATGTATTTGTTTATCACTATATGGATTTTTCATCTTCATGCACTACTTCTGCCATGGTTTTTACCGCTACTAGGAATAATGAATTTGTTTTTCTAAGCATTAAACATTTAACATCGCAAAATCATATTTGAAATCTAGCGGGTGGGAGGAAATATAGCACCGAAATTAATCGCATAATGGATTCTGGTGCCACTTTGTATGGTGGGCGTCCATGGGATTGGGAAGCTAGAGTTTTTAACACCGAAATAAAATTGAATAACGACACAGGTGATGTACTGTTTCTTAAAGACATAATGAAATAGGACCAAATATAATTATCATTATTAATGTATTTACGTTCTAGGGTACGGAATAGCATATTTGTGGTATAATTATAATGGCCCAAGCCCATTGAAACCAGTGGGAAAAATACCTCACCTCCTACCATCAAATTTGAAACCGGAAGTTGATTTATACACAGTTTCATTTAAGGACCGAATTTGTCAAAGCGAGACGGCCGTTGGTGGTAAAGGATCTTCGATAGCATTACTAACGTCTATCCCACATAAGGAGGTAGCTGCTTATGGCACTGATTTATTTGACAATATTTTGAAGTAACTAAATGAATCATTTATATAATTTTGACAGTTCATCGTACCTTTGGGATTTTGCATTACCACGGCTGCTCTAAATCTACAGATAGAGAAAAATGAACCATTGGCAAATGCTGTTACTTATGTTAAAAACGTTAGTGCGGGAATATTGAAGGCTGATTTAAAAGTAGCTTGCGAGAAGTAAGTGTAAAAGATATTAATACCCGTACATATTTTTCCTCTTACAGTCATATTTTTAGATTATCCTAAATATGCGGAATACATCAAATTTATATTATGTATGGTATTTGAAGGTCTGCAATTATTTTCATGGCTGACGCAGCATCACAGGTGTGCTCCACTTCATGTATCTTTACGTTTTCAGAGCTGTAGCACTTTTTGAACAAACCCCTATAATCGAACCAATTCAAGCATCAATAAGACAATCTGTCTCACATCTTGATTCTGATCTACAAACTGACTTGAAAATATCAGACAAGTTTGAAAGATTTGCAGTGAGATCTAGCGCTGTTGGAGAAGACAGTGAAGACACTTCGGCTGCAGGTCAAAATGCAACTTTCCTTGGATTGAAAGGCGTTGAAAATATCATTAAAGCAGTTGCAAAATGCTGGGGTAGTTTATATGCATATCAAAGTGTAGAATACAGGTATTTACAATTGACTGTGTTAACTTCTCTTTAAATGTTTACTTTATATTAATGTGTAATTTCGTTAACGAATGATGAAGTACAATGACTAGACTATTGTAAATTAGAAATGCATTCAAATATTAATAATGCACAAAACTTAGTAAATAAGATTCCTGCAAGTTTATCTGAATCTGTACTGTACCGAAACTAATTAATTAGGAGACAACGTGGTCAACCCATAAAGGCTGAAATGGGGGTTTGTGTCCAGCAAATGGTTAATGCTGAGACAGCTGGTGTAATGTTCACAAGACATCCAACTTCCGGAGACCCTAGAGAAATTCTCATAACAGCTAATTATGGCCTGGGAGAGGTGGGTACGCAAGCATCTACCTAGCAATAAGTTATACCAAATAATTTTTGGATAGATGTAATATCGTCTACTAAACTTCCTTCTTTATGACTTCTACCAGAGTGTTGTTTCTGCAATGATTGAGCCCGACACAGTAATTGTTAAGAGAAGTTTGAACAATGCTTTAGCAGTGAAAGACCTCAAGTTGGGAAAGAAAACTCACAAAGTTTCAATGACTTCGGACGAGGGCACGGTAACTGAGGAGCTCAAAGACTCTTACCATAACGAATTATGTATTTCGGAAGAAACTGCTTTGAAATTGAGCAAATTGGGCATACATTTGGAAGCATTGTTCGGCTCTGCACGTGATATTGAATGGGCTGTTGCACAGGGAAAAATATTCTTGCTGCAAGCACGCCCAGTTACAGCTTTGGATAACTGGTCTGATTTTGAAATAATCCATGAATTAGATTCACCAGTGCCTAGTGAAATTGATACTCTAGTATTTTCTAATGCTGGGGAAGTTTTTCCAGGAGCTACATCACCGCTGACATTGAGTACTGTTGTGCGATCAATAGACAGGGCGATCCTGCTTGATTCTAAGTTTAAACCGACTCATTGTTATTGTGAAACTTTCATTGGTATTACAGGAATGAGATGCTGCATTAATTATATGAATGTAAGTGTCCATAAAATACGATAACTCACAAATTTCAAATTTGTTAAACTTTCCATATGCATTAGAATTCTTACACATACTTTTATGCAGACAATATTGCGTGAAGTTGAGTCCAAAATATCTTTAAGCAATAAGATCATCGATATCGCAATTTGTGGTCATGAAGTAACAACCCCAGAGCTTCATGCTTGGGCTGTGAAAAGAAATGGAATTCAGGGAATAAAGAGTAAACTGAAGTTGTATAAAGCCATAATAAGAGATACTTGGGTCAATGGAAACATAGAACAACTGGCTAAGAAATTTCACGCAAACTTCAAGTTTGATGTTGAGTCCTACGTAAGGGCGGAACATCTTTATAAAGATCTCGATGATAGTTTAGAGAAATTGCTTCAGGTACCTATATTCTTATATTTAATCATTATTTACATACTCATAATTTCTACTACAGACATGTGTTCAATTATTGACCAAAAAATTAGAAAAAATTGTGAACGTCATAACTTTGCTGCTTGCTGCTTCCATCATCTAATATTTACAAAAAACTGCTACTTTGTGTTCTCTTTGATGTAGGCATCAATATATCACGCTCATACATCAAAAGTGAGTGTATTCTGTCAAATTGTTGCAATGTCAGTGTTGACAGAAGGTGCTCCAAATTTGAATATCAACCACTATTCAGATGTAGGCATATTCCTAAGTTCCTGTAGTGATGTAGTGAGTGCTCAAGTTCCCACAGCTCTACGTAACCTTGCTAATACAATAAGGAATGGTGAAAAAGCTGAAGAATTTGTTAAGCTAGATCCAAAAGAAGCTAGAGATTGGTTAACGCTGAATTGCACTGCAGCTGCAGTCATGTTTGATGATTTTTTGAAAGAACACGGATACAGGTGCATAAGAGAATTAGATTTGATGACTGAAACATGGGATATGAAGCCTGAGAAACTAATATCCTCACTTCAAGTAAGTCATAAATACAACGAGATTCTCAAAAAATATTACTTTCAACATAAGACTAAAATATTTTGATATTTATTTATTCTGTCACTGGCTAAAAACAGGCAGCCGTAGCATCATCAGGAGAGCCACCAGTATTTAAAGAATTAAGTGTAGCCGAAACTGTAGATCGATTACGCACGCCGAAAAGTCGAGTCACAAAAAAGATATTGGAGATGCTGATACCACTTAACAGGAGTGCCGTTAGTCGCAGAGAATTGACAAAAGCTGTTTTAGTTTCCACAGTCAATGCTTTGAGATTAGGATACCAAAAACTTGGTAGACTAATGGTCGAGGATGGCCAACTACCTGACATGAATTTGATATTCTTTCTTACCCATCAGGAAATTGGTCTGTTATTTATTAGTTCAAATCCAACATTAGTGCAAAAGTGAGTATTTTGCTTATTCATTACTGAGCATAAGGTTAATTTGAAAAACAAAAAATTGTTTTTTAGAGCGATAAGAAGACAAAGACTTTATCCTCACTGTGACAAAATTCAGTTTCCGGAAGTGAATAGAGGTGTATTAAAACCTATACTGGTAAGTGAAAAGTATTTCCTGTATAATATCAGTTCACAACAATTAAGAAGGTGGTATCCTCCAATTTTTTTTTGTAATGTCTAATCTGTACGTATATGGTAATCTTAACACGATTAAATATTTATAAAAATATTTGTTCTATTTAGGCAGAGCCCAGTACAAAAATTCGTGAGGGAGGTGCTCGGGTATCAGGAACACCAGTCGGTGGAGGGACAGTCCTAGGTCGTGCTTGCATTATCACTAATATAAATGATGCTGTACAACTGAAACCTGGTGATATATTAATAACACAGTGCACCGATATTGGTTGGAGTCCCTATTTTCCAATATTGGGTGGTGTGGTCACTGAACTTGGAGGTCTCATTAGTCATGGAGCTGTTGTAGCGAGAGAATATGGTTTACCGTGTATTGTTGGTGCTGAAGGAGCTACACAAAAATTTCGTACAGGTATGTATGAATCAAAACATCTACACAAAAACAAAAAGAATAGTAGTACACTTATTCAATTCGTAACTATCATTTTTAACAAAACCTGCAATAGCCCTTGTTTTATCCCTGATTTAAAAAGATATAAATATGTGAAATAAAGCAAGCTCTACATAAATATAATTTTGTGTTTGTGATGAAAAAAGCATGTTCCAAATTGTTTTCTCTGATATTTATTTGTGTTATTTTTCTTATTTTCGCTATGCAATATTAGTCGTATTTACAATATGTATTTATAACTCTGATCATAGTCAGTTATCGTGATGCTTAGTATTATTCATATTATCAGGTATAGACACTAAAACAAAACTTTACTGCTTCCTTTTTTTTTTGTAAACTATATTATCCACTCCTATTTACAGGTGATATAGTATTACTAACTGGAACTACCGGAATCTTGCAAGTCGTTGAAGAGACAACGTAAAGATTCATTTTTCGTGAGTGGAAATTGTATGTATGTACATAGTTTTACACCATCCTAATAATCTGCAAGTTTTTCTATGTATGGGAAGCTGTCGCATAGCAAACAAATGTATGTCTAACAGTTCTGTGTCTCTGTATTTTACAAAATATAAATAATTATACTACTATTTCAAACTGTTTGAAGAATCCATGAAATATATTGTGAATCGTGCACAATTTACTCAATAGTAAATCCCACTTGTACTTAATAGCACGTTATTTGTTTTGATAAGAAGGGATTATGCGGAGTCATGTAAGTTGGTAAAAAAATTTGTCAATCATATAAACTGAAGGAAAAGTGGTTACCAAATTTCCAAATGGAAGTTAAACTGTTGTCACACGATTTGGATCGGACCCCTTCAGAATAATGCCGTCTGCTGAATCGTCAGCAAGACATGCAAGTTGTAGGCGCATGGAGGAAGCTACTTTGCGCAATAGAGCGTCGATTTTTTGCGAGTCCTCTTTACAGACTGGTTCAGAAATCGCATCCAATGCTTCTTCGAAAAAGCTCCTGTAGGAAAAATGTTGTATTTTCATTATGCTTCAGATTTCTACCCAAGCGAATCAGTGCCACAAATTTATTTGAATCTGATACAAATAGGGCTTCGGTTGGGATTCAAAAAAGAAAGACCAAGATTTACCCAGCTCTCGGAGTAATATAAGAGTGGACAGCACTTGTCAGTAACGTAATATCGACTCTAGCTTGAACAGCTCCTGAAGGACTAAAATGAGTTACACAAGACATCAGCCGTGCTAATTCTTCAGCAACTGTTTCAACAATGTGTGATAAAACTCTCTTCAATAAACCTGGTGAAACCCGTCGTACCTGTTTCATGAAATTACAACTATAAAATGAATCCAAATTATCTGTAACTTTAATATTTTCACATGAAAACAACGTAAATACCTCTGCATGAACTGCGATCAGATTAGTCAAAGCCTCTTGTACGTAAGGCCTCACGTGTGAGGGCTCAATGTCCAAATGCCATTCTAGACCACCTAGGTACATACTTGGTTCTATGGTACCGACAAGGGGATCACAGCGTCGTTCCAAATATGCGTCTAATACGGCACTATCCAATGTATCCAATTGAGTCCAATCGGTATTCGAACTCATGGTTAAAGACAAGGGCGGATAACCATGCTGCTTCAGTGCATCATTAACATGTGGTATTATTGTATTCAGAGTATAACGAATGTTACTCAGTGATATTAGTAAACACTGCTCCCATGTCTGTAGAAAGTGTAATAATTCGGTTGGTAGCGTTTATTGAAAACAGTAACTATCAATGAAAATATTCAAAGTAAATTCTCACTGGCCCTTGTTGCTTGTCTCTAGTTCTATAGCCAACTGGAGAACCAATCAGTTGTGATACTGAGGATTCATCATCGTCCATAGCTTCTTCACTTCCACTGAAAGCCAGCTGTTGTAAGCATTTTGCAAAAGCAGTGAATAGTGTTTTTACTGCATTATGAAACAGAGTTTGATGACTAGTATGCGCTAGCAAAGGGAGTTCTCGAGGTCCACAAGCTATTACTGTTTCTCGAGCGAGTTTTGACACTTCCAGTACCATTTCTTCAAAAAGACCTGGCTATTCAAGGTAAATCAAACATAAATAAACTGAATATTTGTCTTGAAATATGTAGTGCCGGAGTGTATTACCAGTCGTGTTACTCCTCCGTGTTCATTCAGATATTCAATTTTCCATGTTTCCTTACGATGTAAGGCAGTTATTTTGTCTGCGGTTTGCTTGAACAATGCCACCAAGCACTGTAACCTGAATTGAACGCAAATGTTTTATTATTCACTTTAAATCATATTAATTCACATTTTGAAACTATCAAATACATTAGAATACCTACCTAAGATCAAATAAGTATTTGCCAAATATGTCTAAGGCCTCACTGGGTAAATCCAAATGAATTAAAGACGCATACGTTTGTCGGATACGTCTCAAGTTATGAAGAAGCCAAGATGCATCCAAGTTTGTCCCACAGGCTGTTTTCATTGCATCCACTGCATGTTGCATACTAGATAGAACCAGGCTCTAAAATATCGAAATAGTATATTATGGCACAATTATGTAAAATGTAGGCATGTGTTACATATGATACTTTTTTGACATAGTATATGTAGAATAATTCGATTTTAAGCACTACTATTAGTGCATAAAATGGCACTTTTCGATGCAGTGTGTAAAATCGAATTACATGCATACTATATGAAAAACCTTATATGGAACATTTTTTTTCTCAGCATTAAAATGAAAAAGTATACCAAGTATTAAGGTTTAAATTATAAAGTCAACAGCATTTCCTGAGTCATTATTTGAATACTCACTTTGAAGGGGATTTGTTTTTCTATATCAACAGTTACGTGTAATTGTCCTGTAAAATAACTCTGTCCTAAGCGCCATAAGTCTGGTAATTGCTCTGTGACTACATCACAAATAGCTTCAACACATAGAACCTGTGGCGGAACATTATTTTCCTCGTTTTGTTGCATTCTCAATTGTTTGACCGAGGTTGGCGTTAAGCCGTTTGACTTTGGGGTTTTACTCGAATCATCACCACCAGCGTTTTCAGATTCTAAATACTCGTTTATACAAGCTGTCACACTTTTTTCTAAATAATGAGCATGTGATGCTGAAATACAAACATACACCATTGCAGTACATCACAAAGAATTTCAACCTGTATAGAATACTAATGTACTTGACTGACCCGTGATGCCCTGGTTCATGAACTTTCCTATTGAAATTTCACATATATTTAATAATGCATACCTATCGCATCCCATGCTGGATCACCTTCAGCTGCGAGGTTTACTAAATTTCTTATGATCTTTTTCTGCTCATCCAAAGTGACCGGCATTTCTTCTAATTTTTTTCGGAGCACAGTTCTAAGTTTTCCAATTCTAACTTCAATTTCGTTTAATACTTTTTTAAAAACTTCCAACTCAGTATTACCAAATAGATTCTTCACTCTGGCATAATCATTGATTACCAACTCATAATTCCCTCCCTTTATATTCTTTTCAATGTTTACTGGCATACAGAACAAAAATCGGTAGCGTTGCATCAAAGATAAGGCATTCCTTGTCGCATCCGCTTTATCTCTTCGAGCCAAGACATCATGAAATAGTTTGTCAGCTTCAGCCATTGAATCTTTGATAGCTTTTTCAAGTTTCGCTGTTGGATCTTTGCCATTTTTTTGAACATCTGACTCAAACTGTTCCTTCAGTAGCATAATTGTATCTAATTGCTCCATCACCGAACCAACATTCGCCTATAAATAAATAAAAAGATCAACAAATTACTTGTTGGAGAAGAAAATTAAACAAAAGTGTAAATCAGAAGATCGAATGTTGAACGAATCAAAAAGTATCTGTGTGATGTGAAATTGTCCTGTTTCACCTTGAGAAAAGATAATTGGCCCTCTTTCTGTGAGTGAACTTTGCGTCTGAGATAAGCTAATCCTGCTTTAAGATCATCTAGGGTGGTAGCATGATGATGTTGTAATAAAAACCAGCCTGGGTGAAACTTCTCACTGGCCAATTCACCGCTACCATCGCCAAATAGCTCAATTAATTCATCCTCAGGAAATTTCTTACTGAAAACAATATATTCTGATTAGATCTTGCTTCGTTACTATTGCAGTAATCTTGAATGCAGAACATTTCCTAACTCATTTCCTTCGACGCTGAGTCCTAACGGATCCTCTTGCTGATAATTAGTAGGTGACAGAGCTCGTCTTCCCCATACCAAGCTCTGCATTGGTGCTTCTTCAACCCATACAGCAGATTCTTTCATGGGTCCAATGGTTTCGTGATAGCCACGAAATTGGACGGTCGAAGTACCCTGGCCTCCATTTCTTGTTGTGACTATAATATCACCTCGCCCTTTACCTGGTCCAGAGCGGGCGATGATTTTGTTTGGGGACTTCCATTCAGCTGACAAAAGACACTCGCATCCGCAGATGGTCAAACCTGTCATAGGATGATTTTTTGGAAAATGTACAGCATGTGTATACCGCGATTCAATTTTCAATAGTTGACTTTTACAATTAATGCCAATATTTTCAACAGTGACAGTTCAATCTAACCTATCAGGTCCTGCGCTTTTGCTCCTAAAAACTCGCCCCTCAACGTCACTCGCGTTCCTGGTGGTCCTTCCTTCGGCGATATCCCTGTAACTACTGGCGGTGGTCCCATATCTGCATTGAAAATAATTTCAGATGAATCAGACAATTGTCTCCAATCAATTCCTTATTTTGTGCTTATTTTTGTGGTCAAGATCAGGTTTATCTGTCAAACCGCCCCACGATTCCAGAATATGTCAGCTCGGGTTAGATTAGGTTGGTTAAAAGGTTAGACAAGTTGATGTCAGTGTCATGTCAGTGTCAAAGTGGTGTCAAATGTAATCAGAAATCCTCTTTTACCGATTTTAGTTTGAAATCTAGCGAGAGCCAGACGGGAGCATGAGAAGTTCCAGGAAATTCCACCAGGTAGCAGTTAGTAAACTTTCAGGGCTTTCATCACTTGACTTACGATCGTGACAGTCTGACCACGGCTCGTAAGAGGTCGTAAGTCGTAATCTGGTATCTCTGGCACCTTGGTTGATGGTAAGTGTGTGAGTTTACTCCGTAGTGTGAGTGGAACATAAAGAAAATAACACGTCTCGCTTAGAAATATTTTTACGTTGTGAAGGTATCGTCGTTTGACTGGAAGAGGTGTGAGATGTTGATTTTGAGTTTCGCATACTATCTGAACAATATGACGTATTCATATTGTCGACAAATGATGTTTTAATTGTTTGTTGAACTATTTTCAATCATTATCGGTGTGTCGCGATCTAAAATCTCTCTAAATTACGGTATGACACTTTTTCTTCAAGCATGCAGCCCCTCGCGAGTCAACAACCCTTAACGTGTATATCACCTCATAGAATAACATACAATTTTACTAAACATATCTTGTAACCTTCAGTACAATTGCTTTCATCGTAGGGTATTCCTTGATGTGTCAATGTTTACAGAGCCAATCTGCTGGGTAATAAAATATGGTAGGTGATGATTCACCGTTCTTAAATCAACTCCACCTTATCATCATCGTTCGTCATAGAGGTTAGTAAAGGATTTATTTTATTCATATGAATAAAATGTGCAAACCTAGTATGCCGAGTTGTGGTCCTCTACCGTTCCTGGGCATAGACACAATACATCGATTAATAAATTTTTGAGCGCAGTATGCTCTTGACCCGTCCATATTAGCGAATGCAAAATATGAGCAGTTATTTTTTTACGTAACACAACTTATGGAGTAGTCCAATTTCTAGATCCTTCCTAATCAAGTGATTGAAATATTTACAGACAACATCGAATTGCTTCTATATTATAAATATCCTGACTGTCTTTGAAAAGATGTCATATTGTCGAATGATTGACAACTAACTTTAACATGCACGCTGTAGCATTAGAGCAAATAATGGGAGACATTGACAACTCAGCTCCTTGCAATGGTACTTCTATCTTAGAAGATGACCTTGCGTTGAGTCCATCGACGTTGGGTAAGTACAAGTACTATTCCAATCACATAAATCTGAGGGATTTTTAGTTCCACTCATTTTGATTTTTTTTTCTCATAAGTCATGAAAATACTGGCCATAACTGTAAGTCCTTAACAAAATTCGGTTTTTTACTCTTTCTCTCGTAACGATTGTGCTGATGCTCTCAAAACTACCCTTGAGTGAAAAAATAAGAAATCAAAACAGGTCTAATCTTTATCTTTACCAGAGATCAATAACATATGTGAAGATTTATATAAACAGATAAAAATTTCAAGAACCTGGAAATGTCGAGAGAAATCTCAATTTCAAAAAATCATTTCGAGAATTTCAGAAAACATGCATATAGGTAACTCCGTGACATATAAGGTGTATTTTTAATTCTTAAAAACCTTCAGGAAATGGAATATTAGTCAATTATTTAGTGTCTTTCTACCATATTTATAGCCATCGTAAAACATTGTATTTAAGGATAATAAATAACATAAAAAAAAAAATTGAAACCAAGACACGCAACACTAACATTTAATGTTTTACATGTTTTCAGTTAATCTATCAAGTAATTCATCGAGTCAATATTTCTGCTCATTATTTATAATTAATACTGATCGGTCCATAGAATTTAGATTTCAAAATAAATACATTTTGACTTATTTCGTATATAATTTATACATGGTTGTTGGTTTTATCATTGGTTTTATTAGGTGTTATATTGATATTGAACTAACATGATCATTTTAAGGAAAAATCTGTTACTACTAAACAATTATTTTCAATCCATCTCTTTTCCTGATAAACATTTTTTTAATCATTCTTTCATTATTCACTTTTTATAGATTAGATACGTGTTCAATACTGAATTTTAGGAATGTCGAATAAAAGCGCTAGTGATTTGTTGACGACTAACAGTACCTCCGAAGTTAAGACCAAAGTGGTCTACATGAGTGAAGATGCTATGGATTGTGTATACACAGAGTCAAATGAGGCTTATAAAAATTCTGAAGTAATTGATGAGGCCCCGAGTCCTGATATGTTTGGAAGCGATACCGAAGATGCCCCAAAAAGCAATTCAGGTATTATATGAGTATCTTATAGTTGTACGGATTACGAAACAATTGTATTTTTTCTTATTTAAATCGTGTAAACAATCGAGCTTTGTTAGTTACAGACATCGATCAATTGGACATAAAACATGAAGATAGCGAAATATGCCAGGCAGACTTGGTAGCAAAATCAGACAGTGAACTACTAAACAGAATTCATGAAGCATTAAGTGGTGTTCCCCCACCTCCTTCTGTTACAATTTCCCAAATGGATTGCAATGACTTCCTAAGGTGTATCAAACAGAATAGCCATTTATTTTGGCCGAGGGGTTTATGTGAAGAGAAAAATTTTGACCAGATTGGGAGCCAAGACAGTTCTAACATTAATCAAAAACTACTTAATTCCGAATTAACAAACTTAGCTGAAAGTGGAAGTAGTAATACGTTTTATCAACAAATTAAAAGTGGTTCTAGAAACTTGATGAATGCTTTTGACGCCTGTGATTTGTCTAATGTGAGAAGAAACGATGAACACTGCCACAATAAAAGTGATAATGAAAATTGTGAAACGACTTTAGTAAGTAAGAAGTTGAGTGATCCTAATCGTGGAGTGGAAAGTGATAGTAGTACTATGAGTAACTTTGTGTGTCAAAATTCAACATTGACTTTACTAAATGATAGCAGAGAAAGCAGAACAACAATATCAGTAAACGAAACAACTAGCGTGGATAAACCTTTATTGTTAAATTATAGAACAAGTATTGATTGTGACCCAGCCACACTGAAATGGCCTGAAGCTTACGCACACAAGCATCATGGCATACAGTAAGTTTCATGCAATTATAATACAACTCAACTCTATCATGCTGTTCTTTTTATCTGAAATTATTTGATTGTGATATTTGGCATTTCAGTTATAATCGCAGTGTAGCTGTAGAGGACTTTGAATACTTGTCAATTAAGCTATGTGAAAGATATATAGGAGCTGAAACACAATCGACATGCAACGCCTGGTTTACAAAACAGGCACCAGGAAGTGCTACTAAACGTAAGATGCTGGGAAGAAGGAATGTTGGACAAAGTCCAGGAAGACGGCTTAGCCACCTGGCAAGGCGAAGACGAGCTTTCTCTAGTGCTAACTTACAAGGCATGGGACTCACTGATAAAAGACAAGTCGTTCTTGATATTAAGTGAGTCTTATCACGCATTTCATCAGTCTCGTAATTATAACAATGTGGCAGACATTATAGTTATTAACATTTGAAACTAACAATCATGCAACTTTTGAATCATTATTCATTTGCTCACTGTCATTTCAGAAAACCATTAATTAAAAAGGGTAAAAGTCCCCGAGGTAAGGGTATTAGAGGAAAAAGCCCGCGTAGCTCGGCAAAAAAACGTGCTGCCAGGAGATTAATGATGGAAGGTTCAAGTCCTCGAAAATCTAAATTGGAAACATCCAAGCGAGCGTTGTTTCAAAGTCCACCTGGAGATCGGGCTGGTCCTAGTCGAATAAATACAGTACGACCTGTCCCATCTTTGAATCCGCAAAAAATAAAACGCGCTCTCTTCCCAACGCCAAATAAAAAAGATGATATTGACAAACGGGTTAGTTTTGAAGATACAAAAAAGCGGAAAAGTGAAGATGATCTCGAAGGTCCAAGGCCTAAATGGGCAAAGAGTATGTCATTTGACTGCCCTCGTGGCTTGGAAAAAAAACAAACACCAGATTGTAAGATTGAACGATATTCAACTGGAAGTGTTCTTGCTAAAAGTGAGGGTGCTATGAAATACCGAAAAGGAGAACTGACTGACACGCACAAAAAGGTAAACACTAATTTACATCGGCTAAGAACCTGGAACTGAGCATAAAACCGAATCCAAAGTGTACGAATTAAACTTTACATTCCCCATGATATAAGGTAATACTCGTTTCCTACAAATGTTTTACAGAAATTGTTGTGGGCTGTTGCTGAAGCCTTGAGAGGGAAAGGAATTGGTATGAATCATCCACAATTCAAACAATATGGTTCTCTCTTAGCACGTACTGTCAGAAAATTCATGCCTGACCTGGAAAACCAGGATATTCCGCGAAAACCTGGAAGTACGAGTGATCGCATGTTGAAATTTGCTAAGCAATACGTGCTTACAATTGTTGACGCAAAACCTACAAATTGTTAATTGATATGATACAATATCGAGTGTTTATTTCTGTTTTATATTTTTTTAAAACTACTATTGAATACCTAAATGTTCACAGTTTTTATCTTGTAGTGAATCGCCTGGTTTTCAACCAGAGAAAAACGACTGAACGCAACTGTGAATGCATATTTTTAGTCTACTTATAATTGTTTTGCAAAATCATTAAGTTAATTTGGTTTTCTTCACTGTGGCAGTAACGGTATCTTCTTTTTCTATTTATTTTGTTCTATTAAAATATGTACGCAATTTCTGTATTTAATTGTAAGTTATCATGATTTTTTTTAACACTATTATTACGATATGGATATCTCTGCGTGATTGTCGCGTGCTTTGTTGCAAAGTGAATTACTTGAATACTCTGATGAATTATCCGAATTCTAAGAGGTATTAATAACTTCTAAAAATAATGAGATACAAATTCGATATCTTCATCAACAAACATATCAATATCATACACTCGCGGTGATATAAAATGATTCAAATCAGAATGAAGTGTAAATATCGTGGCAAGTTTCTATTCTGTTGCCAGACACTAGTAGTTTGACACAGATGGTTTTGCCGGTTCGAGACTTCAGCAGTATGATTCATTTATTTCGCCAATATAAAATTATCAGTCAACTATCCTATTTATTTGTAAAATGAGCACTCGATTTGTTACAGAGTTATTTTTATAAATTATTATTTAAATAATTATTTAGTTTGTAATAGATCAACAAATTGAATTAGTAAACCTATTTCATAAAAATCCCTTTATTCTCGTAATAAGGCCTTTTGCCCCGACTGAAATATTATTTCTAATTATTTTATTTAATAACTTCAATTGAATCTATTGATAAAAACATTAGGACACATTTACATGCAAAGAAACATTATTTCAATTTGATATGAAAGCACGACATCTGAACTGCTTGTTTATAAACAAATTGTTATCGTTGAATTGAGATCTAAAGTATATTTTTTCAACTAATATATGAAAATGCAAGTTTAATAACCGAAAATAATAATCCTATTGAAATATTACCACATCTGTGTTCAATAATTCCAGCCTGAGTAGTTCGAAATTATTGTACGCGCACTATTCTGTTTTAAAATACCTGTCCGGATCACATCTAGCTAACAGGAAATAATTACCAAACCGGCCTCTAATATGCCATAATTGTGATGTATGTATACTCGGCGAAATGTTGAACTCGATTCGAAATATTTAACCTACTTAAGGTTTAGGTAAATTTAGGATACCATAAATTTCGTTGGTATAATTTTACAACTACCGGCGACTTTGACATTTATGAGGGAAGGAAAAGATAAATAGAATTAGGTAAAATTTAACTTATTGAGAGCAAGAATCCTTTCAGGATAGGCTTTAGTGATGTGTCCAATTACAGTGACAATGATTTGATGATAATTGAGAAGATTTGAATAATTAGGCCTATTTTATTAGGATATCATTTATTTTACAGTCTATAAATAAAGATCAATAAAGAGTACTATTCATAAACACAACGGCATATAATCAGTAATTATGTTATCGTATATTATGAACGTATCAAGTAAAAAAATAATGACTGATATAAATATTCACTCGGGATTTTGACCAACCCTGGCAATGAATTCATCAAGTATCGATGAAAGTTCCTTATTCTCCTTTGACTTCTGCTCAACCATTTCCGCTAAAGAATTACTTTTCAATTCGGCCTTCCTTATCATTGCCTGTAATCTTACTGTCTCTGTTTCATGTTGCTTTCGGATCGCTTCCAATTCTAAATTTGCCCTAGAAAAAAGAATGTCACGTTGAAACACTTCGCAATGCATAAGCCTTACTGGTATTTAAATAATGTATGTAATAACTACTTTTCAAGCTGTGACATCGCGTGATTCTTAAGCTGGTCATATCTGTCCTCAAGCGTTTTGATTGTTTTAACATTTTCTTGTATGCTCTCTTTGAGAACATCCTCGTTACTTTTATATGCAGAAGTTACACTTTTCAGTCGTTCGTATTTCAAGTGGACGTCGTTAAAAGCTGCTTCCGTGTTACCCAAATGATGATTAGCAGCCTGTAAATCATCCTGCAGCTTCGCTTTTTCCTGCGCAAAAATCGCTCTTTCTCTTTCCCGATCTGCCATTTGTCGACTCAATGATTTTTCATATTCATCCATTACCATCCTATCAAAATAATTGTACGTTAGTCTCATTTTGGCTGCAATGGACATGAATAATCAATTATTTAATCTAATTAACAAGTAAAAAACCGCACGTCATCTCTTTCTTCTTTTGCATTTCATGCACCATTTCCTTTTCAAGATTCTCATATTTCGACCGCTGCTTTTCCAGTTCTAATTCGTGTTCCTGTCTTTCTTTTTCTCGTTCTTTTCTTTCTTTCTCAAGCTGTGAATCAAGCTGTAATACCGTTGACCTAACCAACTCTAATTCTTTGGTCATAGTCTCATCAACTATTGGTGTAACCACGGGTTTCACTTCTTCAACTATCTTCTGCAACGAAAATCAAAACATGTTCCATTATTTGGAAATTGGACATATTGAATTCTGATTTATCCTTCCTATGAGAATTCTTAAAACTAATAAGTACAATTGCAATCAACATTTATAATTATATTACCTCTTCAATTTTAGGTGGTTCTTCAATTTTTTTAGGTGTTCCAGGTGCTGGACTGTAAAGCAACAGTCTGTCAATGGCTGCCAAAGCAGGATTTCGTTTTGGGGTGCCAAGTGTTGGCTGTGAAATATTGTTTTTGGCATTTTCTTCGCCGTCAACTACCTGCAGAGGCCCCTGTGGTAGCATAGTGTTGTTACCAACCAAAGGGTCAAATTTCACATAAAGTGACTCAGCTCGCAAATCACGAACGGTATTTTTACTATTATTTCTTGCGAGCAAGAAATCAAACGATGCTGGATCAAAGAATACTGTAAACAGAAAACACACAGTATATTACTTTTTAGAAAAAATTATATTGAAATATAAATATCTCACTTTCATAGTATTAAAGAGAAAAAACTGATCTAACTACACTATTGCAAATCTTAGTGAAGTATCAGAAATATGAACTTACACTCTGATTGAGCGTTGAAAAAGTGATCGGTGTCTTCAGTCAACTCCGATGACTTGTTACGAATTTCTTCAGCAATAGCTTGAGCAGCCAGTTCCAATTTCTCAAAATTGTACTCTGGTATTATTATTTGTAGACTGGTACTTTGTTGTACAGGTTTAAAAGCCTCATAAGGGTCACTAGTAATCTCAGAGCTAATACTGTGAAAAGATTCCTCCCTGAGGGTAGATGTTTGATTCAAATCTTCCTCAACTGAATTACCTGCGTCCTGATAACTTTCTGCACTCAATGAAGATATCGGTTGAGTGTCTAAATTACTTTCTGGAAATGGTGTGACATTAACGTCCACTTGCGGTAATTCTTCTGACTTAGATTCTTTCAAATCTTCCAAATTAGTAGATGTATTCTGTTGAACACATGGCACCTTGTTTTCTGTAACTTGTGAAACGGTTTCTAGATCCTCAGCTTGTTGTAGACTTTGTGATAACTGTTCTACTGAATTTTCAAGTACCACCTGTTTTGACTGCTCGGATTCTACTTCAGATTGAATTGAGTTTTGAGTTTCAGGATATACTGACTTTTGATCTTCTGGTAACTCTTCAGCTGGCTCTGTGTTTTCCAAATTCTCTTCAGGGATACTCAATGGAGTCAATAAACTCTGGTTATCAGAAATTTGTAGAGCTTGTTCCTGAGCTATGCACTCGTTGAAAGTTTCCGCACTTATGTCTGGATATGAGTTTGGAATAACGATAGATAGGCTTTCTACCTCAAACTGACTTGTATTTCCTGACAATGCCTCTGCAAAATGATCTGTAAAAGAATCAGGCGTACCTCGTTCTGGAACCAATTGTGAGTCTTTCACATTATGGTCTTCCTCCTTCAAACTGTTCACAGTTTCTGGTTCGACAGATCTTTCAGTTACTGTATTCAATTGTGGATTTTTCGGATTGTGTTCTTCCTCCTTAAAATCTTCCAGAGTTTCTGGTTCAATAGGTTTTTCAATTACCAAATCAGGTTCTTTAGTCAGTGGTTCTTCAACAGTGCAAGGTTCAATTACGATACTGTTTGATGCACATAGAGTCGGTTCATTTGAACTAGATGTATTCTGGTTTGTACAAAGCGTTGACTCTGGAGGTAAATTTAAGGGATCATTCAATGATGACACATTTTCAATTCTCAAGGTTGCGGATAACTCGTTTGATGGATTTTCACTGGTCTCGGCTATGTTCGGTGAATTGCAATTTGTCGCTGCATCGTTTTGATTATTTGAGATACAGTTAGTATCATTCAACACCTCCGATTTACTTGAGTAAGACTTGTTGAAAGTCGAGTTACAGTCTGCTACCAATTCGACAGTCTCATTTAACAGATGTGAATTCTCACGTGAATTATTATGCGAATTTGATGTCAATGAAGAATCCTGTGTTTGAAGCGAATTATTTTGACATTCCTCTGCAGCTGCTGGTAATTCTGTAGTTTTATTAAAAATTATTATATTCTCAGAGTCAGACTTCGACGACAAATCTCTGGTTTCATTTAATGCAGGATTATTTGCAGAGGATTGTGGAATGTCTGGCGTATCTTCAATGTGAATTTCAATTGAGTTGTAACTCGTTTGCTTATCCTCTGAATCCTCTACTGGTTCAGCACTTGAAGAATCAAGCTTGGGATCGAGCGTTAGAGAAGTTTCCAGTGGTTTGGTTTCTTGGGTATCAGTTGTTTCGTTTAGGTGAATATTTCCCCAGCCTGATATCAAGTCGTCCAGTCCAGGAATGTCCGTGTTTCCATACGAAGTGTCTGCTGCCCTCTGAGGGGTTATGGGTCGCAGATGATTCCAACTCTTAGTACTTGGTGTACTTGTTACACTTTGAAAACTGCACTCTGAAGACAGGCTCTCGGGCCTGGAAGTTGGAGCCCCCGCATCCACAAATTCACGTGTGAACTGTACTTTTACTTCGTGTTCTGTTTTTCCCGTTTGCGTGTTGCTCGCCGCCTGAAAATAAAATACAAGTAATTGTCAATATTTAATTTTGAATTTTGATTAGGCATGCACTTTTTATTGCACGAAGTTGGATTTTAATAGATCATTCAGTTATATCTCAATAAATAATTTTTTGGACACATTTCAATTAATTCAAATTTCTTATAATTAGAGACTAGAAGAATTTAAATTTTTTATACATTTCTGATTATTTCACATTATATTGTTTCTTTTACTGAGGTTTAATATTAAAAAACAGTTTACGATACAATATTCCCTTAGAATTTTGACGTAAATATATGCCAAAACTTTTACCCTGGTTACCTTGTCACCACATTCACGGAACATTTATTTCTCGAACTAGAAAATGTTGTGACAGAATCTCATTTTGTTGAGAAATCAGAGAAACATTAGCCAGTTTGGCAGAAGAGACAGACAATAGCTGAGACTTGAATGTCAATAATACAGCAGAAAACGAAGGTGCCTTTTAAAAGTTGGTCAATCGTCCTGATTATCTCCAGATAGAATTAAAAATAAATTCTATTGTGGTTTTTACATAGTAAAAATAATTTTTTTTCGCTTTTTCCTCTTCGTTAACGATGATATTAAATTTTCGGTATTCATAATGCGCAAAACAATGATTCACGTCATGGCGAATGTTTACAAAAAAAATCAAGAGTAAAGACATTTAACAGAATTGATAAATGGATGGGCGGAAAGTACGAAATGATGACAAGGGGAAAACGCGAAAATTCCAAATGTCGAAAAATATGATTTTGCAAAGGACACTGCATATTTCTACCTCGCTAACAATGGGGGAAGCGGATCCGCGATGTAGGAGTTTGTTGATGAAGTCCATGCCGAGTGACAGTTAAGGAGAGAGACTTTTCTTGTGTTTGCCCAATGAAAACTGACTTGCTTTTCGTTTTCGAAGCCAACTGACGCGAAGGAACGGATGATGGTTTCATTCGAATTGCGCAACGGAGATCAGCTCTGGCTATTATAAGAACAGCAAAACACTAGCAAAAGACAAGGAGAGACCGAAACCAATGGTTGAAGTTCTCGAAAAACTGGCACGTAATCAATGCCGACTGGGTACATATGTTTTCACCCTCGTCAGTCTAGCCTGGTACTCTTCGGTGTGATAAACTCTTTCTCTAACGTGAACCGTTTCAAAAATGCAACCGTAACGGTCTCTGTGCTCTCTGTTACACTGATTTCGTTTTTCTTTTCGAAGACTGTCATAGATTGCTAATCTGCCGTTTTCCTTTTTCAAGTACGTCAACGCCCGGATTACCAAAAAATTTTCAGAGTATTCTGTAGTGCGCGGTGGTACACAATACATACACAGATTAATTTCCGCCGATTACATTGTCAACTCTGGATTTTTATACTGCCACGTGTTGAATTCTGGCAGCGCACTTAATTCATAGAAGTTACAATGTGCGTAGATCAATTATTGCAAAGTTATTTTCCAACAGATTTTTCGTCATCCGAAAAACAATATTTACGTAATATCGTTTTCACGTCGCGTAAAGAAATCTTGAACGATCAGTTTGTAAATTTCACGTTAAATGCTCGTTTGCAACAAATCGCATAAGACGAAAAATACGCTCCTTGTCTGCAAGTGGAAAAAAACATTCGAACACACTCAATAACAGTTATACAAAGTAATATGATTTCGTCACCGCTACGCAGACAAAAAAAAAAAAAAAGAGAAAAGAAACCAACTTTGAAATGTGTCGATTCGAAATTCGAATTATTATACATGTTGACTGCAGGCATAAAATTATTTAGACGTTCATAATTAGGACAGCGTTTCTGTTTCTTTAATTTTTCTCAAGAGCAAATATTCGACCGTCCAACAGACTTACGCAGGCATTCGTTTTTAGAATACATCCCACGCAATTCGTTCCGACGGCTCTCTCGGTGATGACTTGATGAGATTCAAAAACCCGTATAGAAGTTGTTCAAGCCGCGATATATCACAAGAGGCACGCGAGTGGGTCGATCTAAATTCACCTCACACCGGAAATGAAAAACGAAGCTTTGCAGTGAACGAAATTGTAATATTTCACGTGTTCCGACGGAAAATGCATAGCATCGGAGAATGCGATCGCGAGGTCGTTCTTGAAAAGCGGACGCACGGAAGAATTTAAAACGCACCGGAAGTGCTGGAAATGTAACCTCGTGTACGCGATATACTTGGGCGTTTTTCTTGTAAAAATTCTCGCCAGTAGTTGCAAGTTGTTAGTATTCGCGAATATACGGAAAAGGAAGCGCAGGCGAAGAAAGATATGATAAAAGGAAAAGAGAATACTGTCCAGAACGAATGAATTTACCTTGTTACCACGATTACCCATGATTTTGGTACAGAGAACGTATGTACTGAGAAAGATCGTAGGAAGTTGCGGCTGTCACTAGCACGTGCTGTGTCCATATATATCGTGTTTATATGTGGAACCCCACGGAGCGAGAAAGACACTGTCCCAAAAGAAGAGGTCTTCTCTTTTGCTCCCATCCCTTTTTGTTTGTTTTCTCTACTTTCGTTGATGGTAGACAGGTATCAAATTGTACCCTAACGCGTGCAGTTAACGTTATATCGAGAAGAACAGCGTTCTGTTCGCTATAGATTCGATATATTTCCCTAATTGTTCGCTGTATCCGAGAAAACTTTTACACGGTTATTGCATCCCGTAACAGCATGCCGCATTCTTCGAGTAATTACAGCTTACATTACACGATCTATTAAACAACGTGTATACGTACAAAGGCCCCTTCATTAAATGATATGATTCCAGCGTGTCCAAGCAGTAACATAGAAATGCAATTTCAATACAGCTGTTTCTACTTCCTGTTCCAATATTTCTTACAACACATATTTTCGTACGGATGAATAACTTGAAAAAAAAAAAAAAAACATCACATCCGTAAAATTTCAAATTGTAACCGCTCGAACTGGTTCAATTATACAATGTATATGCATTGCTTCTTATTTCGGTAAGTAATGGAACTACCTGCACAGAATATACGTACAAAGATTCCGACGATATTGGACAGAATGACGTAATATAGACTAGAGAAAGTGATGACGAGTACTGCTTTGCCCCGGTACTCATTTTAAAATGAGGATAAAATGTATGTACATATATGTACATACAATGCGATGTAGATTATATATATATATATATATATATATATATATGTGTGTGTGCAATACTTAAAACCCGCATAGGATATTCCGTAAATGGTAAGAGAGTGAGAGCGGTTCGATGAAGCTGATAGAGTGTGGCGAGTGTGAATGCAGATATGTATGTACACGAGAAGGTGTGTGTGTGACTCATTCATTCGCATCTGTTTAAATGTTCGTACGAAAATCCGATAAACTATGAGCGGGGTATTCGGGGTGTGACTTTTTGATTTATACAGAGACATTGTAACAATAACTCCGAGCTAATTCTATTTGATTAGTACTTGGGAGCGATTAAGAGATTCTAATATTAGATTTGTCAAGTCTTTCTAGTCAATAAATTGCGAGTAGCTGGCTGCATGGTGGTGGGTTGGCGAGTAGAATATGATCGTCGTCTAACGTTTGATTGTATTCTCACCTTCGTATGACAACGTCCAGCTTCTTACAAGCCTCGGTTTATACGGCTGTATTCGAATGTCGGCGGTTATTTTGTTAAATAGGATCGGAGAAGGAGTAGATTTCGTCTAATATCGAGCAGTGTACGATTGTTTTAAGAGCCATTTCCACACCGTGTCACGGTAGACGGTACAGTACTAACACACCATGTAAGATGTATCACTGTACTAGGCACTGGGCATACAACTGGTGGTGGTCGTCGAGATAGGAAATCGGCTTGGTGGCGCTATCTATGGAAATTTAATCAAAGAGATTGCCTAAATTCCAACTGAACACTCCGCCGATATGTATGTACCTGTCCTTAGTCTCGTCGCAACGCCCGTATTGTTCGTACGTAGGCAAAAAATCATTTATTCCGCCGCCGCCGTTGTAGCGGGTGAACCAGAAGTGCGGAGCACGTGTGAAGGCTTTTGTTTAAACTCGATTCGTCGAATAAAAGAGAAGAGAAATCGGTACGCAGTTACGAGTTCAGTTATCATTTTAATCCCTTTCTGAAAACTTTTACATCGCAATTGAAGAGGGAGACCGAATAATGTTGGAAGCGAATGGGAATGATTCTTCCTTTGGCCAGTATCGAAAGTGTTATTACGTTTTCTTAATAATCGTGTCGAACAAACCGATTGGTAATTACGACGGCGAGAATGTTTCGTAGGTTGCGATTAACGAATATGTACTCGTGAGAATTTTTTTATTGGAAAATTCATGGAAGTTTCACTAATGACGATTCGACCATGAAAGCTTCGAAACTTCTTACACTGACACGTTTTTTTCACCCCAATGGCCTTTATTCGATACAGAAAATAGCGGAAAACGATGACAATTTTTATTACAAAATATGTAGAATTATCAGTTACGGGTTCTCGGATCTTTGACTCTGCAAAATAATAGGTTTTATTTTTATTTTATTGACTAATATAAGTAACATGCCTTCAAATAACAGTTTATTTGGAGCGTTTAATTTTAAAAGATTATTCGGCGTACCGAATCATCGTTTTTCTATAACTGTAAAAACTTCTGGGAATTTGGAAACGATGAATTGAACTTATTTTTAGTTAACCAAGGAAGAACAAAAGGAACGAGATGGTAACGGGAATAGTTTGAATTCATTCGCATATGTGCCTCGACAGCGGTATGTGGGTTTCGAAAACTCGTCACGATCAATTACAAGCCGTAAATGGTACGGAAATAATAAATAATTAGGATGCGGTGCCTCGCTTGCAGACGAGGAGGAGTATTAAACGGTACGGAAACGAATATCGTTTAATGCATTTCTCGTATCATATATATGCGTATAAACAAAATGCATATAAGTATAAAGTGTTTATTTTTCTTCAGTTTAAACTCGGGCAGATACGGGAGCTATTTATAGAACCTATACTCGAACGAAACTGTCAGATACATACAAAGATGCACAGAGGATTTTAAAAGGCTCTGCTGGCTTTGCCGAACTTTATGTATACGTATACATGTGTATGCGATAGAAAAAAAATTCCGATACCTGCTGATACGTTCACATATATGATTCGTATCCTACACCTGATTCTTATTATGAAATTAATATACATACGTGAAAGTACGTTGTTTGATACTTTCAAAACACCTCGTTATTTTTATTTTTTGTAAATTCATCCAGACTACTTTCCAAAGGGTATTTTTCTATTTCTGTTTCAACGTTTCATATTTTTCAGCAGATATTTTCCTCGTGGAGTGATGCGAGTCGAAAATCCGCCAGGTTTGACAGGATTTGAAATTCAATCTGTTCATTCGATATATGATGCAAACATATTAATTCTGTACGGGGTAACTTTCTCACCTTGCGATGTCCAGGCTGCGTTGGTGGCGAATTTTGTAGGGTCGCTGTAATTTCTCTGAGTACAACACGTGTTCCATCGCGGGTACCCAAAATGCTGCAATTGCTGCCGATACCATTGGGAGTTCCAGAATTTGACATTTTTACAATTTTAAAATAAACTGGCTGTCAGGCAACGTCTCTCACTCGCTGCAGGGCTGACGTCAAGCCGAGGAACAAAGAAAGAATAACGAAACCGGCGATATATTATAACAGAGAAGGGAAAATATCACGTGGAAACACTTCACAGTTACTAAGCACTTAGGATTGGTACATTAGGTCAGAATATATCGGCAAAAACTTCTTGAAAACACCGTGTCCTTCCAAGGAACGCTTGTAACGGCTTCACGCTATTTTGACAACTTGAATATAAACCCAATAGCCAATCAGGAGCCGAGAATTAAAACAACATTTTTTTTCCGACGTATAGGTGGCGCTTAGCTCGACCAATGTACCCAGTCGGTAATACAGATTAGACTTGTCCGTTTTTCCACTCTTAATTATTCGACCTTCTTGTTAAATAAGACTCAGTGCAGTCAAGACGTATGTTAAGAACATTTTCTTGCAAATGCAGGACCAAGTGATGTTTTGAATACTTCTCTATATTCATTTGTGTCGCATGATGCAGCCGTTGGTAAGACAGGTCCCAAAGTAGTGGGTGTCAAATGGCGTAGATGAACCAATCATACGTCGTACTGTCCGTACTGTCTAAAATCCTAAATTTTCATTGGTGGCGTAAAACATACCGTAAACAAATTTCTAATCAATTCAAAAACCGTCGAGTATGTGCGGCATACATTAAATCAAAATTACTCACAGTAATCGAAAAGATGTTCTGCCAAATTTTGGATTTATAATAAATGTCGGTGGTCGTACAAGCCAACGGTATCGTGTAAGCCGTATAAGTTTCTGCTTGATCAGCTGATGTCGCCATGTTTTCCTTGAAAAATTTTAAAAACCATATTTGCAAGTTTTTAAAAATAATTACCAAAACTTTGTCATTGTCTACCAAGCATTACCAAGGGATTGAAAAGGCGAATCAACTTCAGTACATGGTTCATCTTAGTAAAGTAAGTCTTTATTAATTCATTAACATACTTTTCATACAAAAATTTATACTTGGCGATACAATTTTCACACAAGACAACCTGTTTATTTCTGGTTGGTCACTGGAGACTCTCGGACATAAGAAGGGTGGGAATTATATGAGGGGAGAAATTGGGGCACCTCTTGTATTTTTAGCACTCAGTAATAATGTTCATTCTGTGCTGTGGAGTAGTAACGAATTTATGATTATGGTGTAATAATGACATAAGGTACAAAGGAATACTATTCACATGCTTTGTCAGATTTTTCTAGACGTAAATAAAAACTGTCAGAAGTTCAAGGCACTTTTTTCTTCTATGTTGTACATTACAGGTACAATAAGCAAATGCTTATGTAGAATTGATAACGATATTACTTAAATTTTTATAATAGAATTTCGACCAAAAAGACTATTCAAGCAATGTAGTAAACTTGTTTAAAAATATATACACACACGCATATAGCCTGCAACGTGAACTATTATTATTGGTATTATTTTTTTACTCGTTACGCCGATGTAAAAAAATATAACTAGCATTAAATTTACAGTGCACACAAAAAGCACGCACCACAAGATACAACAAAAAATGAAGGTTTTTTTTCCTTTTCTTTCCTATAAGTAACAACAAAAATTTTCAAAATACATGTCTAATCAAACATTGTATGAAAAAAAAAAAAGAAAATAAAAGATATTTCCAAAGTTTATAATGAAAAAGATCATATGTTTAATAATTCGCTCTAGTCAAACATGCAGAAATTTGTTCCAGGTATCAGATTCAGAAATTCAAATCAAGAATTTACAATCTCTATTGACAATGCATATTCTTCACTGAAAGATGATCACGAGTAATTGAATTTGAACCTAAGTTATTTTTTAACATGTTACGTGAGTTGACATTCTAGACGGCGTTAACAGCAAGGACATAAAATGCAAAAAAAAAAAACTAATGTACTAGTCCATGGCAATAATGCCACAAGTGATAACCAAGCAATACGTATGAATGTTCTATGCCCTTGTAGCTACTTAGAAATTAATACAGCCATATATATATATATATATATGTATATATATATATACACACCTATAAAAACTGATCGAGTCTATCATGTAGAATTGTTATAGGACCTTAAAACATGAATTACTTAATCTATCACTTTTTTCCCATTTTTCATTTTTTCTTCTTTCTCCTTTAATTCAGGCCTAAAGACATATGTCATCAGTCATTAAACATCAACAATATATACGCGATCAATTTCTGACATAATAGACGCAATATACAATTCGTATTATGTACAAAAATCAGTTACAGAACAATGAAATTCGCTGTTAAGTTAAATATATTATGTTAGGATAGATTATATTCACTATTCCCAAAGTTTCATTACAGCCAGTAGTTAAACGATCCCAGTGAGAATTATTAAAGTGACTGGTCTAGTCAGTCTTATCCAAAGGGTAACAAAGAAATCCCCAGTTTACTACTATAGAATGAAAAATCTGTAAATTACTTATTGGTATGGATAAAAGAATTTCTAATCAATTTTAAATCGTAAGTAAATTTGTTTCTACACATTCGAGCAATTATTCAGTCAAAAGTCATTTCTACATTGGCTGAATAATGTTTTCTCTTTTTCTTTAGTTTGTATAATTCCACATTATAACCAATGCTCAGAAGCACACCACATGCTATAAGATACAGTTACTTTAGTAAATGATGCTTAGAATAAAGAGTTACTAGATGCATATAATTCGCATTAAATTGAAAAGTGGAAAAACAAATGCTAAGAAATTAGCTCGCGTGCAAAAGCGATTAAAATGAATCTTAGGATAATTAATTGTCTACAGGATCCGCCACGAAAGTTACGCCAAACAGTTTGAATAACTTATAGTCATAAATCTGGGCCAAGATCATATACTCTGATCGAATTTTGAATTGAAAAGGTGAAAATTAACACGGCACGGCTTGTTCAACTACATATACTCTTTAACTATTTGAAAAAAAGAGAAATAACGGGAAACAAATGACACTTGATGTTTCAAGTTTGAGGATGTAAAAGCTGTTGTCTAAGGCTTCGATTTTAAAATAATATTTCCATCTGTTGATAATTATGCATTGAATTCAACACTGTTAACGCAAAGAGTGAAATGGTCATAATTTCAACAAATTTTGATCACTTCTTCAATCTTTCCATTAATTTTCGTTAAATGAAGCTACAGCGATAGTAAGTTGTGTGAAAAACTGTAGTTTATTATCAACTGATATTAACTGTTAAAAATTGTTCGTTCTGTAAATGACTGTTTATGCCCACCTGGCAAGCACTTGAAATATTTGAACAAAGAGCATTACTTTTCACTTTTTAGTTTAGTTTTCTACTCTTAACTTTGAAGATAAATCTTTATTTTTTTCAACTTGCTCCAAATTTTCCCAACTCAAGATATTAGTGCTGTGTTAATCCCTGTGCAAGCCCTTTTACTTATGACAGAAAGTTGCGCAGCGGTGTTGGAAGAGATATCACGATGGTTTAAATACGATGGTTGCCATTGATGATTAACTATAACAATGTTTTATGTTTATTCTACTCAAGCCGTCATTACAAAGTCAATTACGGCTTAAGTATAAGGGTGCAGTGGCGGTGGAAGCCGGGGCGGAGTTGATGAATGTTTTTGACTACTTGAGGGTGGAGTTAAAATGCCACTTCTATTAAGGCTACTGTTGGAATCGAATTCTGCTTGCGGGTTGACAGAGTCTGCAAGAGGTAGTTCGGTTGTCAACCGTTGCAGGGCTCGATCCAACATATTTAAATCTACTACGTGAGTTTGTATGCGATGGGATTCGTCCATAACTATATTAGGCACTGCTGCTCTTAGTCCAGACCCGGAATGGGATTCTATGGGCGGTATGGCGGACCTCAACAGAAGTTGTGGAACTTCTTCGGCAACGGTGTTGGCGAATGCGTCTAACCATCTTGCACACGGTGATAATTGTTCCCATGTTAAGCCAGATACTCTCAAGGCACACTCTCTTCCTTGTACGTGATAAATAGCTGCGGCAGCTATATGACTGTACGGAAATTTAAGGCAGCTTTCATCCAACGTTGCCAAGTCAAGGAGTTGGGCAGCCTGAGAATATTTAAGCCCACCATATTGGGGGTAAACAAATGCATTCGGACGGGATGTATCACCGCATTCCACTTGCATGTAAATGTTGAGCCAACCAGGCGCTGTGATTGAAGAAAGATTCCACCCGAGTCCCTTCAGAACTATCAGTTCTTTTCCAAGTATTTCTGACTCTGTACAGGCGCCATCCGTGACGTATGCAAATTCCGCTATCTTAGGAGGGTAGATCTCCTCAACCTGTACGTGAGAATGAATAATTGTATTAGTCGCTTGTGCCGAAAAGAAATTTTCAATGCAAATTATTTGATGCGGTATGGTTCAATTTTTTAAAATGTTTAACAAGATAAAAAATTTAATGATTTTTGCTGTGTCTCTCAGTAATCATAAAAGTGGCTTACTTCGTGAAAATTGTTGTTTGATTTTTGTCTGATGGAATAATTGTATTCAAATTATCTTGGGTATTTTTAACTGTATCAACTATAATTCAGATTTTTGTTCGAACAGCAAAATAAATTTTATCTGAAAAAGACTTCATTTTCGAAACTACCAATAGCCTTAGAAGTCTGCTTCAATAATGTGTTGATAAATAATCAACAAACAATATAGTAAAAATTGAATTAATTCAATTTGGTAAAGTATGGATAGGTTATTTTATATGTTTAGTGTGAAAACGTTTATGATTTCAGCATAAAAGTGGTTTAAGAATTTTGTTTCAGAAGTCAATAATAATGGTTTTAGAGAAATTGAATTTTTTTTTTCTAATGCTAATTCTAGCATACCTGTACAATATTATGTCATAAAATTATGCGAGATGGAACGCAATGCATAGTTTTGCATATGTCTTGATTAGAAAGATGATAACCAATTACTGTGGCTCAAAAAAATTTCTATCTAAAGCCATATGTTGAAGGATTAAATTTCAGACAAGAAACAATAAATTTGAGGCCTGGATGTGATGGAAAAAATTAAATCCTATTTCAAAATTGCTTTTACACGTGCTTGATTGATGAATTCTTTTTTACATATGGTAAATGTTTACTTATCGAAATGTTTTGAATTAAAATGATTTATTGAAGGTGGAGATTTAAATATCGAATTTAGAGAAAAATTTGCCAAGCCGATTGTTCCCATATAAATTTCCTGAAAAATAATAAAGCATACGAGTTACCAATTTGTAGGTTAACCCAGTAATATTTATTACAAATAATTCAAGCAACTACAAAAATACTGGAAACAAAATACTGCAGTCCAAAACTTAATTGTGAATTCATAAAAGTAAGGCATAACTTACAGGCCAAAAATTATTAATGAGCAATGAGACTTTAAAGATCTAGAATGTGACCGCAATACTAGAAACTCACCTTGGAAGCAATGAACAAGCAAGTAATGCCGATAAGTTGAAGCTGGTTTTTGGGGACATTTTGATGAGACGACAGATACCTATCAACGAAATCCATTGCTAAGTAATATGTCTCCCTGTGTAACTTATAAACTTCGCAGACCTCGATAAGCCAGTCTAACAGAATAGCTCTCATTCGAGGTTGCAGAGTGGGATGCCTCTGAAACATCTGAGGATCCCTTTGAGTCAAAGACTTCTGATCCCCTAGGCACATCAGCGACCATACTTGTGACCCGTCCGCCCAAGGAAAGGAAGGAAGTGGACTGGGCCTGTTGGGCCCACCGTTGGACGCAGATGGTGTCAGGAAACAAGTTGCATTCCTGAGTTCGGACCAGCTAATTGGGTCCTGCTGCTCTGTTAAAGGTGAGGTTTGTTGCTGTTGTTGCTGTTGCTGCTGCTGCTGCTGCTGTGGAGTACGAAGACCATCTGCAGTTGAAGTCGAGTGGCAAGTTTCATTGGATGGTGTATGAGCAGAAGATATCGAGGGGACCTTCTTAGGTGGGTAAATATTTTCTGCATCCTCAGAGATCTCTGTGTTTCGACGTTTACGTTTCAGAGTTTGTGGCTTGCTTGTTGGCAGATAAATCTGTGATGGCTGCTTTTCCTGCAAGCTGAACGTGAGAAATATTTCGTTTTAGACCGTTTGTTATTGGCCAAAAATTTGTTCAACATTTCTACATTAAGATATTACGAGATCCATTCCCTGTTCAATCACATTTTAAACTGTGTAATTCTTTCTACACTTTCCTTGAAAAAGCACAAGTAGAGATAATCTTAATGTTGTTGTCCAATATTCGAGGCTTTGGTAATCAGGTGTTGAAAATTTAATCAAGTTGACTTGACGATATTCAAGCAATGTCACTAATAGAAAAATTAATAATATTTCATAAAAAAGCTGGTGTTTCAATCATTATATCGAATACTCTGTGATGCTGATTATAAATTTATATACAATTGCAAAGGGTGACGTTCTAAAACCCAACAAATTGGCGAATGCTGATCCAACAAGGCGGAGCTTTCTTGATTGAATTTTGGACTATGTTTACTTATCAGAATCAAATTTTTAGTGTTTGATCTGTGCATCAACACACACTGGTACAAATACGCCTCATATTTGCTTAAATTCTAATTAAAGTTGAACAGTTATTGTAAAAAAATGTGTCAGTGACGAGAGACGTCAAAGGTTCGGTTCCACGACTCTGAAGGTATCGAAAAATTGTCAGAAATTTATGAAAAGAAGATATTTCTTGGAGAATGACTTTGGTAATCGATCAAATTGATTTTCAGTTTTATTGCAGTGAGTTAAGTGGGTTTTTCACCCTAAAAACCTGAGCCACTTAATGGCAGCCATTTGCAAGTAACTGGAACACCTCCAATAGGAAGATTTTTCGTGACCTCCACGTTGTTGGAAGAGTAGAAACTTCTTCGGAAATACATTGTTCAGACTCAGAGATGAATTTAATAAGGTTTAATCGTTATAATAATAAGAGAATCAAATAAATAGAACCTTACTTTCGGAAAGTCGAGCCTCTTACCGGAATAAAATATTTATATATAAAATTGATAAAAATTTTATGCAAATTTCTATGGATTATTAAACTACGATCCAAATGGGATCTGAGTTAAATTAATTGGTGAGATAAAATATTTTTCGAGGTGTAAATGTGGCGTTCGTCGACCTACCTCGTTTGTGGCATCTTGTTCGTCGTTTGGTGGCGTATTTTATCTAACGACGAAGATCCAGGTGCGTATTGATTTTTTTAACGGATCGAGCGGATCTTATAGAATATTCGGAGACCGGATAATTAAAAATCACTATGGAATATCCAGAGTAAAATAGAAAATTACAGGAGGTCCGTGCATGCAGAGTTCACTTTACACACTCGCCATAATGCACAGTCTCTACGTTGACTCTGGCAAATTGATGTCGAAATATTATTTACCAGGGCTTGGAATGGTTCGCAATATTATTAAAAGTTTGCATAATTGGTTAGGGCCGCTACCTACTGGCTGGAATATTTATTTCTAATGAAATATCGAGGAGGTTTTCTTCTCAAAGCGCGGGAGAGTAGCGCGCGAAAAGGTGGCCAACCCCTAGTCGGCGGCTCGGTACTGTCACGCCCTCTGTACACACAACATAACCTCAAAAAAAAGCTAAAAATTTTCACCTCACTTAGAATAAGACGTCAAAATCAGTAACGTCAATATCCTATCTTATAAAAACGGCGCGTTCGTGTTAAATCGCGAATATAATCCAACCTAATCGAACCGATGGTGGTCACATTCATCACTCACAACGTACACAATATTCTCGACTATTCTGTCACTGAGTACATACACAGTTCACTCTAACGCACCACCGCTAACCCGTGAACCTTTATCTTACGATTGGAAATTAACACGATTGCAGTTTTCACCGAAATGCAAGTATTACACCATCGCGCGTTTGCGGGAGAATGACCGGTTGTGTGACGCGCTTGCCGGGAGTGCATCGTTCGGAACAACCCGGATTGGTCGAACTCTGGCAGACAGCTGGCGCTCAGCTGATTTCTCCGCGCACACACAGCCGACTTCTCACTACGCATAAGCGAACACATAGATGCGGGCGCGGGAAATATCGCGCGTAAACTCAGCCTGCAATACCTTCGGCCCGCCAACGAGATGTCAAAGGATATCTTGCCACGTACCCCAATTCTTTAGGTGGGGTCTTTACCGGCGTTACTGACCACACTCACTATCATTAATTACTATTTACAATCCCGTCGTTTATCAACAGAGTTAATCATTCAACTACATTCGTTAAACGATAATACTCGTATGCAATCTATGCACGTACAATTGCGCGCGAAATTTTTCTCCCCATAGATTACCATCAACTTCATCCATCAAATGAGGTTTGTTTTACCGCTATGTATTTCTTTCCGGAATGCAATTATCGCCAATTAGGGACACGATACTTGTTACATCATAACAGCATTAACAGCTGCGTAAGCGATTTATTTTGCATTCTTCGATTGTCGGTTTGCAGTCATTTATAGTACGATAGAATATATTCAACTAAATTGAATTGTCATCGATTGACGGCAAATTTTTAGAGTTCTCGAACAAATTCCAACATATCACGCTACCAATTTATTTACTTAAATTTTTTATTATGCTATAAATATACATGTATTGGTTGCTACAGTATTCGCTGTCTACGGAATATAATTAGTAGAACTGTTGGTCTTCAGACGGAGCACGAATTTGGGGGTATCCTGCGACCATTATTCATCCTCTCACGGAAGGCCCTTGACATTAGAGTGCCCGTGACATTGGCTTGAAATTTGGACCGAGCGTGAATTTTGAAGGCCTACGTCTGCCGGCATATCTCCGTAAACAGATGGCCTGTGAATCTGCTCTAGTATCTTAGTAACTGCAGTCGGAATAGATGAAAAAAAATAAGCGAGAGAAAAAATTAAGCGATGTAGAAAGAAGTTATTGAACAACGAGGCTGACCTAAAAGTGTTTTAATTTTGAATTTCAATTAAGTCGTAACAAAAATCAGCGGTACATTCATTTCTTCGTGACCCCAAGACCACGTGTAAACTTGGCCGATAGTTGTGCTGTTATCCACTGGGAAAATAGTGGCGCTGCGTCGCATCACGAAGCTCGAACAAATATGACAATATGACGAGCTGCAGGATTAAACGCGTACGGTGATAGACCGGTTGGAGGGGGGGGAGACAGGAGCGAACAAACGATTGTCCATCTGCAATGTGAAAGTCAATGGGGTATAGTTGCTTACCCACTCGTTCATGTCACCCACCGTCTTGGTAGTATGGTCCTGCTATAAATGGCCTCCTGTAATTGCATGTAAACTGGAAGAAGAACGGTGGATATAAGGATCAAAGGAGATTTGCTGCTCATTGTTGAGGAGAAAGAGAACCACTGGCTTTCTGGAAATCATCAGTGGCTAGTGGGGTCCGGGGGCCATTATACGCGTTATATATGTCCCGCAATTTGATCCCACATCGCTCGTTCCCAACGGAGAACTAATTTTCGCGAATTCCCACTCACGAGATTCGAAGTCTGCTCAAGAGCCCATAGTTCGAGGAGTTACTTTCGCGACAGCGTCTGCACCCGGTAAAGTGGAAGTGTTAGTATCGCATCGAATTGTCCGTTATAATAATCGTACTTTGCATCTGCTCAATCGGGATTTGTGAAACCAAAGTGCTTATAGAAAAATTACCCTTTGGACTTCCCTTCTAAACCGCTATTAGTCAAAGATAACTACACTAATGAGGATACTTCGTTTATTCTTCCACTATACCTCTATGTGCGCTTCGTAGTTTATTGACCCCCCCCCCCCCTCCCTCTTCCACCTCCGTTGTTCGATTTTCAAAGAATTTTATTGCTTACGATACATTAGGGCACCGCGTGCTTCCTGGATACTATTAATTCTGCCATTTGCACGGCATTTAACCCTCACCCTAATCCTCCGACAAGCGGCATTGAAAAGTGTACTTAACGAGCCTGTGTCTAGACAGTATCATAAGCACGTACAATATGTGCGGAATTTGATGAATCACGAAATGCACTGCGAGTTGAGATATGATATTTTGAACTGATGCATGAAGATACATTTCCATTGGATTCTTATCAATCTAGTAATGAAGCTAAAGCTAGCAGTCAGAGTTAGCAGCCAAAAGTGTTAAACTTTTTGGAATCTGAAAAATGCAGATCAGTTTTGTCCTCACAATTCTATAACAGTATTGAGGGTTCAAGGTTTTGATGAATAATAGAACGTTTGACTGCTAATTCTGGCTGCATACTACATACTAGATTTAACCTCAAGTTGGATTATTCTTATTTTCAGTAATAAAGCAACTAATTTGAAATTATTTTTGTCGATCAAAGTGAAAAATAAAATCTTAGGATAATATCGAAATTAATAATAAAGGAAAAAAATTAGTGAAATCTCCCCAATTGGTTTTTTTTTCCAACATATAGCTTCGAAAAATTTATAAACCTCAAATGATTACTTTGACTTCTACATAAATTCTTACCCATAAGTATTTCATTTTCGAGCCTGTCCAGCACTACACCTGAATTACTAATCACTTACCTTGTGAGCTATAACAGTCATTGAAATCGATAAGATACCTGAAATAAAATTCGCATATCATTTCCAACTTCTTATTACTTTCATTTTGTTTTATCGAGTAATCTTATGATTATAAATATTTATTACAGGGTAAATGATTAGGATCTGTTGAGAGGGTAATACAACGTGTGATGCCAGCCAAAACAAAATCTCGTGTTCCAGAAAATATGGGGGTCAGTAGTGGTTTAGTTGACGCTAGAGCTAAGCAAGTTCTACGAGAAGCAGTTGACGCTGTGGTGAATAGCTTTGCTAAGCACACGCAGGGTTACGGACGAGGTAATAATCTTTATTTACAAATCATCATCGACTATTCTAGTTAACTTACATGTCTAAAATTTTTTCCATTTTCCATACTATTATGCAGTACTTTCTTTAACAGAAAGCATTGTGTAATTCTGGTTTTGTTTTTGATAACAGTGAACGTTGTGGAGGCTTTGCAAGAATTTTGGCAAATGAAACAGAGCAGAGGAACAGAGTTACGGAATGGAGCGCTAGTGATTTATGAATCTATTCCTGGAGCCAATCCACCTTATGTTTGTTACGTCACTCTACCAGGTGGCTCCTGTTTTGGCAGTTTCCAAAATTGTCCCACTAAGGCTGAAGCACGTCGTTCTGCAGCCAAAATCGCACTGATGAATTCAGTTTTCAATGAACATCCTTCCAGACGTATTACAGACGATTTTATAGAAAAAGCTGTGGCAGAAGCTAGAGCTAGTTTTGGAAAACCGTCATCCACCCCAAATGGAGTTGGCAGTCAGACGCAGGTATTTTTTTAATCAAATTGTCACTAAAAATACTGTTTTAAAACGTTTGCGTTCGTTTAATCACCTGCAAACTTTTGGATTATTCATGAAGTACATGTGGATGTATTTACTTGGTGTTATCTTCAAAAGTCAGTGGTAGTCCAATTTCGGGTATCTATTTCCACTGGATTAGTACCTTTATGTTTCCTACTTAAATGACAGAGAAAAAAAAGATCAAGTTGACCCCACTTTCCAGTGCGTGAATGATGTATTTACAGGATTGTGGGGAAAACAGTCAAGGTGTGCCAAATGATAAATTGTATCACCTTATTTTTGAACACGCAACAGGATTGCAAAGAGTTGAGGATATTTTAAATAAAAATAGATGTATAAATATTTCCAGGGAAGTGGAGATGAAAAGGAAGACCCCAACACAGGGATCGGAGCATTTAGATTCATGCTGGAATGTAACCGTGGCCGAACAATGTTAGAATTCCAAGAACTGATGACTGTCTTTCAGCTTTTGCACTGGAATGGATCATTAAAAGCTATGCGCGAAAGACAGTGCAGCAGGCAAGAGGTAGTCGCACACTACAGCCACCGAGCGCTTGACGATGACATGCGAAGCCAGATGGCTCTCGATTGGGTTGCCAGAGAGCATGAGAGCGGAGGAGGGATTGTTGCTATGGAGTTAACTGTGGCTGAACAAGAATTAGACACGGCTCGGTTAGCTGGACGAGAGTTAAGATTCCCTAAAGAGAAAAAGGACATTCTTATGCTAGCGCATGCTCAGGTCTGTCCTCAGTAAATTTTTGACTATCGTAGCAAAGAAAAAAGCTACTGGATCAAACTCCGCGTGTCAATCTGCTTCATTTATTCATCGATTAGGAAACATTTTATACTAGTTGACCATCGTATCTATGGTTGCTTAATCCTGTAGGTCAACAACCAATAAGATTAAATTGAATATTTGATTCATTGACGATCGGCAAAACACTTGCCTTTGTTTTGCTTTTGTTATTTCATACATTCGTATGATAGGCATAGAGTTACTACCAGTAGCTCAATTTCTTTGATGTTATTGCTCGTTGTGATTTCGCTTGCCTTCCATTTAATATATTTAAGGCTTGCTGAGAGTGCTGCTTTTTCAGATACCTTTTTTTGAAATCGGTAAATTACATTATTTTACGTCAAAAATTGTATCTAATAGTATGGCAAAATGTGTGGTTTGTGTTTGATGTAGAAATTCGATTAGAATAATTTGTTTGATTTTTCGATCATTCAATCGTGACAGGCAAATAGTCAATTACATATTGTCTGTTCTGTCTAAGACCATGCAATAATAATTATATTATCAAGTATAATCACATATTCGTGAATAATTGTTAAGAAGCTATATTGAATCAAAATACGCTGATATTTGGCAGTGCTTCCAAAAAATGCTTCCAATTATCGAAAAAAATCAGACACCATGCTGCCAGTGATGCAATCATTTAATCTAAAATTTAATATTATATGAAGTTTATTTATGTATATATATTTGCCATTAATTTTTATATATGTTGAGCATTGTTTCACTACTAAACATTACGTGATAATATTTTATACTTTTACGAAAAATCGTTTAACGTTAGGCAATAAATTTTATGTGATCACAAGGCGCTTAGCGTCTGTGTTCAGAGTATGTTCATATTTTTCGTAGGAATAATGATAATCAAATGAGAAAATAGGAAATATTTTCAATCAGGGTATTTCAAAAAACCTACACGCAATGGGTGAATCAATGAAAATAAATAAATGAAAAAATCGAAGCACATCGTTGCCGTACTCTGCTTGGCTACAATAAACAGACACAGTTTTATAAGTATGTTTATTAAATATTATATTATTAATAAAATCATTTTATAATGAACTCTGCTGTTTACAACCAATCTGTACGGATTGAAATCAAGTTGTCGGGGCACTAGTAACAGATTTGTCTATCAATTGGGTCGAAGAATTGTTATCGTCCTTCTCTTGTAAGGGGTGTTCTAACACTTTGTCTATTATTCCAAATTCCTTCGCGTCGTTCGGTGCCATAAACTTGTCTCTTTCCATGCTGTTTTCTACGATTATTAATATTACCAATTGTAATTAAATTCCTTTCTACTTCTTATTGGTTCTAATTCAAAATTGAACCACATTCGTTGTGAAAGATTTCAATACATCAATTTTTTTTCACAATATGCAACATCATAGGGATTGCAATGTAAAATTTCCAAGAAGTAGACAGATTTTCATGTCCAGGAAATGACACAGGGCTTACCTATTCGCAGCAGATCAAGTCCAGTATGTTTAACATAGAGTTTATTTATTTGCTTCTTGAGTTTAAGGATCTCTTCAGCTTGAATTTGAATGTCTGTTGCCTGGCCCTGGACACCTCCGGAAGGTTGGTGAATCATTATTCTAGCATTAGGCAACGAATGTCGCATCCCATGGGACCCGGCAGCCAAAAGTAAGCTGGCCATCGAACATGCTTGACCAACGCACCAGGTGGCTACAGGTGGCAGTACGTATTGCATTGTATCGTAAATTCCTAGGCCCGCTGTAACGCTTCCTCCGGGTGAATTTATGTACATATGAATTGGCTTTTTACTACTCTCAGATTGTAGAAACAATAATTGTGCCACAACAAGCGAGGAGACATCATCTGTTATCTATAAGGAATAAGCTCAACAATTAATCAAGTCTACCTGATTTTCTATAACTCGAAAACTCTATAATATAATTGTATGAGCCTTGAAAGTAAAAAAAATGTTATGCCATTGTCAATTCTCATAAAATTAAATTGAGCCAAACAATTTCTTAGAGCCTGAATATATTGCGTGACGTTGACAATGACTTAAAGACTATTGAATTCGTACCGGTCCCATGAGACAGATAATCCGCTCCTTAAGAAGTCTGGAATAAATGTCGTAGGCTCGTTCACCACGTCCCGTTTGTTCAACGACAATGGGAACTAAATTTAAAGTTCTTTTGAAGACTGCGTGAGTTCCATTCTAGGATGAAGAAGTACACCAGATAAGAAAAGGGTAAGGTTAAAGTAGTATATTGAAATAATAGTTTGAATTACACAGTTGTAGGAGTTAGTCAAAGGGTACTTATCATTAATTTATTAATATCGTTACAAGTCCAGTAGATACATGAATACATACCGTCGCACATAGCAAGTTGAAAGTATTTCGTAACATCTTTAATTAATGTTTTTTCCGTCAATTAATTGAATACCTATCAACTAAATTCATTTACACATAAACACAGAAAGAATAGGAATTTATCATGAATTGACTAGTATGTGATTCAGCAGGAATTAAATCCTTACTTTTCTGACTGATCTTTGAAAAAGTATCGATGATATTCGTCAAACTATAAAATAATATCAAATGTCCGGTGGTTTTAACCGTTTCTTAACACAATCACAGCCGTTACAAGTAGCCAATTACATTCAAAGATTATTTGTTTGCCATTGGATATACAAAGATGTAGATTTGATTCTACTTGGTAAAGGTCGCTAGTTCCGTGATTTGAAACGGGAAACTAAATCGTATACAATTAATCCAGTCGGTAAGGCAATGTAATTTCAGATACAGTAGAATTCTACAATGCAATGAATGATAATACACAGATGATAACAAACTCGTAAATAAAACCGTCAGCAACGTGACAAAATTCGTTGCGAATTGCATCGTTCCTACGGCGTAACGATATTAAGGGGTTAGGTGGGTTTCAAAATTTTTAAAAATCGAATTTTTTTTTTTTTGCTTATCTTATAATTGAATATGTTGAGAATATTCCTTTAAAATTTTAAAACGATCCGAGTCATATTCTAAGAGATATAGCCTTTGGATGTTTCACCCATCAGGCTATAACCGAGCGTGACGCAGGTATATGGAGGCAGGTATATCGAGCCAGATGCTTAGCTATTGTTCGTTTATTTTTGTGATGCGAATACTAGGCTTAGGACTTGCCGGATGTAAAAAATTCTATGGTTTGATGGATACAAGTTTCTCATTCTTGAATGCATCAACGTACAATTTTTATGTTGATAAAATATATGAGTGCGTCATAACTGTTGCCGAATCAATTTTGTTGTCTGCTGCAAATCAAGAAAAAAAATTAACGTGTGATGAAAATAATGTTGAAGATACGACAGATGTTACCGTGTCAGGTGATGGCAGGTGGAAAAAACATGGGTTTGCATCATTATACGGTGTAAGTACGATTATTTACATGTTATTTGAATGTAAATCTTCAATCGCGTTTTTCTCGAAACTACATTTTTGAAATCGGTAGTCACGATTTCTCGAAAACGTATGAACCGATCTCTTTCAAATTTTGCACACTTCTTCAAAATAACATTATCTCGTGCTTGAACGATGGAATTTTTTTTTTTCTATTCCAAGTAATTTTTCAAGGCCATGAAGGGTGCAAATTTTACTCAAAATAAGGGTTTTTTGTTTTCAACGCCGCCAAAAATGTGATTTTTGTTTTTTTTTTTTTCCTTCGTCCAAGTACGAGTTTTAAACATCTACTAACAGAAAATTTTTGGTTTTTGCATTTCAGATGAATCTGTCATGAGTTATCCTGACTACACCGAGAGAACTTTTTTTTGAGGGGTCATAGCAGACGACGTGTCCACGCCTTAATTTTCAATATTTTTCAATGAAAATTTCACAAACTACTTATAAAATATGTATCTTTTATGTGTTAAATTGATGGAATAAAATATTCTGTTGATTAAGTAAAAAAAAATACATAAAAATGTACCTATTTTGAGCTTTTAAAACCCACCTAACCCCTTAACCTTCCTTCTTTTGCGACCGAAAAATCTTCCGACTCAGAATTGATTTGTATGACCCTTTCCCGACCAATCGGACCCCCAGGAACTCCGAAAACGCAGCGGAAAGAGCGTGGGACCAACAGGAGAGAAATGGCGAGCGAAAAAGCACCAGCTGAAAAATGTCGAAATCACGGGTTCTCGTTTTTTGGCTGTAACTTTTGATCCGTTGATCGCAGCCTATCGGGACTGCACCCAATCGATTTCTCTCGCAAAACTACGTCGGACTAGTGCCAGAAAGAATTTATTCCAGCACTTTTCAAAATCGCGAAAATTTTTGCCAAAAATACAAAGGGGTTAACCTTCCTTTTTTTGCGACCGAAAAGTCTTTCGTCTCAGATTTGATTTGTATGACCCTTTCCCGACCAATTGGACCCCCAGGAACTCAGAAAACGCAGCGAAAAGCGCGAGGGACCAACAGGAGAGAAATGGTGAGCGAAAAAGCGCCAGCTGAAAAATGTCGAAGACACAGGTTCTCGTTTCTTGGCTGTAACTTTTGATCCGTTGATCGCAGCCTATTGGGCCTACGCCCAATCGATTTCTCTCGCAAAATTACGTCGGACTAGTGCCAGAAAGAATTTATTCCAGCACTTTTCAAAATCGCGAAAATTTTTGCCAAAAATACAAAGGGGTTAACCTTCCTTTTTTTGCGACCGAAAAGTCTTTCGTCTCAGATTTGATTTGTATGACCCTTTCCCGACCAATTGGACCCCCAGGAACTCAGAAAACGCAGCGAAAAGAGCGAGGGACCAACAGGAGAGAAATGGCGAGCGAAAAAGCGCCAGCTGAAAAATGTCGAAGACACAGGTTCTCGTTTCTTGGCTGTAACTTTTGATCCGTTGATCGCAGCCTATTGGGCCTACGCCCAATCGATTTCTCTCGCAAAATTACGTCGGACTAGTGCCAGAAAGAATTTATTCCAGCACTTTTCAAAATCGCGAAAATTTTCACCAAAAATACAAAGGGGTTAAGGGGTTAGGTGGGTTTCAAAATTTTAAAAAATCGAATTTTTTTTTTTTTTGCTTATCTTATAATTGAATATGTTGAGAATATTCCTTTAAAATTTTAAAACGATCCGAGTCATATTCTAAGAGATATAGCCTTTGGATGTTTCACCCATCAGGCTATAACCGAGCGTGACGCAGGTATATGGAGGCAGGTATATCGAGGCAGCTGCTTAGCTATTGTTCGTTTATTTTTGTGATACGAATACTAGGCTTAGGACTTGCCGGATGTAAAAAATTCTGTGGTTTGATGGATATAAGTTTCTCATTCTTGAATGCATCAACGTACAATTTTTATGTTGATAAAATACATGAGTGCGTCATAACTGTTGCCGAATCAATTTTGTTGTCTGCTGCAAATCAAGAAAAAAAATTAACGTGTGATGAAAATAATGTTGAAGATACGACAGATGTTACCGTGTCAGGTGATGGCACGTGGAAAAAACATGGGTTTGCATCATTATACGGTGTAAGTACGATTATTTACATGTTATTTGAATGTAAATCTTCAATCGCGTTTTTCTCGAAACTACATTTTTGAAATCGGTTGTCACGATTTCTCGAAAACTTATGAACTGATCTCTTTCAAATTTTGCACACTTCTTAAAATAACATTATCTCGTGCTTGAACGAAGGAATTTTTTTTTTTTCTATTCCAAGTAATTTTTTAAGGCCATGAAGGGTGCAAATTTTACTCAAAATAAGGGTTTTTTGTTTTCAACGCCGCCAAAAATGTAATTTTTGTTTTTTTTTTTCCTTCGTCCAAGTACGAGTCTTAAACATCTACTAACAGAAAATTTTTGGTTTTTGCATTTCAGATGAATCTGTAGGGATTGTGTTAGGCGGGGTTACACACACACCAACGACGAATACCTAGTATGTATAAATATTATATATTTATTCAATGTCCTAAAACTATTACAGCCCAATGATCACTTTTGTCTGAACTTTGACCACGTGCTACAGCTGTAGCCTTTGTTTAGCTAATGGCGTCGATGAAATCAGTTTTCACGGTCAACGTCTGTTTCCGCCGACTCCGCTGCTGCTGGTTGTCGCCACCGCCTTGAGCACTGACGTGCTCCCTTGCGGTGACAGTCGGTACTGCCGATCCGGGTGCCACAACTCTGTCATGAGTTATCCTGACTACGCCGAGAGAACTTTTTTTTGAGGGGTCATAGCAGACGACGTGTCCACGCCTTAATTTTCAATATTTTTCAATGAAAATTTCACAAACTACTTATAAAATATGTATCTTTTATGTGTTAAATTGATGGAATGAAATATTCTGTTGATTAAGTAAAAAAAAATTCATAAAAATGTACCTATTTTGAGCTTTTGAAACCCACCTAACCCCTTAAACAATATTGTAAAGTAAACATATTGTGAGCATAAATTTAATATTTATGTTGGATTTACTGACTGGTGTTATAAATTGAGTAAATCAACTCTACATTAATAATTTATTCTCTACAGTGCACGTGTACTAATTTTTATCTAATGCATAGTTTAACGCAACAAGTGTAATCGTGTTTTAATCATACAACTCAGAAGTGGACAGGTATAAAGTCTGTTTCATTCCAGTAAATACAATTGTCTGTCGTCAGGCACGTCTGTCGTTTGATACGTTCAGATCAAACGTTTGAAGTACTTCATAAATACTCATCGCGTTCAAGAGATATAAACGGTGACAAACGGCTTTGTTTACCGGCATTCAAACCATTTCAAACCGTAACCAGTAGTCATTTTTTACTGACAATGATATAGATTGATATTTCACATCATCTTACTTTTCGATATTTTATTGTACCAATATTATAATGATCTACGGTAAAACCCATACAATTATTTTCACATCTGCGGTCAATGTAATAGGCTTATTATTCGTTCAAATTAATAATTAGTTGTAGCTTTCCAATGTTTTGGAGTTTTTAATCATGGAAATGTATACATTAAACACTCTGTTTGATGTTGATGTATATAGCTGCAAATATCGAAGTCCACGTATCATAAACCACAATAGTAAATTCATAAAAAGCAGGGTATTTCTTTATTTCTGCATCAACTGATGATGTATTTGAGTGTTTTTGTTGAGAATTTTATATAAAATTGCGTCGTTAAGCTCCCTATCACGTTTGTGAAACGTGGAATTACATATCTGAAAATATATATGTCAATGTTTGAAGCATAAATATGATAGAATCGATGGTAATCATATAAGTGGGTTTCATTTTCTATCTATATCTAGATTGTCGATATCATACACTATCTTTATAAACATCCATAAAATATATGTATTTTTAACGTTCCTGCCCTATGCCTATGTGTGAATAAAAAGCAGACATTTTTTTCTTGAGGCATGGCCAAAATATTACCCTATCTTGGTACTGAAACTATGTTGATCTTAGAACTCACATGACTGCACCATGAGTATGGGGTTCAGATTGAAGTCCCTTTACGTTTGGAAAGAGTGGAAACGGCATGTTATAATATCTCGATATATCTTTATTGAGTTATGTTTATTAGCTCTGTAATCAAGAGTTCAAACAGATAACTGTAGTTCCACGTATACATTACACTAAAAAACGAAAGATGTGTTACTGAGCTGGATATGGAATACATACTACAGAATTTTTTGTCTGCATTACATAATAATTGTAACTGGTATAAATATAACGTAAGAACTGTACTTGTTGCCAATCTAGTTAATGCTGTGAACAGTATTGAATAGATTAATTCATTGAACAGTAATTCGAGGTATGTACGCACAACACAGTGATTTCAAATTATGAAAAAATTTTTTTAGTATTTCAAAGCATGTTGTCAATAAACTGGCCCTATAACTGCAGTTGACATATACAATTATTATTTTTAATGGATAATATTTTTGACAATATTTTATAGCTTGTATCAATGTCCCATAAATAAAAAAAAGTTGGAGAATACCTCAATTATGTAATTTTGAGGCACAATTGCAAAGCAGAGTTTTTATTGTATTTGCCGTAAAGTCAACTCTTGTTTTGAAAAAAAGTTCTCTTCAACTTGGAAGCACGTTTTATTAATTCCACAATTTTATCGAATGTTCCAACATCTATGTGCATGCATGCAAGCGTATTGCATATGTATGTATGCCAAAAATGTTGTCTCCTGAATTCCAGGAAGGCGGCTTATATTTTTCAATATTGCTCGAATCCATTTACAAAATGGTAGTAGCTTAGCTATACTTCAAACAAATTCAAAATTCTCAGAAATTTCTTAGAATTTTATTCATTTTTATTAAACTGCTACGTGACATTTCGTTTTCAATTTTGACGTTATTACAAATTTAACACATTTTTTTTTGACCGTGAAAGCAGGAAAGATTGAACTAGGGTCACCTTGAATTTCTTATATAGAAACATACATCAGATTACGTCACAGTTTTAGCTAGTTTTAAGACAAATTTAACACCATTTTCTCTCTTTTCCAAATTTAAGTTGTTTCTTGGTATATCTGAATATTTATTGGTATCCTTCACTGCTTTCAAATTTGTCGGGCGTGCTAATTCTCCCTAGATTCCCCTGTTCAAACATTTAATCAACTAAAACTGAGAAATTAGGCACTCTGAATGAGATCATCTGTTAATGCCTGTAGTAAAAATTCTTAGCTTTTATTGTACATCCGGCTAGTTATAAATTGCAACAGCACTTTACCTTGAGCTTTGCTCGCAATAATTTATGTATACAGAGGTATCTGAAATGGCAGTTCGTTGGGGCATCGCAGGTGCAGCAAAGATATCTCATGACTTTGTAACAGCCTTGGCTAGCTTACCTGAAGGAGAGCATACTGTTGTCGGAATAGCAGCGCGTGATCTCTCACGGGCTAAAACTTTTGCCAATCTACACAAAATTGGAAATGCTTATGGAAATTATAAAGATCTTGCCAATGATAGCAACGTCGGTAAGTTAGTTGCATTCTGTACTAACACATTAAATAAAAATATTGAAAATCCACGAGAGTATGACGAACCTCTGATAATCTTATACGAAAGTTTTCCATCTATCTAACGATGTAACTTATTCAATAGAAATCGTATACATTGGGGTATTAAATCCTCAACATCTCGAGGTTGCCACGCTTATGTTAAACAATGGCAAGCATGTGCTGTGCGAGAAGCCTTTGACGTTGAACTTGAAGCAAACCACAGAACTTATTAATCTGGCAAAGGCAAAGGGTCTATTTTTGATGGAAGCTGTCTGGAGTCGCTGTTTCCCAACGTATGAATGGATCAAAAAGGAAATTGATTCCGGAAATTTGGGAGAAGTTAAACAAGTTATCGGTTCTTTTGGAATATCAGCCCCAAAGGTTGACAGACTAATGTAGGTGTAATTATAAGATGCTATTGCTCTGGCAAATATAGATTCTATTTGTCTTTAGTTTGAAAATCGATTGTTACCTCCTGAAACAAGCGTAGCGTTAAAATTTCGAAAACATGATAGAACTCATCCGTGTTTCACAGCATTAGAAAACTCTGGGGGTTTCATGAGAAACTGAAATTGCAGTGCATATGTTTGGTTGTGATATTCCAAACTAATTGTTTCAGAAAAAAAGATCTTGGAGGAGGTGGTATATTAGATTTGGGAGTTTACGTATTACAATTGGCGTCGTTTGTGTACAATGGGGAGAAGCCAATTTCAATAAAGGCTGGTGGTCATTTGAATGAAGATGGCGTTGATATTTCCATGTCTGCGACACTTTTATATAAGGAAGGTCGTACCGCAACTGTGATGACACACTGCCACGTGAAGCTACCTAATGAAGCTCTTATAATAGGCACGAAGGGTACCTTGCGGGTACCTTTGTTTTGGTGTCCAACCGACATTGTGCTGCCATCGGGTGAAACGAAGTCTATCACCTTACCTGAGCCGAAACATCCACTCAATTTCATCAACTCTGTTGGTCTCAGATACGAAGCAGCGGAAGTCCGGCGATGTCTTCGCGCTGGTAACAGACTATAATAAACATATAATCAATTTGTAGAACCTCATGTAAATGTGTGCACATATGTGCTAATGGAGTTTTGTTTTACAGGATTGAAGGAGAGTCCCCTGATTTCACATAAAGAGTCATTGCTTCTTGCAGAACTCGAGGATGAAATACGCAGACAAATAGGTGTAGTTTATGCAGAGGATTAATGAGTCATTGAACCCAAGAGACGACTGATATACAACAGATGGTATTGCGTGCTATCAATTTTTTATCAAACCACATTGAGAAGTTATATTCACATTTGTATATTATGTAATAAACATGCACTTTCTAAACATCATACACGAATTTGTTCCAAATCTATTTACAGTGTATGATTAGAAATACTATATTACAACAAATGAAATAAAATATTATTCTTGTTTGTAATGTTCATGTTATTTATAGTACACTAATAATTATACTTCATTCATCTTCATCGACAACTTTAAAAATCTTGAATGTAAATACGACGTACACAGATATTCTTCTAAAATTTTAAATCCTTACTGCAAGATGGGCATGTTGGTATGCAGGCAAGCTTATGCGGAGAGCAAGTGAAAAATTTTGGAATACAGGGAATGTAAGGACCACAGGAACTGCAGGGCCCACAAGCTGCTTTGAAAGATATTGGAGGGCAAGGTGCAGAATTCACAAGAGAACATTTTGAACAAAATGGTGGAGGTGGGCAACACTCGCCACTATGTGGAGGCGAGCAATGGACTTCTGTAACACTACAACCACTGCAGGAAATCATTTAATTTTTAATTTGACCAATGCTGAACTGAAATTAAAAATTATGACTTTGTAGTAGAAATTTATGTCATCTGTTGTAGGATAGTACTAAGATCATTGATTCGACAGTAAACAAAATGACATACATTTCGCTATGTCATCGTGTCATGTTGACATTAAAATACTTATGGCATGACTTTTTTTAATGCAGATGCTGGTAACGTAAAAATTTACTAGAATTTAAAATAGGAATTTTCAGATTTAGCAAATGGTTGATGCAAATGAGAACTTGCAAACATTAGAGTTCAGAAATAATTAAATGCTTTTGTTACTCAGGTGTGTTAATAACTGGGATATAATAAATTTTGAGAAACTCTAAAACTGGCTCTATCGTTTGATTGGAATAGGGAAACACAAATGCCAGTCAATATCGAAACCTGGGAAAAGCTTGTAAGTTAAAAGTTCAAAATGACACCCAACAACTAGGATAACAACTGATTTATCTTCATTTTTTATTCATATATGACTTATTTCTTCTCTCTTCGTTAACCCAAAATGAACAAATTTTAGTTTCGACTGGAACCTGTAAAAGAAATTCCAAGTAACCATTATTACCTTTGTTGCTTTGTCTCCAGTTTCGTTCTTATCTTTATAAACTTATTCTTTGCAATGTGTAATAAAAATCAATCTCACAAAATTGCTTGTTGGAATGAAATGGAAGAACTGAAATACTTGATTTGTGCAATCGACTGCTGGTAAGTTATGTCTATGACGATAACAAGATTTGGTGTTACCATGTTTAGAAACATACATATCTATATCAACATATTGAATTTTCAGCAAGTGTCGGCATGTTCCGACACCGCCATCCTGCTCAATAATGTTACCTCCTCGCATAGAAGAGGTACCCTGCATTCTACCACCCCAAAGACCAGTTTGCCGCCCACCAAAGCCATGCTGCCCACCCATTTTCCCGGGCCCTTGTTGCCCTTGTCCTCTGCCACCACCATCGCCGCCACGTTGCCCTCCGCCACCGCCAACTGGACATCCTTGCTGCCCACCATGCTCACCTCTCCCATGTTATCCAAGTATTTGCTTTGTTATTTCCTACATATTGTTTTCATGATCCTGTGAGGTATCATTCTTGGTTGCCAAGTTAAGAATCACTGGAACGAGCCTTTGTGTTTTCTTATACAGAACCGTATTGCTGAGGCTGTGAAGTATTCTGAACTGTCGGTGGTGTGTTTGGAAGATCAATATTGTGATTAGATGTACTCCAATGTGATTAATGAGAATAAAGATTGAAGCGAAATAAATAATGCGGAAGTTTAACCGCAAGTAGATTGCTTCATGAAGTACTGGTACGCAAATTAAAAACACTTATTACCGTTCTTGCAAAAGTAACATTCGGCCTTTACTTATCAAATTTGAATAATTACAATTATTTACATTGTTCAAGATGCAGAGCAATTAGACTATATTAGGCATAGCTCAACTCAAAATGAAATCAAATATATCAGGGGAAAAATTAACAATATAAATATTCTCACGAATTACTGAATTTACAGACATCCTCGTAGGGTAATCTTTTAACAAGTAGCCCTTTATCACGTTCAAGTAATTCTACATCGACACTAAATTCTTCAAGACGAAGTTTTCTTAGTGCAGCCATCGTTCCTTGAAATTTCCCTCGCAGAATTGTTACCGGCTTTCCAATTGCCGGTATAACAGTTTCCAGATGTTCTTGATCCAATCTTAATACGTGGTCCTTGACTTCAGTTGGGCTTGTGAGCTTTACCCGTGCAATACAGCAAGGAGATTTATCTTCTGGCAATTGCACAACACCTTTGGCCCGGTGGTATTTTTCTCCTAGTGATCTTGTAACTACTTTCACCACTAATCCAGCTCGCAACCATCCTTCTTCCTTCTCACTTTTAATATCAGTAGCATCCTTCTTCTTTTCGTTCTTCTCGTCGCGTTGTTCGCGTTTAATTTTTTTATTCGACTCGTACTCATACTCTGATAACTGCTCGTCAGCTCCCGAGTTTCCTCTTTTCTTTTTTAACTTACTGTCAAATGTAAAACTAACACTGGGCCCTACCACAGGTACAGGCTTAGGTTTTAGTTTCAGTTCTAGAACAAGAGGCTTATCCTGTTCCGGTCTTTCTAGTGGCTTTTTGAATTCGCTTGAATCTTCATCCGTCTCTTGACGACCACGTTCAACTTGCTTCTCAATGAAATCCATCATGCGTTCCTGGTCATCTTTATCCATTTTTTCCTTTTTAGCCTTTTTTTCCTGCGCGGCAAGTGTTTCAGGATCCCGATCGATGTATGTTACAAACCATCCCTTCTCAGTCTCATCTACTACGCATTGACCACTTCGACCTAACCATTTAACGAAGCCTGTTAGACTCAACCACTTTGTCGCATTCATGTGTATGTGATCTCTGTCAGCTATGTAATCTTGGTAAACTCTGTTGGCTGGGACTCGCTTTGTGCCAAATTGACGCTTAAGTAAGTTTACATATCCCTGGGAAAATTCTCGGGAAAATTCATCCATGTATTTGCCAGCGTTATCGGCAAACAGCAATAGCTGCCGCTGATGCGACTCCGACATCGTATGGCACTTGAAGCCGTTTTCGTCGCGACATTGTTTCTGACACATTTGACAGTACCATCTTAGCTTTTGTAATCCCTTAGCTTTTATCTTGTTCGCAATGTATTTTGGTGTCCCAACTTCGTGTTTACCCATTTTGATTTGTGACTATTTATGACAATGAGAGTTTATCAACGCAATGAGGTTACTCAATATACACCATTTTTCGCTTATTGCGTAGATTGATTTCTCCCTGATTTCCTTACGTCAACACAAGATTTTGAGGTTACTGTGTTCTGGTACATCAGGCGCCTGTATTATGAAATGTTGTTTTCACAAGAGCGACGAGTATACAATGGGAGCTTTCCAGCAACGACACAGAGCGACACAGAGCGACACTGTGTCGAGTATGGTGCTTTCCAACAACAACACAGAACGACACAGTCGGACACAGCTGCGGAGCATGGTTGGACAATGTGTCGGATTCATTGCTGCCAATTTTTTAGTTAGAGATTTTATTTTCAACGCATGGTATTGTTTATATTTATTTATTAAATGCAATGATAATCTACACGCGTTTCACAAATGTATTTTGTTTCCTGGAGCGCTCAGTGTTCCTAGATTTTTCGTATAATGCATGAGCGGACTCTAGTGACTGAATTAAGAACCTCAAAGCGTTCCAACAAGCACCAAGGCACAGTGTTCGACCGTGTAACACAGTGTCACACTGTGTCTCTTTGCTGGAAAGCTCCCAATGTCGCTTGCATGAAATAGCTGTTTTCGGAACACACATGTGACGCTTTCTTGTGAATATTAGTGGCTTGTGCGCATGCCTATGCGTCAACGAAGGTGATTTGTTTTGTATAAAGTAAATTCAGATTTAACGGATCACATATTTTTATTCAATTATTTCTCCAACAAAGTCAGCAACATGAGCAATTTTCATTCGCCTATGCGCTGTATTTCACCCAATGCAAGGTAAATCAAACCGAATTACAGGTATTTTGAGGTTAAGAAAGAGGTTATAGACGCCGGTTGTCTACTTCCAGTGAAACAAAATAAGCTTACCAGTGATTTAATAGTTAACAGTTTTCTTCACTTTCAGAGTCCTTACTCCAAAGCCGCAGGTGCAACAAACCTTAGATTTGAGGCAGACGCAGACAAAAGTGAAAAACAGTATCACCTGGTTTTTCATTAATACTTCTTTGTTGTCTGTTGTGATATATGATATGTAATAAACTGTTTCTCATTCAGCACTAATTGTTAGAAAATTCAAATTCTGTATAATTACGTTTCTATTACAGATTGTATGGTGGAGTAGCGTATAAACCATTTTGCTGGATTGAGTGGTGTTTGGCATCGATATTAGCTTTAAACGCGGTGTATCATATAGTAAGTTATGCAATAGCTACGCTCAGTATTCAGCCAGTAGTTTTGAGTCCCAGACAGAGAAAGCTGCTGGGAGTAACGGACAATGACCCACTATTCAAAACAGAAGTACCAACTCCACAAAAACTATCTGAGCCAAGCTCTCCACAGCATTTTTCAACGATGAATCTTAGCTGGCGATCAAATACTCTCGGCTCTCCTGGCCTAAACGAAAGCAGTATGTATCAATTCGGTGAATAAAATATTCTATCGCGACTTGTGTTAAACGGCTTAGATTAACTGAATATTTGAAGAAAAAGCAAACCAAAAAGATGTTTAAATTGCTTTAAAAACTACTATTGCTTTTTGCAGAAGATTATACAGTATCAAGTCCATTTTACAAGTACAATAGTCCATCATCACCTCGCAAGTTAACTGTGAGTCCAAATACTTCCTTGAACAAATCGTTCAATAACTCTCTAAATGGAAGTTTAACAGGCGAAGGGCTTATATATGATGAAGTACAACTCCAGACATATTTGAAGGAGATAGAACACAGAGAGCGAAAATCTACGTCTGTAACAAATGTGGATCAGCCGTCAAATTTATTAAGCTCTTTTTGGTCACATCCAGCGACGAGAAATCCTGGTGAAGTTTCTCCGATGTTGAGGCGATGTGTCTATCAATTAGCACCAACTATTGGTATATGGCTGGATATTCATTATTTGTTTTTTATCTCTATTTTGTGGACCTTTAACGGTTTACTTAGGGTTTTCACTCTTACCTTAGTGTTTCCCTCTTACACAGATAAATCGAAATCTACAAGTCCAGGAGCTGAGGAAGGCAACTCTCCAAGAGGTATCTTTGGAGCACCAGACATTTGGAGAAAATACAGGATAGATTCGAATAAAGTTAATCAATGGACAGCTAATCTTCGAATGGTTAGTTTACTGCATCATTGAATATGAAATTTGTCTCAAGAGGTTAATATGATGCCATAGTCAGTTCTTATAGACTGTATTCAATGTCTTCTATGTTGGCTAATATCAGAGGCTGTGCATTGCAACGCAAAAAACGGGCGCAGTATCCGAATTTTATATGCAATCCTGAACGGAAATACACTAATACATTTTGATTTTATGCAAAAATAAAGATATAGCATGAAATATAATAAACCACGATTGGGGTGACCGATGTGATATATTTTTATAAAAAAATAACGTCTGATTCTAGTGGATTAGTAAAACTGTCGTCGAACGTGTAGCCATGGAAATAGAGAACGTTCGTTCAGCCCTAGTAAGGCATGGTTTAAGTGACTCGCAGCCAGGCCATGTAGGACTGGATAGGCTTAGAAAGTTAGCTCAATCACCAACGTTGGTGGCTGGGGTTCCAACATTACCTGCTTTGGTACCATTTCTTGAGTTATCAAACAATCAGGATTATCTGGTAAAAAGAATAAAAGTTCTGGCTAAAGGTGGATCCATGAGTGATTTTAAATGGAATGGAGGCAGTTCGTACAATGGCAAAGAATGGGATAACTCATTACCTACAGATACAGCGGTAAATATCTAATCAATCTGCTTGCGGGAAATTTAAAAAAAACTCTCATGTACATTGTTAAATCTTGAATTTGATTATGCATTTACAGATAGTTATGCACTTATTTGCTTCTTATATGGATACCCAACTAGAGGCTCCTTTAGATCAACCGGATGCTAGACCTTTTACCTCTAGATACACGGCCAGAGCTGGTAAAGACTTGCCACGAAATAAAGGACCCATAATTGTCTGCACTTCGGTTAACCCACCACATTATAGTTTGGCGTTATCAGGTGATTCAGCACCAAATGATTATGAAGAAATACAAAGGGTAAGATTTTTATGTTCTAAATGATTAATGAAGGTATAAAAAGTTGCACGATCTACTCATAAATTCAGTAGCAAAATTTGTTGGATCACCTGTCAGCACAATTTATGTGAATTGGTTTTTTCAGGGTCGAAACAATATGTTCCATACTTTATTGCTGTTCCTGTACATAGTGAAGACGCGGGATCACGGAATGCTAGGACGTGTTAATCTAGGAATGTCTGGTGTTAATGTGCTGTGGGTAATAGATGGTTAAGACTGATGAGGATACTAGTATGTGAACTTACAATTGTATAACACGATTCATTCGTCATCTATTTTCACACATTTTGATCCGAAAAACAAGATTTTTTTTGAAAAAGCATAATAAATATCTTTTTGGATAGATTGTAAACTTAATTGGTTTGGTAATTATTTGATGACAGTTTGTGGGTGATTCGGGCAAGGAGCTGCAATGATTTATTGAGTTTAAATTGCTTGATCAATTTTTATCATTGAACTATACTTATGATTGAATTAAAAGCAGAAGTTTTTTTCTTCAGGCATGGAACAAAATATAACCCGATCTTGGTATTGCAACTGTGTTGATATTAGAACTCATACGACTACATTGTGAGTATGGGGTTCAGAGTGAAGTCCTTTAACATTTAGAAAAAGTGGAAATGACACAATACAGTATTTTGATATATCTTTATTGAGTTATGTTTATTAGCTCTGTAATCAAGAGTTCACACAGATAACTGTAGTTCCGCGTATACATTACACTAAAAAACGAAAGATGTTTTACTGAGCTGGATATGGAATACATGCTACAGAATTTTTTGTCTGCATTACATAATAATTGTAACTGGCATAAATATAACGTAAGAACTGTACTTGTTGCCAATCTAGTTAATGCTGTGAACAGTATTGAATAGATCAATTAATTGAACAGTAATTCGAGGTATGTACGCACAGCACAGTGATTTCAAATTATGACAATAAATTTTTTTAATATTTCAAAGCATGTCGTCAATAAACTGGCCCTATAACTGTGCAGTTGACATATATAATTATTATTTTTAATGGATAATATTTTTGACAATATTTTATAGCTTGTACCAATGTCCCATAAATAAAAAAAAATTGGAGAATACCTCAATTATGTAATTTTGAGGCATAATCACAAAGCAGTGTGGTTATTATATTTGCTGTAACAACAAAAGTTGTTTTGACAAAAAGTTCTCTTCAACTTGGAAATACATTTTGTCAAATCCACAATTTTCTACATTTTACCTCGGTATGCGTGTGTACATGTAGGTATATATACTTTTTGGTCTCTGCATCATTATTACATCTGATCTAAATATGTATACATTCTTCTCTCGGGTACCTTACATTGACGTTGTTTGTGGTTTTTATTGAAAATAAAAGTACGATAATTTTCTTGTCAGTACCATAACTTTACGGCCCTGATACCATAATTTAGTCTGTCAAGGTTGGGAACACTGCTTCGAGATAATCACTGTAGTTAAGATAATATATAAGATCTTAAAGGCAAACCTCTTTGGAGTTAGGGCAGAGATGAGTAGGGAGATCTCCAACGCTCGGCTTTTCGTGATACCAGCTAGATTGGAGCGTCGACGTGACACCTAGGCGGTCACGCACCGAAGGTGGCCCATTTCCGACCTGACACCTAGGCGGCCATGCACCGAAGGTGGCCCACAATCGTGTATATATAGATATACTCGGTCCCTCGAGCAAGTGGTTGCCAATCGCATCCTTGTCCCCGCTCGCACAGATGTTTCCAGGAATGCAAGAATTGGGATTTTTTTGTTTCAGTTATGAATGTCAGCGAATAAAAGTATCTCCAGATTTGATAAATGTTGGAATCAATTAGCGGACGCTGAACCAAATTAGTTAACTATTCCCAGTCCGAATACTTTTTTTTTTTTTTTTTAATATATATTATTTTTTTATTGATATGAAAATATGTGACGCCTGGTATTCTCGAATATTTGTGTACGCAGTCTATGGAAGAATATACGAAGCCAGCTCGATAACATTTATGCAAAATGTGCAATGGGCAAGTGGTTGGGGGAAATTTTTTTTTTCTCGAACTGAATCTTCCAGAGAAGCATCAGCGAATTCCAAGCAAGCTCCATACACATACCGAGCAAACGCGCGCTCACGGACGTAGCTGTGGTGTGGCTGAGTGGATACCACATGAGGATGAATTTTCAGTCACAGGTTTTTGCGCGAAGTTTTCCTGTATGTAAGTTAATTACTGCTGCCTTTGCTATAATACTGTATTCAAGTCTTAAACAAAACACTAAAAAATAAGTTAACCACTTAATGTAAAACAAAATGTTAGATTGAGCTTAAAATTTAAGCCGGAGTTACATAAACTAAGATAATTACAAGTGCAACATTGTAAATATTGTACATTTATTGTTCATCTAAATAAATATGGTTTCCTCCTCAAAAAAAAAAAAAAAATGAGGATGGAGTGATGCGGGACACGGGTTCGATCGCAGTTCACTCTTTTTATTTTTTTTTAAATTCAATCCCGGCTTTTGTTTTAGTATTTTCGGAGAGAAAAAACAAATGAAAGAAAGAAAATTTCCAGAGCCGGTCGATTTTTTCCTTCTTTCCTTTTGCTTTTTGTTTTACTGAACCCACCCTTTTTGTAGTGGGGGTAATCCAGAAGAGAACAAATGATTGAAACAATAAAATTCCGAGTGTGAATCGATTTATTCCCCGTTTTTGGCGCCTCTTTTTTAATAAGGAAAAGTTTTGACAGTAATGAAAAATAGAGATTACTAAAAACAAATGTATTGTTTTTTAATAACACCGGTCCACAAAAATAAAAAAAAAGTGGTCTGTACTTTTGACCGGACCTACCTATCTTTATGTATTTTGACGCACTGAATCCGAATCTGAAGTCAGTTTTGCCCGTACACCCTCAAAATTTTGAGTAAATTGCAAAAAACCATAAAAATAGCCAAAAATTAGCAGTTTTGGTAAGAAAAAAAATTGTGGAACTATAGACCAAGTATGATTTTTATGCATTTTGGTCCGCTAAACCCAAATCTGAAGTTTATTCAACCATAAGCCTTTTAAAATTTAATTGGGCCGGTGTTATTAAAAAACAATACATTTGTTTTTAGTAATCTCTATTTTCCATTACTGTCAAAACTTTTCCTTATTAAAAAAAAAACGCCCATTTTATATCAGTCTTGACGAGCATTTCTTAGGAATTTTGAGAGATGCGAGATCGGAACGACAAAATTAATTCAGTAGCAACAATGTATGGACCCCTCTCCTCTTCGGATATTGACAGCCAGTTAAGAGGCTTCACAGTGTTCAGTTTAGTGCCAGCAGCTCTCGAGGTATCAAGATGGTAAGTGAATTACATAATTATTTTACATGCATGCAAAAACCGGCAGGTTTGACGCTCGTCTATTTACTTTATAGATTAAAAAGAGAAAAAATGGGAAGGACCTGTAGTCGTATTTTATACTTTATTTAATTTTCCTTGAATTGTCAAACGTTTTTATTTTTGATTGTATAGGAAGAAGATGTGTGGGGAATTCCATTCTAGTGCCCAAGAATGTAGTACACATTTTCGATCGTTTTAACTTTTTTTTTTTGGGAAAACATGTTCCTCAATTTCCAAATTTCCTTAATTTTTTGGTATTCAAATCGATTCTTAACAATTTTGCGCACAGGTGGGATTTCTTTAATTATTTTTTCCCTTAACCTGAGGATATTTCCTATCTGAGATCACTGTCGATAGGCGAGATTCCGGAAATCATTAATTACCTTTTTTTCTAATTAAAAAGAAAATCACATAAGTCACATCACTACTTTTCTAGCAAGTTTTTTTTCTCATGCCGGAATTGGAGTTGCTATTTATTTATTCGGTCATAAATTTCTCTATTATTAATGGATTTCAATTTTTCTGAAATCTAGAGGAATGCCAGAAGGCCTGAATATAGTTCATACCATTTCATTCTTTTTTTTCAAGTTATTCAAAGATCCAAGAAAACTAAAAACTTGCGAAAACTATAGTAAATGTAGAGATCCCATTATTGTCTCGTGCTTAAGAATCATATTTTTAATTATAAAATCAGTGTGAATTTTTTCAGAATTTTGAAAGAAGCGTTTTCGGAATTGGTTTTTCAATTTTTTTCTATTTCAGTGGTGGCTAAAGAAATCTGCAAAAAATTCCGACGCTGTTTTAAGTCGATTGAAACCGTGGTTGCAACATCATACCAAACAATTATCAAAAGCGAAGAGGGTGAGGTACATGGGTTGCAAATTTGACGTGGAATGCCCAACATAAAATGTATATGTATTAGGATGGTCGTTAAACGGATTTTTTACGTTAATGGCTTCGAATACAAAAAACCATCTCTCATTTTTTCAGATTTTCATTTCGAGCTCTTAGTGGCCTTATGTGATTTTCTTTTTAATTAGAAAAAAAGGTAATTAATGATTTCCGGAATCTCGCCTATCGACAGTGATCTCAGATAGGAAATATCCTCAGGTTTAGGGAAAAAATAATTAAAGAAATCCCACCTGTGCGCAAAATTGTTAAGAATCGATTCGAATACCAAAAAATTAAGGAAATTTGGAAATTGAGGAACATGTTTTCCCAAAAAAAAAAAAAGTTAAAACGATCGAAAATGTGTACTACATTCTTGGGCACTAGAATGGAATTCCCCACACATCTTCTTCCTATACAATCAAAAATAAAAACGTTTGACAATTCAAGGAAAATTAAATAAAGTATAAAATACGACTACAGGTCCTTCCCATTTTTTCTCTTTTTAATCTATAAAGTAAATAGACGAGCGTCAAACCTGCCGGTTTTTGCATGCATGTAAAATAATTATGTAATTCACTTACCATCTTGATACCTCGAGAGCTGCTGGCACTAAACTGAACACTGTGAAGCCTCTTAACTGGCTGTCAATATCCGAAGAGGAGAGGGGTCCATACATTGTTGCTACTGAATTAATTTTGTCGTTCCGATCTCGCATCTCTCAAAATTCCTAAGAAATGCTCGTCAAGACTGATATAAAATGGGCGTTTTTTTTTTAATAAGGAAAAGTTTTGACAGTAATGGAAAATAGAGATTACTAAAAACAAATGTGTTGTTTTTCAATAACACTGACCCAATTAAATTTTAAAAGGCTTATGGTTGAATAAACTTCAGATTTGGGTTTAGCGGACCAAAATGCATAAAAATCATACTTGGTCTATAGTTCCACAAATTTTTTTCTTACCAAAACTGCTAATTTTTGGCGATTTTTATGGTCTTTTGCAATTTACTCAAAATTTTGAGGGTGTACGGGCAAAACTGACTCCAGATTCGGATTCAGCGCGTCAAAATACATAAAGATAGGTAGGTCCGGTCAAAAGTACAGACCACTTTTTTTTTTTTTGTGGGCCGGTGTTATTAAAAAACAATACATTTGTTTTTAGTAATCTCTATTTTTCATTACTGTCAAAACTTTTCCTTATTAAAAAAGAGGCGCCAAAAACGAGGAACAAATCGATTCACACTCGGAATTTTATTGTTTCAATTATTTGTTCTCTTCTGGGTTACCCCCACTACAAAAAGGGTGGGTTCAGTAAAACAAAAAGCAAAAGGAAAGAAGGAAAAAATCGACCGGCTCTGGAAATTTTCTTTCTTTCATTTGTTTTTTCTCTCCGAAAATACTAAAACAAAAGCCGGGATTGAATTTAAAAAAAAATAAAAAGAGTGAACTGCGATCGAACCCGTGTCCCGCATCACTCCATCCTCATTTTTTTTTTTTTTTTGAGGAGGAAACCATATTTATTTAGATGAACAATAAATGTACAATATTTACAATGTTGCACTTGTAATTATCTTAGTTTATGTAACTCCGGCTTAAATTTTAAGCTCAATCTAACATTTTGTTTTACATTAAGTGGTTAACTTATTTTTTAGTGTTTTGTTTACGACTTGAATGCAGTATTATAACAAAGGCAGCAGTAATTAACTTAAATACAGGAAAACTTCGCTCAAAAACCTGTGATTGAAAATTCATCCTCATGTGGTATCCACTCAGCCACACCACAGCTACGTCCGTGAGCGCGCGTTTGCTCGGTATGTTTATGGAGCTTGCTTGGAATTCGCTGATGCTTCTCTGGAAGATTCAGTTCGAGAAAAAAAAAATTTTCCCCAACCACTTGCCCATTGCACATTTTGCATAAATGTTATCGAGCTGGCTTCGTATATTTTTCCATAGACTGCGTGCACAAATATTCGAGAATACCAGGCGTCACATATTTTCATATCAATAAAAAAATAATATATATTAAAAAAAAAAAAAAAAGTATTCGGACTGGGAATAGTTAATTAATTTGGTTCAGCGTCCGCTAATTGATTCCAAGATTTATCAAATCTGGAGATACTTTTATTCGCTGACATTCATAACTGAAACAAAAAAATCCCAATTCTTGCATTCCTGGAAACATCTGTGCGAGCGGGGACAAGGATGCGATTGGCAACCACTTGCTCGAGGGACCGAGTATATCTATATATACACGATTGTGGGCCACCTTCGGTGCATGGCCGCCTAGGTGTCAGGTCGGAAATGGGCCACCTTCGGTGCGTGGCCGCCTAGGTGTCACGTCGACGCTCCAATCTAGCTGGTATCACGAAAAGCCGAGCGTTGGAGATCTCCCTACTCATCTCTGGTTAGGGAGTCTAGCGTCACCCACGCCTACTGTATACTGATGTAGGCAATCGCGTATACACATATGCACACGTTGACACAGTATCAGGGTGATCAGGGTGTACGTTATGCTACACCAGTGTTCTGCATCCGTCATTGCTATTTATATGGTGCACGATAAAATTCCACACAATCTTCAATCGCAGTTAGTCAGAAGCAATTGACGTCCATGGAGGCCTGCGGTTTCAACGCAGCTTTATCTTTTTTCTTCCGGATTGACGTTAAACGGGGAGTACCCGGGGACTTTCCTTTTGAATTACACAGCATAGAAGCGCGAGTCCATTCGACTGTGGATAAACATGCATTGCGGACACGGGTGTCCGATCCTTGTTGCTGGTAGCTACGTGTAAATCATTTTATCGTGGGCGTGTATTGGAAACAAACTGATTTTACTAAGCCATCGGATTGTGGGGAACTAACTATAAGTGTGCATTAACAATTATCGCAATAATTTTGCGAAATTTCTACCCTTTAGACTGATGGATACTCAAAAACCAATATGCCCTGTGATTCGGACCGTTATACCATCTCTGGTTATACGACGCTTCGCAGATGCCTGAGTGTAACGATGACCTCTTTTCAGTCTTCAAATCATTGAAAAATTGAAATTAAAGAAAACAACTTTCTTACGAACCAGAATATCATCATTCATGTGAATGTATGTGGGAATTAATTTTTTATTTTGGTACCCTGCCAGCTTGACGCAATTTTATGAGTATTTTGTTGAAAAAATTCTACAACATAACGTAGTTATAAAATACTTAAATCTGTTTCAGAGATATAAGGTACTAGATTTGAATAAAAGGCTTGAAAAAGTTATTGAAATTGTCAAGTTCAGAAGAAAGAAAAATGGGTATTTCACTGCTAAACAATTTTTGCACAAGACTGAAACATTCGGGATTTCTCATATACAAAAATATCATAGTTCGCAAACGGCACTTAATTGGAACTCTTATTGAGATTTTATTACCGGCATGCATTGTTGCGACAATCCTTGCAGTCAGATCTAACTTAGATGTCGAACCTATACATGTTCGTAACAGCACATACTATGAAATGCGAACAAGTAGTGAGGTGGTACGGGATACCTCACGATCTCGTGTCCGTCTGTATTACAAACCACAAACTGAGCTGACGAAAAATCTCATGAGAAATGTGACAGAATGTATGGGCATATTACCAAGTCGTAAGTATTTGTTCTTCCATACGATGTATGAAAAAATATATTTGCAATCAGAATGTTACTCTACATATTCATATTATTATCTGTTGGAATTTCAAATCATGAATTTTCCTGACTTTTATTACTCAAACTATCTCGGGACATTTGCTTGCTATATACCTTGTTATGTAGCATTAGTAAGGACCCTGGTGTCATTTAATATAAATATTCAAGCGGTAGAATGCGGGATAAAAAAATGGCAGATGAAAAAAAAGAAGAAAACACTTTCTAATAAAAGGAGCTGAACTCAATGAAGGGAATTTGTAAGAAGAAGTTGCAAACATCATGACTGAAAAACTAGAACTAAACCGAAAGAGTATTTAAGAGCTAAAGTAAAAAAAAAAAAGTGGTAGATGACATCTACTATCAATTTTCAACATCGCCCAGATTTCAAGAAACTGGGCACAACAATAATTTCATCTGAGACCTTTTTCTAACAACTTTTTATAATTTTACAGAACTCTCTGGCTTCAATTCGGAAGAAGTCATGCTGCACCATTATGAGACACAGCAAGCAACGGATTCATTAGTTAAAGTCCTTGCAATTGATTTTGATGATATGGATGACTTCTCTGATCCAAAAAAACTGATCTACACTATTCGATCATCACAGAAAATTCCAGATAAATTACTTGATGTTGATATCGAAGGCATAAGTACAGCATCGGATCACTTACTTGACGAGATTCCCGTTGTTGGTTTCCAGATTTGTTTGGACAATGCATTTATTGAAAGTAAAGCTCGCGATGGTGCAATTAAACCAATGGTATGGTTATTCAATTATATTTACTATTTTGATATGATGATTTTGTATCGATATGTAATATTGTTCACATCACATCTTCACACATCTTCGGTCTTGATATTAAAGATAGTGAGGAGTAAGATTTTAGTTTATCATTATCTAATAAGTTGTTAGCCTTGTGTCAATTTTTATAAAAGTCGGTGAGGCAAGGGAGCAACAAAGACAGAATTTGAAGACTGAAGAAATTGCAACAACTAATGCTTATCATATGTATATCACCATAAAGATTATAAATTTTTCTTACATATTTGTTACAGGTTTCACTCCAAAAAATGCCATTTCCACCATATGATAAAGTTAATGCCAATGAACTTCAAATACAGAATGTGATTTGTAGAATTGGTGGACTTATTTTCCTTGCAACAATCTACCTGATACCAACATATATCAGTGCAGAAAAATCCACTGGTGTAAATGTAAATATATCACTATATCTACAGTCGTTCTAAAATAAATAATTAAATTGAATTGCACTTGGTTATTACAACATCAACAAAACAGTACTTTGATTGAGAAGTATTGGCCAAAGTAATATCAAAAATATTAGGCAAGAGTGTTTAACATCGTTGGAATTATTTGGGAGTTGGAGAGTAATGGCGGAAAGAAGACCCACTTCTTCCTTCTCTGCCCTCCTGCTTCCGCCTTTTCTTGGGGCTGGTGGCACGAGGTCCCCCTGCTTGGTGTCGTCTTCATCTCGACATTTCCGGCACTAAAATTTGTCTTCGTTTTCAGAAGTTGATGATATGATAACCACTTCGTCTTGAAGCGGTGTTTAAAATCGAACATGTTTTATGATTTTTCAGACTCTACTGAAAATAAATGGAATAAAATCATATCAAAATTTTCTAAGCTGGATAGCATGTGGCATGGTTTTTAGCATCATCATTGTTTCTTCAATTACCACAATTGTGAAATTGAATTTTCGATCTGACCAAAAACCGTTTTACTATCACACTGACTGCTGCATAATTTGGCTAACACTTTTCATCAACCTTACTGCAATTTATGCCTTCTGTCTCCACCTGGCTACGTACTTCTCAAAAAGTAAGTATATTAAAAGCATGCTAACTTGCTGCACATTTCCCCGTATCTTTATAAATTTTACCACAACAGAGATTAAGATTTACAGTTTGTTCTAATTTGTTTTTTCTGATCTATTTCCTTTCGAAATTTCAGCATGGCTTGCACAACTAGTGGCAACAACGGTGTCTCTAATTATAAACATAACTGCAACCCAGTTTGAAAACTATGATAAATCTACTTTTTTACCATGGATTGGATTTCTTTGCCCAACTACGGCTACTATGAGGATATTTGATGAGCTTAATAGGCGTGAAAATCAACGTGAGTAAGACGAACTTTATTCATAAAAATCACAATAAAAAAGTGCTTTTGATAAGTGCTACGTTTTTTACACTGTTGTCGACATTAAAAGGTGTTGGAGCACAATGGAGTAACGTTCTTGAGACAACGCATCCAGCATTGAATTATTGGGGTAGTCTTGGCTTCATAATGTTATCGAACTTTATGGGAATAGTTTTCCATTTCATCCTCGCTGTATATCTGGATGCTGTACTACCGAGCAAATATGGTATCAATGAGACTCCGTTATTCTTCATCAAGGTTTGTATCGTCTTCTGTAAGTGAATCTGATTGATTGGAATATGTGAATGATTATACTACTATTGGCTATACAATTTATACTCAATGATCTGAAAGTGTGAGATGGAAATAATATTGAAATATAATCATCACAAATTTGTTAAAATACATTACAAAACCTGTACAAGTTCGTTGTGTTAGAATTTATTTGACTTTCGTAAGTTATACTGTATTTTTTTCAACAGTATTTTAAGAAGAACAAGGTGTGCAGCTCTTCTGAAAGTACACGTATGCTTAATCCAGTTCTAGAACCAGAAATATATGAACATGTTGCTGATAATAGCTTGTATCCTGGGGTAAAACTGACACAGTTGGTGAAACGATTTATACGTGGAATTATCAAACGAAATGTAAGACACAGTACAATCTGAAAATTTTCAAAATACGAACTATTTTTAGAAATACAGTAATCAAATATATGTTTATGATCAACCGATTTTCTTGCTGACAATGAATTTATTTGATCGAATCTGAAATATATTGAATATGGTTGTAATCGAACCGCTTAGAAACAGTTGAATGCTGTCACAGATTGTATTGAATTGAATTGATTGTATAAAACTTTCAATGTGTTTAGACAATCAAAGCAGTTCAAGGACTCAGTTTGGAATTTTACAAGGGGCAGATCACTGCTTTGCTGGGTCACAATGGTGCTGGAAAAAGTACAACATTTGCAGTCTTGACTGGTAATTTTTTGTGTACTATTTTTAAAACGATTCGATTACATATTTAATACAGTTATTGGAGGAATAATAGCACCGTTTAATATATAACTTGATAACGTTTGTGCACCTGAAGGTTTGACATCACCCTCATCGGGAAGTGTGGAAATTAATGGCAAAGATATAACTGCGGATATTGATGGGATCAGAAGTGATTTGGGCGTATGTCTTCAAGAAAATACCATGTTCCCAGATTTAACTGTAGTCGAACAGCTCCGAATAGTTGGTTTGGTGAGTCATACATCTATTTTTCACTGACATTCTTATTGATTCTAATAATCAACTAGCTTTAAAACCCTCGCTCGCTAAAGCTCGCTCGGGGTCGGATGCCTAGTGTAGCTGGTTTTTGTGTTCGTGCGCTCGCTTACTCGTTGTCAGTGTTTTACCAGATGATACGAGATTCAGCAGATACCTCACGCCCCAGCTGCTTGAGGATTGTTCAATGGGTAATAAATGTTAGTCCGCTAGTCCGGGAAGTGGAGTTTTACCAGGTAGCGTACCTGGAACGCAGAAACTACGTAGTGTTTGTCTTGAAAGTCTTGAGGATCCGACGACCTGCCATCTGAGAATGAGTGCAAATGCTGGTTAAATAATAGGCTGGACTTCTTTCAACAAACTTACATTTAACAACGAAAAGACGAAAGCCGTTGTCTTCGGATCTTCTTATTTTGTCATTAGACTTTCACACATGGCTGGCAAACAAATTGCACTTCATGGCATCAGGTTGAAACTCGAGTCATCTGTGCGCTTATTGAGTCAGTATCACTTATTGACGTCCTAAATCCTGGGTACGGAGAAGATTTTTCATTTTAATCAAATTTGGATGTCAATATCTTCAAAATTGAAGTACAGATTTCATTAAGATTTGTAGAACAAGGTCGGATGGGGAAGATCTCTCAGGCCTGTGAGTTTAAAAACATGTACTCATTCTGGAGATATGACACCCTCACTTCGGGTAGAAGTTGGGCCGGATAAAAGACTTTTGCCGGCCTATGGACACTTGGCAGCGATTTGCTTCTGTGAATCTTGATATTACGGTTACTCACTGATTAATTAAATGAATTCATTACAGCTGAAGCAAAAAGACCGAACCAGAAAAGAGTTGATGGCAGAAATCGACGAATTATTGAAAAAGATGGATATGGAAGAGAAACGAGATGTTATGCCAGACGAACTCTCCGGTGGTCAGAAAAGACGACTATGCCTAGCTATGGCACTTATTGGCAATGCTTCTGTGAGTTGTGAATTCGTTCATCATCACTGATATTTGTAATTTATATCTACCGTCCACAGCAAGGCTGTGAAAATAGTAAACAAATGCAGTTGACTTAGTGAAACTTTCCTTCCTAGACTATATTCTTAGATGAACCAACATCGGGTATGGATCCAGAAACACAGAGAGGGACATGGGACACTATATTGGTAATAATTTTCATTGAAATCAATTTGCCATATACCTATTTGCTTGTTTTATTCTCACTAAAGTTTGATTTCGCTAAAACACTGTTAGTATCAAATCAACTAATTATTAAATGATGTTCATGTTGATAACTACTGGTGAAAATAATTGCGCTATAATAATTGTTTTCACTTAGAAATACCGTGATCAAAAAACGATTATAATTACGACACACAGTATGGAGGAAGCTGACGTTCTGGGTGATCGAATTGCAATCATGGATTCAGGAAAACTGAAGTGTTATGGTTCACCGATGTACCTTAAAAAATGCTATGGTGACTATATTGGCAACTTCACGAAAATATGTGATAATTTTATAAAAGTAATATAGGTCATTGATCATTATCATAACTTGATGACAATTTAGGGCACAATCATCATGAAATAACGCTGTCAACAACATCAAATTACGACATAGACAAAATTCGAGAGCTGGTTGGTAGCGATGCATCGATAAATGTGACTCAGCACGGCAGAATTGTTATAAACCTTCCATTTACCAGCTCTTTACCGGAAATTTTGGACAGTATGGAAAATCAAAAAGCAAAGTTGGGAATTACTGGTCTCAGTGTGTCAATAATAACTTTGGAACAAGTTTTCTTAAGGTATATTATAATTATTATACGCTGTATGTCTCATATTGGTAATATTATATTAAATATTCTATATAATAAAGGGCTGCCGATAATGAAGAAATAGCAAATAAGTCGGAAGATAATGTTGATGGGAAAGTAGCACAAGATTTAAGAGGGTACGAATATTTGACAGGTTGGGACCTTACTTGGCAAATGATTTACGCGTTGTTAGCAAAGAAAATGACCTATTTCAAAGCTAACAAGGGTGTGAGTCTAGCACTCGTAAGTTTTGTTTTTTTATTCTACATCTGTGTTCGGATGATCATAGTATAGTCTTTTTTTATAAATAACAACAAACCTGTTTAAATTGTGTTCTTACTAATTTTACCCTGCTAATGAAAACAAATAACATGACCATAATGATCTTGCAGGTGTGTGGAACTCTGATAGCGATATTATTGCCGCTTGTTTTCAACCCAGCTGATTATGGGAAAAAACAAAATTTACGGATCGAGCTTCGAACATATAAAAGTCCAGAAGTGATGATACACTCCGGAGATGAAACTTTAGGGAATATGTATAAGAAGATAATTGAAAACCAGGGTGCTAAAATCGATGTCACTGAAGCTGGAGTCTCTCTGAGCAAAGGTATATAATGTATTCTTAGATAATTTACATTTTTCATGACTAAAATAAGTAAAATAATACAAATAAATTGAAGCACGTAATATACAGAAACTGTTAGGTGCGTACGCAAAACCAAGCTTAAGTATCTTTTAAATGAAGTTTTTAAATTAATCATTGTGAAGAAAATCGTTTGAAGAACAAGTTTTTTCAACTTTAAAATATGCTCGACCTGAATTTTCAAACCTATGTATGCATGTGTATAGAACCAATTATTTACATATAAGTATATTAAGTAGACAATGCCGTACAGAACTTGTATAATTTCGTCTCTGTTAATTTATTAAATGGTTTTTCTTCGCAGGGTTACTATCCAGAGCTCTAAAAGATATGACATACTATAAAACTCGAATGATTGTCTCAGCTGAATTTAACTCAAGTGTGTCAGTAAATGGTTTATATTCTGGCGGAGCGACATTAAGTGCTCCAATAGTCTTGAATACCATGTCAAATTTACTGTTGAAGATAGTGGCGGGCGATCAATATTCAATCGATGCAAGTATCGGCCAATTGCCTCGATCGTTAGTGCAAGATGCACAGAAGAGAATGGAGAATAAAGTTGAAATGCTAATGAGAAACATTTTATTCATGGCAATATTTGTTCACGTTGTTGCTTTGTTCGTCATACATCCGCTACTTGAGAATAGCACAAGATTTAAACAGTTACAGCAGATGGCTGGTGTTTCGCCTTTTACATACTGGGGAACAATGTTTCTGGTTGATTATGGATTTTATATATTAGTGTCATTATTCGCCGTTTTTGGTATTGTTTGTAGGGATTTTTTCGATCACTTGTCAGCTGTATTTTTCTCAGAATGTGGTGAGTTAGGCTTACTATAATTTCTATTCATTTCATAATTTCCATCTATAACGTAAAACACATGTTTTCAGGAGGGGTTTTACTTCTGTTATTTCTGCTTTTTGGTATCAATGCTTTACTCTTGGCTTACATACATAGTTTCATGAAGAAACGATTCCATGTTGTGTATTCAATTTTGAGTGGAATACCATTATTAATAGGTGAGCTTATACTTAAACTGCTTGTGTTATGCAAATCAAAACTTGTGACCATTTGAGGGTCTATAACTTTTTTTTCGGAATTCATATAATCATTAAAGAATTTTTTTTTAATTATAACATATTTCCTCATTATGTTTTACAGTATTTATCATTGTTCCACTACATGAAGTGTTATCCTACATGGATAATGTTAAATGGGCAAATGTAATTCAGCGCAGAATGTTTTCTTTGGCACCTGTCATCAGTTTTGTTTTTGGATGTATGAAGTGGGAAGAAATAGCATTCAAAAATGCAAGGTGCCGAGCAATGCCTAAACTTTCAACTGCCATTGCTTGTGATACTAATGACTACTGTTGTGGTATGGGATAATTTTCAACAAATTATTTGGGACCTTGTTCCTAACCGTTTTCCATGGAAAAATATTAAACAGATTTCTGATTTCAGCACTGAAGTGTTCTGATGGATATTGCGAAAATCCGTTACCATTTTTGGGTGATTTTAGTGAACAAGGCGGAATCAAAGAGTATATTGTGTATTTATTATTCACCCCGATTATTCTGGTGGGCATCCTTTATTTACTAGAGCAGCAGACGTTTGCAAAATTGCGATCAAAATTCCAAGTAACGAACCACCACTCAAAGCGTTATTCTGATGAAACAATAGACAGGAAAGTCGAAGAAGAAAAAAGAATCGTATGCCAAGAAATTAATAACATTAACAGAGGTATTGATTAGTATGAGTAGTGTTCAATTGTTTACTAGAATAAATGATGTGTCAGTACTAGTACTCATTTTAAAGTAACACATCAAAGTACATGTGTTAATTCAACATGGGAAATAAAATATATTTCGATCCAATTAGAAACTGGTTCATTATAATTTTTTCTCAGGGTCATCTGAATTTAATTCTGAGATCAAGAATGTCTTTCTGGCATCTGGACTGAGCAAACATTACGGAAAAGTGGAAGCTGTCAAAGAAGTTAGTTTCAGAGTATTGAGGAACGAGTGTTTCGGATTGTTAGGTGTGAATGGTGCTGGGAAAAGTTCTACTTTCCGAATGTTAGTTGGTGAAGAAATCCCGAATAGTGGTATTCTTTACCGTGGTCGCTACAGCAGTAATTCCGATCGAACCAAGGTAAAGAATAGCATGTCTCTTCATATTTTTTTAAAATCTACTACTCATACAACTTCAGAATCATAAAGCATAATAAATAATAAGAATTGAAAATTATTGTCAGTAGAATTTGGTGTTACGTATGTGTTAATTTTGCGTATTTCTTTGAATCTTGTATGAAAATTGGTATCAGTAAAGAGTTACAGATAATGTAACTTGACAGTGCACAAAATAGAGGGCAGTAACACTTATTATTCGATTATTTATGAAATTTTACTTTTTTAGTATTTGGCTGGAATGGGCTATTGTCCTCAAACTGATGCCTTGATTCCATGTCTTAATGCAGTGGAACAGTTGACCCTTTTTGCCCGTCTGAGAGGCATCCCAAAACATGAGGTGGCGTCAGAGGTTTACTCGTGGATTAACAAGCTGCGTAAGTATAATTATCGCAATTGATTTCGAACTTGTAGGAATACTATTGTTAAATTATTAAAATGGTTTGCACGTTTTAAAATAGTAAAATGAGATGAGTGAAATTTTTCTGCAACGATTTTAGTTAAGTCGGTACTTTGAGGCTAATTCACACATTCTAATGTATAGAATTGACCAAACATGCAACAAAACCAAGTGGGGATTATAGTGGTGGAAATAAACGGCGCTTAAATATTGCAATTGCACTAATTGCAAATCCTGAACTGGTTTTGTTGGATGAGCCAACGACTGGTGTCGATCCAGCCGCCAAAAGATTAGTATGGACTGTTCTTCAAAATTGCCAAGCATCTGGCCAAGCCATCATACTTACGTCCCACAGGTATACATAATGAAACAATTTTCATGATTTTAGATACGTATTTGAATGTCCAATCAAGAAACACTTTTTACAAAGAAATGGGCTATTTCAGGGCTTTGTCATTTATGATTTTATTGGAAAGTAAATTCGTGTAATAAAAAAATCGTCTCTGAACCAAAATCATTCATTTTTAGTATGGCGGAATGCGAAGTTCTGTGTAATCGTTTAGTGATAATGGCGAAAGGTCAACTAGTATGTGTCGGAGCTAGTCAGGAGTTGAAAGAACGTTTTGTAGCAGGCTTCAATATCACAATCAAACTGGATCCGCGACGAACCGAACACAATTGCACGAGAATTAAGAAAAAAATAGAAACGAATTTCATCTGTCGATTAATAGATGAGCACCCTGTAAGTCAAACTAGTTATTCAGTTTCTGTTGAACATTTCAATAAAAAATAACTCCAAATAATATATATTGCCTTAATTATTTTAGGGATACTTATTCTACCATGTGACTGACCCGCAAGCGACTTGGGTGAAGATGTTTGGGACAATGAACGATATCCAATCGGTACACCAATGTGTCGAAGATTTCACTGTATCTACGTCTACGTTGGAACAACTGTTTATGCAGTTTGCCAGGCCTACAGACTCTACGACGCAATATCACATACAATCGGAAACTGCAGCCGAAGAAAGTTGTGTCTAAGGTTAACCTTACTGGTATAAAATATAAAAGAGTAGATCTATTCTTGCTGTTAGCTGACATCTTGACTTGCAGTTGAATAGCAGTTTTTTTTACAAGATCCCAAAGTTCATGTTAATCCCTGTATGTGTATATCAAATTGGGGTTTTACATACAAATTTTATAACTATTTAATTGCGCTTACTTTAACTATAACTGTAAAAGATCTAATAATCTCAAACAATAATTGAAACGTTAATCGTAATAATGGTAACTTACGTAAATATATTTTGTAGGATGTTGATTGATAGTACACTTGTATCAAGAAATCGAAACAGCGAAATATGTATCATTCCTTTTGTTAGGAAACGACTGGTAAAGTCAAGCTTTATGTTTTCTTGTTTCCATTACTTCTCATAAGTGTACTCTCAAAAATTGCATTTAAGGCAGATCTGTACTATTTTTAGTTTTTCATTAACTTTACAAATTTATTGTAAGATCATTAGTTCTTTTTGTTTGTTTCCACGGAAATAAGGTATTATACTTGTGCCTAAACTTCAGCCCTAAAATTATTACATTAAAATCATTGCGTAGCTTGAAGGGCTTGAAGGTGAAGTATCTTTGGAATTTTTGGACATCTCTCATATGTTCAAATTTTGTCAACACTTCATACCTAAACGAGACAACAAACTTTGGCAGAACTATGTTTGTACGAAAGTTTGAATGAAGCTATAGTGCACCTGTATTTTGAATTCAATTACGATTAGGCATGTACATTGAAGTTTTTTTTCAGGGAGAAGGGGAATACAGAGAGTGTGGATAAGCGAGAGCTTTTATATTTTTTGGATGATCAAAATATCGATGTTTGTATGCATTGAAATAAAAAGATAACATTGAACAAAAACAAAAAATTCAAACAAACCGAAACGTTCTGATGTGTGATATGTTTAAGGTATTGATACTGTATACATACAGCTTTTGTGATTTTACCCGTAATGAATGATTAACAAATAAATGCGATAAATTTACGTCAGAACTTGAAGTTAAATCAGAATTAATTTGAACACCGAAATTACGCGGCTGTAAAAATGCTGGAGTTGGAGAACGTTCATACAAAAGGCATATTCTTCAAACGAGTAATGATTGAATGTACTATGATTTCAGCTTATTTCATTTGATTTGAAGTGACTGTGGGATTGCAGGAACTGCGAGGATGACTTCGAGGAAAGTATTCAAGGGACCTAACATGACAGGTGACTTACAAATGCGGTCTCAATTTTTTTCCCCCAAAATTCTGGCCTTGAGGATCATTACGATTAAAGCCAGTATAAAAATAATAGATAGTATGTCCACTGATAGATTAGATTAACAATCATGATTGATGAGTCGTCTGGTACTTCTTTATATTGACATATTGATCTTTGGATGGGTTGAGCGAAATGCGCGTGCCCGTGAATCGGTCAGAATCCAACACGATAAAACGTGTGTACAGATGTTCCGTCAGCGTAGATCAGAGATACGTTGCAAATCGAGTGCGAATAAATGAAAAATATTGTATCTACTAGAATTTGACCCATTATAATAATTAGCGGAATACTCCCAAGAATTCACGAAATGACTCCCAACCTAATATTTTCATGGAATATATCATAAAATTGTGTTGAAACGTTGCGTGGTTGACATGTTTCTCCAACAACAGCTTGACCTTGAGTCTCTCGCCGGCGGCCTTTGTCGGAGGCTTTCACCCTCATTGAGTTGAAACTGTCATCAGCAACGAGGGTGGCCTGCGGTGGCGCATGCCTAGGTAAAATTGATAACATAATTAGGTTGACGACTGTCACTAGACACGGATAACATGGTCTATAAGCTCTAAGGTTACATGCTATCTCTCTTATGCCTAGTGTCACGCTTGTACACCCTCAACCCTTTATTCATTCGATGTCGCCGCAGCTTTGCAATGCGAGCAGAGCCCTTGCAAATTGATACATTTTACTGGTTGGAATTAAGGGATGACAACGCAACGCACGATACCGCCGGGGTGGATCAATGTGCCGATATTCTTCAGGGATAAGAACTTTTGGCGTTTCGTAATGGGAGTGAGGTGGATCAGGTATATTGTAGTTCTAAAATTAATTAAAATATTCAAAACCATGCCCATTCACTGTACGCAAATAATTATTATTAGTCGATTCTGTAACAATAAAGTTACTGTTACACCTGAATTGTCTGCCAATTTTTCCTTTGACATTATAATGCCAATCTTGCAATTTTCACCCATACTTTTTTAAATATCTATTTTTATCCAAATACAAGTCTTATGTAAACGTTTCGATTGTGTCTATTACCTATCAAATTTCTTCAAGTGAAAATTCGATGTAATTGATGCATTGTATCTTGACTGGTGGATCTACGAGTTTCTTATCACTTAATTGATAATGTAGTTATGAATCATAAATTTCCTGAGAAGTATTGGCACTGAAATTGCAATATCACGTTGCAAAGCTTATGTCGGATTGAGTTCTACATCGTGTAAAAGCTTATGGAATAATAATTTTTTTTATACGAATCTCAGCTCTGGAACTTGCGATTATACATTCTGCAATGTTATTGTTTTCAATGCCTTTCCTAATACTTAATAATGTAGTGTACAGCAAGTTTAACCTTTAGAGGGTTGGCTGGCTATTTTTGGAGCCAGCAGTTAACTCGGAAACTACACCGGACATGTTACCATATCTTATCAGTAAATCGACAAAGCGGACATCGATCATAAATTCTGTTGGATTTGTCAGCAAGATCCTGACCGTGCGGCAGTTAAACGTGCAGTGTACTTTAGTGCGGGAGTATACATTCACATAAAACAAACGAGTGTAGACAAAATTAATTTTTGAATTCCTACAATTATACCCTGCACAAAATTTTTGTGCCATTGATGCATTTTCTGTATAGGTAGTGTTGTCGGTAATTCTTTGTCACCGATTCAGCTTCTAATAAATTATTAATCCAACCTTGTCTAGCTTTCCTAGAAGTCATCAATAATCATGAATTATTTATAACATCGTTTGTGCACATAAACTGAGACATTAAAAGAACGATTCTTTGCACGTATGTATAAGTAATTATGAATGACGAATTTTATTGTTTTTATCCTTGTAGTGCTGTATTGTTAACGTAATAGTTCAGGTGGCTTGCTCAATTCCTTTCAGTACGACGTTATTCTACAAACATATTTACACCAAGATGGGGGATGGATGGCGAATCATGTACCTCCTACTGCACAAAAACTTGATAATACGTAAACGACACTGGATTGGAACCATCGCTGAAGTTGTAACACCAGCTTGCATTATTGCAATCATCATGGCCCTCAGGACACTCATACCTAGTGGAACTACTGTCGTTACCAATAGCACGATATACCCAGTACAGAATAGAACTTACTTGGAAAGTAACTTTTTCCCGGATCTACTTCGCATATTTTATTTACCCCAAAATGATTTCACCACCAGTTTAATGGAGAACTCTACAGAATGTCTTGGAATAGCAAGTAGCCGTAAGTATAACTATACTTTTTGATGCTAAATATACAATTCTATAGTTTTCAAAACTTGGAGGCCTTAAATTAAAAAATTGCATTAGTATGAGATTGATCAGAAAGTTTCTATAAGTGATTCAAGAAAACTATTGCCCAAATTTACTTTTTGTATTTTTTCAGAACTCTATGGCTTTGATACGGAATCTACTATGTTGGAGGGTTATGAAGCGCAACAAGCACAGGATTTGACAATTTCAGTCCTGGTGGTTGTCTTTGAAGGGACTGTCGGGGATTCTGTACAGAATTTAGTGTACACCATGAAGACTTCGCGTTCACTTAAGAGCTCATTAGTTGATTCTGATTACGGAATGCCTAGTACTGTAGCTGATACTCTAATAGATGAAATCCCATTTGTAGCATTACAAATGTGCGTAGATGATTCGTTTATTAGTCGAGTCGCTCCTGCCTATGCCGAGCAGATGCCAACGGTATGTTGATCGATCATATTAAGGAGTTACTTTGAGCCAAATAACTTGGGAAACCTTGAATGTTGACCTAGCTTCTCATCCTACTCATATTTTTATTTTTCATGTCAAATGTCATTTCATCTATTTCGATTGAGGTGACTAAACCATTAAAATCATCATTAACAAAAGTGAGTATGTTTGTTATAGATGCAACAGTATTTATCTGCAAAGCGATGTATTGATTGCAAAATTCATACATTAAAATGAGGTAGTTGCTACTATCGTTTTGTTAGTTTCACCTGCGCATAATTCTCAATCAATATTATTTTCAATTTATAAATTTATGCTTGTAGATGAAAACTCTTGCTAAGAAATTAAACTTAAAATGGATTCATAATATAATATGTGTATAAAATCTACATATTTTTATCTGGACAAGCAACAAAGACAGTGAAATTGTAACATGTTTTTGATATTCATTACGGCATCAAATGTTCTGATCATGTTTTCGCTAACTACATTGAAAATTGCATATTTGAAAAGGAAATTTTTTACAGAGAAGTCTACAAAAAATGCCATATCCCCCATATGAATCTGCAGATTTGAGTGAACTTTTTTTTCGTGATACTATTGGCACCTGGGCAGCGATTATGTTCATTGTAACATTATACTTGGTACCATCTTACATCACTACGGAAAAAGACACAGGAGTGAACGTGAGTAGGGCCATCGACTTTAGCATAAGAGGATAGTTATAAATATTGACACGTAGGTTGAAGAGTTCCACAGATTTTACAAGCACTACTAGTTCTGTGAAGTATATATTTATTAAAAACTTAGACACTTCATTTGGGTATAACTACTAGCAAAGGTGATGAAAATAATTATGCTTACGTGTCTGTGAGTAATAAAAGTGAACTGCATGTGTTGATTAGGAGTAGTTGATTGATTTCTCAAGTCGTACAAAGTAAATGCTCATCGTTTACTCAACAGTAATGTACAAATGGTACTTCTGTTTTCTGGACTACATTCAGATGATTAGTCAGAGTGATTTAAAAGTTGCAGTGTATCCAATCAGTTTCTTGATAGTGAGAAAATAGGGATACTCGTGTAAAAGAATATGGTATTCCTGACATCACTATACATTTTTCACTTTTTTAGGCCCTGCTGAAGATGAACGGTGTGAAAACATATCAAAATTTTTTGAGCTGGTTAATCATTGGCTTCGTATTGGGCACTGTAGCCGTTCTTCTAATTACGATAGTTGTCAAAGTGTATTTCACGTCCAGTCAGCTACCGTTTTACTACTATAGCAATGGCTTCATATTTTGGATGGCAATTTTGATAAACTTTATTCACACATATGCTTTCTGTTTGCACGTAGCTTCTTACTTCACCAAAGGTGAGTGTGTCCAGATTTGATTTATGACTGTGTATTATTTATTTCAAATGCATTATTCAATACAAAAGCTTTAGTCACCCTAAGAAATTCTGCAAACATGCCTTTGTCATACATTTGTCTCTTGAGAGAATGTGAGTAAAATTTCACTTATCAGGAAAAGTATTGAGTAAAAATTTTGAATATTCCATCACTTGATTTGTATCAGCCTAGGAACACCTTTGCTCATTATTTTCAACTTCCAAGTTAAATCACTTATGTTCTCAACTCCCGCATATAGGATTTAAAAATGAAAATAAAGTAGCTGTTGTAATTTCACATTCTAGCTCGAATTGCTCAAGCAACAATGATGCTGATAGTGTTTGTCGTACTGCAAGTTGTCAACCAACTTGAAACCAATGAGCTGTATAGCGTTCTTCCGTATCTTGGATTTTTATTCCCAACTGCAGCTGCGATGAGAATATTCGACGAATTCAATAGCTACGACAATTTATGTGAGCTGTGAGCCGTTATTTACAAATTTATTATTTATCTAACCTAACGTAGTGCCATTTCATTTTAAGTGAAATAATGGATGGATTCTTATTTCATTTCACACCCATGTTTTTACTGTTACAGTAATTGGAGTACAGTGGAATAATTTATTTTTAACGGAACATGAAGTACTTGGATTTGACGGAACTCTCGGCTTTATAATGATCTTTAGTATTGTTGCTACTATTTTCCACTTCCTTATTGCCCTGTATCTCGATGCTGTTTTACCTGGCAAATATGGTGTAGGGAAATCACCGTTCTTTTTTCTCAAGGTCTAGTATTTTATCAATACGCCAAACTATAGAATCCCGATACCAATTTTATCTACTTGTAATGACATAAAAATGTCTCATACCTTGATATAAGAATAGTGCTTAAACCTCTGATTCTTAACTACATTGATTCTAGTCGTTTTCTATGGAATCTTATAATATAGTTTATTATGGTTCAATAGGCTTTCAAGAAAAATAAGGTGAACAATGGCCAGAGTAATGACGTAGTGTTGAATGGTGCTTCTAACGGGCAGCCTAAAGTATTGGAACATGTGGCTGAAGGTGCTTTAACACCTGGAATACAGATACGAAATTTGGAAAAAACTTACACCATTGGATATTTAAAATCGCAGGTCTGTTTCGTAAAATTTGTGTATTTAAATACTGCATAACACGAAAGTAGCACGAAAACACTACAGTCTTTCATGCAATGTCCTAACTTTGACGTGTTTGTATTTATAACAATAATTGTTCAAGCCTATGTGTGTAAATAATGAGATATCATGAATGAAAATGTCCATGGTCCTTAGACGGTGCAAGCGGTTCGTGGAATCAGTCTTGATTTTTACAAAGGACAAATAACTGCTTTATTGGGACACAATGGGGCTGGAAAAACTACAACAATGTCAATCCTCACTGGTTAGTTCTGAAACCAACGTTCTCTGGAAATTTGCATGACTTTAAACGTATTCTTATGTGAGATATACCTTCAAATTTTTTTTGTTAAGGTTTAACTTCACCTACATCAGGAACGGTATTGGTCAATGGTAAAAATATAAACAGTGATATGCAAGCAATTAGGGATGACTTAGGCATGTGTCCACAAGAGAACATGCTATTCTCAGATCTTACCGTAATGGAACAACTGCAGTTATTTGGATTGGTAAATTATTTTATAATTGCCCCTTACATGGTCTGTATAATTTTATAGTATTGTTGTAATTGAAACCAGTTTTAGTGAAATTGAAAAATTTAAGGAATGCGACAAATTTCATGAAGAATAGTTTGCTGTGTGCTGATAACAAATTACTTACTCCTTGTACAGTTAAAACAGAAGACGAAAACAAGAGATGAGGTCATACATGATGTAGAAGAATTACTAGTCAAGCTGAAAATAAGTGAAAAGCGAAACGCCCTCCCGAAGCATCTCTCTGGGGGTCAAAAAAGAAGAGTGTGTTTAGGGATGGCGCTTGTTGGCAACGCATCGGTGAGTAACAAACTACAATTTTCGAACATATATCATAACACTATACACATATAGAATTGCAAATATCCTAATCTCGAATCAACTTGAAACTTTGGACATTGAGTAAAATACAAATCAAGATTTTCAGCAGACCTAACTTGATCATCTGTAATTTCCAGACCTTGATCTTAGATGAACCAACCTCAGGTATGGATCCAGAAACAAGTAGAGTGACATGGGAGATCATATTGGTGAGTCTAGAATGATCGGTATTACTGAAATCAATTCACTTTCATGATTGTTGTAGTTTCAATAAATTACCGTATCTTGGAAAATAGTATACGCTTACAGTAAATCATTGAAACTGATGTGAATGCTTTTATGGTACGGTGAATTAAAAATTTGTTATTGTTAATTTAATTAGAAATTCCGAAAGCAGAAGACAATAATAATTACAACCCACAGTATGGAGGAAGCGGATGTTCTTGGAGATCGAATTGCGATTATGCACAATGGGAATATGAAATGTTACGGCACTTCAATGTTTCTTAAAAAATTCTATGGTGATTGTGTACTTTTTCTTTTTTCAATCAATATTGTCCAGCCTCTGATATTAACGTTTTGAATATGCAATTGAAATAATACAGGTAAGAACTATCAGGAAGTTACTCTTTCGATAGAGTCATGGTACGATCGAGGCAAAATTCAAGCCATAGTTGGGACTGATGCAAAGATAGATACAAGTACTTACGGCAGAATAGTCATAAGCATTCCAATGACTGATTCCTTGCCAGAGACCTTGGACAAAATAGAACTGATGAAAGCAGAGCTTGGTATTTCTGGTGTTAGCGTATCCATGATTACTCTAGAACAGGTGTTTTTGAAGTATGTAAGACGATTAAATATTTATCGTCCTGACAAATGCAAATACAGTTTCAGTTTCAGCGTCAACTGTTATTTATTCAATGTTGATAAGATAAAATCTTGTGTTAAAGAGCTGCTGAAGAAGAAGATGAAAAAGAAAAAAAGGAAGATGAAAAAAATGAAGAAATTAGTGTACCTGCGGGTAATGCAGAAGAAAAAGAACTGGGTTGTCAACAAAATGTTAAATTGACAGGATTGCAACTTAAGAAACAAATTTTTTGGGCGTTGTTAGCAAAGAAAGCTTTTTATGCTAAAAATAATCGAGGGATATTAATTGGAATGGTGTGTATTGAAAGAATTGTATGTAGGGTGAACCATACTTGCAATTGCAGTAGTTATTTTTTTATCACTACAAAAAATTATTTTACAGGTTTTTGGAACTTTGATTGCAGTAATATTAATGCCGATTTTTGCTATGAAAGTGACCAGCAGCACAAATTACCGACCGCTCAGTCTTAGTATCTATCCGAATTCGGAGGCTCTGATATATAACGAAGATGAAAACCTGGCAAACACATATGCAGCGGTTATTGAAGGCCAGGGGGGTACAGCAACTTTGTTAGGATCTGAAGTTAATATACTCGATGGTTCGTTGATATACTATTCTTCAGATATAATATTGAGATTCTCATTTCATCATAAGTATGGGCATAAATTGACTTGTGCTGAGTTTGTCTACCTTTCTCAGTTATCACTTAATGAACTGTTGATGTTACCTTTCAGCACTACTGGAGAAAGCTACAGCAGGCATTGTATATTACAGGAACAATATAGTCGTCTCTGCAGAATTTGATTCAACTGGCGAGACTATTACAGCAAATGGTCTTTATTCTGGTAGTGCGACATTGAGTGCACCAATAAGTGTCAATGTAATCTCGAATTCACTTTTAAAGACGTTCGCGAGTGATGCATACTCGATCACAGCAAATATTGAAAACTTGCCAAAATCATTGGTCGACTATCTCTATGATGAGTTTACAATAAAGTCGGATAATCTGTTGCAAATGATGTTGTTTATAAGCGTTTTTTTCATCGCTGTTGGGTTGTTTGTCATTAATCCACTGATGGAAGTTACTACTTCTGTTAAACAACTTCAACGAATGACAGGAGTCTCATCCATGTTGTACTGGGGAACTATGTTCATTTTTGATTATGGCATTTATATCATAGCGACGATTGTCACAGTACTAGGATTTGTGATAATGGATATCATTTTTCAATCAAAAACATATTACAGTGTGGAAATTGGTATGTTTCATTATTTAGATTCAACACTTTTCTCTTAAAGGACGGTTGTCTTGTTGTGAGATGATTAAATGTGATTGATGTTCCAGGAATTCTCTCATTGCTATTACTTCTTTTTGGTATCAATCTCCTACTGCTGGCCTACGTATTTAGTTTCACACAAAAACCGCTCTATGTAGTACTTTTAATCCTCTGTCTCGCGAATATTATAATTGGTGAGTTAAATTTTTGGTACAGTGATTTATGTTTGCCAACCTGTTCGCAGTAGATAATTGTTACATTTTATTGCTTCTGATTTTCACAGCGGAAATTCAGGTGTTTATAAACTTGGCATTGGAATACATGGAGTCATATGGTGTAGGTTTTTTACTTCAACGAAGACTATTTTCGTTGTTGCCCCATGTCAGCTTCACTTTTGGATTCTCGAAATTCTTGGACGTAGCGGCTAACAATGCCAGATGCCGCGGGTTGCCAAACAGTTTTGGTCAAATAGCTTGTCTCCTTCAGGACCCCTGCTGCAGTAAGTGTTTATTATTTAGTTGAGTGATCATAAAGCTAGAAGGATATTTGCTGACTCACAAATTCAGATGTTATCATGCAGCGTCCGTACATACAATTTGTACAACTTTTATTATTTTTCAGATTTAGATTGCGCAGACGGCAAGTGTAATGCCAGAGTTCCATATTTTGGTGACTTTACTGCAGATGCTGGATTAGAAGAGTTCGTATTGTATCTGGCATTGACACCAATTGGTTTTCTGATGATTTTATTTTTACTCGAACATCGAGCATTTGGAAAGTTGATATCTAAGATGAAATCTTCTGAAACAGTAGGTTTAAGTGATACCGAAACTATCGATAGTGATGTTGTAAATGAAAAGCGAATTGTACAGCAAGCGATTAATCAGCGTAAGTGGAATCATTTCATTCGTTCAACAAAATTACACAAGTCAAGAAACAGTATCAGCTAACTTAATGGTATTGTAGAAAACATAGTTTTTATATTTAATAATAACTGTAACAGGTGAACAAGATTCAAATTTTGAAGATGAAAATGTTTTCTTAGCTTACGAGTTAAGTAAACGTTATGGAAAACTTCAAGCAGTGAAAGAAGTCAATTTTAGAGTCATGAAAAATGAATGCTTCGGTTTGTTGGGTGTTAATGGAGCTGGAAAAAGTACTACATTTCGAATGTTAGTTGGCGAGGATGTACCCACAAGTGGTATTCTTATTCGTGGTCGTAACAATATCAAAATCAATCGTCAGCAGGTAAAGATTGGAATTACCATTCTCCTTTCATCCAAAATAAGTAAAATTCTTACAGGGCATGAATCATGATAAAAAAAATTATTGAAATCCCTAATTTTAGTACTTAGCAGGAATTGGATACTGCCCTCAAATCAACGCTTTGATCCCATCTTTTAATGCCTATGAACATCTATTACTTTTCGCCCGCTTAAGAGGCGTGCCAAAGGCTGAGGTTGATTCAGAAGTTCAACTATGGATTGACAAGTTGCGTGAGTAGAACTGGTATTTTCATGTATACGTTTTCGCGGATATTTAGCAAAATATTTGGAAAATTCTTAGGCTTTCATCATTTGAAAATTTTTGGAAAAATGAATGCGAAAAACGTGTATCAACTTGTATTCTAGTGTTATACTTGATGAAAAGAAAAAAAAAAAACACTTCATATTGATGAAACATTACTTCATCCTGGTTGTAATGTCATTAACATAATACATTGTATTGGTATCCATTATAAAAATAGAATGCTTATAGGATTGAACAAACATGCTAAAAATATGAGCAAAACCTATAGCGGAGGCAATAAGAGACGGTTGAATATTGCAATGGCATTAATTGCGAATCCGGAAATGGTGTTGCTGGATGAACCAACAGCAGGTGTGGATCCAGGAGCGAGAAGGTCATTGTGGGGCGTTCTTCAGAGTTGTCAAAATTCTGGACAAGCTATTATATTAACTTCGCACAGGTATTTTAACTGATATTTTACTCTTGATTCAATTCTAGTTTTTATAAATAATTGAAAATTTTTTTCAGTATGGAGGAATGTGAAGCTTTATGCAACCGATTACTAATCATGGTTCGAGGCCAATTAGTTTGCGTTGGAGCTAGTCAGCAGTTGAAACAGCGTTACGGAGCTGGCTACGATATAAGCATAAAATTAAACCCGGAAAGATCGGAAGAGGAGCACAAAAAGATTAAAGAAAAAATCCAATCTTCTCTTACCTGTGAATTACGTGATGAACATCCGGTAAGTATCACATTTCGCCGTCTTATCACCAGAGTGTTCATAATAGTAAGGCGATTACTGAAACGATCTGTAATATTTTACAGGGATATCTATTCTATCACATACTTGATAATCGGACAACCTGGGTGAAAATGTTTGGAATAATGAATACATTGAAGTCACAGCACAGCTGTATCGAGGATTTCACTGTATCCTCGTCGACATTAGAACAATTATTTATACAGTTTGCTAGATCTGCTTCAGGATCTACGACTGTACCTAATGGAGTAACTAACGTTTTAACTAACGTATAATACAGTATCGTGAATAAGTACAAACTCAGTATTATACTAAACTTTGATCTCTACATTTTTTACTCAAAGTGGAGATGCATCTTAACTTGTTAACGTGACATATTCAATGTATAAAATACTACAGCTGTTAGAAAACTTGATAAAGACTAGTAACAAACTGTTGAGGCTAATTTGTATATTTAATTAAATAATAAGTAATCAACTACGGTAGGTTATAATGTCAGAATTATATTTAAATCGAATGAAGTGTACAATAAGCGTTAAAATGATTGATTAAAAATGAAACAAAAATCCCAAAACTTTGGCCATTTCTGTTCCGTTATTTACGGCCATGTGATTAATTCATCGTAAAGATAAGCTGTAAGAAAAATACTGGATAACGTGATTGCACCTAAAAGTGTATAGCTCAGTTATGCGCAGTGGAATTTTTCAATTGCTCGAAATAGAGAATACATTGATTTTTTATACTAATATCTAATGGGACTAATTGTAAGCAACCTGAAGTCTGCTTATATATGTATATAGGTAAATCTTAAAGTAAGTCTCAGTAACTCGTGTTTTATACGACTGCAAGTATAGCTTATCAGTAAGTATTATAATTGAATTATTTTCGGTGATGGTGTTTCATTACAATCCGGTGAGCGTGTGCAATTTCAAGGTATAACAATTTGGCATGAACTATTATGTTTGCATTTCACGATTGCTCCGGATGGTGCAGTTATAATAAATAGTATAAGCTTGACAGTATCCAAAAATGATGGCACTGAAACGTATGGTTCTATCAGTTATCATTTCGTTACTTGACGTAACGTCGAGCTTCCTCGAAGCCGATGATTTACAGGAGTGTATCAGTTCGCAAAGAGTTATAGGCGGGTATTGCATGCCGATTACTGATCGACCGTTTCAGGTAAGTTCACACTAACTGATATGGACTCTACTACGAGGTGTATTGTTTTTAGAGCTACTTTTAAGAAATTTGGTCAAACTGGAGTTTACGGACTTAACGTTTTCTTGCTTTTATTATTCCACACGTCACGAAATCAGATCCGCGGATTTGATGTGGAAGTGTTTTAGGATTTTTCAAATTCCAACAATTTCGATGACGAAGATCTATCTGCTGTTAAAATCTTAAGGGACATGTAAAATTGAATATACCGGTCAAGACCGAAGACGCGATTATTCATTTTGACCAACACTGCAACCATTGTTATTAATCAACTTTGACGATGTTGTAGCTGTTACGATTTTTATCTAATTTAAGTACGATAATGGCGAGTTTTTGGAATTTTAAATTTGAATTATCATGAATAATTATTAATGGAACATACATAATCTAACGTGGTATACACAGATTCAGTAGACATTTTGAAATGTTAAAAATTGGAAATGATTATTGGAAGATACGGATTTGTGATTTCTTGTATACGACGTATTAATTTTGCTTCATTTTTATTTTTATTAACTATTCCGTTTGTCTAGGCATTGTTGCTTGTTGATAACCATGAAAAATGTGGCGCAGTGATAATATCTGAACGTTGGATTATAACGGCTGCCCATTGCGTTTATGGTTTATCTGCAAAACAAATTACTGTTGCGGTTGGATCTTCGAAAATTGGAGGAATCGATCAGCTTACTTATGCAATCGATACGGTTGTTCTACATGAAAAGTAAGCCTCGCTACTGTATCGTAAAATGTTTAATTTAATCTGGATACTGCAACGAAAATTTTTAATAATTTAATATACGAGATTCAAAAAAATGCCACAAATTTCGCATTGCATTTAGTCAGCTTGTAGAAAAGTATAATAAAATATTAGTGAAAAAGTGGTAATGTTTAATCCTTCTAAACAAGTTTAAATAAATCTATATCTGTAATATTATAAAAATCGTTTTTACAGCTTTATTTCTAACGAGGTGACGATGGAAAATGATATCGCTCTATTGAGGACGATAAATGCTATAGAATACAGTTCCAGGGTGCAACCGGTGCCTTTAAATCGTGTTTCACCGCAGCCAAGCGATGAGACTGTGGTTTCGGGATTCGGTGTGACGAATATTGACAAGAGCGTAACGTCAAATTACCTGATGGCCGTTGGTGGTAAAGTGATTGAGAGGAATGCGTGCAGATCCTTACTGAAGAACGCCGAGCCCCAATTGGTATTATCAAACGGGAGTTTTTGCGCAGGAGTTTTGAACGGGGGAAAGGATTCATGCCAGGGAGATAGCGGTGGTCCGCTTACGATTAGTGAGTACTATTGTATATAGAATATTGGTCCTTCCTGATTCAGAATCATAATGTGAATGTCAAATCGAGGCGTGTAAAAGAAGCTCGATCGTCTACCCATCGACTTCCCATCGCTTATCGCGCCTTGGGAATTAAGATTGAAGACTTTTTCGTATAACAGTTTTTACTATTACCTCGTGTTTTGCCACCTCGCGTTAGTCAAGAGTAATATCGCAGTAACAAATTTGATTAATTCTTATTGGCTTTTTGACTCGTAATTAGTAGTAACTTAAAATTTTTGACTCCTTGGTAGTAGGCGTTTGAAAACTTTCTTCCGTGAGGTCTGATTACAAAAAAAAAAAATCAATATGGATATTTCCTCCAGGCAATGTTTTGGCGGGTGTAGTGTCCTGGGGTTTTGGCTGTGGGCAAGTAATGATGCCCGGTATTTACACGGACGTGTCATATTACTTTGATTGGATTTTGGAAAATATGAACTCTGCCCCGGTGGACGAGTGAAAAGGTGGGCTGAGGACCAAGACAGTAACCGAGTATAATGTAATTAATAAAATACATGTGAAGTCTCGTTAATAGTCTTGTCAAGCGGGTATCGAAGCTCCTAATTGCAAAACTTCTAGGGGTCAAAAAGTCTGAATGGTAATGACAGGCGATTCTTGGTGCGCTAATTATTGTTCGTTAGTAAACAAATAGAATAAAAGTTGGTGAAGCCTTTTATTGGATGATGTGAGTGACCAAAATGATGCTTTTTTTATAGTTCATTGGTTTACTGTTTTATCCTTAAGTTATGTGTAATTATAACGATATCATCCAATCGAACGATAGTGTCTGGTACGGTTTAAGCTGTATCAAGCAATGGATGCTTCGGAATTCGGCGAAATTTATTAAAAGTGTTAACTACGTAGCGTTTATGGTTCTGAGAAAGTGTAAAACGTATTATAAGATATAGGCGATAATCGGGAGTTAATAAATTATACTACCAGGTACAGGCGACGGTTGATATGTACGCAATGTACGTATGGTTAATAAGTATTTGGTACGGCTGCTGACGATCCGATTCGTCAATGCATAGCGTACAAAACGCGCGGTACGATAACGCGCTCCGTGCTATAAGTCAATTGCCATGTACGTTCGTGCTATAAAGTACCATTTCAATTTCCTTAGCAGTTCTTTTTAGCACGTTTTAAAATGCTACTGTTACTACATCTCGTTCTGAACAGTGTTGGAACGTTAGCTTCTGGTTTTCAGGGATTGGAGGTGAGGATCGTTGGTGGACAAGTTGCATCGATTACTAATCGTCCCTTTCAAGTAAGTTACAGAAACATTAATAAAGTCAGTTACGTATCGATGACGAAGTCGCGATGATCCTCACAAAGACTGAGAATTACCTTATATCATTCCATGAGGTGTAAGCTTTTATCAAAACTGTCCTTCGTTTAGTACCTCTTATCCATCCTTTTTGATGCTTCTTGGTTCTTTGCATTGTCATACAAACGTTACGTGACTTCGGGGTGAAGTGATTCGGCACAGTCTTGCTACAATAGAGAGCGCGAAGCCATCAGGGCTGAAAATTCCGGTCATACCATCCAGATACTTGAGCATTAAAATCGGTTCTTTAGATATTGATTTACCGCAAAACTCCTAAATTCACGATTCCTGGCTGCGGAGGTTCCATCATTACTCGTCGTTGGGTGGTGACAGCAGCTCACTGCATCGCTCGAGTAGCTGTTAACGAGACGCTCATCCGAGCAGGGTCAGACGACATCGATAATGACGAGGGTGCGGTGTGGTATAGCGTTTCAAGGACCGTTATCCACAACGAGTGAGTGAATTTTTCCATTTTTTATGTTTACCTTCAAACTAAAAACATTTTATGGGATAAATGAATTTACGGCTATTCCTATGATACGAACACCGACCTCTACTTGGTATACAGATTCAATGGTATTGAGTGGGCAATGACCCACGATATCGCGATGCTGATGACAGCTTCAAACATCGTATTCGGTCCAACAGTAGCACCTATTCCAGTGCGGACAAAAAGCCCCAGACCATCGACTCTGGCCCTCGTTTCAGGTTTCGGTGTCGTTGCGGAGGGCGATGAGACTATGTCTAAGAAAATGAGACAGGTCTGGGTGACTGTGCTCGATCATGATCAGTGCATAAAGCTTCTTGACAATGTTACGAAAGCGCTGCAAGTTAGCGACACGCATTTTTGCGCCGCGTACTTACAAGGGGGCCGAGACGCCTGTCAGGGAGACAGTGGTGGTCCTATAACGATAGGTGAGTAGCTCGAAAATTTTCGGTGAAAACTAATAAACGGAAATGGTGATGACAACAACAGCAGTAAGGATGACATATGAAAAAAAAAAAAAAAACATAGGCCTTTGACTCGGCGCTCGGAGACTGAATGACATTTGAATTTTTTACAATTATAGGTAATTCTTTGGCCGGTATCGTATCCTGGGGGGTTGGATGCGCCAAAAAAATGGTACCAGCATTTTACACTGACGTGTCCCAGTTTGTTCCTTGGATGAGGAATGTTACCAAGAAATATTATAAACCGGTTACCCAATGAAGGTGTTAATAACAAGTACGAGTATTTAAAATGAAAAAAAAAATCACTTGAAACATCGATTGGTGAATCCTTCCCCATTGTTTTTGTTGACAAAACAGCATAATTATCCACCTTACGTTTCCTGCGCTTCATTTTCATTTCCAACCAGTAAGAGCAATAATGATTAAAGAAATGTTACACGATAAAAAATTGGGTCATTCGACAGTATTCAACAATTGTATTTCCGTTGCATGTGAACAAAGAGTTATATGTATCAGTATGGTTATTTCTGATATTCCGTGATTATTACGTATTTGTTCGCAATTGTGAAAATATGATTGTCACCGAATCGATTTTTTACCGCAATGATATTATGCACATCCTTGAACTGCATCAGAGTCGCGATTACATCGCATAATTACGCAAGCTCAAATCGTGAATGTAAACCTATCATGTTTGAAACACGATTTAGGAACAGGACGGGGATATATTTTTTGAAATAACCAAGTCGACGCGTTTTCTATAAATAAAAAAAGTAGCAAATACGTTATATTATATTATGTACATAAGTCTGCTGTTTAAAAGCAAGATTGAAGTTATACGTAAAGTCAAGACGAAGAAACACCGATGACTGAAATGTAAGTGCGTAGGCTGTAGCCGATATAATGTAACACGAGGGTCGATTCTAATATTTGTATCCACCGTTGGGGCTTGCCTGGTAAGAGTTTGGCCCCTGGTACAAAGAGTTGGGTCCACTGCCTCCACCACCGCCTCCACCGTTTCCGGATCCGCCTCCACGACCTGAACCACCGCCTGAAAGCAATCATTCAAAAATGAATTTCAAGATGGTTTGAGCGATGATTTACTCCAGCGGGAAAATGCGGATCTCACATGCCTCTGGCTAAGTTTATTATACATGGAATCTTTCTCACCACCCCCACCACCACCACCACCACCACCGCCGCTGTTTCCGCCTCCGTCACCACCGTCCTGATTCTCGCCTCGAGCTTCTGCAGCTAACGACAATTCGATACCGCGTTGAATTTCTGGCGGTATTGGCGGCGCCGTTGGAAGATGCGCACCCTCAGGGTGAAAACCGTCTGCGTCAGCGGTGTACGTCACGGTATATTGGGCTCCGTCGTCACCGGTGAAAGAAAATGATCCGCTCACCGACTCGGCCTCACCTGCAACCAGGTTTCAAAATTTTGCCAAATAGTTTCACAGTCGGTCTCGAAGCAATTTAAATTGTTACGTTGCCGTTAATCGCCACAGACCGTGAGATGGTCCGGATTCGGGACCGTTCGATTTATCTACTAACCCTGAAGCTGGCCAGATTCTTGGACACTTATTCCATTCGCCGTTTCGTAGCTGAACTGATAGCTTCCATCCCCGTTGTTCTCGTTCTGGAACGAATTAATCCCGACTTCCCCACCACTTCCAGCCCCACCGCCGCCACCGCCACCTGATCCAGTACCACGACCTCCGCCTCCACCCCCTCCGGAGCCACCGCCGCCGCCGCTACCACTTCCTGCGAAAAATAAAGACTCGTTAAATCACGTTGAAACTCGATCTGTTATACTGTTGGACCGTTATTTCTGGTCGATGCTCGAAACATCAACTTGCAAGTTCATTATTCCAAGACTGTTTTATAATTAGACAGAATTCGGAACACTTACCACCGCCGTATCCGCCGCCTCCACCACCGCCAGCGTTGCCACCAGGACGTCCTCCACCGCTTCCGGCAAATCTGTTACCGCCCCCACTTCCACCGGCGCCATTTCCTCCTGGACCACCCGATCCTCCGGATGTTCCTCGATTTGGTGCTTGAATGAACCCTGCGCCACCGGAACCTGACGCGCCGCCCGGTGGTAGGTAAGTGTTTTCGAGACGCGCGGTGTAGCAGGTACCGATTAGCGCGAGTAGCGCAACCGACGTGATCTGAGGGATGATGGACAAGGTCTGATCATTTTTTAGAAATTTCGTCAGGCAGTTTCGGCACTCGCAACGAATACCGTTTCGTCGATTTCATTGATTGTAAGAAAACTGTGATCCAAATTTGGGTGACAATTGAACGGTGTATGAATCCCGACGATTAGAATCCTGGGATCTGATTGACGATGTAATCATTGCCGAATGCTTTATTTATTCAATTAGTTTGCGAGAAAACAGAGGTACAGTTCGTTATTGAGGCTGCGAGTTCCGATCGGTGCAAAGCGACCTTAGCCCGCAAATCAATCACCGGAGTACCACTGACGGCTCAACAAATGGTGATGCTGTACGACGAGCGAAGATACGCGGAGGATGACGAACGTCGACAGTGGTCGCGGGATTGATTTATTGGCTAAAATATGCATTGTGATCGCGATGTGTATTCTGACGCGGATTTATGCCATTCGTTGAAACGAACCCGGAGAACCCAACCGAAACCCCCGGATCTGTTTCTGACTGGTGACGACGCACTGGTTAACTATGGTTGACGTACGGTTTTCATGGTGTTCTTTGGTGCCGCGGGCACTAAATTTCACGGTAAATCAGCCGGCGAACTCTCTCGATGAGTTCGTACAAGAACTGGGTATCTGCGAGATGCACCAGAGGAGGACTCCTCTCGGCGGTGTCTGATGGCTTGGTGCTAATCGTAGAGGAACTTATATACCTAACTATGAGCGGCTCGAGTGACGCTCTCGTCTCGGCGTCCCAGCAACCCGGCATTCGAGGGACCGTAGCTTTGGAGGAGGGCAAAGATGCGCCTGTCATTGCGTCATTGCCGTGATACGTGATACAGATCGTGGTGGTTAGTCGAGAACATACCTTACTCAACGAAGGTCATTCAATCGGGTCAATTGAAAGTGAACCAGAAAGTTCGCCTCCGAGTAGTTGCGGGCAACGGAGGTACAAGAGATGCGTCTTTAATTACCGTCCCATGCGAAATTGTTACCACCAGCTCGTTATCCGATCTACTCTATAAAGATCAATACTGCGCGCTGACTTGTCACGTCGCATCGATCAATGATGCATCGACGTCCGTGATCCTGTTCTGTTTATCCTCTTGGTCAAGTTATTAAGCAAGCACAATTCTGATGCGGCGAATCGTCAATCGCGCTGTTGCGGTGCGCTTTGATGAGCTTCGTCATACTTTGCTCTCTTCTCGTCTGCCCTGCGCTTGTTTCGCAAATCGGATGACTCGAGATGATTCTCTTTTCTCCTAACGGACCAGCGTGTCAAACGCAGAGTATGTGCTCACACTTTGCAGATAATTAATTGCGGCGTATTGAGAAATGCGCATGTGCCTGTACATTTTCAAGTGTCAATTGCTCTTCTGCAAACGAACAAATCGGTCAGGGCTGTCATTTACCCAGGGAGTGATTACCATAGTGGTAAATCTAGATGGTGTAGAACATACGGTTCACCGACGATTCTATTTAACAGGCAAAATATTATCAACGATTGCTGACTCAAATTCAATGATACGTACGCGGTGAGTATTTTGGGAAAGATCCGATGAACACCAAAGTTCCGGTGGGATCTTTTCAGGATTTTTGGGATAATCGTTTTCCTAATTCCTTGAATCGCGATTGTTTAGTACAGTGATTATCCGGGAGCCCGAAAGTATGAAGACATTTTATTGCATTAAAGAAATTGCACACGGATCTGGCGCACCCTGAGAGACGATCGGCATCGCGCCCATTTACTTTGTTCTTCCAAGAATCACGTGCAGTAAATTCTCATCATTACTTTCCCTTTATTTTCAATTATTCTATTCAAGTTACGCTCGATTGTCTACAATGCAGACTAGGCAATGGTCGCCGGTAATTTCGTTGAATAATTTCAGTATCGCACAAAGTGTCGGTGTTCGATTTCTCCGACGTAAGATCCGTGATACGAGTGAGTATAATGAATTAATTATTACCCTCGATGAATGCGATGCCAATCGAACGTCTGTTGTCATTCTACTACGGTATGATCGTGACTGCAATTAATCATTCGCATCGGATGCGGTAAGATGGAAATTGCATCTTTCCGTTGTCCGAAGAAGAAAGATGAGAAGTGCAACGTGATAATTATTGTCAGTATAAAATCACGGATATGACTGCGAGACTTTTCTCTTGATCCAAGAAATTAATTATCGGAGTTCCTTATTGGCGGACGAATTTCCCGCGATCTGCGCAGAAGTTGCGGTATAGGTACGTATGAGTCAATGGATATCGGACCGAGAATTGCACGATTTGTGCGATCGTGTCCTCTTCGTCCTTTTCGGATTTTTATCCCACAGGGATCTGCTCGTGTTATGCCATCAAGGCGAGGCAACGAACGAGAGGCTAGGAAGGCACGCGGATACGGTAACGAATAGTCATGCCGCTCTAGTGTCAAATGTTATCGATTGGCTATCGGTAAGAACAACAGCCAGTGTCCCAAGTTTCGTAAGAGCCTGCAAGAGACAGAGAAAGTATTCAACGATACGATTAAACTGATTTTTCCTCGTTATTTTAACCAATAATCTGAAGGGAAGAAGAAAATGTACAATAATTGATTAATGACTATTTAGCAACATATCGAAATCTTTGGTTCTATATTTTACATATACGGTATATTTTCTATAAATTCTGCTTATTCACAAGGTCCCATGCTGTTTCACATTTTATGAGCACACATATATATATATATATATATGTATGTATATATGAGGGAAGAAAAATCGCGTTCCTTCCTACTTGGAACGGTCGTTAAAACGCAGTAACCTGCATGGATATAAAACAGCGGATCCTATCGAGGCTTCCCAGGAGCATAGACACTTCGAATATTCGATATAATATAAAATGTCGGAGAATGCAATCGCGGTGTTTCAAAGCTGCAGTATAAACGATTTGCTCTTAGATTTTCGCTGAAAACCAGCAATGCGAACGTCGCAACCCCGTAGAGTACCTATAAATGTAACAGGTGTAAGGAACCTGCATCAAGCCTGGTGAAAACTGCGTTGTAAAAGAACGGAATAAAGAATTGCCCGGATTGATTCACAGCAAACGCAGTCAAAAGATCCGATCTGCTGATCAGTCGTAGAATTTTTATTCTGGTGTGCAACCGGCAATTAGAGGCTACTCAAATGGTGGGATTCTCTTCTTGGATCGCTGTGTAAGTAGCTCTTGATCCGCGGCTAATCTCACCTGGATAACACGGCCCGGTTTAACCCGAGCCGTCCGATCTGACGTGACCTTTAATTGACCTCGTTGATCGGTAGCGTTCTTGGGATCGCGTTAAACTGCATGAGAGGACTTTGACGCTCCTGGATCCCGAGGATCTGCGAACAGGAGCCTTACGTGTCAATCGTGTATCCGATCGCCGGCTAGACGGACGTCTATTCGGTAGATTTACTTACCTGCCGGAGGGATTCGCGGGATTTATGAGTTCACAGACGCCACTTGTGCCATCAGCTCGTTCTGAGTCATTTCATTTGCGCTAATGGATCTCTTATTGCTTTTTGCCTCGGGGCTCTTCTCCTTGTATTCTCTAACTCCCTAATGTCGCTTTTAATAAACTAGCTGCTTTTCTGGACAGGCTGTAATTAACAGGGTTACAATTTTGCAGAATGACTCACGCTTCGCTGATTTCCGCAAGGGTTTCATTGTCTCAAGTTATGTTCGTTGCAGGCATTTACACGCGGAAATTTGGGCGGTTTGAAATTATAGCTTAATCACTGATTAATCGATTTCCAAGTAACTGGGGATTCAAACATATGTGATTATTTTCCAGTCTCATAGAGAAATAATTTCAAAAGTTCGTCAACCATGGAACGATTGTATAACTTTTTGTTTTATTTTTTTTTTTGCATTTAAACGACTGCAGACTGGCGGACAAAGGGATAAATTCAAGTTTCCGTAACGAATAACAGAGCTTGAATATTTATAACTCACCGTACAAATGATAAGTAATAAGAAAGCGAACGGTGTGCATGAAAGTTAATTTTTTCAATGGTGAGTTGGTAGAACCAAAAAAGAATTGTTCGAACAAAAGAAAGTGACGAAGATGTGCAGAAAGTTGCGGAATTTGAAATCCTATTGAGAGTCGTTCGTCCCCCGGTCATTCGTTCTCGGGTTAATTATGCGACGAAAGTGTTGGACAGTTTGCTGGTATTCAATCAATCCGTGAAGGCAACAATGGGTTGGGCCTTGCTAATGGTTACCATGCAGTAGCAGTAGCGCAGGAACGATCGTATATTGAGACGGAGTACCATTTGATGGATCAGGTTCTAAGTCTGCAAGGTGCATGCCAAACCCAGCGAGGTTGAGGGGGTCATGAGAATGGCGTGGATGCACCACCGTCTAGTAAAAACGCAGTTCCTTTCGGGGCTTTCGAAAAAAGCCGAATGCCAGAACGTACGGATTTGCGTAAGAGACGTTGCTCACCTCCCGTAACATCCAATGCGTTACAGAGTTTGTTTATTCCTTCATTAACCATGGCTGTCTTTTTATTCATAGACCTAGGTACCTCGTCGACGCCATCATTAATTTATCCGGAACCTGGCGAAGCTATTCTCCGCTTACGTGTGTCAGTGTAACTTTATTCACACGATCTGACGTTGACGTGTCCGTATTCACCTGCGGCTTCTCTTACACTTGAATACAACCGACTTATCCTTCACTCGGGTGTTGCCTTGCTCATCTCGGCATCTAGACACTGGCTCCATTTTCTGTTATCAAAGTTAATGGTACTTTTTGCTCGTGTACTGCTGCGTCTGATTTTGCTTCTTGATCAGAAATTCGAAATTCATCGGCAACAGATCGTAGAGGAATGAGGAATAGTGTATATAGTGACAAGGGTCGGAAATTGGCGATCGTCAATATTTGGCCCGAGTCGCGTACAATAGTTTTTATAACAAGCGAATTAAAAGTGGTGGGCGATGCGTGGCAGTTTTGCCGGACGCGTGTGGCCCATTTTTCTTCCCGAGGGACGAAAGTGAGGCAATTGCGGGCTGCGCATGCGCGGACCTATCTTTACAACATTGAGTTGAAACTGGTTACTTTCGGCCCGCTCAACCGCTACGCAAAGCCGCACTTTTCATGCACGTATGAAAAACAATTTATACACGGATCTGTTCGATACGAAGTATTGATAAAATTATACTGAATTGAACAACATGTTATCCTTTATTAAATCGTAAATTTAAGCGATTTTTGAATTATACGTAATGTTTCTGACGAGCAATTATATAACGACTGAACTTTGACAGTTTTTATAAATTGTCTCCCACGCTAAGACGAGACTCTGAATAGAATTCTAGCCCATCAATTTCAGTTCCACTACTAAAGCTTGGTTGCATAATCTTTTTTGCGACAGTAATTGTTTCACCGCACGGCGCATGTCTGCTAAAATCTTTTAATTCGCGTTTAACGCGTGACCCGCACCTTGCGTGCGTGTCAGAAGATGAATAAGGATCGATGGACGCGTGGGCATGTGGCCGATTGCCCGAGGGCCGACGATCAGTGAGCAAGAACGAATCAGGCTCTCGTAACATACGAGATACTCCGTTTTGACGCGTGCACTGCACAGTCTCCGCGGATCTAGGTGAACTTTCACCGCGTTGTTCCAGAGCGATCGTCCGACCCCGTCGACGTTTTTTTGACGGTGGATCTCCAGGTCGATCGGTGCAGAATGATTTCCAGAGTGCAGTGATTAGCTTTTTCCCCAAGAACTGCGGGATCCTTAGTCGAGAAACGCAAAGCTCGTTAATGTTCAATTTACACAGTCGTCGGTTAAAGCCGCGTTATATAATATGACAGAATAAGGCGGACTTTGCCGCGTTGCGAAACGCGCCCGATTCTGTTTTCCTTTTTTTCCTCTCCCAGCGTTTATTGCAGTTGAATCCTGCAGATCCGCGATGCACGATCCGCGAAATCTGCTGCTCACCGATTCGCCTGTCCATCGGTTGTCGGCCGTCTTCGCAACACGGCGCGTGGAGAATCTCGCGGAATTGCAAATTCCCTTAAACTGGGGATTGCACAACCCAAGGAAAACCGCTTCATCGTCTCTTCTGCATTGGAAATTGGATCATCCTCGTCTCCATCGCCGCATTGCCGCCCGGAGGTTTTCTTAGCTGTGTCTGCAGGCGAGGAGTCGGCGGCTCCTCCAAAGGTCACGAGATGTATGCACTCGACGTTGCAAAAAGGTGTTCAACCTTTTTCTCGCGGATGAACTACTTGGTTGTACGTTCGTGGTGCGGCAGCAGCAGCTGGAATTGGATCATCCTGGGCTGCAATGCCTTTCGTTCACATGTATTCACCGTGCAGCGGCACTTCTCTGATCCGTAAAGGTCACGATGTGCATAAATATTCAAATCTGCAGCCTCTTCCCGCCGAGGTTACACATTTCATTCTTATTTACATCCATTTCCCCGAGATTGAATCAACAGTTATATCGCCCAACTTAATTATCATTTTCGCTGTATATCAGAAGCTGCAGACTGATATTGTTCAATAATTGTTTCCTTATCATCTCGTTAAAGCTTATGGTCGGCCTGCTATCAACTGTTTCAATTTCTTCAATTTTCACCGCTTCAAGCTCTCATCAATCTGCTAGCGCTTGTATGTGCCGCACTTCCTTGATACACTTACCCCCGATTTCACGCCGATCCAATCGTAATTGCACATTTTGCTCATTCATTCTCTTCACGGACTCTTCAAGCAACTTCACACGTTTGCGCAAAACTCTCTTTATACACTACAATATTTTAATTTCTTGAAACGGATTTTAATCGAGAATCATACCATTCAACCATGCAAGAACAAATCATCACTGTATAATATAGCGAGTTATGCTGTTGCACAAAGCCTCTAGAACGATTTTCTATGCCTGAAGTTATGCTGAATAGAAAGAAAGAAGGAGAAAGAGGAAAAACAAAGAAAACTTGGAAAAGAAAACCTTGAACGCTCGTTTACTCATGTAATAAGTACCTATTTATGTGGATATCAAGTTGTCGAGCAGGCCAAATGACCCAAGCTAATGGTGTGCGGCTCGTTAGCTATGAATCACGATGTTGTTGATTAATATCTCAATTATTACAAATTCATGTTTCTCCCCTGCTGTTTATGGTCTATTCGCTCGTGTTTGACAGGTGTAATTTCTCAAGTAAACGGTTTCGCGGTTACTATTTGGCGGGTGCAAGATTTCATACCGCCTAGCCTCGAGCTGAGTCTCTACAAATGAATGTTATGTTACCGCAATTCAGAACTAGTCAGTATATAAGTTAGCCAAGGTGTTTTGCTTAATTAATTATACCTGCATGTTGGCATAGGTCGCGCAACATCTAGCTCATCTAAAAGACTCCTTTTCCGCAACACAAATCGTCCAGCAGAAATTTCTCAGCTTCTCAAGTCTAAGTACATTTCAAACAATAAAAAAAATATCGTTAACAAACGAACAGCGAGACTAATAATATGTTTCTGACCAATGCAAAAGATTTACGGTAAAAGGATTGGACACACTGTCACTAAACAGGAGATGCGTCCTCCTACAAAATTCAATTCTAATTTTGCATTCTATGAACTCATTAAGTTACCTCGGTTAATCGGTGAGTACGATCCGATCCTAAGAATGCATTTAAATTCGCTGCAAAGTTCCCGCTACGGCGATAATAGTTCTCAAGTTCATTGTTGAGATGGCAGCACTTTCTTCGTGAAACTGTGACGCCATCTTTAGTATCATTCGTCATTGACGTGCAGGTAGCGTATAATAAGGCAGACTGTAACAGTCTGCAGGTACGGCAAATTTCGTAAAGTTGTTGATAACCGAGTGTTATATTCCTACGTACAGTGAAATTACGTGATCCGCAACGTAAGGACCCGTAATTATAGGCAATTCAGGCTGCTCGCACACCCTGAGCAGCTCCGAGTTTCAGATTTTTGGTTTGAAACCGCTACTGCGAAACTCGGAGCTGCTCAGAGTCGATTAGCATCCCCAGTTGCCTATAATTAGGAGTGCTTACGAAGCGCACGCAGGTAATGTCACGATACGTTTGACTGTCTTTGATCGAAGTGAATTTGAAATTGTTTTTTAGGCGCGCGGTTTGACTTGACATGTGAGCTTCTTTACTGTAGGTATTAGTGATTCGTTGATGTTGCCTTGGCTGCGTTCAACGTCAATTGATTTCGCTATTTAATCGGCCATTTTTGGATGATCTTCATTCACGTTTTGTTTGCGGAATACCCATGGCTTCGATTTCCGTGGATTTAAATTTCTGCTCTATTTTCTAGATCTGTGTTTCTAGCTTGGTACATATATCTTATATTGCAATGTATCGCAGTGTCATAGTGTTTTTTATACGATTACTGTTATTGGGTAGGTAAAATCATCAGTTTTTTCAGAATAAAAGTTGACTGATTGCTTCCATGGGTCAAGCTTAATTTTCATTTGGTTTAATTCTTTGCACACGTTTTTATACTTTTTTATGATATTCTTGGGTTTCGTATATGTGAGTTGTTTTGTTTAGGTCTTCTATGCAATCGATGCTATCAGATTCTTCTCCTTCGATCTTGCGAACATAGATATACATAGAATTAGTTTAAAGTGAATTAAAAAAATTCATCGGTCCGGTATTTTAAAAACTCAAGATCGCAACTATGAGAAAGAAATGTGAAAGGACTGGTTGCGTTTACAAAATGAACACCATTAAGTGGAAAAACTCTAAAAGTCCGAAATTTTATAGATTGCAGATCCATGTTCATTTCTGGGTTATTTCTCGCCTCTCATTCATTTTTCCCAAGCATAATTAAGATAAATAAAAACATTTTCGAGACCAGACACGCAGTATAATCTTTCATAAAACCAATGCGGACGTACTAATTTCGACATATAATTTATAGAGACGCATGTTGTTATTATTGCGAAACAGGATTATTAAGTAGCATTAAAATTGGAAAAAAGTTTTTACTCTGCGATCAGTTGTGCAAGGGAATGAAATACGGGAATGCACTCATCATTTCACTAGTCACCGGAGGAACGCGCGAGGTCGATCGGGGCCATAAGTAAATAGAAATGGAAAAGCCATGTACCTTATACCGAGGGTTAAAACACGATTGCCTCAACGCGTTGATGAAAACTGTGAGATTTCATAAAATCCGCCAATCGCATCTGCTGCACAAATTGCAAAATTTGTGTGTGTCGATCGATTAGCGAAATAAATTTATGAGTTCAATTAAAACGAATAGATTGTAAATTATCGATGCTATATTCGAACGAGGAACATTGCGAATAATTCTTTCCTTTTCTCTCACCTGTGCTTGTTGATTATTATTGCACGATCGCAGCGTTTATTATTGACTAACCGGGTGCGCTCTTCGATATATCCTTATTCATCCGAAGGATCAACAAACCCAGTGGTGACTACCGTCGATTTACATACCAACACAGCCAATTAGATGCGCGCAATGCAGGCGAACGTCAATCAAACCAAATCCTAAATCAAGCCTACGATGAGGAAAGGAGCAAAGCGCTAATAAGCTGAGCAACATCTTCATGCCGGGTTGATGTTTAACGCCAATTATGCAAAGCACCTGACAAGACAGCCGAGCCTCGGCCCGATGTTTCTCGAATCTCTAATTGTCCTAACGACCTCCGTCACTCGAGAGCCGTCAAATTCTGAATTAGAGCACTCAAATGCTGGGAAAATTTGCTACAACAATTAGCCGGTAATAATGCGGGAAGTGGTTTAATTGAAAGAGAATGTCAGGAGTCCGTAGCATTAGCCCAGCGACTGGCTGTGTTCGATGTATACCTGTAGATTTACGCGAGTTACAACATGCCACCTCTCGGTGCAACGGTGCTAAAAACGATTAAGTCGTAAATGCTATTTAAGCCGGTGTACGCGTTGATCGAGCAATTACCAGAAAGCCACGCGCAAAGGTGCGGGTATTATGCTTGAATGTAAATGACTCGGGATACCAGGTATATTTAAATCGGTTTCGTAATAGCGATATATTCTACAGCTATCTTGACAGAAAGTTTCTCGTCTGCGGGCCGTTGATTGAATTGCTGTATCTAATTGCATCGACTCCTGTATCAATTAAACCGGCGTTATAAATTACATACGATTTCAAATTGAAGGACACATTTTTCCAATTAAGTATAAACCTTGTCGTTGCATGATATTATTCGTTAACGCGGCTTACCTGTTTTTTGAAAGCAGTTCGATTAAGCATAATTCCTCAAAGATTTGTCAAACTGCTACACTGTACGGACTTTGGACATTTACAAAAGTGAAAGAAAATTTGATTTTATATTCGAAACTTAAGGAGGTATCTCAATTATCTGTTACAGGTGGAATCGCCTTACCGCGAGAGCTAATTAAGCCTCGTAGAATATTCGCGTTTCTCAACAGCTGGTAAGGTAGCACATTTTCCAAAGGTATATAATGTAATACCCTGAGGATCCGATTACGAGAAAATAGCGTGTAATTTACCGTCAGCACCAAAGCTAGAAAACTGTCGTTGTATGTACGTAAGTGTACGTGTCGTACCTCAGTATCCTTTGATCTCTTGTACGCGCAAGGGGAGGATTTATTGGATCAAGGGAAACAGGGAGAAGAACCTGATGCTGCCAAGCCGATTGTGGAAGAAATAAGATGAGATGAAATGAAACGAAACGAAAGGCGCAATCGCTTGAGGGATTGGAGATTAGTCGGTGAGAAGAATCAGACGATGGTTATTAATAGCTGTCGAGGCTGGATTTCGTCTCTCGTCTACATACATACGTAATAAGAATCGGAGGATGTCGTGGAGGCAGGCTCCACAATTATTGTCCTGGATATCAAAGGGGCAGAGAATTTGAGAAGCTTACCAATATCCCACAGGTGTTAGAAATTACAGGCGAAACGTGGAAGGCCCGTTACGCCCGGATAATTACTTTATCGGCATCAGTCGAAGTCTGATACCCTGCAGCAGGCAGGAAAAGCATATAATACCATGTTTGCTCCGTCGCGATAAGCCTGAGACAATACCAAAATCCTTTGCCGTGACACGTCGCGTACTGAAATTCGTCGAGTCGAGTTTCCCTGCCCCAGGCGAATGCTGTTTGATACCTACTCACGATTAGATGATCAATTAATCGGAATAGCTGGGTATATTATACTGCGACACGCGGGATCACAGTGGTGAATTTTCGATCGAAACGGTTCCTCATGGTCACCGGCGTAAGTCAGGTAGAACACTGATCCGTAAATCACGCTCTCCGCTCCACGTTTCGCGCATTCCGAGCTGCTGCAGAGATATTGGCGAACGATAAGGGGACCGGGTTTTGCATTGCTCGATAAATTGGTCCGGAGCTGTCTCCTCGATTTCTATCTGATCAATTAGAAGTTAGCCAGAAGTCACCGTGTTCCTTGGCTACCCCGTTCAGTCGGTAGACTGGACCACCAACGCCGAATGGCAAACGTTCTCCGTTTCCGTTTCTTCGATCTTGCCGTCTTTGTGGACCTCCTACAGCCTCCAGAAGCACGTTCGAAACTTCGCTGACACTAATAAGGTTGCTCGATGTGATTGACTGCCAGCAGCAGGCTGGCCGGCAGGTCTTGAAATCCGGATTCGATGCGCTGCGGGCTGCAGAATGATCGTTTGCGATCTGACGTCAAACCTGTCGCGACATCCGACGATCACTTAGTAGAGATTGCACAAGGGGCGTGTAATTGTACGTTTGATTCAGTGCTTATTCAACAGCTTGTGATATGATGATTCCAATTTAGGTATATTAATGAGAAATTTCTACCACTGTCCCTTAAGACGCCGGTAGAGCCAATTACCACCGGCTCGTTTGTACTTTCATGGCCTCCTCGAGGCTTAATCCAATTATACTTTGGAGGAACTTAGCGATACTCGCACTGACAGTGGTCTTAACTCGCGGCTGCTCAAAACCACAGCTGGACCACCGAATGTCTCCGTTTTCAGTCCGAAGTCCTGAGGACAACTAAGGCACAACCAGTGACCACGTCCGTTCCAAAAACGCATTCACCTCTGCGGCCCATAACTGCATGTATTGAGACATCATTTTGTACCTCGTAATCACATGCAAGAAGTAAAAGTGGATGAGGATTACAAAGTTGTTGATTATCACGCGTTGGGAAAACTTTCAGATATAGTCACGGTGTGTACTATAAAATATTAGCGAATGGACATCGTTACGAAGGCAGTTTAAATATTGGTGAAATGAGAAACAAAAATATGCTGCAAGTAACTATTTAGTGTAATTAAATAATTGCGACTACTACGATTTCTGGTTATCGCAACGTCAAATCTTGTATATTCAGGCTAATACATTTTCAGTTGAACGAGAACTTGAAATTGTTTTGCTATTGCGTCAACGTCAAATTATCACAATGTAATGGCAAAGAAGTGCGTTACGAGATGACCAAAATCTAACAGAAAAGTAACATTATGCTAGATTTTATACACTGAGAGAAATTTTTAGTTACTGTTGTTACACAGTCCGCAACTATTTTCATTTTTTACCACAAGAGAAAAATATAGGTAGTTGTAGGTACAAACCAAAAATTAGTTTTGTAGCTGTAGCCAGGAAATCTACTTACTATATTTTCTTGTAACTGTAGCGAAAATTTGATTTTGGCGCAAAAATAAATTAATGTTCGTGCCTTATTGAACTAAGAGTGCACAGCATTAATATTTTATAAAAATTATCCAGTAACTATGAGAAATGAAATTTTTCTCATTGTGATTACAGTTAAAACGCCTCGTTCAAAAGTGATTTTCTTTTCTTTTTTATTCGAAACTGTATTTTTTGGCTGCACTAAAAAAATGGAAACAACTGCCAATGACCGTACAGTAACCAGATCTATAAAATTTCTCTCACTGTTACACGTTTGCACATCGCGTTACAGGGATGCTGAAAGTGGACTTGGCCCTTCATCCCAGAATCAATCGATCTTATTCGGATCGCCCGCATTGGTGTGGTACATGCAAGATTCATTTGGACAGGTGATCTGGCGACCGTTGGAGAGCCGGTGTCGGGGTAAAAATGTCAGAGGACCATCACGCCCCTAGGCGAAGAGCCGCAGGGTCGATGGGGAGCGGGTCCCGCACCCCCGGAATCATTGATTCGCAGTCGGCTTACCGCGGTTATGAATCACGCCTGGGCGTTGACAGATGGAAGCTCACTTGCTCGTGCGAATTTCCCGGGTAAGAACGACCCTTTGACGGACGTGTTGGCGAAACACACTCGGTGGAGAGCGAGGAAAAAATTTTCTGCCCAGCGCGCCGCTCTGGCAGTGGCTGATTATGATGAATCGTAATCGGGGTTTGGAATTAATCTTCGAATGTAATACTGGTCCGCTGATGTGGAAAAACAGTCGCTCAACAAGGAGAACGTTTCTGATTTGAGGTACAGTGATTAGTACAATTTGACTTTGACTCCGTGCGGTATTCAAGGGTACATTATTCAGCGTCCGCACGTGCAAAGTACGTCGGAAACGTTGATCGCACGTTGATTCCTCGCTCCTCCGAGTAAACTTGATGAATTTCGTTCAGCCATGGTCGCGTTTACGGCGTTACACGCTACGCGTGAGACACTCATCGTCAGACCAGTGAAAAGCGCCCGGTTTTGTTCGACTATGGAATTATCTGCCGTCAGCGAGAACGCGATTAGAAATTTGAGCCGCTGAAGCGAATCAACGGACTTTACGGAAGTCGCCAACTTTACGAATGACGTTGCAATTCCCTGGGCTGACATGGTTCTTAACGGTTCGGTTCATTCGTCGCTTGGATGACTAGGCAAATGGGCTATCATCGCAGTTTATCCCGCAGACACGTATCGCCGCCCTTCGTCTTTATAATCACACGTGCGGATGTAACAAATTGACGGCTATAACTGGTATCCTCGGTGCATGAAAACACACCATATTGCATAAAGGGCCAAATGCAGTAGCTGTTAAATGACACTTTGCGCGCAGCACGCTGATGTATATTAAGAAATCGTTAACAACCCATGATATTCTCCATACTCGTCAACTTTTCATCATCCGCTACGCAAGGTGTTGCAATTTGGAGGAAGGTTACACAACATGAAACGAAATTATCAGACATTAGAGGGCAAAGAACAAAGGTCGAGGGTTGCGTTTCACGGCGCAAGGGTGTCAAAGAGGGGTTCAAATGTAGCATTAGGTAAATTATGGACGGCCCTTCACTGCCCTGTAATATACCTGACCCGTGGTGCGTTGGTGTATCGATCGACACTGCAGTGGCCCAACGTACTACCCTGCATATAGGGTCGAAACAAGGGAGGTCTAAATTGCACTAAATACTCGTCAACGGTGACTTTGTCCGCTCGATCTAGCGGAAGGGCGAACCTGGAGGAGTTTCAGGAAAATTGAAGTTAAACATGCGATGGCCGAACAACAACCTCGGTCCTTCGGGAGACCCGTTAACGTACCTTCGGCCAGACGTTTGTATTGAAAAGGGTCCACTTCTCTCGGGGTTATATTCGCCGTTGAACACTGTCATAACGACCGCCACTAGACTCAGGGCTGAGAGCAAGCTAATGCTCAACTATTCGCCGGATGGAACCTTGATTCGTTGCAATTACGAGATGTTCCTGAACAAATCGCAGCAAAAACCTTCGAGTGGTCCACGAGTTCTTTCACAGCTGGAACCTTGCCTGTAATGGAAACCTTTTCTCCCATACCGAGTCGGCGAAGAAAAAAGATAGGGCGATACTTTCACCTCGGACAAACTAATTGAAAATAACTTCAAGGGTTCCGCCCGGCATCCCTTTGAACGTTTCATCCCTCTCCACCCTTCCTCACCGACCCGGGTAACCTGGAGCGGCTTCCTCACCGAGCCGATCGTTCTCCACCACCTGTGAATGCACCTTGACGTGATGAACGCCCACCGCAATTAATCAACCCGTCTAGTCGTAATTATTACAGCTAGTAGGTACCCGCGTGTGTAGCGTAAGCTGTTAAGCCCGTTTCACCGGGGTGAAACGTCATCCCCGTTCGAGGTTTGGCTGTTCCTCCGGCATGGTGCACAGGGCAATTCGACAATAAGCGCAGCGGTGCTCAGGGACTAAAAGTAGTTTGACCTCCATTGTGCACGCGCTAGTGTTCACTATTTATACACAGAGCAGAGGCGCCTCGATCCTATTACATCTACCTGCCTCGTCGAGAGCGATCCATTAATCCGTCCTGCAGCGACCGATCAATGCTCCACGAGAGTCTCCGGCCTGCGGGATCCGGGCCTTCAGCCCCCGGGTCCGGAGCTCGGAGTGTGTCGGAAGCCATCGAGTGTTCCCCAACTTTTTTCATTCCTGCCTGCATATCTCGCAGCGGGTAAATAATTACCGGAGTAAAGCGGGGCGCCATTAATACTCGTTAACCTGACTTTGTGTGGCCGTTGAGGAGGGAGGCTTGACCCGGTGCGTCAAATATCTCGAATCAGTTCGTGCCGTCGCCCCCGGGTTTTTCGGTACCTGTATTGTTTTTTTTCTTTTTTTAATTTTTTCTCCACTCCACTCCCCGCAGCCACGGGAGCCGCGTGCTTTCACCTGACTTTTCGTTCTTTGTTCTTTCCATGTTTTACTTTTTCATTTTATTCTTCTTCTTTCGCGCTATGTACACGTGTATGGGGGGGTTTCTTTTTTTTCTTTTTTCGTTCGTTTGTTTGCCACTCTTTTCATTTCTCTTTGTGCACGGTATCCCGTCGACGCCCGGCGACTTTCTGCACCGGGGGATCGAACGCGTGATACCCCAACTTTACAGAACTTCAAAATTACTTTTCTCATTCTTTCTCGCGGCGTTACAGCGCCGCTTCTACCCTCCTACTGACGTCGCTGTTTCACTGCGCGATATCCTCAACACTCTCCTTCGAGCTCCATTATTATATTATATTTACCTCTCGAATGACAAGACGAGTGAATGTAAATAAATGAATAAGTAATAAGACATCTTTCGCGGTGTTCCAAGGGAACCGGCTGCTGATAAAGCTTTCGTCGTTCTCTTACCACTCTGCGCGTCACGCTTTCTTTTCACATTTCGCAATTCCTTGTTCCAATACCGATGCAAAAAATGCAGCGAGCACCAGTCACAATATTCTTTGGGATAAAAATTTTCCAATGTGCGTTTGAAAAGTGGCTTGGAGGTTAAAAAACAAGTACGAAACGGAGAGCATTCTCCAGGATATAAGGAGGAAATGGCCGTGCACCACAGTTGCATTTACTCTACACGTCCGACTTTTCCGATCGATCAGCTGCCGTTCCTGCAGGATGAAAAACAGAGAGAGAAAGAGAGAGCGACAGAGAGATACAGAGAGACGAATTGCGCGGGTAAAAAGTTTCGCCAGCTACTCAATGGCTGATGAGGTAAATCCAGACAAATAAAGTCCTGCGTGGCTAGCCGTTCGGTCGAGTCTGATACAGATAGCCTCGCGGCTAATCCACCGCCGGGCTTTCAAGATAGGAATGAATTATGCGTCCTGCAGCATCGGACGACTCTTTTCGAACAGAATCTGGACAAAATAGCCCGAGATATAGATGGGATTCGGATACTCGTGCGTGTATAGGAGTTACGGCAGCTGGGGGAATATCACAATTTCACAATTTCACCCTCTCGAATTTCCACCTCTTTTCGTTTCGCCGTTATACCTACGCAGGAATTATTAACAGAAGACCGCAAATAATTATATCATACGTACGCATAGTTGCCGCATTAGCGTTAATTTGGATTCGCATATTTTAGCAAAATACTTGCGGTCCGTACTTGCCGTATGAGCTTGTGATCACGTGATCACAGTGCGGTTAGACACAACGTAATATCGCAGTTTGTTATCCCGGGGATTGTCGGGTCTGAGGTTTTATCAATTATTTATCTCCAATTGCCCGGCTGCATTAAATAATTGATGAACGAAATTTTATTCGTTGTTGAAAATTATCCACATCGGTACAGCTGCGTAACAGTTGCTTGTTTGAGGCCACTTCCGTTCCGTGATTAAATTAATTAACGAATGCGAGAGAGAGAGAGAGAGAGAGAGAGAGAGAGCTTTTCGATTACAGAGAAACAGCGCTGCTCTTCGCCCAGCTCGCAAATATAATATACAATACGATTATTACGGGTTTTGTGGTAATCAGAACCATCGGCATTTGCGGATGAGGAAACCCAGTACAATTGTTATATCGAGTTGCGGGAATTTCGTTTAAAATCTGCAAGCAAATTCCCAGCCACGACCACCCGGAGGAATTAAATAATTAGTAAATGGCAACGCGCACATGTAAATTAAATCGTCAGTATTTTTCGCGCGTGCATGCGAATAATGGTTAACGTCTCTGGGCGAGTTGTACGATATTCAAATTGAGAGTTTCTAACACAAGTTGAGGTTCTACACCTAGATACGATATCGGAGAATTATGTTAACGGTGAGAAAAATTGTTTTTTTTCCACTCTTCTCTTCCCTTTAATTTTTTTGCCCCAGCGATTTTGTAAAGGGAGGAACGCGCAGAGGCTGATTAAATTCGTTACCGCGGTTGAAAAAGAACTTCCCATGAAATTTGATGTTTGGATAAATGAAGTTGAGGGGGCTATTTTTCGACCGCTAATGACAGGCCGTGGTTTTCACAGCATCTGTACAGCTCGCTCACTCCGGTGAAGAGAAATGCGAGACATTTGGTGAGGCGGGGGTGTCTTAAGTTTGGTGGTAAAACGAAGGGAACGGGACGGGATGATCTTTCGGGGAAAATATTCCGGGCGTAATAAAATTAATCAAAGTGTAATACTCGTTCGCAGAGGACGCCGAAAATATGCTTCGAGGTCCCGGCAATAAAGAGTTCCGCCGGGACGGTTATGAACAAAAGTAATTAGCAGGCTGCCGCGGTGAAGAGGGGAGGAGGGAAGAAGAAGCCTCGGGAAATTAGCCATCCTGCAAGACGAGGCCGGCTGTCATCGTCACGGTAGATTATACGTGTCTATAAGGGCGCGGGGCGTTCGGTTCACTTCTTCTCCGAAGACTTTCAATTTCGGTGCTTAATACGTTCGCTCTCCGAAAGCACTGCGCGCCGTGCGGAGTTAATTTCGCCAAGTTTCGCAAGGTGGAAAGCGATTTTCTACGTCTCTAGGAGCCTCCGGGAATCCCGAAGTTGTTAGTTACAGTCGTTTTACACCGCGATTTCTGTTCCTTTTTAGGAATGTGCGTGTAATATACCTACGAGTATATACTTAACTGCGGACTCAGCTCGTGCTCGAGTACTTTTAGGTACGTAGGTACTTCGTACTTCGCTCGGTTAAATGAGCACAGCTAGGCGCTATACGCGCGCTGTGCAGCTTCTTCGAATATCTATCTAGAAAGTGAAAACGGAGAACGAAGAAAGGGTGAGGGTGAGGTGAAAAAGAGAAGAAACCACTTTTTACCATAGCGAAAGCGGCCTCCCGCGAATACGGTGGATAAATTATGTAAGCCGGGAGGATTTTTTGGATAAGGTTATACGGCCGTCTCGGAATATAGAAGGTTGCAAGGTGATTCTATGAAGATGGGTGGTGGAAAAAATTCATACGTCGATTATCGGGGATACTCAGCTATTGCAATAAAACTTCTATAGCCATCAGGCTGGGGAAAAAAATTCAGATATTCAGCATTCAAGGGATAACCAATATTATAGATGGATAGATTTCGAAAAACGAGAAAAATACTTTTCAATTGTTTCTTTGTTTCTACTCGATTTTCCGGGACGTTGATTTGTTGTAATCTTTAAAAAATATCCCCGGAACTTGCAGTGTGTTATTGAGTCTAATTTTCGACCGTAATATCTACTCAATATTTGTTTTCAATTTATCAATCCGAATTTCCATTCCAACAAAAGTGTTTCAAAAAAAGAAGAAAGAAAATTGTTGCCCCTATATACCACTTGGCATCGCAGCTGGGAACGAGCCGGTTGATTTATTTTTATCCACGAGCCCTTCATCAGCGAGTCCGCGAACCAACTTGAATTATATACGCGAGGGAAAGCTTGCCGTAACAATCCAAATTGTATATCATACGAGTATATATACCTGTATAGGTATAAGATAAAAGGGGATAAAGAAAAAGACATAATTAGCTCGCGATTAAGGGGTGGTAAATCAAGTTTCACTTTGGCCCGCAGTATATAAGGCGTGAGAAGACAGCGGTCATAGTCTCTCTTTGGCGGTGCGGAGAGGCGCGAGGCGGGGAAAGAACGAGAGATTTAATCGAGAGAGTAAAAGAAATATTATTTCATCCCCAACGTCCGGGAATCTCTCACCCCTCACCCTCGGCTTCGACCCTCCTCCAGGTCAGCGGCTCGGCGTGTCTGTGTGTGCAAAGCCGGACGTCGACGCCACGAGTGGAGGACGAGGAAGCGGAGAACGCCCTCCTGCAGCGGTCCGGAGTCGAGAGAGGAATTAATCAAAGCGGTGGCTTTGCTGCAGGGAGAGAAGCGACTCCGGCGAGATCGTCGAAGAAGCCGAAAGAAATAATATAATAAATAAACTTGCGGTCGTCGAGGAGAAACTTCTGCATGACACTCGTCGAAGTGGCGCCGTCTCCTCTTCGCCTGCCGAGCCTTTCGGCGTGTCGCTTGTTTACGGTCGGAAATCACCGGATCATTTGCGAGTCCTGGTTCGATGGTCTTTCGATCCTACTTCGAGGTTGGACCACGAATTTAGTCCGAAATAGGGCTCTGAGATTCATCGATTGATCCTAGACTTGGATTAATTAGCTGAGGATGATTGATTGAAAGTGGAATTTATTGAAGGGACCGATCCATCGATTGATCGGAAAAACAAGTAACTCAAAGAGACGATTAATCGATCAGTTGCCGAGTCCTACATGCATGAACACAAAACGTTGAATCAAAGCTTTAAAAACTGGGTAGGGGTCAAAACTTGGATCGGGCGATATTGCGAATGGCCGATGTACAGAAATTTCAAACATGCAAAAATAAAATAACGAAAGATTTTGAATAATTTAACATTCGTTGCCCTGCAAGCTTGTGACTTTAGTCAGGAAAATACTTGGATGTAGTAAACGTACGCCTTTATTAAAATTCACGTTGACGTTAATCGAAATTTATTTCAGAGTATTTGAGGAGTTCCATTAAAGAAAAGTCGACGAATACGAATTTGGTTTAAAAAACAAACGAGCAATAATATATTATTTCTGAAACGATTGACAATCGGACTTGTTTAGTTTCAACATCTGGTACTGATTTTCCTCATATTGGCGAGACAGATTTTCGTTTCCGTAAAATTAATCTCAATCGACTTCAGCCGGACGGTTTGAACTCTGATTGAATAAGTTTTATCTTTTTGATCAATATCTCGACTGCAGGCCTGCACGGTTGATACATCCTTGAGACACGATTTATCAGCCGCGTTTCATATTATATACCAAGCAGTTTTCTGCATCGCTCCGAAGGATCTGCTCCTCGTTCCGCCCCGTTTGCCCGGGTAAATGCGACGTAATTGAGCATATATAGCTTGGTAACGGAGAATTAATGTCCCCAGGGTCTTTGTGTACCTTAGCAGCCTTTGTCGACGATCGCGAGTCCCGCCATTGCGCGGCTCGGTTCCAGAAGATGAGTGTCACTTCTCGAGGATTCTTGACCGTCCAGGAAATCCGGGATGTTTTATGTTTGGGGGTCAAGATCGAGGGCTGGCGAAAGGCTCGCTCTTCGTCCTCCAGCGAAATTTTTCACTCCGATACTCAATTGGTACTTAAGCGTGCAATTATTCTTTTCTTTCCTCGATGACATAAATGGTTTTGTTAATCGGGCTTTCAGGTATTCTTCGATATTGCCGGAAAATTTATACGAGTCAAAGTTTCGAAATGAAGAATTTTTTTTTCCAAAGAGTAGAAACGAATCTATCACTGTTAAACGAGATCGACGGATTTTCTTGTACTCGTAATTCACCCGTTTCGATTGTTGTAACGCGATATAGACAAACGAGTGAGTATTCTCTCGTGAATAAAATTCTTTCTCCTTGTACATACACTGATAATTTCCGTACGAATAACGCTTATAAATTACAATTATGTTTCGGATGTGTTCAAACGTACCTGAAGCTTCGTTTTCTAGTCTTCCTCGTCTTCGAGACGGGGAGTCGAGGCACAGAATACGGTGTTTCGATTGTAATCAAGATGAACACCTGTCGCAGTGTAAAGCCTGGAGCCAACCCGGTATTCAAAACCTCTGCAATCGCCTCAACAATCTCCGTGTTTATAATCTGAAAGATTAATTGTTTAGTCCGTTTGTATTTTTCGTAAAACAGAGACGTATAAAAGCAGGCTGCAACGGGGTTCGGTGCGACAATACATTCTATGCGCAAGTTTTTTTTCCTCCTCGTCTCTTTTTTTCGACTTTCAAGTAACTGATTCCCCGGTTTAAAAAATGGAAAATTTCAGACCGCTAACACCGCAGAGCGGAGCGTTCGAAATTTGAACGAGGGAGTTGAGAGGGCGGAGTTGGCTCCTTGAGCTCCTAATGGAAGTACTTGACCACACTCACGCCTCAGGCCAAGAGGTGTAGGCTAATGCTCACCCCACTCAACCAACTACGAGGCCACTTGTCCCCTGACCGAGGAAGTAATATATTATCGTTTGGGAGGCTTGGCGCGCAAGCCCAAAGAAATTGATCGGACACGTATGAAATAGCTTCTGGAAAAAATAGTCGAATCCGGATCGTAAGTTGGATAATTTTTACGCACGTCGAGAAAAACGGTGCAACTTTTTGTTTGCGGTGTAAAATCACCCTCCGGAAACGGGAGACGGCAGACTTTATTGCGAAGAAGATGCGTATCGTTTGCAGGTAGTTTTGAGAGTTGGGGTAGCGTCGAGATTCGCGATACCGACGAGCAAGTAGCGTTTCGGTTACTCAACGACTTTCAAGTACTTGAGAGTTTTGAACACTCGCGTAGTTGGTTGGCACGCAGAAGACCCGGGAAACCGGGCGGCAGAACTATCCGTCGAACAAGCCTTAGAAATAACGGAAAGACGTCTAATTAGAACGCTGACGATGTACCGCCAAGTTTCGGCGTGTTTAACCGCCAACTTTTGCTTTTTCATCCCAGCTTCCGACGTACGCGTCGATAGAAACTACGTTTTCTGTTCAATTTACTCCGGCCGAACAACGAACCGGAAGATTGAGAATAATCGGGACTAACAACGCGGTGCACCGTATTTCTTTCCTCGATTCGTGGAAGCTGGTCCTAACGGGGTCAGAGGTCGGCCGTTGGCCTGCCGTAATTTTTAAAGCTGAATTCTCGGTCCTCGATACTTCGTCGAAGGAGAAATAATGACCGAACGATTCTTGCCATCGTATTGTTGGACGTGATTCGGTGTTCGGCAAATGTTCAGCGATGAAAATGATGGTAGAGAAGAAATAGAATCTCAAGTGAGTCAGCGGCGGCCATTTTGATTTTTCTATGGCGCGTTGATCCGACTGTTGAAATCTACCTTGCCTATAGTTTTTTTTTCAGACCATTCGTCGAGTTCGCAGCTGCTTTTGACGCTTGACACTTGGATCTGAAGAATCACTTCCGCACCACAATATTGTTCGAAAATAGGTCCAGTTTAGTTTTCGAAAATTCATCTTGAGTAATTCGCTGTTGACGCTATACTTCTCGCGGCTTGTTTCACAAGGCGTCCTTTGTCCGATTGTTCGACCGAACTCGAGTCTCAACTTCCGCTTGCAGAGGAGTTTGAATCAGTTTAGCGTGTCCAACGTACGCTTGGTTTCTTTTGTACCCACTACAATTCTAGTTGGTGTTTGCACGTACACCGATAGTTTGATCTTCGCCTTTTTCCACGTACCAACGGCGCCTTCTAAAACTTTTGTACCCCGCTTTGTGAGGGTGAAAAAAGCTAGAGTGGGAGGCCATATTTTCATGATCTATGAACGGAAAAGACAAAAGGCGGGAACGATGAAAAGGGCTGTTTCCAAGCACAAGAAATCGACAAATTTAGTTTCTGTCCATTCATTAGATGGAAACGAATTGATCAAACTATTTATCTCAACGAATATTTTTTTCATGCATAATGTTTTTCAATTTCGTAAATTGACCTGTCATTTTTCAATTGAAATCAACCAAATTCTGTTCCGAGTTCCATGTAATCCAACAGCAAGTGGAGACTGAGACTGGAAAACAGTGATAAAATAATGAAACTCTTGGTGGAATTTATAAAATACCGTTCGAAAACAATTTTTTCTGTTTGGGGGGCATTAATCAATCGAAAAAGTGTTGGTTTTAATTTATACGAAGGGCGCGGTGTTGGTAGCGGGTCGGTTTCGCGTGGATTTACGGTAGGTCGAGTGGCTGGAATTAATCAACATTACGCCACGCGGAAGGATTAAAAAATTTTCCCTCTCCAGCCGAGGTTGAAGCGTTGATTTCCGATCACAGAGTGTTTCGATTCAATTTCAAGCTTCGGAATCGTTTGTGGAAATCTCTTTAATACACCTATAGCAGTCTTTCAATGTCACGGTGTCGTTTCGGTTGACATTAACCGACGAGGATCATCGAACCACGTGATTGCTATTGTTCGTCCAAGTCTGTATTTTCCAAGGTTTGCATAATTGGAGAGGCCACCGCAGCTCCGTAATTAATTAAGTAATTACCGACAAGCCTTTTTAATCAATCGCCAGGCGAGCGAATGAACGAAATTAGAAAGAAGGCTGCCGTAGTAACGTGCCGGGTATAACGGTTCGCTGAAATTTCTCCTCCCTTTCCAGTAAAAATAATTCAAACCTCTGTACGCGGTATCAGAGCTATAAATCTCCGGCGAAATTCGTATAATTGAAAGATTCGGCCCTACGCAGGGCGGTGGAATTACGCGTGACTTTAGGTGTATGTGAAATTAAACACTCAAGAGCTCAACGCGGCCTCTGCACGAATATGTGTGCGTAAAGGTCGAGAGTTGGAATTCACCTTCAAATCGGCTTTCCCGCCGCCGTCGCGTTACTTCACAGTTATCCTCATATTTCAGCGAAATCCTCATCCCCTGTTTTTTTTTCCTTCTCTTTTTCTCTCTCTCTCTTTCTCTCTCCCGCTTGATCTCATTGTCGCGAAAAATACCGCGGCTAAACCCTTTCTTCCACGGTCTGGGCGAGCTCTCCTTAAGCAGCGACCATCATCTCTCCGTATCGCCGAACAATGGCTCCGGGTATTCCTTTCACCGAGTAGGTCGCGAGCTCTGTGCATCGGAGCGAGTAAAAACGGCCTCGTTACAGCCGTCTATCCGCATATCTGCTGTGCAACGGTGCTCCGAAAATTGAGGACCGGATCCTTGGAGCGGCGAAGCTGCACTCGCGAATTTCCCTCACATCGGCAAGTTGTAGAGTTTCAGGGGCGCGGATCGGGACGCGATGTTGGGTTATGCAATATGCAACGGCGAATCAACCCGGCTAACGAGATTAAAACGAACAACTTTAGCTTCGGCAACCACTTATCACTTAGAGGCCGCCGAGTTTCCCGGCTTGCTCTATTTTCCTCCGGAGAACTTGAGAGAGCGAGCAGGAAAGACCGAGGCAAGAAAAGGGAAAAACGGGAGAGAAAAAGAGAGCGAGAGGTTTTTCTCTTCATGAAAAGTACCGAGCTTTCGCGAGGGGGGGTAAAAGGGGTGGTTATAATTATGTTTTATCTCATTTCTCCCCAACATTCTCAATTATAGCTCTAACTAAGACTCAGTTGGGTTGTTTTGGCTCGCCGACTTCGTATATATGTACCTACGCTTATACCGCGACTCGTTCTCTATGTACTCCGCAAAACTTCCGCACGTATATACTTGTTATATATAATGTATATATTAAAACTATCATGAGTTTTCTCGCGGTAGAGTACAAATTCTAATTATAATCCTGAACGTGAACGACCGGATGGAATATCGTTGCGGTTTGGAATTTGTCAGGCGAACGGTAAACGCGGCTTCCAATCGTCGTAGGTACATACCTATCAAAATGCATTGCATAATAATTTATCACGCAGTTTTATGTATTACCTCAAAGTTTCTTGTAGCGATAAAGCCAAACGTTTCGTTACACCAATCGCAAGGTACGCAGGTACGTTCTCAATCAATCCTTGACACCTCGCAGCGTCCTGCAACATGCTTGAAATTTACATAAGTAGCCTCTCAGCGTCGATTAACTTAAAATCTATTTATCTTTTCAATTATAAACACTACTGGTTTCTCACGTATTTAAGGATCACGCGTAATCGAAAGGTGGATCTGCACTTCAAACTCCAACGTCAGTTTATTATTTTCGACAAGATCCATTATGGGTCAATGGTCATGTTTTTCGATTATAATTGTCTAGATGGAGTATCGTCGACCTTTCACCTATCTTCTCCCTCGCTGATGATTCGTGTACACGCTTACACGATTAACTTTAATAAAAACTGTAAGGAGATGAATCTGTTCAACAAAGTCAATTATAAGCTACATCCGCATTACATTTTCTGTATCGCTGATGGACTTTCGATTTTATTTCACTGCCTGTAACGAGCTGTACAGACACTGTTAAGTTCGTGATAAGAGCGAGTTGATTATTCACCGGGAGTTTTAAGCAAAGAGCAAAGAAAACAGTCACGAGATATAATGTGAAAGTGATATCGTCCGATATCGCGGCTCGAGTAAGGAGTGTAAATCTGTCGTGTAGAGACCTAGGAGACTCTGAGCTGCTTATGGTTCATTTAATTTGACTAATGGCCAAGACTCGGGACGCGGGATTCCCCGGCGGCTCGCTTTCCACCTCGTTATAACACGTCTGTCGGTATAATACGCATACACGCACGCCTAGACAGAGTTCACAATTAATAACGCTAATTGGCCGCTTAACAGGCTCTCACCTATACGGTCACCCCGACCTTGCTCTTACGTACTTTGGACACCGAAAATGACTTTGCTCAAATTAATAAAGTTCTTCTTCAGTTTTTTTCTTCCTCGTTTCAAGAGCCGAGTCGAAATCAGACAAAATTTACTACTTTTTAATCTCCCGATTTCGCTGAGGGATGGCAATTCGTGTGTGAATTCGCTAAGTATTCATCGTTAAATCTTCCGGAGTATAAACGGTAATTGGTACGATATTGAGTAGGTGTCAGAAAATCGTGAGCGCGGTTTGACAAGGAAGGTATCCCAGGACGACCTCTCCGACTTGATTTCTTTTGTAATATGCTACAACAGGCTAAAAACTCAGCAGCGCGTATTTTTTTTTTATCTACCATTGAACACCTTAAGAGGGTGAAACCACCATTCGAAGTAAGACAAATCGAGGGGTGATTTGGCAGTGTGTTCGTTTCAATTCAGAAAATTACATTATTCATTTCTCGTTATGAAAAAACTTTTCAAGTTCGATTTGTTAAAAAGTATTAACTTCTTGTGGGTGAAACTGTCCAATCACCCCTTGACATGCCTTACTTTGGAGGGTGGTTTCAACCCGTCAAAGTATTTAATGGCAGCTAAAAAAAGTAAAATAAAAATACTTATCGCTGAGTCTTAAGTCTACGATAACATATTACAAAAGAAGTGAAATTGGAGAGATCTATCTTCGAGAGATCTTCACTGTGAGAAGTGAATATTCGCGTTGCCTCGTCACGCACGGAAGTTGCCTCAGCCCGGTGCCTGGAGGAATTCATAAAAAATTCGCAATTCAGGTTGAGAATCGAGGATATCCATAGCCGGTGGGTGGGATCATCAATCGCAGGATCCTTTACCGAGCATCGGGGTGAAATTGAATTGTTTCGCGTGCCGCTTCGCGTTTCCAGCGATAGGCAACAAGCCGTTCAGACATTTGTCAAGGGGTGGATTGTGCGCAGCTAGGATATCGTCGTTCTCGAATGTGCAATGCGGGAAAACGGCGGTCCGTTATAACAAGACGAGTCTGCGGACGACGACGAGGACGAGGTTCAGCACTCCTCCAGGATCTACGGGCTGCGGGCCGAGGGAGCTTACGAGGCTCGTGATAGCGGTTACAAACGACCCGCCCGGATCGGTTGTCCCGTTCCCGGTGCCAAGCCGCAGCGGACAGACATCCAGGCGTTGCGGGAGGACCGGGAAAACCGGGAGGACGAAGCGCTCGATATTATACATAAATCCAAACGCTAAAAAACACTCTGTCTTACATACCGCGGCTGTTTAAGATATGCAAATTATCTGTCGCAGTCTAGCGCCATGCGGAAAAGTTATCCGCGATACCCGGGGCGGAAAAGGAGTGTAAAAAAGAATGGGGTGAAATAAGTGGCCTTGGAGGCAATAGAGTCGAGATCATGCGGTATCTGCTTGTCAGAGTTAAGATAATTGCGGCTGATTCGAATGTTTTCCTTCGAGATAGCGCTGATGAACGATTCGACAATCCATGACAGTCAATTACCGTGAACGTGGAACGGTCATTGATCAGGGGAAAAACTTCGATGATACTTTTTAACGAAGACGAGGCTGCGCTGGGACTAAAAATGCACCGATGTGTTCGTTCGTTTCGGTGACTAAGCTCTTGAGCCGAGCAATTGTAACACAATCGAAGCATTAATTGCGTATAATTCGTTGACCGTGCAGCCCGCTTGGGCTTTACATCATGTTCACAAAAGCAATATCGGGCTTTCGAGTTGTCACTCAGCGAATTTCGGATGCAATCCCTGCGCCACTGCGGTGCTTTTGATTTTACCTTTCAATCGGATTTAGGTAGGTACGAATAATTGATTGCGATTGAATTACAGCCAACTAACATCCGTTGTTGCAGTTAATTGTTATTTTGCTTGATTCTGATTTCGAAACAGCCCTAGCAGCCTTGCTTGTTACGAATCGAGGTAGATAATGAGAATTTTGAGTCACAGTATTTGAGATTATTTTAGGATATACAGTTCCGCGATACATATATCGGATTATGCGAGAAAAATGCCGCTTGAAATTACTAATGACACTCGTGAAATGTGCCACTAGTATAAGTGGACTGACTACGTTACTTGACAATGACAGACTTACCTGAATTACGGCAGATGAAGCCGCGGTCTAAGGTAACGTGGTAAAAAAATTTCCGGGTAATTATTCGTTACTCAATACAACGTCAAAACACGGTTAAAAGACGGTAATTGCGAGTTGGAAGGCATTAGGTGCCAAAAGGTTCACAAGCCGGTTGCGTAATTCTTTTCATTCGGTGACGAGATGTTGATTTTCGAACACTCGTGCACAGACAACAATTCTGACAGGTCGATTCGTCCGCAACCCGGCTGACGTTTCTAATTAACAAAAACATTACGTCGAAGCGTAAGAAGTGTAAAAAAAAAAAAAAAAAAAAAACTTTATTCGCGCACGTCTTTGACGATTTTTAACCGGAGAAAAAAGCCGGATTTGATTCGAAGAACGAACCGATGACTCGTCTTTCACCCAACCGAGTGCTTCACGTTTCAAAAGCCAATTCACGCGACGTGCGATTCTGAAACACCTCGCAAACGGCCCGCGTCATATTTATTGTATATCCGGTCGTTTCCACGCGTTGGATAGTTATTTGATAATTGGACAAAACGTCCGTGTAACCAGTGCCACGTGTCCCGTATGCCTGGGCATAATTCCTCTTCAAAGGTCGAGGAGTTTGACCATTTCGCGAGGCAGCGATCGGGCAGGAAGTTTGGTTACGTAGCAGTGATCGTCTAACGCCTCGACGGTCCTCACGTATCTACCCACTTCGGTCACACGCTGCAAGTTACGTGATGTTTATTGGGTCAAGACCCTCGATGAACGAGTTTCGTAAATGAATATGAACGAGCCGCTACTCATCTTGCCGAGCCCAACGAGCGCGCCCTTTTGAATTAAGAAGTTGCTCCTCTTGCTCCTCCTATACGATATAGATGCGCATCTTGAAGAGGGTGGAGGAAATGAAAAGAGGTTGTATTCTCGGACGAATTTCTACGCTGTGCAGCTCAACGTTATCAGCGTGATGACCGGTGCATCGTTAATCGGAAAAAGAGGTGGACTTGACTGATTGCTTCAAACTCGCGCCATATTGGGCTTGAATACTGGAATTTTATGTCCAGTCTTTCGTAGTTTTCGCTGGCAAATAATCTTTGACTCCCGGCAAAAATTACAATTGAAAGAATTTTTCTTACAGAGTCTACTCGATTCGCTTGAAAAATGTTACTAAACACAGTTCGATTTGTGAAAAAAGAAATGTGTTGAAAAAATAAGAAAACAAAGTCCAGTTGAAAATTATACTACACTTTTTTGCGTTCGGTAAAAATTTTCAAGCGAATCGAGCAGACCCTAAGAAAAATTATTTTAATCGTAATTTCCGGAGGGTCGAGAATTATTTGCCACAAGATAGTAAGGAATAAGTATTCTGGTCGTTGTACGTAAAGTTCGCTGACAATCGGCGGAAACTCGTCTCGTTTCGTCCCGTGAAATACCTCGTGTAGAGGATTGGACAAAATTGTGAGAAATTGAAATCTGTTTGATCGTGCGGCGAAGAAGATCGATTATACGCGGTTAGATGCGAGGGGAAGTAAAGAGAGTTGAAACGATTTGTCTCACTGCGAGTATTAATTACACTTTCCAATGCATATTAAGCGGGGGATATTCAAATCTGCGATTTACAGGCAGCCGGTGGATGCCGTTGCAGTCATACGCCGGGTGATTCGGTTAGTTACCCCCGATGCCGAGTTTATGCATTATTCATGTATACGATAGAGACAAATAGCTCGGTAAATTACCGGTTGCGAGCGAGCTAGCCGACACTGGCTGACTGGCTGACTGGTTGAAACACGTTCGGGGAAAGAAGGAACGAAAGAGACGCCGATACGTCGAGGGAAATAAGGTGAGATAAAGACGGAGGTTACCTCCGACGGTCTTTCAATCAAACGACGCAAAGCTACGCAAGGCTTCACTCGTTGATTGAGCTTATTGCCCCCCCACCTCCTTTTCGATGCCTTTTCTTCGCCCTCGATTTTTCCCTCTCGTCGTTCTTTTGCTCTTTGCGTTTTTCTTTATACCCTTTCGCTGCGGTTTTCACCCCCTAACGAGGGAAGCATCCTACTATCTGTGTTCTCCCGTCTATCGGTGACCCGGATACTCGACGACGCGTCCGTTAATTGACATCGCTGGAGTTTTACGTTTGTGCGTGTATTATATTGTGTCGTCGTGTCGTTATATTGATCTTGGTAAAGGTTTTTCACTCGACATTTTCCCACGGAAATAATGTTGGAGAAAAATTCAGGGTGAAAGTGTAAACGACAGAGATACCTGGAAGAATTTTAATTTGGTTCCGAAACGTTCAGATGAAAACTTCTACGATAGCTTGCAATTTCGAAATGGCTTGTCTCTAAAAATATTGAGTTTCGCTGGAAAAGATATTCATTTTCCCTCAAGTTTTAATCCAGCTTTTGGTAGTTTTCTTCAATCACTCTGAAAACCTCCCGATTTTCAAAAACTTTTACAGTTCTTATGGAAATTTCAAAGAGAACGTATGAAAATACGTTCTACGAGTACAACGAAATCGAACTTTACCGTACGTGGTCAATTTCTATACGGTTTTCCCCATTACAAACTGGTTCTGTAATAATCTGTTTTTTCGAGACACTATAAAATAAAAAAGAATAAAAAAAAACAAGTATCCGTATCTTTTTCTAACTAAAGAGCTGAAGTAAAAAAAAGAAGAACGTACAAAATAAACAAAAAATGATAGAAACCCGCAAAACACCGGTGGATAATCATACGGTGATTGAGGAATTTGATTATAGGTTTCAGTTGGTCGATTGGCACGCTGTCAAGACCGCGGCAGTCTTTTAAACAGCCCGGAACGATTTACACAACAATAGAAAACAAACAAGGATGATTGCGTCAGAAAATTTGGGTTTCTAAAATCATACGATCTTCCCACTCGTTACAAAGATTCGAGAAGAGTGTTAAACGAGACGACAAGGAGGACCTGCGCCCGACTCGTTTCTCTCATCGCGGTAAAAATCTTGTTTCTTCGGGACCCAGAGGCCATTCGGATGTATCGGTGCAGCGCATGCTATAAGTAAAGGGAGGCAATCGAGTGTTGCGCAATTTGCGGTCCGGCAAGTGGGTCTCTCGAGGCGTAGGTAGGTCAGACGATGGGTAATTGCGTAATTTGCGGAGGTATATTCCGAGTCGTGAAACCATTCAGAGAAAGGATTTTCGCGCCCAGAAGAAGGAGCGTCGGCTATCGGAAGACGGCGAGGCATCGAGTGGCAGAAAACGCAAACGCTGCGCCTCCGCGTTTCTCGTATTTAATTATAAAAATTGACGTTCATCGTATCGTTTTCTTCAAATCGACTCGACTCAATAAAATACAAGACTGACAGCCTGCGCGAGGTTTTTCTCCGCACCGATGATCGTATAATCGACCCTAAACGATCAGCTGATCACTTTTTCCGGCGCCATCTTGGATGATAATTCCCGCAGATGGATTATTTTTTGATCCTTCTTTACTCGAGTCGAAAATCGGTGGTGAATATTCGAACGCTACAACGCGTTCGAATCGATTATGCAGATCATTTTCGTTCAATAACGATTACGATCACCTCATTGTAGAAATTGCGCAAGAACGAAGACGTGCGACCGTTCGTCTATAACCAGGAATCGAACTAAGCGGCGAGCTATTAAGAACTAGTACAAGGAACGGCTGAATGCAGAGACCACTTTCTCCGTGGCCGAGAGCGACCTTCCGTTCAAGTCCTACTCCTCCTCCTCCTCCTCCTCCTCCTCCTCCTCCACCTTGTTCAGGCATAGGAGAGTAATAGACATAAGGTGCCTAGATGCGGATCGCGAATGAATGCGGTAATTGTCCGAGCACGACGAAGTCCTGTTCCTCTTTGTTCCATCTGGTACAAACGCCACTTGCGCGTACCGCTCGATTTGTCCTTCGACCCAAGGGAACATCGAGGTATGCCTGCCTGGCAGCCTTCCTTCGCACTTGAGACACATTTGTACCAGCCGTAGGAGAGTGTGTGAAACGCGTCTTTCAGCTGGGGTGCCCTTCGATAGAAATATGTTGTATTATTATTATTTTTTATTATTTTTTCTTTTTTCATGCCGACCCGCGAAACAAACGTCATACCAAAAAATAAGTTTTATCTCAACGGATGTTCTACTCGTGTACGGTTATGTACGTACGATAAAGATCGCTGTGACTGGGTTTTTTTGTTTTTGTTTCTTTTTTTTTTTCATTATTTATTTTTCGAACCTTACCGTAGCGGTGAAAAGCCTCCGCTTTTCGAGCTGACAATAAAAATGAAATCAGCTTTCACGCTCTTTCAGCTGGAATTTCAAGCTGCTTGATCGACCTACCGATAAGCCACCGGAAACGACATACTTGGCTGTTCTTAGAGAATTGTTAAAGGCCGTCGGTTACACAGCTTGACTATAAATTTCTTTTTTTTTTTTTTTCACTACAGAGAACTTAATCTCAATCGAGTTATAATCATACACGGTCTTCCGCCGTATGTTAAACGTGTGACCCTGTTTTTTTTTTTTAGTAGCTTTCTTTCTTTTTTTCTTTAATTCGATTTCGTAATTGAAATCGAAAATTTGACGGATGATGTCCGGTGATCTTATTTCTCGTGTAACGACCATTGTTAATGGACGATCGATTGCCTGAAATAAAAAGTCTCGTTGCGATTAAAGTGTTTCATGGCCTTGCGCTCTTCTTTGCTGCATATTTGGCGTGAGACTCTACCTACAGTCTCTTGATTATGATTGATTCTAAAGCAGTCCGGGTATCGTCGATATATATATTTTTTTTTTTTTTGCATCATAGTGCCGAAAGTCGTCGTGACCCACAAACAAATTGAAAGACTACAAAATTCGGGTCATTAAAGAGCTGTACCAGTTTTGAATAGCTCTGTGAAACATTCGAAACGACAATTCTTCGACTCTTCGAGTACCGGAAACTCAATCGAACCTGCTGAGAAGTATTGACTCGTCCGTATCTTCGTTAGGCTCTGAATTAGATCCAAGAGGGAGGATAAAAAATTGCTCAATGGTTACGAGTAATCAATCAAATTTCAGCCATCAGACAGACGCGGTCAAACTTTCACTGTTATACCTGAAAGATATTGTTGAACCGGTATATGAGATGAGTAGCAACAATCTGCCGACTGGCATAAAAAAAAAAGAAAGAAAAATAACGGACGGTCAAAATAAACGATGACAGAGAAGATCGCCGAGAAAGGATGGGGAGTAAAACAAAAAAAAAAAATAAAAAAATAAAAATAAACTAGAAATTTACAGCGAATTTACTCTGGAATAATTCCGCGGCCCAATTTTAGTGCGATTGAAGATGCGCGAAGAACGAATAATCGATGCTGTAACAACCGCGAACAAAGATAGAACTGCGACGATTACTACATGTAATGATTCAGGCCTTGTGACGAGCTGGTGACCTTTAAGGTGTAAGGTACTCCAATATCTAAGGATCGGGCGAGCGAGAGTCTATAGCGAGTGGGTAGATCGCGATTAAATTTCACATAGCGTAGGGCAAACCACATACGAAATTCGTGCGAGTCTAACGTAATATAGCCGGGGGGGAAGTTATTTTCAATTTAATCTATATTGTTTTTAATTCACGCTCGCTAAAACTCATTAGCTCTATTATATTCCGTAATTAAATTAATAAACATTCGAGCCAGCTAGCAACGCCCACGTTCAATTAAAGTCGTTCAAACACGGAGCCGCCCGTTTTCTGCATGCACCTTGCAAAGCGCTGCCTGCAGGCGATATGAATATTCGATTGCCGTATAGTAAATACGTTTTCGTTTCGCTCTACACACAGACACTCACGTTTCGCCGAAGGCTTTTAGTTTGATTAACTCTCCCCGTATGGCTCCGACCGATGCGATGATACGTCTAAGTCTCACCCGAATTCCGACCTCGGTATGCTCGATGATTGATCACAGATTATTTTCGCAACGATTTCGCATGACGAATTTTGCCTCGGGAATCCTCAATCTTTACACGTTTAGAAGAGGGAAATACGTACAAGGTATCCCAACGACGTGTCGATTCAAGTTTTTTGGTATTTCGGTGATGGAAAAAGGGAGAAAACGGAGGGAAATATCGACGGTTTCGCGAAATGACGAATTTTAATGAGATCCCGGGGCTGCTTTCAAGCTCGTGAAACGAGTTTGCCCGCCGCTCCGCGAAGTTGGATGGAGGAAGTTTTGCGTGTAACAGATTGAACGAAGAGCGAGGTAATGAGGTGTGTCGTCTCCGGAATGGCTGTACGTGTACGCCTGTCGTCGCGACGCCGCGACGCGACGCGTCTCGACGCACCTCTGAAACAGCCGGCCTAGGCTTAGACGGGCGCGTTTAGGATTCCGGAGCGGGTGTTGCGTCAAGCGATTAACCGCCGCTCTATAATTACGAGTTCTAGGAGTCCTTTAATCGGCCATTAGACCGGGCGCAGCGGTACCGATGAGCTTTGAATAATCGTCGTGAAAGATCGTCGTTATTGCCGCGTTGAAATGTAGGATGGATCGGCGATTCGGATCAGAGGAAATAACTCGAGCCAAAGGGTAAGAGAGCAGCCTTCTAACTTTTGCGCAGACTTACATTCCCCGTGTGGCGAGCCTTACACCTTCAATTTTGTATTTACAGCGCACGCCTTCTTTCCGCAGCGAATCGCAAGTCACTCTAGATATTTCGTATTTTGATGATCCATATCAGAAACACTCGGCACGTTTCGATCACGTATTGCTCAACAATTCTTTCCGCCCGGCTACATTCAGGGGGGAGATTTTGTGTATATAAACCGTTCGCCCCTAAACTCGACGTCACTTGTCTCATTGCAAGCATTCCTAGAGTTGCACGTCAAGTTTTGACAACAGTGAAGACAGCTTCGATTCGGAAGAGAAGGAAAATGAAGGTAAAATTTTCACACTACGAAAATCAAATTTTATCCCAAATATTCAACTTCCACCGGGGTGTAAGTCACATCCTTTTTCATCGAAAAGTGTCAAATATATGTATAATTGCCAACGTAATTCAAACAGATCTTGTTGATTGACCAGTGTGGTTACCACATTCAGAGAAATTTTTAGTTCCGGTTACCGCTCAGTCCTTAGCTATTTTCATTTTTTACCACAATCGAAAAATATAGTTCTAGGTAGAAAATGAAGATTAGTTTTCTAGCTGTTACCGGAAAGTCTGGTATCCGTTACTATTCTTTCTCATTACGATCGCTGTTGCTATATTTTCTTGCAACCGTTGCGAAAATTTAATGCTTGTGCAACGATAAATTGACGTCAAAGCCTTGTTTAACTAAAAAAGTAGAGTAAACCGAACAAACTGATTTTCCGTTGCAATTGCAAAAAAAGAATCGACAATAGCGCAAAATGGTTACGCGTACCTCGTTTTTCGTAATCCCAACAATATTCAAACAGTTTTTTTTAACGATACTTGTTTTACTCAATTATTCTAGTTACTGTAACAAAGGAAATTTTTCTCAGTGCGACTCAACGTCAAAGCGATGCACGGAATTCACGTTGAAAATCGACTTTTCGAAAATAATTTTCAGTCTTACATCGGGACTACTTCCGACGACCCAAGGTCTTCATCGACTATCCTCCGAGTCCACATTGTACAAATTTCGCTCCTGATATTCCAAATCAATACACACCGTCCGCGAGTGTGTCGGATCTAATTATGTCCGCGTTTGAATAGATCCCACTGTTATTTCACCGATCCAGTTTTCTCCCAAGTCCCTCACGGTCTCCGGATCCAAGAGCTTTTGTCAGGAGTTAAGCGTCTTCTCTCGAGCTGTCGGCCAGTGGTCAAGGGGGTGTTGGTCCGGCAGCTCGTGGTGGCGGGAATCGACCCTCCCGAGAAAGACAATCGGCAATCACGAATGGACCAACGTCGCCGTGCGATGTAGACCGCAATTGCTCCTGTTCGCAGATCGCCGCCCTTTTGTTCGTTGCCGGAGTGGCCAGCGCTGCCCGTTTGGAGAAGACCTACCTTCCACCGGTTTCGGCCGCGACGGCCGGAGGAGCGGGGCTCGTTCAAGCTCCGGGATTATTCACTGGAGCTTACAATCCCCAGGCTCACGCCACCGCTGCAGGTTCTTATCACGGACAACAGATCGCGATCACCAAGTACGACAATCAGAACAACGCCGACGGATCTTACCGCTACAACTACGAAACGGCTAATGGAATTTCCGCTGAGGAAACCGGAGTAGCCCGTGGTAAGAGCTTTTTATCCGTCGCTATTTGTCCTTGTCGGTATTTCGCGTCATACATTTTTCTTCCAAGAATCATCATCCTAGGCTCTTAACCGCGTTTGAGATGGAACCACGATACGAGGATGCTCGTGTTTTTCATCTACATAATTTCTGACAAATGGAGCCCAAACTTTTATCAATATTCTTCGTTTGTTTTCACCGTTCATTATCCGACGGCTGAATATATTCTACGTTGCTTCGGACCAGTCACCTCTCACTTTCGAAGCAACGTATAACCGTCATTTCGGTTCAGTAGTAAAATCCTGAGCCAAAAACTGGCAGTCTCTGCTGTTCGTCGATAAAGATTAACCGCTGAACCGACGAAGCGTGGTCCATTGAGTACGACCAGAATGCCGTTGCTATTGATCAATTCGAATGATTCATCCGCAACGCGTTCGAACGAGTTTTCAAGACACTCGGCGATGCGAAGGCAACGTTTTTCTTCTATACGATCTCCATCGATGTCTCATTTCTTGAGTTAGTTCTTCGTCGGTGTCCACAATTAGGGACAAGGTAGCCTCAGCGACATCCGGTAGAACGATCTTAGGAGATTCGAGATGGTAAAAAGCAAGACGGATAAAAAATGACGAGACGTTCCACGGCGTGACGACCTCGTAACTCTTGACGTTTTAAGGATGTGGATTAAACTGCACCGAACGAGTTTAGAAACGGTGTAACGACGATGCTTTGTCATCCATCGGTCCGGTAGACTCGCCTTGATGAAACAGCCGCAGGCGACGAGCAGATTCCTTCCGGCGTTCAAAACCCTCCGGTATTCGAATACCGTCGGTCGCCGCAGATTCATTCCTGAAAAATTCGCAAGCGTTAAGTGTGTCTGAGAGTATTCTCGCAGACGGTTCTTCACCGCGAACGAGGTTCTCTCTTTTTTCCTCTCCCATGACCGGCTTCGTCAATTTCTTCGCCAACTTCTCGCCCGCGTTTGAATCGATACGAAACGAAGGCGAAGCCTGGATGCTCGAGGTTGCGTGGAAGATCGCAGACCATCGTATAGGAAATTCCGCAAACTGCGGACCACACAACACCGGCCAAAGTCCGCAATCATATTTCAATGGACTTCCTCTCGAAGATGTTGCCCCAACGATACAAGCTTCCTGTCCTTGGAACGGTCTCCGGACTGGCGAGGCGAATGTCGTTTCGGCTGACTGCCCGCAGCTCGGACGTCTCGGAGTCCATTTTGAAGGGCTCTCAAACCTCCGTATCCGACCTCGATATAACGCAACTCCCTCGATGGATCACAATTCCCAAATCGACGCGTCACCCGCGGTCCCAAAAACCGCTCCGAGTGACGGTAATGACGCCGCGTGCAGACTGCGCGAAATCCCCGCAATCTCGACCAAAGTTTCTTTATCATCTTGGTCCCTTTTGTTCCATATTTCCACAGGCAACACCGAGGCTGTTTCCGGCTTCTACTCGTACACCGGGACCGATGGACTCAAGTACACGGTCCACTACACCGCTGATGAGAACGGTTTTCATCCCGAAGGTGCTCACCTCCCGACTCCACCACCCGTTCCCGAAGAAATACGTCGCGGGGTCGAGTTGTCTCTGGCCGCTGAAGCCCGCGGGGAAAACCAGGGAGGACAGTATCATTCCGGATCTGCCCAGGTGTACAACAACCAGCATTCCTCGGCCGGAGCCAATGCCGGAGGCTATCACTACTAGACTTGGCTATTGTTCGGTGCATGTCGCATCCGAAGAACAGAAGCCACGTGAGACAACACCGTTGAGGGTGTTGACTTCTTCGTTCTTTGTATTATCCTTGCAGATACTCGCAATAACTAGGTTTATATCTTATAAAAATTTGTATTGTACACCAATAAAGATGACGCATTTTACGATGCTTTTGTAAACAAGTTGTGACTTGCCTTGGTTTTTGACGAAACGACCCGTCTCCGCCTTCAGGGCTGAAATAATGATTCGTAACGAAGGCGAAGCCGGCGGAATGCAGAAGGAACAATATGCACTCACCGCGTCGCGATAGAATTTCTCCCCTCGGTCGTGTACGAGGGCGAGGAAGCAGAGGCAGGCGGCACTTTGTCGGAAGTAATTCAGTTACCCCGTGCCTTCGGTTACCTGTCTGTTAGACGAAGGAACAAAGGTGAAATGAGGAGAATTTCAGCCTTACTCGCGAGAGAGCCGAGAACTCGGGCGGAAAATTGATGTATTATAAAGTACAAACTGCACACGAGGAACGGAACGATGGTCGTCGCCCTCGACTTTGTGCCCTCGTTATGTAAACTTGGCCCAGGGCCTTATCTTGCAAAATAGCTTATTATTTAATTGGTAATTGAACTTCACGCTAAGCCGTGGAAATTGAAATTAGAGAGGGATTACTCGCGTATACTTTACCATACTAAAGGAAGGATGAAAAGTTACTTCTTCTCCCGAGGGACAAGGTGGAATTGGACGTATTCTCCGTGAGGTTTTATACACGCTCACATGTAGGTACCAACGTACTGTTACTCGGGTTCGTAAAACCATGAAAATTGAGGCTTTCTTACGTTATCAAAAGGTCTTGCCCCAACTTCTCCCCACTTTTCCCTTATTTCAGATACCTCGTCGTACCGATGAGTTGTTTGAACTTTTGCCTGCACTAGATTAGCTGTCCCACGGCTACCGAAAGACTTTTCGACGTTGTACGTTCGACGTTTTTTCAATCCCCGAGAATTATTCCTCCGCGATGCTCGTTGAATGAATATTCTTCCGGGCAGTTGAACGACCCTTGGGAAAACCAGTTACAAGCAGCGTACCTACAAGGATATTGGTTTGACGTACTTTTCGATCAGTCTATTGTGGCCAAAAGCCAGCCGGGAACACAATACGGTAATATACCTGTCTCGTTTTATAATCCTTGAAGAGTTACAGGAATTCTTTGAACGCGAAGTGTAATTGGCGAGTACGTGAAAACAAGTTGAAACAGCGTCGAGGCGAGTGCATCAAGAACGACTCAATTACGCATCGCGCGCCATGATCGTCTCTCAACTGCCGAGTATGACGACAGAGTGAAGCAGTGAAACTTTTTAACGATCGGTGTTATCGCCCGTTCGCGATATTACACGGTGTAATAAAATCGAAGAAATCAGAGCAGGCAGGCAGGCAGGTAGGTAGGTATACAAATCCTGGCATAAAAGTGATTCATGACACGGGTTACACCTCGACGACTTAAGTAGCTTCGACTTGGCGCAGGTATACAAGGCAATTACCCAACAACACAGAGAGCCTGGAAATAAACGAGCACGTAACGAATGACGGACCTTGCGGCTGACGTGACCTTTAAGATGCTCCAGTATCGCGGAGTGAGAGTGTATAAAGTAAGTCGGGCGTCTGTGCCTGGCTGCAGAAGGCACCCGGAGCAATTTCGTTTCGCCCATTCCCAAGCTCACGCAACTATGTAGGCATACCTTCGTACGTACGTGCAGGCAGATAGGCGGTATCTCCTCGACGTCCACACGTCCAGGAGGCGGATACACCTCCGCACCTCCGCACCTCCGCACCTCCGCACCTCCGCACCTCCGCACCTCCACACCTCCAAGCGGCATCATCTCCTCGCTGGGTACATTTGTTTGCCTTTGCATCATCGCCTCGCAGCAACCCGGCAGCAATGAGAACAATGAGTCAGTGTACACTGTGGGTACTAATCGTGAATCGCACGATCGTTCCGGACGTGCCGAAGAGGCTGCTTACAGACACCGAATTGTGGATCGGAGGAATCCTGGACACTTTCGATTCGGAGTTTACACACATGTTGCGTCACGCCCGTGCGAAGATCGAAGCTGGACGGAGACGATCCTCTCCGAAAAATCCCGTCCCTCGTTCCACCTTACAGTGTAACTCGATTAGAATCGTGTAACGATCCTTTGGTCCCAACGATGCTCGGTGATTTAAGGTCGGATTTGGCACGAGTGTTGGACCGATCTATGCGATTAACGAGAGTCTTCCATAGTTGGGTACCACCGATAGGCGGACGTTTGGAGTCGAGTACTACGTGTGAAATGAGGTGCAGATCAGGGGTCGAGATCGTATCTTTGGTTATCAAGCGTTACCTGTCAGACAGATAAGCGCAAAGGTCTTCCGACATGTGCAAATAGTTTGACGGGTGTAAAAGGCTCTCGGCTGTTTTCACGATCCACGCATGCAGGGCGTCGGTTCCTCTGCCTAGCAAACTTCGATCGATCCAGCTCTGTGAACGTAAAGGATTACACCTGAGGCTCGTGTAATTGAATTATGCCAGTTTGGAAACCCAGCCGATGATCTTCGACCCGCGTTCCATGCCTGGAATAGAAAATTCAAACGACCTCCCGGGACTTTCCCGGTATTGCAAATGTGCGGTGACGTAAACCGCGCCTCACGCGAGATAAAATTTATGCGACAAACGAATTGTTTCAAAAACTTTTCAGACTCCGAGCTTGAAGCTTATATAAATTCCTCTAATGCTGCGGTACCTATACCGGTTTGTTTTCTCGGAAAGTCTCCAGTTTGTGTCTACCGCGCACCAATAATTGCGGTTTTATTTCATCCATTTTACCGGCTAATAACCATTCCCGTGCTCGGGAAAACGGAATAATCGGAATAAGGTCGAGAATTTGCTGCGGAATTACGCCATAACCAATCAATTTTCAATGAAAATCATTCCAGCTGTTCCGTAATTTTGCAGGAATGTTATTGCCTAATCGGATGGGGATAAAAGTTGTAGAAATTCTAGCAAATAGAGGAGTCATAATATCATATTTTCATAAGCGCGAAAATCTACCTTAAAACACAGAGAGTCGAAATGTATTAAAATGAAGGACGCAGAAAACCAAAATTCTGACGAATTTATGTTCTGGCTCGCTATATTCTTATCCATTCTAACGATTCTGCATTTTGATTATTTTTTACAATTTGACTTTAGTATATTCCGACTTTTGAAATCTTGAAATCTTAGAAATTTGATTTTCGGTTCCCTGAAAATTCTGTGTGACCCTTTATATTCTGATCTTTCTGCACTTTTACCTCCGCCCACGCAATTCAGGCATACGTACACGTCTCATCGGAACATTGTACACGATTACTCAATAATGAATCTATTGAAAAATTTCTATACGTCTGACAAATTTTTCTATGTAATGATGACGAAATGTTTCCAATTACGAAAAAAGATGCTCACAATTAGTGCAAGAAATGAAAAAGTTTGCCAGTTTGACATGAACAAAAATTTACATTTTCAAAAGAAATTTCGCAATGAGTTGGAGTTGAAACAAATGACTTTTTCTGAGTCAATGTAGACTTTAAAACGCGTATTTCTATTATGGATGGGACAGCTTCGAATGAAATAAAAATAGTCTCGACCAAGCTCCGAATGTTCGCGTGGAATGATTTTCATAAATGATGTAATAAATGGCGAAGTTGAGAGGATGCGATGACTCACGTGACACGATTAAGCGTTTCAAATTCAATTCAGATTTCGTTCGCTCTTATTTCGTCTTAGGATTAGAATTAGATTTGTGAGAAGGTAACTTTCAAATTCGATTCTATCATTGAATTCCCTTACTGTATAATATAATTCACCTGAATTAATAGGACGGCACGCGGTGTCTGAAATATCGTAAATGCAGTCACGAATCCGTGAATAATGTCGAAGATCTGGTGTCGAGGCGAGGTCACAAAAGTGACCGAATTCGATGAAAAATTGGCGCGAAGCGAAGGAATACGCAGGCATTAAGTGTAATAAACGTATGCAAATAATCTTCAAATTACAGGTTCGCATATCCACGCATGCGTGTATATATATATATATATATACATATATACATACATGCATACATGTGCGTAGTAAACGTTCCCCCCCGTGATCGGAATATATTCTCCTCGAGATGACCTCGCGTCAAATATTATTTCGGCGATCTGTATCAGCCGAGGTATTGCTTAACAATTGAATCTTCTTCTTCATTGGTAGGGAGAAGCGCTATATAAGCGGTCCGCTCTTGCCGTTCATCACTCGACTCATCTGGTTCGCACACTCCGGATAACGTAACAACTCATAGAACCAATATGAAGGCAAGTGATGTAATTACATTGTGAGAGTTCCACGGACCGCGGCTCTTGGTCTAGCCGAGAGTTGCCGCTACTCGAAGATTCGATTTCATCCGCGATTTAATCCCGCACAGTGTTACTTGCTTATCCAAAGTGCAATTTAATACCCGCAACTCTCCGCGATTTTTTCAATAATCGTCAGTCCAATCACGACGTCAGGTATACCGATTCTTCCTCCCGTAACCGATTTATCCGATTTCTCCACAGTTCGCAGCCACAGCTCTCCTCCTCACGATCGGCGTCGCGGCGTCCGCTCGTCTCGATCACACTTATCTTCCACCAGGATCCGCAGCCTCCGCCGGTGGTGCTGGATTCGTTCAACCCCCGGGTTTCGGCGGCAGCTTCAACCGTCCCGCATCCGTTTCCGCTCCCGCCCACAAGGTCCAGAGCGGAGCTTACAGCCAAGGTCAAACCGGAGGCTACCAAGGTCAGACCGGAGCTTACCAGGGTCAGAGCGGTGCCTACCAAGGTCAGGGGGGAGCTTACCAAGGTCAGAGCGGAGCTTACCAAGGTCAGAGCGGAGCTTACCAAGGTCAGAAGACCTCCTACAACCAGGGACAGACCGGATACAGCGGTCAGCAATACGCCATAAAGCAGTTCAACAACGAGAACAACGGAGACGGATCTTACCAGTTCAATTACGAGACTGAGAACGGAATCTCTGCTCAAGAAGCCGGCGTCCTTCAAGGTGAGGGCACGCGCAATGCTGGCTTGTCAGGCGTTGCAGCGACGACGATTTAATCCTTTTCTTTCTCGTCATCCCAGGTGACTCCGAGAGCGTGAGCGGATCCTACTCGTACACCGGACCCGACGGCGTCCTCTACACGATCCGCTACACCGCTGGACCGGACGGTTTCCATCCCGAGGGCGCTCATCTGCCAACACCGCCCCCGATCTCCGAGGAGATCCGTCGTGGAGTCGAGCTTTCCCTCGCCGCTGAAGCTCGTGGCGAAAATCAGGACGGTCAGTACCGCGCCGAGCCCCAGCAGAACTACCAGAAGACGAGCTACCAGGGTGCCGGTGTTGGAGTCAATTCGGCCAGCCATGCCGGATACCGGTACTGATAAGGTTGCGTCGATGATTTTTTTTTGTCGAGAGGATTTCGACCCTGATATATCGCTCTATGAATGTATTATTAACACCCGCGAATTTACACACCCAGCTAATATGTGCAATTTTTAATTCTCTCCTTAGTAATGAGTGTAAATAAAGTTTAAGTTTTTTTATACAACAAATTCTGCGTGTCGTTTATTTTCATGTAAATCAGTGTCGAGCGCTCCGAATGTTTCTCATCCTTCCTTCGTCTGACAATTAGGTTGTTGCATAATTTATTTCGCGGAAACAATTGGTAGAGATTGTCGAAATTTGGCGAGAATGAATATCAAAATTTCTCGATGCATTTCACGCTTCCTAGTTTGCTTCGGCCTTCTCTGTGATCTGTTTAAGTATTTCTGCAGCAATCGCGATTTAAAGCAGCTCGGTGATAATAAACTGCTGCATTTGTGGAATTTATTGATTCTAAAAGATTCTGTAAATCAAAAAGAGGCTGAAACGAATTGTTCTAAAGAGGAAAAAAATCTTTAGAACACACATGCGAATATTTTTAGGCACGATAATGAATAACGAAATTTGCAGTTCAGCCATTCAATTAATCCGGTAAAATGATGTTTGTACATTGGAAACTTGTTTTTTAATACGCGTACTTTGTGGATAAGCCGATTCATTAAATTTTTCGACCAGAAAAAATTCCACGAACTTTCGTGTTTACCATTCGTGGATTTTCGTCCATGATAATGTATACCGGCCAAAATAAATATAACGTAAAGGATTAATTCGAGCCAGTTTCGTACAAATTGGCGAGAAGGGCCGAAGTGAAAAATTTTTTTAAAAATGCCACAGCTCGAGGAGAAATAACTCTCACATCGAGATTTAGTTGTTTGCTTTTTTACGGTTGAAACGGGTGTCGTTTTCTTTTCTTTCCGATCCTTCCGTTCGACGGATATTACCGGTTGAATTGCCCTTATATTTGCTTGAGCTTTTTCGTTCGTTTTTAATCCAGTGCCTGCAGGGTACAACAAAGGTGGAATTTACTTGCACTTAGGCGAAAAATAAAAACGGATTCGTGCGGATCCTGCCCATGTAGAGTATAAATCGACGGAAACGGAGAGAGTCGTTGTTTTTGGTTAAGATTATTAGAACCTTCGTACCTACTATACGCAGGCGATGAAAAAGGTCGGTGTTTTCGGGTTAAATCCTTGCCTGTCTGGCTGCGCGTCGACTTTCTCCCTTCTCTTATTTTTCATTCCTCGTTCAGGATGGCAGTGGAAACTAGAATCGGCGGGGTGTTTTCTCCTGGTGTACGGGATTGGTCGATGTTCGCGGGGCGCAGCTGTCTCCGTCATAAATCAAACGCAGAACCTATAAAAAGGGGCTAAGGATACGGTAGAAAAAAAATGAAGAAAGAAATCTCAGTGTTACGCTCGCGCTGCGTCCACGCTTTTACCCACTTCGATTCACGTTTTAACATTTATTACCTTTTTACGAACCGCTTCATATCGCCCGGGATGATAAAATGTGGAGAACAAGCCGACGGCTGACGTGACAAGCATCCGGGTCACCCGATCAAAACCCTATTGTCTGCATGTCTCTCTACGAATCTCGTTAATTCGACATTTTTCACACTCACTTTGTACCGACCGTCGTATGCAGATTCCTCTCCACCTCTGGATATTTTTTGGCGCACCTCATTTCGCTGGCTGTTGCGCGAAGCCGTAACCGCAGGTTCAGTGTGATACAATTGTGAGATGCAATTGTTTTTTGAAAAGTGTATCAAAATATGGAAGAAATTCGAGTTGGATTCGCTTTTTCGCTTCGCTGCATCGTCAGTTGTGATTTTTATAGGTCGGTTTCGCCGATCCATGGGGTCACCGGGACGATTCGCATTCCATGTTTTCTGGAAACAATTTCACGTTTTTTTTTTTATCGAGATTGCGAATGTCGATAGATTGCCGGTTGAAAGAAAGAAAAGACGATAATCGACGGACGCGTCGGTGGCTGAACGACAAATCTTGATCAAGAGTGATTTTATCAAGTACAAGACGAAGCGAATTCTCACCTGGACGAGCTTTCGTCTAGCAGAAACTTTCGAATCGATCACGAAGCTCCTGAGACCGGTAAAAAATGATATTCGTCGAGAGACGGACGATTTTTTGGTGGAATGCTTTGGCCCGTGCGGAGATATTTCGCTTTAGAAGAAATCCAAACGGAGTGATCCCTTCTGAAACGGTTTGTTTGCCTGCCTTCGGAATCGTTGGGACGTCGTTTTTTTTTTCTCTCTCCTAGAAATTTTTTCCTCCGGTTTCTCGGACTGCTTGATCATGCACGAATCGGCCGATCGTTCCACGCGCCTTACTTTCGACTCAAAGGACCGGCGTCGAGGAAGTCGAGTGTGGCCGTTGGAGACGCCTCAAAGGTTTCAGGGCCAATTCAATTTCCCAGCGCAGACGTACCTACGTATCCTGCAAAGTGATCCTGCGACGGGAGCGCCCGGCGTAATGGATCTTTCGCGAAAACTTTCAGTTCCTGCCAACCAACTCTGTGCAGTACTACCTTACTACCTACGGACTCTCAGACTTTGTATCCGATACCGTTCCCGATAACGTTTCAAAGGGATCGCCTTTACGAGGTGCCGGAAAGAACGCCAACCGACGAGCAACGAATCGGGACGCCGAGAGCGTCAACCTCATTGGAAATTCTTCGTGAATATATTCTCTTCGCGAATTTTCACCGTCCAAGTTCGAAAAATAAGAGATTGAAGCGGTTCCGAGAAATATTCAAAGTTCTAAGGGATCGAAATTATCCTTGAAACTCATCCGATCCGCGCGAACTTTTTAACGATCAAAATCCTGTGACGCTCAACGTATTTAATCGTTACAGCGACCAAAGTTGAAAATTCATCCTGATTTCACGAAGAGACCAATCTGAATCTTGACGTTGTAAAATTTTTGCTTTTTCTTCTGGTTTCTCCTTTGAATTTCAACCCCTGCGGAATAGCTTCCACCGCAACTGTACAAACACCGTGTATGATTTATGGGGTGAATTTTTTGCCCTCGCGATATTGAGATTCATCAGCTCGTCGTGATAAACAGCGGCTCGCCGTCTCTTCTTCTCGTCGGGGATCAAGGCTCGCGGCCTCTGCGGAATAATTCTGCAGCACGAGGCAATTTTGGTTTGGTAAAAATTATATTTGGATGAGGCGAGTTTCTTCCAAAGTCGCAATTTTTCATCGTGAAATTCCCGTCCCGTATCCTCCCAGCTACACGTACAGGGTTTCCTTTTTATCCTCGCAGACTGTAGTTTGTCTATTCAATTTTGACCCGCCGGACCGTTAAAGTCGTAACGTATTTTCGCGAGTCCAGTGTCTAAATCATTTTTAGGACGATATTTACCTCCCCTTATCCTCGTCGCAGGATATTTCTGCTCGTATTTCATACCGGGGGAAATTTTATTGTTTTTATAGAATCTCTGCTGCTGCTGCTGCTGCTGCAGAGAAGAGTCGAGAAATCATATTAGGCGATAACGGGGGACGAACGCGCCTTTATCTCTCCTGAAAATTTCTGATGTATGTGTAGTTCCTCCGTTTTTTCTTTTTGTTTTTTTTTATTTCTCTTTTTTTATAAAGAAGCTTTGGGGGTAAACAGCCGTAATTTCTTTTCTTCTCTTCGGGAAATTCGATATATATATATATATATATATAATATCATTGCGGACGTTCATCGCTACGAAAAGTACTAACGCGCGGTCATAAAATTCTAATTTTCTTTCTCAGCGTTTAAATTATACCGTTCACCAGCTGTACGGTAGAAAATTATTGTTTCAAAATGTCAAAGCTTTCAGTTAATCGCCCACGTTGAAGTAATAAATATTCTGTATTGATAAATTTACCAACCAATGATTCAACCGAGTTTTATTTTGTTCCAAAAAAGAGAATTCAACTGATATTGTAAAAAAATTGTACAATTCGTAATTCGAATGTATAAAATATGATTCGTGAAACAAACGTCGAACGTAAAACGTCAGAGCTTTCTAATTACGAATAACGAATCGTCTTTGTTCGTAGCATATAATATTAAACCCTAGTAAGAAACAGGATTCCAAAAAACGGATGCTTTCCAAAAGCAGCGAACCTACCGCGGGAGTAACGAAAATCGACGCAGGTTTGTAATTGGCTGCGGATTTATCCGTCCCGTCCGGATGAGGGAAAATGGGGAATAAGGAGGGGTAGGAATTTCACGTTGCAGACAAATCGCCGACGATATAGAGGGTAGGTACAAAGAGCGGAGGAACGTCGAGCGGTCCTCCGGATGAACAATAGATGGTGGGGCTAGTAAGTGAGCTTGTAAGTCTCTTGCGATAACAGTTACAAACGACCCTCTCGAACCGCGGCGCCAGGCGTCGCGGCCCGAAGCGCCGAACGATTCCGCAGCCCGTGGCGCTCACCCCATCGGCCTGCAGACGCTCTCCTTCACCGTTCGCAACTGACCGGTAGGTGGCACCCAGCCCTCTCTCCTCTCCTCTCCTCTCCTCTCCTCTCCTCTCTGCCCCTCTGAGCTATTCTATTCCATTCCGGACTTCTCGTTCCGCAGCTAAATGCTTGACCGATCGGCACGCCGCCGCCGCCGCCGCCGACCGGTTTTGGTTCGGGGTTGAAAGTTAACGCGGCGATCCATGTTAGCTGGGCGATTTGTGTTAGCTGTGCGTTTAACGATATCGGGTGAAATCAATACCCGAAGAGAGGGTGTCTGCAAAAATATACACGAGCGCACACACGCGCAGAGACGCGCACACACGGACGTGTATAAATATATTCGATGCAAGGGAATTTCTCGAACCGCGAAAATTTTCGCCCACTTTTAACCGGCGTCGTCGCCTCTCACCGCGTGGGGATAATGATCGATCTGTTTGCCGATTTAAATAGGCTGCAGAGGGTTGTACGAGTAGAGGCTGCAAACCTCACTTCGGAATATATGAATGAAAATAATATCCGTAAAATTCCGGGGACCGAGTGTAAAAAACGAAAATAATAATCGGTGAAAATCGGCGTATACGCGAGATTTCGCTTATCCCCTTTCACGTTTCCCTTTCCCTTTTCCTTTCCCTTCCCTCGCCCTTCGCAGCCCGCAATTGCACGCGACGTGGTGAGATAACGACGCGACATTTTTTCTCTTCTTTTTCAATATTTTTTATCCCGTTACCTCCGTACCCTGGATCGCGTTATTGTTATTATTGTTATTAGCGTTTTTCTTTCACCCTTCCCTTTTTAATCCGGACATAAAACGTCACCGAAATCTATAATTATTATACGCCGCGTGTGTGCTTGCTCGCGGAGCTTTCAACGTGATGAAAATTTAATCGACACTTCGGGAGGGGGGAAAGAAGTGAATATGAATTAATATTATTCAAACCTTTGTCAATGCGAATACTTGACAGGAAATTTAGTACTACTTGACGTTTGAAAAATTCATGAGAACCGTGACGAATTGTTTAATATTGCGATATCGAAAATCGTCCATACATTATACATGCAACGTATACATGCATGTATAAGTATGATACGTACGTTCGTCTCTCAGGCATCCGAACATGCGGCGTGTGGTTTCATCGGGATGGAATTTCAATGCGAAAGTTTTCGCGCAGATAACTTTTGAAATATTTTAAGCCCTTGTTTTTATTATTTGTTCCTCTTCTCCTCCCCTTTCCCCACGTACAGACTAGGTATAGATTCTCTTTTCTCCTTTCTTTTTTCTTTCTTCTTTGTACCGTCCCCGCCCCGCCCCACCCCGTCCCCCATCACCGTATAAGCGTAAGAATTGATGGGGCGGTTTTGCAAACGAATCACAATGCGAAATATCGAATGCGAAATATATCTCCCCGTGACGTGCATATCAATACGGCTAACCCGTAATACGGTTTCGCATAGCGCGACAGAATTTTCTCCGTTTCAATCGCTCGGGTTTTGTGTATAACCAATTCTCCGGGTTCTGATCTATACGTACATCAGCAGGGTATCCACGACACGCGTACACCTACGTTTTGATGTTGGGGTAGTTCGTTTGATTGACCGACGCGGTTCGTAGGTACGTGATTACACGTCAACAGTTGCGTTTTTATTTACTCACAGAAATAATTGACCGGGTTACGGAAATACGTGAATTTTTTTAACATCGTTCTTTTTATCGTGCTCAACTAAATTCAAACCTTTCAGTTGGTCGATTTTTACGCGATGTGATTATCGTGCGACAGCTTCGTGCAACAATTTTTTGCCCTTTGTTCCAAGAGCTGGATCGTACATCACTTTCTCTTTTACGTTTAGACGCAGTCAAAGCAAAACTGGGATTTGTAACTCAGAATTTGTATGCAGGGTTACATTGAAATGGGTTTATTTTTGAAAAAAACTAATACCAATGAGGAAAGAATTTTTTCTCGTTGACGGATGAATTCCGCAGAAAAATTGGATGAAAATTTGTGTGTCATAGGAAGATGTTACGCACAATCAGGATTAAATACGGATTGAAAATATCAAAGTATTTCGATGTAACAAAACATCTGGGAGTAAATTTCAATCTACTCGAGGGAATACTTTGTATAATACAACCTCTCCAATTTATTATAAAATTATACTATAATTAGAATTGGAAGGAGTAGAAATTCCCCAGCTTTGAAAGATCGTGTAATTATATTTTAATCGCAGCTCGTTACTGGGCAGAGATCTTTGATATTTCAAGGGAATTCCTGCCGGTGGGTGTTACCAGGCAAGAAAATTCTTTTCCCAAGGACATTTTTTGTCAGCTTCTTTCGCACAGCGTTCACTTGAGTATTCTCTCGAAGGGGCAATCCCGCCGTTTTAAATCGAACGTCGAAAACTAGCCGATCCTTTATCCATCGGTAAATTCGCCGATCCTAGTATTTTTTCCCTCTTCTTTTTCTTCCGTCCCGTGTCGATGTTGTTATTTTTCTTTCTTGTTCTTGCGAGAGCAAACTTGTCGAGAGTTAGTTTTTTCTCTCCATCCATCCCGCCTCCACTTTCTTCGGCCGATTTTCTCTCTTTCTCTCTCTCTCTCTCTCCTTGCAGGACCGGCGGTTTTTTCGCTACTTCAGCTTTCTTATCGCCCGCCACTTTTTCCCTCGGCCGCATTTCGCGCAAAGGGACACGCATCGCGTCAGATTCGCCCGGAAGTCGAATACCGGGCAAAGTTGGGGAGGCCAGAAGTGGAAAAGTCCGGAGTGGTCGGACGGCCGGTTTCGCGATATCTTGTATCGGCGATCGCGCCTCGCCCCGCGCTCAGAAATTCGTCCTGCCTCATCCCGCAATTCGGATATCCTTGCAGCCGTGTCTCAGCTCCGCAAGACGGGTACCTAATTTCTCCCATTCCCACGGCTTAACTCCTCGCAATCCAATTTGCCCTGGTTCTTAACTCGCGGCAGACCAGAACCGCCGTGCTGCAAGCTCCGGGATTTGTTCTGTTTCACCGCATGCTGCTAACCATTTTCGTGGTTAATCTTCGTACGCGTGTAATTACATCTCGCCTTTCGTCTCCGATTCGGATAGGTACGTTAGACACTCCATTCTATCACTGCATGCAGCGTTCCCTCACTACGGTCAGGATTGTCATGTCTCGAGGTAGCGGAAGTAACGAGGAACGGACCGAAGAACAGAGTCGCAAGTTATAGAATACTCGACTTTAACCCTTTCGGTCATGGAAGCCACTTTAGCGGCAACCTTTTTTCTTCTTTTTTTTATATTTTCTGAAAATATTTCACGCAAAATCTTGAACTTTCCGTGCCAAAAAAAAAAAAAAAAAACCGACTTGCGTGACTGAAAGGGTTAAGCGAGTGCTTCGTGAATTGAACGGACTAATCTACTTGTTGCCAATTGAAGTGAATTACGTTTGACTCGAAGTAATTTTGATCGATATTTCAGGTGAATATTCAAAACGTTTGGGCGCGGGTGAAAATATGGATGAATTAGAAAATAGAAGGGACGTGATATCAAATTTAATAGAGTTTCAAAATTTAGGGAGTCAAAGTATACGAAAAAAGTTTCAGTATAGTAAAGCAGAACGTAGAATTAATTTCAATTCAATTTCATGTGACTTCAGAGTTGCGACAAATTTGCGTTCCGAGATCGCAGATACGAATTACAGTTCCAATTCTTGATAATATACGACTGTTAAAATTGCAATGCCGGAACGCCATCGTTCAGAATTCTCTCTACCAGCATATAATCAGAGTGTCTTCCTCTTTATTTCCTGACAAAATTGAAAATTTATTCTCAAGCTGTATCGTCGAGTCACGGTGATACGCGAGGGCGTACAAGTACGATAAAATGAGGGTAGATTTTTATCGAGCCAATTGTAGCTCGTTAGGTCGGGTGAACGAGGTCGGGGTAATCATGTTGCAGTTGATAAGCCGACTGGATTGAAAAACAGCCCAGTTTCGGTGAATCGCTAATGATTCCGAACCCCCGTAATTTCCATCAAGCAGCAGATCCCGATCGGCTCCGCTATCTCGACGGCATCCCTTTGGAGCAGTTCACCTCTCTTGAAATCAACCCTGCACCGCGTATAAAACGTCAGCCTTTCCCTCGTACCTCCGCACCGGAGTTCTCTTTGTCGCTCGTACCTGCTATTATCGTTCCTATCTAACGAAGCTCGAAACGCGAAACAAAAAGCGATTCAACGCGATAGTCAAACCGCTTGATTAGTGCCGGTTTATCCTATCCTGCCGAGCGCCGCGTGCTCTGTATATAGACATATGCGTAAAGTAGAAATGAAAAGCTCCGTAGTTTCGATGCAAATTCGAATTGCGGAAGCAGATTTGCTAATCGAACGGCGCTAATTTCTGCCCGATTTTTTCTCACCCCCGTCTAAATTCGACGTGACGAGTCCGAGATTTTTTTTTTTTTTGCCAATATCTATTCTCGATTCGTTTCGGGGACCGGAGACGAAAGTCATCCACGGGTCCCGGTTTCCCCTGAGCGGGCAGAAATCCTGCTGCAGTAGGACGAGGAGGATATTCCGTCGGCGCTTAAGACGGCCGAGCGGCTTAATCCGAAGACCCGCTTTGCGCGTCGGTTCCTCTTCCTTTCTCTCCTTATTTTATGTCTAGCAACAAATCAACTCGGTAATGGAATTGCTACTCCCGAGTCTAATAAAAGTTGCAGAGATTTGCCCCAGGTTTTTCAACCTGCCACCTTTATTACTCATTTCGTATTTTCACAACCTTCTCGGCAACCGGGCAGCCAACGGCGCACACCTCGAGGCACGATATTAATGGCGGGAACTGGGATAAGTGGCGCATGTATCAACTTCTCTAAAAATGATAACAAGGAGAAGAAAAATAAATATACGTTAAAAATACAGGTAATTTAAAGTCGCTACCTTAGGGCAGGTGAGGAAAGAGAATTACACGGGATTCTTATCAAGCGTTTTATTTATTCTCTCGTTTTTTCATTACGTTGACTCGGGCGTGTATAAAAATTACACGCATTTTCTCCCTTATAGGTATTAGATTCTTCACCGAATTTAAAGTTGGCTTAGAGAAGAGGAAAGAAGGAAATAAAAATAAGCAAACGAAGGACGCGAAAAGTGGAAAAAATACAGTACACGCAATAATGTAGGGTAAAAACTTGAAAGTAAGGAAAAAGTAATTTTATCCCAGGGTCAGAGGTGAATTGGATTCTAAGGTTTGACGTATACGAGAGCTGAGGGAGGAAAAGAGAGAGAAGGGGAGATGCGGAAGAAGCTGGTTTGTGAAAAGTTTAAAATTTATCGGCTCGTAAGCCATTTTCCTGGACGGTGACAAAAACGAGGGAAAGCTCTCGTTCGACTTGCGCTTTGCAGCAGCTACTCGGGTATAACTGCAGCTGCACCGTCGAGTTTTAACTCCGACGTTCAACTAGCCAAGATTTAAATGGCGCTATATGCGCGCGACATTCACGTACTTGCATATTTACTTCCCTCTATCACCGATCACCACGTGTGTATAGGTATGCATTCCAGATATCCGCATCTCGTTTCGCGCTGGCCAAGAAAAAGTTGGTTCGTCCATAACTGCACAGTAGTTTGCCTCTTCGATTTACCCAGTTTCTTTTACACGCTTTACGCTTTCCGCTTCCATACGTGCGGCGCTAACACTTTATTGCTGAAATCGAATTCAACCACTTTTCAGAGAATTTAGTTATCTGCGAGTACTGGCGGAATAGAAAATAAATAAATAAATGCTGCGTCTGGCAAACAAAATTGTAGAAACCAAAACGTGTGTTTCTTCTATACGTTAAACTTGTCAAGAAAACTGGTTTAACGTAACGGTGACGTTGCGAATAACGCGTCGTCTTCACTTAAAAATTATTACAGAATCTTAATTTCATTTGCGAAAAAGTTCGCCTGAAATGAAGATATGCTGGAAAGTAAGTCTAGTCCGTTTCTTGAACGAAAATTTTATTTGCATCGTAGTTATAATCTCTGGACATTTCCCCGCACGAATCTTACTCCCGAAGAGTTTCCAAGTCCGGAGACAGGTGTTAATTACCATATTAATCATCTTGTCGGCATTTTGGATATGCGTAATAATATCAGAGGACCTGAGGCCTTGGAAAAAACTGTCGCATTGCCACACAGTTGCGCTTCAATTTTACTTTTCACCTCACGTACGGTACGGGGAAAGAAATTATCGCCTGCAATTGCAGCGTCGGAATGAGCGAAAAGTCTTGTTTTGATGGTGAAAATAAAGTCAGGGCCGTTGCACAGCGCAGTTAATATTCGCGATGAAAATAAAAGAGGGAGAGAGAGAGTCTGGTAAAATTTTAACGTCCGGCTAAACCGCAAATTAAACAATACGACCCGTGGATCCCCCGCGCTTTATCTCGACGTTAAATTTTAACTATCGTACCTGCAAGTGACCCTCAAGGGTACAACACTGCGCGAACCAGGAACGCTCAGAAAATTTAGCCCCAACCAACCCGGTGTAATGTCTCGGCTAAAACCGCACCAAGGAATTTTATCTTACTACATGCCTAGAAGAGGAAATTACTCCGAGGATGCGGAAGTGACGAAGGATCGGTGGAAATGCGAGAAATTAGGAAGCAAGACTTTCAGGATCACTGTAAAAAGTGACGAGAATTTTGTCGGATTTGCGAGTAGCTGGAAAAATAAATATTCCTGAAATTTGTTGATTTTTTTTTTTTCATTTCTCAAGATCAGTTTATTTATGACTATAAAACCGACAATAAAATCGATCATAGCTCTGTGTATTTTATCACGTGTGACAGTAAAACGTTGAAAAAATATCCTTCCATCCACCGATAAATGATAATGTCAATGGAAAAAATATTACCACCCAAGTATATTTGAATTGCAGTTAGATTTCGAAGCTTTTATTCAAAGGGTGGTTAACTCTGGAAGCCAAAACGTAGGTCGACGCTCGAGCGTAGCTGCCGAAATAATATCGAAGGGTCGGGCAGCAATTCGTTCCCTTGTCTCCTTTCTCCTCACCCTGGATCCGACTTCCCACGCATAACTAAACCCTCCAGCATTTAGGACGGCGACGCGCGTTTCAGATTCAAATCATTGTGGCCGAGGGGAACGTGACCTACGTGGATACCTGCGACCTGCCTTCCCGCTACCTAGACAAAGGTTTGAGATACCAGAAACCGCGTCGTTCTGCTGCGAGATCCGCAGCCTCCAACAAGTATCGCCTCCCGAAGCCCAAGCCAAAGCGAACCGAATTCGGTCAGGAATTTGCGATTCCAGGATGACGCAGCTTTCGGGCTTTTCATCAACTTCTGAATTCTTTCATTTTTCGCGAATTTACTCCAGCTTCGAAATCCCAGGATCGAGTGGTTTTAATTTAGCGGGAAGATACTTCTGGATTCGATCATAGTCGTCCGACTCCTCGGGTCTCGAAGGTGGAGAGGAACTCCAGGTGTGATAAAGGTTCGAGTTCCTTACGGTCCGACCGTTTCATAGAATTACTTTGCGGTGTGATAAGGTAAGGTACCGGGAATGAGAGTGTCGATATTAAAGTCCAGCTCGCGAACGGCTCAAAGTTTCCAGAGTCGTTCAACGGCCCGTGTGCATCACTGCCGCAATGTCCATCCCGGCACGTTCACCTTTTACTTTCTAAGCGTTCCACTGTCCTGCGGACGAAGAACACTCCGTTGGGTACGTCGAGTTCACGGATCTCGAGTACGCTGCAGGTGTTGCATAATCGGAAATCTCGATTCATATTCACCGCCATATATAGCTCGGCCACTAACGAACGTGCCGCAGGCTTCTTCGTTCACCAGACGCGCGATATTTTTGGGCATAAGTAATATCGCTGAACCAAATGGCTCCGGCAAAGCTGAAGATCAAATATTTCAAATCGGGTGCAAATCAAAAGTTAGGAAATAAAGAAAGAAACCGTTCCAAAAATCTCCAGCAACGTCATTTGCGCCAATTTTAGTGAACTCGCATGAAGTGAAACGACTCGTCTACCGTGTGATAGAAATTAATGCGTTCAAATTTGAATAACACAAGCTATAAAATATCAACAATCCGAGGAAAGCATTTATAAGTAGATCGTCCAAAGTTAATGAAATCTAATGTTATTTTATTGCAAATACCGATTGAACTGGAACCGTTTGAATCGATGAATCCTAAATTAACTTTTTTCAAAGCCGTTGCTCTTTCTTTTTCACTTCACTAACGAAGCGCTGGATAAATATCGAATTTGTTGAGGAAAAAGCGTTTTCATCAACGCTGCTATGGATTAATCCATCCGGATTATTTGAACAATGTACGGTGGGGGGATTTTCAGAGGCAGGAAATTATCGTGTTGAAATTCGTCGAGTTTGACGGACGTATGAGGAGTGGATAGCGACCGGCTATTATCATGTAACACATTACACACACTCGTAGAGCATCCGCCTCGAGTCTTGAGAGTCATTAGAGGCACGTGTATTAGAGTGAGAACATTCCATTAAACGTCGGGATCATTATAGCGATATAATAAGAATGGAAACAGTTCCCGTAATCGGCAACTTATACTAAATAAAAAATTAAAAAAAAAAAAAATATCCACACGTTATACGTCACGCAAATTTTACCTTACCGAAAGCGGAAAAAAATCAATGAAAAAATATACAACGGCGCGTTCGATGAAAGAGTATCAAAAATTCCGCGTATATATTCTTCTGCTTTTGTTGTCTTGTTATTATATTACATAAAAATGCCCTCGGGGATTAATATAGCGAAAGATTTATTCAGGTAGAGCATACAAAACTCACGGAATACGTAATGCGTGGTGTTGCGTTACCTTCTTTGTTTATTTTCAGTTGGTTTTTCCTTCACCCGCGCCCATGCGGCCTCCATTTTTTATATTATACCGTTTCTTTTTTTTTTTTTGTTTTTTTTTTGTTTTTTTTTTCTTATTTCTCTGTTTACTTTTTCCTCGTTTTTTGCCGCACAATAATCCGCTGCGGATACCTGCGCACATATTAATACCTACACTGCGTAACTTCCTAACCAGGTCAACTTTACTACGATGCATTCAAGTTGGGACGATGTTGAGTCGATTGTTGTGCGATTTACAATTTGAAAATTGTTCTCTTCCATAAAAATTCGCAATTAGGAGTCGCGCGTGTGAGATTAGTCGTAAAATTGGAGAACGCGAATTTTTGCACTCTCCGTTCTCTTTATTTCGCTCGAATTGTTGCATCATTATTATTATTATTATTGTTACTATAATTAACATTATAATTATAATATTTTTTCTGCACCTGAGGCGTAGATTTATCTGCGTTCCGGAAACTCTAGAGAGTCTCTTTATGCTAAACGGAGTAAGTATTGTCTCTGGGTACGAGGCGAACAGACACAATGGGCGAAACAATTTTTGCAGAGCCATCAACGCGGAATTTTCGCAACGCGGTTCTATCGAAGTTTTGTAAAAAGAAAAAAGAAGAAAATCTCACCACGGATTATTTTTCACATGCAATCTCTCACGATTGGTGTATTTTCTCTTTCCAGTCAGATATACGTACGCACAACGATTTGCAACTGTGATTTATACACATAATATAATATACTTTTTAGTGTAAAAACGCGGACGGGGAAAACCAACGGTTTTAGCCTCCGACGGAATAAACGACGCCCCATGCATCACGGCGGTTTCGTCGGATGGCACGTTTGGAGTTTTCCTACCGTCAGGATTAATTCGACACGTATGACTGCAGGAAAAAAGTTGGGAGATTTTACCTCGTAGGATTCGATTGACCGGGGCTTGGGGAAATGTTTTTTTGCTCAATTTTTTACACTCTAGTTTTGAAATATACAATTCGACGTGACACCGTGATTATTGGTGTCGTTTTTCGCGGTTTTCGAACGCGGAACGCGGAGCAATAGCGTTCATTAATTGCAACCGTGTGTGGAATTTGAAAAAAATTTAAACAACAATAGAAACACACTGTTTACCTTGAGAAATATCCAGTGCACATAATTGTCGCTATTTATTCAAACGGTTTATAAAACGTAAGCGAATGAATATCGTAATATAAGAATAAAGTTAAAATAATTTTCCTGATATCCGGAAAACAAATCGCGTGCGCAAAATATTGAAAATTGAGAATGTAATTTGCATTGTTTGAGACGACGGACAGAAGTGGGAAAGAAGTTTATTACCAAGCGTTTGTTACAAGTTTTACCGTTACATATAAGCACAAAGGGTTTGTTGATGAAGAATTGTGATTTAATTCGAAAAAAGTTGGAGCGTAACTTCGTCAGGACTGATTAGTTTCATAATCGTTATTCAAAAGCGTCGGTACAGCTACGATATGCGTATACATGTATAAGTATGCAAGTGCAGGGGTAGAATGGAAGCAGCGCAACAGAATGAAACAATCCAGTTAAAGATTGTTCCTCATCGGATGACGGAAGCGTTCATCGCGAAGTCGTAAACTTCTCAACAGAGACTCCTGAAGCAGTAATCGTCAGAATTCTCACCGGATGCGGTTGTGCCGTGTTGCGCTGCAAGCTGCAAGTCTGGGAAGTTTTTCTCTCAAGATGCGGAAGACGAGGAGACAAATAACCGGGGTTTATGACTCCTCGTCTTGAGCATTCCTTAATCGTCGCTCCATTGATTTTTCAAACGTTTATTTCCACGTCTTCGCGACGACTCGAAGAAGGGAGCTTGCGGAAGCCGCAACGGAACATTCGCGGAAGCTCGAACCGATGTAGCCGTATTTGTTGGCGGAAGCTGCTTAAACCGCGGTAGAGCAAACGCCCCTTTATCTTCAAAGTGTACATTATACGTACACAAGCAGATGTTTCCACTCACCGTTTTGACATTCCTGGGGCCTCAGAAGCTTGTCAAAGAAGCCAAAGCTCCGTTCCGGATCGGGGTAACTCAAAGTCCAAGTTTCGTAAGCGAGACAAATCATCGGGGACCTACCGCTGCCCCTGAATGTCTATCACGAATTATTTACAGACAAGTGTGGAGTGATGAAGCCAGAGTGAGTAAGTAGCGTGTTCAAAGCTTCGACGGTAAGTCTCAGGAGTATTGAGGTGAGAGAAGACGACCTGAATAAGTTAGAGGGAGCTGATCGCGATCAGGAAAACACAGCACCCGGTCGCTTGGGATGTCAGGGTCAGTCGTGTTCATAAATTTTTCATCCCTATCGCCACTTTGGACTGTAACAAAAACACGGTGCGTGCCTTTGCGAACCGCAATTTGTTGCCAATCCAACACCACGTGTTTCTGAATTTTCAAATTCAGCGGAAAAAAATGTTCAGCAATAGTTCTGCACGTCGGGCGATTTTCATCAATTTTAAAGCGACTACTAAAAGTTGTAACTTGACTCTCTTCGCCGGCTTATTGCGACGTCCAGCAGCTGTGTCATAAACTGTAATGTTGGAACGTATCGGCGACACTGTGTTCCGATCTTTCCGAGGAGGGAAAACTACGTGGAACCGATCCGCCTGCCCACGGTATCACACTTGTTGGTCTCAGCCATCGATAATGCTGGTTGAATCGGTGTCGCCTATCGCCTATTTTATTATTGAATCGGACGACGGAATAGACAAGGAAGAGCGGATATCGTTCAGCGAGACGAAACAATTCGTTCACGTGACTTATCACATCAGGTGGGATAAGGGCATGGCTTTAGCGGCGGTAACATCGTCACTCGATACACCAAATCCTTGAGCTTTCGTTGGAGAGAGAAAACTCGGACAGACCTTCCCAAAGCAGTTTGTTCGATGCGAGGGTCAATTTTCCGGGGGGTAAGCGAAATATCGGGTTTGTTCAGCGCTCGAACAAAAATCGCGCTGAAGCTAATTGATCGTCTCTCGAGGTCAGGCGATGCAGAGCGTGATCGCTCCGTGTAATTATACTCCACGCGTTCGCGAAAAACGTGCGAAAATACAAACATTTGCTCTTCGCCTCGAAATTTCGTTCCGATCAAACATCCGGTACCATAAATGTTTTGTCAAGCGAAAGCTAATACCTCAAATATTTTAAGCCCGATCAAAGCGCGACGGATGCTCATTGTTTCCTTCTCTCTGGGGATGAAGAGAGAGAGAGACCACCGCCCCTCCGCTTGGCGGTACCTACAACGGAAACGATTCCCGATTAGTAAGTAACGGGTGATTTGTACTCGAGTGAACTTCAACCTGGGACCAAAATCGTCCGGGTTATCTTCCTTTAAGGTAGAATATTTTCGACGGTTAAACGCAACGCGGCGATTCGATGCACGGGGTTTTGGACCGGCCGAGAAAGGGACACCGGGATAGTCAATTAAAAGTAAACGGAGCCAACCGATCTCTCTTTGACTTCGGCAAGGTTGGATTTCCGTACTTCCTGGTGATCCCTCGGCTGCGGAGCCAAAATTCGGTCTGCGGAAGACTTATTAGCCAGACTTTATCACCGGTTTTAACGACCCCTCGGGAAGCGAGGGAAGAAGATCGATCCGAGTTCAAGGTCGGTCAAATCGATTCCTACGCTGCTCGAGACGCTCGACTCTTCCGAAATGTGTATGAAAGCTGATGAAATCGGCGCTGTTTTAACCGAGCCACCCCGACATTCGAAGTCTCGAAGCTCCGCAGGTTGCCTCCGCGCTTTTTGCGAGATCGACTTTTTATCCACGCCGAACTCGCCCGACCGGCGGTCACCCGCTAATTCCGGGATTTGGTAAATCCTGGAGGCGAGGGACGCGTCGGGACGAGGAGGAGGTCCAGACTGATTGTGAGAGCGAGGCTAGCGGCGTACGGATCGAACCTCGTTACTAAATTCTATCGCAGGGGTGCCGATAGTTCAGCCTCGAACAGTTTCGCCAAATTAATGATTACCGCCCCTCGGGAGATGGGCGCGATTCTGCAGCCGTGTTTCCTGACCGTGAAATCGGTAAGATCGTTATTCCGGTATGCCCGAAAGTCTTGTCTCAACTTCGATCGAGTCGCTGTAAATTTTCTCAGACAATCCAACAAATCGTCATCGTTCGCGCAGTTTCAACAAATCCTCGTTACACGTCCGAACGTTAAATTCCAACTTTTTCACATTTCACCATAGTTGGAGATTCGAGCGAGCAATTTCGCAGAAGAATATCTTCATATAATTGAAATAAAGTTAGTTCGGGAACGTGGTAGGTACCGGTACGGTACAGTTCGAAATAGAATATTCAAATTTCTCTCAAGAAAAACTTTGTACTGCTGTTAAAATCACAAACGGAGTTCAGCTAATGGAAATTACACGTCTGCAGCTTGCAGACGCTAACCTCAACTTCATTTAACTTTATCGGTTTTAATTTATTTTTTCAATGTTTTCTTTTCTCCACGGCTTCGTACGGAATATTCCATTTGAATTTATACAATTGTCACTTAATGGTCAGATTTACCTGTAATTTACATCCAATCCTTACTTCTTTCATCTCCAAAAAATAAATTTGCTCGTAAGAAACGATATCGGTCGGTCAAAACTAACGTAAGATCGAACGCGCGAACTTTGAATCACTGCCGACAACAGCAAGAATCATTACTTCAAAGTCAGGTAGTGAGGATCACCGTTACATTTACTTAACACAATTAACACATGGTCAAGGTATCAAAGAGTCTGGTTCTGGACTACAGAAGTGTTTTGAGTTTAAAACATCTGATTCTTGAGCACCGAACGCCTTCTCAGGAGTGATTAATGACTCGATTCTATGTGTTATTCGCTGTTTTTAGATCACTATCAAGACCAAACGACGATCAGGTCGATTTTTCCGATTTGATTTCTTTCTTAATATGTTATAGTAGACTAAAATCTAAGCGGCACGTAATTTTTTGTCATCTGCCATTAAACACTTTAAGGGGAAGAAACAACCCTCCAAAGTAAGGTTGATTTGACAGTTTCACTCACAAGAACATAATATTTTTCAACCAATCCAACTGGGAAGGTTTTCTCATATGGAGAAATAAAAAATCTAATTCTCTCAATAAAAATTAAAAAAAAAAAGAAACACTGCCAAATCACCCCTCGACATGCCTTACTTTGGAGGATTCTTTCACCCCCTCAAAGTGTTCAATGGCAGATAAGAAAAAATACGTGTCGCTTGGTTTTTAGCCTACTATAACATGTCACACGAGAAATAAAATCGAAAAGATGAACCTGAAAGAGTCGAAGTCTCTTGTAGCTTCGATGGCTGGTTCGACGACCCTTCCAATCTGAATGGTCCGGCGGACCTGACGGGTCCTCGTCTTTCCGAGATAATTATGTGACTTCCTAGGAGTAGTTGAAACGTTGTTCAGGTTGGGGAACTGGACAAGTTTGCAGAGGTTACATAACTGCCGGGCTGAATTGAGACGCGTGTAGTCGGGATTGCACGGCCGTGCAGAGGCCAACCCTTTCATACCCAACATTCCGCGGAACAAGTGAGTCCTGTAATCTCGGTGGAAGTGTAAGATGTCTCCTGTCACTGTCGCTCTTCACTTCCGTTGCCACTTCCATTTCCACTTTCTCCACTTCCTTGTGTAAACCCAGCTCGAGACCCTTCGCCTGCACGGGGAAACGGAGAGAAACACCTAAGCCGCGGCCTGTGATTTATTCAGTTCCCAACTATCTGTCGGCGACACTGCTTCTCATGTTCTACAACCGCGTACTGTACGTGTATACACAAGTGCAGGCGCTCGAGTCCGAGGATCGCTATTTTGAGACGATGAAAAACGAGGATTCTCAACGATAATGAATCTCCCTTCAGCTATTCACCATTCTTTCCAGCTTGTCGAATCGACCGGATCCTTAATCCGATCCGATTATTCACTGCAAAACTTATAAAATCGCGTACGGAAAGCTGAATCCATGTATGTACATTGTACGTACAGAGGTTTGATTTGATAGCAACAGACTTGCAAACTCCGGACCGAATTTTGAAGAATAGTAATTTGGTGAATTGAATTTTTACTCACATCTTTATCCAAAGTTACTGTAAAAAAAAAACATCGACGAAACCGAACAACGACGATCTTTGGTGAGTGATGAACAAGCTTCGAATCGTTGAAAAGATCATTACAAACGTCCAAAAAACAGAAAATCATATCGTAGCCCTGACGAAGTGTTGCAACAAAAATTGTAAAAGATGCATAAATTCTACGTCGAGCAAAGAGACCCTGCACTCACTGAAACACCAGATAGAATCCCTTTTTATTTTTTGTAAAAAAAAAAAAAAAAATTCGCGTGCTGCGGTAACCGGAACAAATAAAACGTCCGAAAATTCCACAGCCATGAAATACCGGGTACTTTTACACTCACCTGCAGAAGTGCACGGCATGGAATATGGCGAACCGTGATAGAGCGGAAGGACCGCAGGGAACGAACAGCGAGGCGGCGGAAACTTGCAGGGATCTGTTTGCAACGGCAGCAACGGCGGAGTCAATTTATTTAACTCGAGCAATGTAATAATGGCGGGTCCGCGACAGGGCGGGTTCATTATTACTTCAGTCGTTGGCGGAACCACCCCCGCCCCAAACCTCGGACGCAAAACGCCCCGGAGCGTCGAAAACGCACCGAAATGCAGCGCCGAGTGCGGTTGTCAAGTGGATATTGCCCGTCCGTTTCACCCCCGTTCCAGACTAATTTGGCAGAGCGAAGTTCCGTTCGCGATTCCTTTTTGCCCTGGGATTTGTTTTATCGCGCGCATGTTGAAATCACCCCTTACCGACGGCCTGCTCGGGGCTGTTTTTGCGCCGTGGCGTGGTCCGGCGGGCGATTTCGCGAACGGCTACCTCAAGGTAAACCAAAACGTTTCAGCCAGGGTAAATATGACCCCTGCGCGAGACTCGTGTTTACCGTAATTGTTGGCATGGGCGCGAAATTAGAGCGTTACCGGGCACCCCGAAAGGCTAAATTTCCGCCCAGAACTACCCCGATTCCGAAACCGGGATTCCAACCCTGGAATTTAGCACTGGCAGAGCGAAATTTGTCTCGGAATACCGAAATGCACCCACCGCTTAATGAACTTTGTTTACTATTTTGACTTCCTGCTTCGTTGGCGAGGCAATTCTCGGCATAAAAAAAAGGATAATTGCTTCGTTGGATCGATATTTGGACGGCTAGTAAAGATTAAAAATTATACCCAGGGATAAGTAAGTAGATATTTTTCTCCAGTTTTGAAATCCGGACGATCCCTTACGATTAGCTTGGAATTTTGACAGAAATCGCTCTCGTTTGTTTGCCAACGAAATCTCATTGCGACGATTCGACATTTAATGAAAATGTTGATCGTTTTAAACAAATATCTTACATCGCAGCTGCTAAAAGTTACGGATAAAGTATATCTCATTTTTGAATATGTCTTTGGGGCAATAGTTGTTCAAAAGCTGTTTAATTGTTCGCGATGTGAAAAGATCACGTTTTACAAGCTCGAGTTTTTCTTAGAAGTTTTGCGTTTTTTGACGAGTATACACTTTTTATTCCGATGGATTTTTAGAACTGATGGTGCCAAAAATAATGATCTTATCCACGAGCTTGAATTTCGGAGCCAAGTATAACCCTACCCGAGCTTTTTATCTTTTGAATCGAAGAATAGTGAGTAACGTAGCTACTCGTCGTTTGTATTTTCTCGTCGCATTTCCGTGATTCAGATGAGTGGCTTTTGTACGCAGGGAGAAACTCGGAACAAAAGATTAAGCAAAATAGGAGCAGTATAAAACAATGGATCTCAGCGTCACATTATCTGTCTGCTGTACTGTGAATTTTGTACCTTATATACAGGGAGGAGAGACTCTGGGATTCGTAGCGAGACTGAAAACCTTGGAGCTACGTTTAAGTATACGTCAAATTAATGCATTGTGTCTGCGTTCGATCTCCTCGTCGACAAAAACAGGCCGGATTCAATCGGAAGTTCATCACCTGACGGCGGTGGATTTCCTTACGAACTTGCAAGTCTTGAAAGACGAAAAAAGTCTGCGAAAAAAGTATTTTAAGCCCACAGAAAGATCGTCCGGATGAACTGAATTGACAAATGCCGCTAAAATGAAAATCAAACGTTTGTAACGAAGCTTGCAAAAAGAAGATGAAGAAAAACATGAAGAAGATGAAACCGAAAAAGAAATGAGGAAGACGAATGGTTGAATAAATATTAATTTATAAATTTGAATACAAATGGAAGTTCGAGGCAGGTTTAAGAAACAAAGTAAAATATTTATCTACCGCGGTGTGTACAAGTATATACATCCATATATATAAAATACGTATAACGTACAGGAAGTCGACGGTGAGTTTAACTTCTTAAATTTATCGTCAGGGTCGAATCCCTCGACGACGTCTCCAGACATACCCCATTTTCCTTGCTCACTCGGGGTGCATTTTAAACTAGCACCTAATGATTGCATGGTTCACCCTTAAATTGAACGACTCGATTAGTCGATTGCGGTAGAATAATGCATTATAAGTGCACAAAGATTCGCGCTTGATTTCTTCTCACAATTATCTCGAAGACAATCGATCGATCTTTGCTTAACGAGGGTGATTAATTTCGATATTTAATTTACATGTGTACCTGTAAAGCCTACGTTTCGATTATTCGTAACAAATTCCAATAAAAAAAAAAGGAAAAAAATGAAGAAAGTCGAATGAAAAATTGAGTGATTAGACGCCACAGCAATACGTCTTATGCCATAACGAAACTTGCAATAATTAATGCCACTATTTGCTTCGGAACGTTTTTTTTTTTTTTTTTCTTTCAAATAAAAATCCGTCTTTGACGAGGATGAAACGGTCTGAATCTCCGGTTTCTTTACCCTGCAGCCACCCTAGAGTCTCTAAAAAATATGATTTCACGGCGATAAATTTGCTGTCTAATAACAGCCGATGGTTTCTTGTCGGCAAGGATTTTGTTCCATCGCATATTTTTTATATCATCTTTCTGCCGCGAATGACTGACTGTAAAACGGGAAAAGGAGAAAGACCAGACCAAGGGGGGAAGAAAAATGAAACGGAGAAAGCTGCATCGGAAGAATAGCTGACTTCTGAACTTCCTTGATTAGTTTACGAGATAAGATTAAATTCCTTATACCGCGGAACATCGTTTATCGTCTGTATAATCAGCCACGTTCAGAATTAAGTTTGCAAAGCGAAAGGAATCCGTGATTGAAACAGCGATAAAATAAATTCAGAGAATATTTTCCCTGCCGTATATCCAAAGCCACTCTTATTGCAATGGGAAGCAGGTGTTTCGGATTAAAAACAAATTATCGGCTGCTTAATGTTCGCCCTGAGTAATTAAGGCGAATTAAAAATGTCCCGCACAGAACAAGGGGCTAATTTTCTAAATGCACTTTCGCAATTTTCAATTGAATTTCCAAAGAATCACCGTGATAAAATATCATGTTATTGTCTGCACCAAGAGTCATAAGAATAACGCTAAAAACAAAGTTTAACCCTTTCGTGCAGCGTTTTTCGCAGCTTCGCGTTACGCGCTGTAAGAAAATTGATCTAACGAATAATCGACGAATATATTTCAGATCTGACTTGCGGCTTGATCTTCTTCTAATTGGAAACAACGATCGGCTGATGCGGCAGTCCGCAACCCCAAGGTATTAAGATTAACGGTAAAGCGAGCCGTTGGCGGTACAGCGGCAGTTAACTTTATTGTTAGTAGTAATAAATGAGTAGCTTAATTGGCAGTTGCACCGAGAGTCTGCACTTCACCATTATATCTACCCGTTAACCGTGGATCGATATGAATATCAATGGTGATCCTACAGCTTTCAGCGCGAGGTACACGATGATGTAATAATAACGCCGTGAATCGTTACGTACGCGCATCATCGCGTCATTATACCCGTAGAGAATATGCGCGTCGCCCCGTTTCTCACGGCTATAAGTTTAATTTTACGATTTTCATCAACGGCTCGACGACTGTTCGCATCGTTGATATTATCCTTCGGCTTGAGAAATATTTTCAAAATATTTTTACAATCGCCGAATGATTAATAGCGATTTATAATTACACATTTTTCGTCTTACTAATTGTATGCAAACTCGTCGCAAGATTTTTTTTTTCCATCAAAACATGTTGGTAGTAGATTTCTTCCAAGTACATCGAAATAGAAAATAGAGTTCGCCGATGTGAAATTATACAAGTTTGATAACCTCAGAATTGAGCTTACGTTTTGTTTTACTAGTATTAATGCTGATAGTTTCAAGAGGATTTTCATGGTCAGGAGATTCTAAAATTGAGAAAATATTTAGTTCTAATTCTGTTCTTATCTTTCTGTGCAATATACGGTCGAAAACTGCACGTAGTAGACTATTACAATAATTTCAACACATATTCTCTGACTTGTAACACTTTCCCTTGAAGGTCAGCCTGCAACAATAAGTGTTAACAAGTCTGATTCGCGCAAGGGTTTGAAAATTTGTTAAACTCATTTTCATTCGGCTCAATCAAAGCGGTATAAAAACTATGTCGTTTCTTACCCGTTCCATGTTTCCAACTTAAGTTCACATCGAAGCATGATATTCGTTATTTGATCTTGCTTAGAAGCAGCGGCAAATTATCGATCTCCAAAAAAATTGAATCGACGGATTTTGTTAACGTTGCAAAACCCGGAACATGCGTGTACAAAGTGCAAGTATTGCCGATGTAACGTCGATCGGACGTGCATGACATAGGTTAAATTGGTACGTGCGCGTGGCTGAATTCCGAGGTTTGAAGAGCAGGTCAGCCACAATTCCAAGTTTAATTGAGTTTAGTGGAACGTTGGAAAAGTCGAATGGAGCGCATCGCGATGGACTGAATGTACGTAGAACCAGGTGTTAATGAAGTGGCATCGAGCGCCGTGTCAGCAGTAATTAAACGTTATAATTGATTCGAGGTTCGGGCGAGTATCGAGCCTTGACCGGAGGCCTGAAAAGATGGGGTAAAAGTTGGCCCGAATTCTGTCGAGTTTACCGGGTTCGAAATTTGGGCCAAAAGTGTTGAACAAAACTAAAGTGATAATACTTGAGATAGAACAGAGAGAAGACAGAAAGAGAAAACTTGTTGTTTGAGTCCGCTCGGGAACTTCTTCAATTAAATTCCTGTATCGGGGGTCGAAAGTACAGTAATATATTTCGAGGCGAGGAGAGCTCAAGCCTTCCGTTGCTTTTGGTTGAATATTTTAACGATTCTTCGTCGCTGATTCACCGGGGAAATAAGAAAGGCCCACTTTTTCGCGTACAGCCACTGTTCAAACCGCACCTGGGGCAAATTCTTTCTCAATTCAAAGTTCGGGAACGTTTTTTCACCCCGTTGTACGGCGACGTTGTTGATTTTATGGTCCAATGTGAAACTTTCGTACGCGTTTTACTCCGTGTAATTCAGCGATTCGTTGCATCCCTATCCAAAAATTCAAGAAACAAATTCAAAATTACACGCAAAGAGCTGAGACGTCGACTTTTGCTTTTGGTTTCTCTCTTCGATTTCACCATACGACATTTTTTTTCATCACGTTGGTATCGTTAAATATTTAATTTTCCAAGGTACTGATTTCGATCGACTTTACTCGACTTTAGATTTCAAAATTCACAAGCCAACGAAAATTTCCGAGAATCGTCTGCATATTTTTTTCACGTCGTTCGAAAGGGTCGCGTGATTTCTGGAGGCGGAAGAGGATCCGTTATTCATGCTTATCAAGGAGGAAACGGACGGAATCGACGGAGAATCGTGTACTTTTTTATTCAGCTCGTGCGTGGGCAATTTTTTATTAAAGCACAAGTATCTCGAAGGGCCGACTCACGGCAGGTGGAAGAGCGCAGATGGTACATGCGGGGAACTAAACTGAACCGCTGCGGCACCTTATGCAAATCGAGGAAGATAAATAGGGGCATTTTACCTGGGAGTGTGCTTTCGGGCTGGTTATAAGGTACGATGTAATAACTGTGGGGAAAAAATTGAGGCCTTTAAGGTACGCGTGTCAAGCCTGGTGGCGATATGGAGTCGCATGGTTTGAAAACGGTAAGAAATAGGATTCCCCAACGGAGACCAAATTTGGAGGCACGAGATTTTGCTTTTAATAATAACAAGCGGCTTTAGAATGGCCGTGAGCCAGTCGTCAAACTTCCTGTTCTCACACTGCAGGTTCCAAGTTCATAGAGAAAAAAAAAAAAACGAGTATAATATCCAATTCCAATATCGGACTAGAATTTCAGATTCGTGATTAACGATTTTGAAGCGGATATCGGATAACATATAACATGAAAATGTTACGATTTTTTTTTTATTTTTAACCACTGTAACGAGTCCACCGTTATCTATAAATCACGGAACTCTGATCTGGGATTAATTATCGGTGACCCAAAAAACCTCCACCTACCAATTTTGAACAAAATCAGAATATGTTTTGACGTTTTTCTACAATTTTGGATTCGCCATTTTGGATTTCTTCAGATTCGTGATTAGCCACTCAAAAAACCAACGAGTACCAATTTTCATTCTAATCCATTCATCCACTCTCAAGATATCATCATTTTGAATTGAGTTTTTGGAATTTTGTTATGTTCAAATAATTGAAAAAGTAACGAACCGATCAATGCCAAATTCTAATCAGTTCTGAGTTAGGAAAAGCCACGTTGATTGACACGAAAATCATTGAAATCCGCCAACTTGTTCTCGAGCTATCGTCGTACAAAAAATTGATCGCACACATACATACGTGCATGCATAAACACACACAGACGTCCGTATGAAAATGATTGGAGGTGATTTTCTAAACTTCGAAACGCGGAGATCCAGTGAAAACTCAACTTTTTATTTTTTGGGATGACTAGAATCACTTCCTTTTTCCCCTGAACCCAGAGGAACGGGAGGTTAAAAAACGATCCTTGACATAGGATATTGAAGGATAAGTCCTGCCGCGTTTATATTAATGTCATCCTTTTCATCCGCGTGTGTTTCTGCGGCACAAAAGGATAAATACACCATTATTTGAAAACACGTTTATCATTTGACACGACTGACCGACGAAAACTGGAACGGACGACGTGGAAATGGGAATTTGTATGTGAAATCGAAAAGCATTAATTTCAGGCATCAACCGGTTATTGAAATCTGGCGAACACCGCGGGTGGATGGATAACAGGATTTAAAGGAATAAATATGAAAAAAAAAAATAACAAAAAACGAAGGAATGATAAAAAGGAAATCGTTGCAACGATAAACGTAGCGTAAAAATCCCGTATCGCGTTATATGTTTAAAAAACGGCAACCACCGCCGAATACCGGAAGTCAGCTGGAAATATATATAGAAAATAAACTATCAGTTTCAATGCGCGATTCCGAGCCGCGATGCTCGGTTGATCAGTTTATTAAATTTTCTGCTTTACGTATATACATATATATATATACAGCTTCGTCGATATTTAATACAGCTGCAGTGTAATTCGCGAAGCTCGATTCGTTGCTCGAAATCGGTGAAGCAGTTAATCGTAACTTCGTCTATTTTCATCCATCTTACTCTTATCTATCTTGTGTTTTTTTTTTTTTTTTTGTTTTTTTCGTTTTTTCCTTCTTCGAGAGAATTGTAATTAGAAAAATTTCTACGCGAAGGGAGGCAAAACCGTTCGTAAACTTCTTTTTCTTCTATTCAACGGTCGCTAATTTGCACAGCTGATTAAAATTCATGGATTTCCAAAAGTAATGCGCGGATAAAATAATCTCTAGCCTGAGTAAATCGAGGTGAAAAATTCGGCCCAATTTACTAACCGATCTAAAAATTTTCCCTTTCATCCCCTTTATAAGTTCTTTGGGTATATTTCCATTTCAAATTTCAACCAGTCAACTGCTATTTCAACGTCCAATTTCAAATCCCAAGGAAACCAATTCTTAAATCATTCTCCGAGTATCAATTCCAACCGCACCGTTAATAACTAAGATCCATTCAACACAAACATCTTTACTTTCTTTATTGTGCAACAAATAATCATATATTCAACTACACATCCTCCTCGCATCAATTCTTGCTCCTTCCTCCGTTTTCTGAGTTGAGAATAACGAGGAGATCGAACCACAAAGTACCCGAGTTAACATTTTGGGTGGGTAAAGAGGTATAATTGTTTAATTAATAACCGTCAATACTGAACCTCGTATTTTGTAACACAACAACCGGCAATAAAAGAATAACATAAAAAAAAATAAAAAAAAAACAAAATAAATAAATAAAAAACGAAGGCACATTAGCGGCAAAGTTATTTAAGTGTAGAAATAACTGAGTTGGCAAACGAATCTATCGGGTATCGAGCAAACAGTGGCAAGCAAACAAACAAACAAATAAATATCCTCGCGAGGTGAGATTTGTCAGAGATTCGGGCTTTACTATACCGTGTGTGATGTATACACACATGTGTGCATATGCGGATAAGTATACACGTAATATGCACATCGCGTATGTACCGCACTACATTAACGTACATCGAATGGAACACATCCTCGATTCTGGCGTCGAAGGGAGATTCCTGGTTTTCGAAAAGAAAAATTATATATGTATATATATATATCGAAGAGGTACACGCTTTAAAGGATTTTGCTCCTGGAATCTGAAACGTCACGAGGCAACCAACCGATCACCGCATTCACGTTGTGATAAACGGCTGAAATAAATATGAGGAAAATTGCTTCGTTGGTACAAAAAGCAGATAGAAGAATATGAGGAAGAAAATAAAAAAAAAAAATAAATAAGTAAATAAAAAAATCGCGAACAGAATGAAAAATAAAGCAGAAAACCTTATTAGGCTGAGTGGACCCGCGGCGCAGAAATGTCTGGCAAGTGTTTTGCCACACTACACACAACTAAACACCATCGTAAATTAGGATCCGAGATGCCTGCACCGTCAACTCGGCAGCATCTGTGTTCGCGACGCTTTTTCCTATCCGCGGATTCGTAGTACGCGTATATATATATAAAATTGCACATCGTACCTTGCATGCGTCGCTCTCTCTCTCTCTCTCTCTCTCTCTCTCTATCCCACACACACACCCAGAGACACACACGCGCGCGCGCTTTCGCCGACATTATTATCCAAGTTTTTGCCAATTCGCTGGCAATCCGTCATTTTGATGGGTAAAAGTATATCGCGTTTTGGCTCGATGCTGGATTATTGCGATGATATACAGATGCACGTTCCTCATTTCGAGAGAGCCCAGCTTTTTCCCCGTACGGAAGAAAAATAAACCTTTGCTTCGTGATTGAAATTTTTTTTATTCTACCTTCAACTTGCCACCTCCGCACGTAAAAAACGAGGTTCGCTTCTGATTTAATAAGATACGGACGCCGGTGTTTTTTTATTTTTACCTTTTTATTATTTACTTTTTTCTATAATGTGTTATAAACACAATTTAATCGTAGTTTTTGCCAACCGCGACAGAAATAATCGAAACTCGATACAGAATCGACGATCAATTATTTCCTCTCGGGTAGTTGAGAATTTTTTGATTCTATGCATCGCGTGAACATTTGCGATTTTGACGTGATTATCCGATCAGATCAATCCTTGATAGGTTAAAATTGATGTAATTGTTATTAATTTCTCGCGCCTGTCATCGTTATATTCGAAGTAAACTCTAAGAACATAATCTACGTATTACGTGCTTATTTTGTATGCAATAAAGATTTATTACACGGCTTGTGGGCTATTAAAGAGCAGTAGGTATACTTGCATCTGGATGATCGATGGATCAGCGACGGTCATTACACGCCCGTTATTCCTGTGAGAAACCTTCAAAGGGCCGAAGGGCAGTTATGGCGTTTTGTGGAACCGAAATTCGTTCCGTTTCAAACTGTTACTAAATGTAGCACCAAAATGACTAGGCAAGTTTTATTCTCGTTAGCATAAAATTTCCTAAGTTATTTCTTGTTATTCCGATGTAATTAAGTCAACAACTCGTGAGACAAACAAATTTTGCGTGAAAAGGAAACAATTGTACGAGTAGGAAGTGAAGTCGTTCAATGGTTAAAACTATTTTCTCTCCTTTTTCGGAAACCCCCGAGTTAAATTGACGGAATCTATGATCCTCGATCCTCGATCCTTGATCTTTGATCTTTGACCCCATCCGACATCCGAAGCTATTTGTTAACGGATGTTAATAAAATCCCCGGCAAGATATTTCCCCGCGTAATATCTATGATCAGGAAATTTCAGTTATTAACCACGACATCCTGGACGTCGGACGCAACGCCTTGAGGCTTCGAGTAAACTCTGCAGCTACGGCATGCAACATTCCGGGTTAAGTACGGAGCTATAATACCCACCTATATTCCCTATAGGTATACCTACCTAATATATACTGTATCGAATAAAGTTTGTATAATTAAACTTTAACAACTATGTACAGTGTACACCTGGGTTAACTTCTCTCTCTCTCTCTCTCTCTTCAGCGTCCACTCTGCCGGTGTTTCGTATTGGCCTGCTAGAATATCTGCGAGCGGAAGAGGCTGAGCGTGTGCAACGAGGGTGACGCTTGTGAAATTATTGAAATCGACAGATGTATTGTATGATGTATGCTGTATGACGTATGATGAATGCTGTACGATGTGTTATGCGCGCAGAATGTGGCTGCCCTCTCTGTATGTACGCTTTTTCATTCGGCTTGTGTCTATTTCTATTTCTATTTTTACTTTTTTTTTTTTTTCTATTTTATTTTTATTTTTGTATTATTTTATATTATATTATTTCGGTACTGTTCACCAACCGCCATATTATGTATATTATGTATATTATGCCTATGGTTGCTAGGGGGTATTACCCCGCGATCAAATAAATACTCTCTCCAGGGCATAATAAAACTTATTCATTCATTCATTCATTCTCTCTCGTCCGCCTAACTTATTTGTTCGTGATTATTCCTTTGTTTTGATCTGTCTTTTACGGACTCCTCTATGATTACAGGATTGCATCTCTCTTATATTATTCTATTTTAAATCGATCTCCTTATTAATTTTTCACTATTGTGTTGATTTTTATTTGTACCTTTATACCAGACGTTTTATTGATATCCTATTTTAACATACATATTTATTTGTTTAGTTAATTCTCTTCTTCTATTTTTTTTTTTATTTTGTTTTATTTTAATTACGCGTTCACATCTATTTTTATATATGGGGTATTCAACGTCAAATCGAACGGTAGGTTTCCCTAACCCATTTTAATCCGTTTGCCCTTTCACACAATCAAAGTTAATATTGAAAGAATGAACTTTGAATTGTTTCAGATATTTCCGACAGACGATTTGTTCACAACAACTCATCCAATAAATTGATTTCAACAATGTTTTGATTTTTCGCGCCGACGTAGCTTAAAACCTGGACGACATATGACAAAAGTTTCTTCATAAAATTTTTAGGTTCTCTCGTGAACTTCTCGACGGTATTTTTTCGGTTTTTTCATATCCCGTTTCAGTGTAGTTTTCATACAAAATGCGCGCAAATTATTTGCAACTGAAAATTGCCCGAATCGAATGGGCTACAATTTATACACAGCTTGTCTTCTTCAATGCGAAAGGTTGTCTGAAAATTTCGTAGTGGGCGGTGCAGTGGTTCGGAAGATGTATTAAAAAATATTCGCACGGTGGCGAGAACACGGTTCAAACTTCGCGCCGCGGCAAGAAATTTGCTCACCCTGCGCGTGGCGCTGTTGCGCACACGAGCGAGATCTTCAATTGTTACGCGTGTTGTTTATAACAGTTGACGACTTTTTCTTGAGGAGCGTACTTCAGTCCGTCATTTATCACGATTCCTGACACGATATGTGAGTTCCGTACCGCCGGGAGATATTTTTGAAGCATATTCATCCAAGGTAAGAATTCAACGATGTATCGCGTATCGTTATACCGACTGTATAATGTTTATCGTTTATACCGCCACATTATAGTACGTGTGGATGAGAAATTTCACAGTTCCATGTAAACTGTTACTTGTAACTTCTGCACTACATTTACACCCAGTACGAAACTTACCGAGAATCTTCGATATCGAAAGACATGCTGTGTAACAATTTCAGTCAATTCGATCAGGCTGCTATTTTGTTGCGAATGATTTTTGAAGATTTTTCATAAAAATTATACTTTAACGGGCCACGAAAACTTGCACAAAATTATTTTTAGAAATTTCATACACAAGGTGCGAAACTTTTGTGTAAGAATTTTTTTATATATCATCTGAATTTCAAGCTATGTTAACTTGAAAAAATGGGATATCGTCAAAGCTGAGTTTTGGACTAGCTGTCGCGATAAAATGCTTAGTCAGGAAAATCTGAAAAAATTCAGAATTGATTTGAAAACTTCAATTGAGTAAAAGGGCTAAAATATCAAAAGTGGTCAGGGAAAAAATCTCGGTTTTTTGTTCAATTTGACGTGGAATCCCCCATATATATATACATCTATTTATTTTTAAAAAATTTGCTTGTTTCTATTTCCATACCGTTTATACTATTATTTTCTCTTTACTTTTGCAACGTTAGTTCAGTGCTAATGTTTTAATTTCGTTGATTCCACGTAATTACTTTAGCTTATAAGTTATTTGTAATTTTTTTATTCTTTATACTTGCCATCTGAAGGGAATTGTGCCAGGGCGAATACACGCTACCCTCTCTTTTTCTCTTTCTCTGCAACAGTTAAGTACCCGCGTCCGTCCGTTCATTTAAAAATGAAAATGGTTTTTCGGGACCGAATCGACAACGAATCCAAGATCAGACTTTCAAAATTTGGGAAAGAATTTTCGGTAAAAAATCGTCTTCTCCTCAATCAATAAACAAACCTCGAAACCAATTCTCTCCAAGCAAAATGAAACCCTTTTTTTATTCTTCCGCATTTAATGGTTTTCGCTCACGGTTTCCTCTTCACCACTTTTTTTCCACCCCAGCAAGCACTTTTGCCTCGCAGAGGCGTCGGGTTCGGGGGTTGAAACTGCAGATCAGCAGCAGCAGCAGCAGCAGCAGTAGCAACGAAGCGTCAGCATCTGGATAGCTGGACGGGTGCATCATTGACTTACAAGAAGGGTGAGAGGAGGGCGCGAGTAGTTGATGGCAGGCGCCCCTAATCACTTTCCTCAAACTTAATGGCGAGGCGGCTGCACGTTACGCTGCTGAGGGGGTTGCGAAGCGTCGTTGAGAGGCGTCGAAAGGCGGGGCTGAAACACATTTCGAGGCTCGTTCCGAGGAAACTGTGATTATAAATAATAACCGTAGCTCTAATCACACTTTGAAACTTTTGCTCGGATTGCGCGAATGATGCGCGGAGCTCTGGGTAATGCAAGCTGCGCTTCACGTTTGCGAAAAGCCTCTCTCTCTCTCTCTCTCTCTCTCTCTCTCCCCATTGTCGCCCCGATATAATATACCTATAGCGTAAACCGCAGCCAGGTTCACACCCTCATTCGCACATAAAGACTCGAACTTCACCTGCGTCCCGAATTGATTTCACCGAGGTGAAATTAATCGCTGAAACTGTGTAAACCCTGATTAACGAAATTTTATTTCATACGGTCTTTTCCCCACATTTCATAGATCATGCGATAATACATGCACCGGGCTTGTTGCAGATTTTATAGCGTGCCTCTTTTACACTCCGCGGAAGAGATATTATGACACAATGGCCGCAACTGCTCTGAACTCGAATTCGCGTTGAACTTTGTTCAGAGAGGGAGAGAGAGAGAGAGAGAGAGAGAGGGAAAACAGAGGGTAGGTAGGTGCAAGGTAATTGCCGCGAGGCAATTGCGAATTGCAAAAATTCCCGACCATCATTCAGCCGGCGTTTGTTTTTTGTTTCGGTGTTCCTTGTTCGTTTTTATTATTCTTTTTCTTCCGCTATTCCATAGGCACGATGAAACGGAATGCGGTGGTTGTTGGTTTGTTAAAAATGGTAATGAAAATTGTCACAGTTACCGCGAGCTGTGAGCTGCGTTCCCTACATGCAACGTTTCAAACGTTATACACGTGGATTATACGCATTAGCCAGGCACCTCGAGTCCTCCCTAACGGACAAGTTAACATTCAAATACAGTCGAATTATTCAACAGGTTGCGATATAAGGCATGGCTAATTCGCTTGCGAACCTTCCGGACGAAACGCAAGTCATTAAACGGTTTCCGTAGGTATTACACAAACGCGGGATATCACCGGATGTCCGTAAAATTTTATAATATCCTCGCTGCCTCAGAAAAGGAAAGAAAATTTTGACTCGAGTTTGAATTTGATCGTTCAAATCAGCTTTTCCAATACACGTAGAACAATCACAATGTGTCAAACTGGGGATTCCACGAATGGAATTCACGAGTCAAGTGACTTTAACTACTAACAATAAGTATCGGGTTAAAGCATAGAGAGAGAGAGAGAGAGAGAGAAAATGTAGGATAAAAGTGAAAGGCTGATGAAACGGTTGTTCCGTTGCGAAGACGAAAGTGCAAAACGGAGGGTCAACTCGGAGCGACCCTCTTAACTAGGCGAGGTATACCAATGCGAAGATATAAAATTGTTGCTGACCGGTGAGGTGAAACCGGAGCGTGAAAGCGGGGTTGTTTGTTTTTTCGTTACGTTATCCTTCCTGATCAAGGTGCGTAACGCAGCTACGACGGAGGTGACGTTGGCTGCCGTGAACGGCGGCTCCGTCCATCCCTCTGGGTATCGACCCTCCCATATACCCCAATATCAATCCCAGGCCTATTTCCTTTGGGAATATGGGCTCGCTTGTGCGTGTGAGGGTACAACGAGCGGGGAAAAAGACGCGGAGCATGCAAGAAGCGCGAGGAGAAGAAACGGAAAAAGAGGTCGGGGAGAAACAGTCCTAAAACTTTTCGCGCCTTAGTCAGCGATGGTGGAGAAACATTTCTGAAAAGATCGCGCGGAGGGGCGAAGCCGGGGGTGAGGGAGTGGCGAAAATTGGATTATTGCACTTTTCCACTTTTGGTAACCTCGTTCGACAGCCACAAATTTATAGCCGACCTTTCGGAAACCCGATTAGGTTCGGTTATTCCTCGTTACGATCGTCTGGATACGCTGCTTCCAAACTTGATCGCTCGTATTCCTGTCAATCCTGCCTCATCCATGAAGTTCACGCTCCCTTCGCTTTGACGATGTCCGAGAAAGAATCGTTTGGACTCTGAACGTAGCGATAGCCACTAAGCCAAATTTTTATTTAATCGATGCATCGATGAGTCCAAAAAATTAATCGGTTCATTGATTATATCTCGTATTTTTTTTTTTTTGAAACGGTGCATGTGAAACCAAAATTTCGTAAAGTTTAAAGTTTTTTGATGATTTACAGTTTCATGCAAAATATTTTTCAATTTCACGTGAAAATATTAAATTATCTTTCATTTAAGGATAATAATTGATACTTTAATCGCATAAATTGATATTGGATTGCATCGTTCACGGGTGTAAAGAAAAAATAATTCAGACGGTCGATTAATCGAGTCTGAAAAATATTTGATTATACTCTATTAAATGGGAAAAAATAATTGATTTAATGGAAAGTAGATTATATTATTTTCGGTCATTCTTTCGCTTGTTGACTGTCGTTATGTTTACACGTAATTCATTTCCGTTCAGGCTTTTTCAGTTGAATTTCGTGTTTCAAAAAGTTCGTTTTCACAAAATTCACCTTTGTTTATATCGTTTCACCGTTTGTTGTTACTTAGTGAATATTAATCCGATCCAAGACACGAGAATTTCGTTGATTCAGACGTCAAATATGTTGACTAGTGTAGCTACACCGTCGTCAAGCATTTCCGTAGAGCTCGAGCTGTTTAATTCAGAAGTGAGAAGCAGGAGTGGGTGGTGGTGGTACAGCTTGTTTCGCACGCTTCTAGAAGCCCCCTCAATTAACCCCGAACAATTCCATTTAGTACAGAATTTGGTAATTCCAAACTTTGCGCTGCGAAACCGCGCTAAATTATACCTAAACCGCGATTCCTCGAGAACATCTTTCCTGACATGAGTGACGCAAGTGCCAACTTTGACAGTGCCTCGACTTTCGCTAAGCGGAATAAGTCCAACTTACAACGAAGACGGAAAGCTCGGCTTGAAGGTAGTGCTAAGCTTTCGGTAGCAAGGTGTAGAACTGAATGTGCAAATTTTATTTACCCAACTTAGAAATTTTTAAGCCATGTTGTTACACGAGAAAAACTCGTCGTGATAAAAGAATCGGATTTTTACAATCGCATCGAGAAATCGTTGCCGCGTTGTTAATCAAATTGAGTTTGAAGCTGCGAAACGCGCTTTCAAACCGATAACCGTGAATTAATTACCGACTTTGATAACGGTAAAAAAATTGACTTTTTCGGTTTTGCTTCATCATTCTCTCTCAGCGTTTAAAGGTCCGTCAGTAAAGTTGGGTCTGCCGGTAAATTGGATATAACCTACCGAAATGGGGGGAAAATTGAAAAACAATGCCCTGCAGCAGGATGAATTCGCGAGTGATCCGCGGGGATCAATTGTAAATGTATACGCGGGTAGAAAATATTACTCGATTGTGGTAACAATTTTCACTCGGTAAAAATGAACGCCTCCACGCAAAGTTGACGCGGAATTAACGTCGTTTTCACAATTCGTTAATTCCGAATTCCAAACCTCCTAACAAGCAGCTATAAAACTGCGGCACATCCGGTGTGATTTCAATTTAGAATGAATTCCAAGCGTTTATGGTTGTTCAAATTTTACCGCACGCATGACTATATTTCAACGCGTCGAATGTGTATAATATTTATGGAAATTCGAGAGAGTCTCGAGGATTACGCAGGGCTTACAGTATTCCATAAAATCGAGTCGAGTGGGGGAATAAATTATTGCTGCATTAACGGCCGACTGATTATAACCGAAATTCTTGAGCTACGTACGTTCTCCGTATGAAAGTACTTGTCACACGTTAAGTTGAAAAGTGGTGGTAAGTAAAAATTTGGCGCATGAAATAAATCGCGAAAGTGAATGAGAAGCGTGAATGCGCGAGTCTGTAGAAAAATGATCCTATATCTACTTCCTATTTTGACGAATGCATGACGAGTTTTTTTTTGCTGCAAGACATTACGAGACGAACGCATTCGATCAATCAATCAATCTTCTTTCTCTTATCCACGAGAGGTTGAATTCCTTTCCGACTTTGGCTCCGCATCCCCGGCGGAAGTCGGCACCCCATTGTTTTGACGCTCACTTCAGATTTGATGGATTCTGTTTTCCCAGAGACCCTCTCATCCGATATGGACTATTCAGCCTCACTCTTCTATTCGTAACGCGTGAATCGATACGGATTGCACCGGTTGAAAGTTGGCAATTAACGACCAGAATATGCCATTTCGGAATTCGTTCCCTGAAGTTGGAGAAAAAAGTGCGGGTCATCCGAAGGAAATTTCATACGACGAAGGGGAAGGAACTCTTCCGACATGCCGATATTGGCATCGAGCGTATCAGCCGGTACATGACATGTAATTCGAGTTTTACGAGCTCGCGCATAAAATGCTGCACGGCATGGGACGAGACATCAAAGTCCGTGATTTTTATACCGGATATGGTGGAAAGACGACGAAAGACGATACACGGGGGTGAAGGCGCAGCAGAGCCAGGTGAATCGCACTCACTTTTTCTACCAATCTCGCTGCATATAAACGAGATATCAACGATCCTGTGTGCCGCGATCACGGCTAAGGAGGGATGAAGGCGGCTCCTGTATTCGCGGGAAGCCGAATGCGGCGTCGGATCGGAGTGAGCGTAAAGCGTCCTGCAACGGGTTCCAACGGGTCTCTGACATTAATATTTCATATCGGAAAACCTGGCGGCAGTTCCGCCGGGAGACGGGGAAAGATCACGCTAAGAGAGAAGGAGAGTAGAATCGAACAGAATAGAATAGAACAATTCTTATTATACCAGGGTAGTGAACCCAAAGGTGTAAACAACGAGGCTGAGGAACACAGAAATTCAACTTAAAATTGACTTGTTGGTCTAGGTTCAGAATTGCGAATAAGCAGGTAGCAGCGATAAGATGAAAAAAAAAAATTGTGTAGAGCAGCATGAAATAAAGAATAGAAGCAAGAATAAGAAAGACAGACTAGTGAGAGTAATACCTAGGAACCAAGAACTAAGAACTAAGAATACAGTGGTAGGCAGTGTGGAATAAGGATCCACGTTAAATTGACCTAGAACTTCTACCATTATCGAGACCAATACCCGTACGAACTGCTAAACTCCACTGAACTCGAAGAACATGGTCGAAGAGATACCTTTTGAAGGACGCAAAGGTCGGAGTCTCACGTATGGCTGGGAGTATAGAATTCCAAAGCCGAGTGGTTGAGACCAGCGTATATACGATCTAATATACGATTAATATATAGATTTTTGACACCCCGAACGACTCTGCACACCGCAACGTTAATTGTGATGCAAAAAATGAGGGAACTCGAAGCCTCAGAGTTCGATATACGTTGTTTTAGTCCTTTGTACACAAGATGATCGGATGCACTTTTGCTACGACGCCTTTTGACACGCGCACGATTGCGCGAGGATAACAGTTTACGGAGATCCGAGGTCATCCAGGGTGCCGATTGACGACGAAGGGCAACCCCATTCGAAGAGGCGCGTGAGCGTCGAGAAAACCGTCAAGCGTTTCATTGAACTTCATGACTTTCCCGCTTCAGTCCCTACAGGCAAAGGCAGAGGTCCAATCTTGCGACGAAATAATCTCGGAGAAGGTGGGGTACCGTAAACATTCCCAATTCCGACGCAGCGTTGCAGACGATGTTGGTGATCGGGCCCGGGAAAAAGTGTATCTTGTGGAAATAAGATCGTGTCTCTCGATAAACGTGAGGAAGACCTGTTCCTGTGCCGGGACCTTTCCGATGGAATCGACTGTAGAGATATCAAGCCACGTGGAGAATTGATTGATCGATTGATTAGAGTTAACGATGACCCAGCTAGGTTTGGGGCGAAAAAGTAACAAGCATGAAGAGTACAATTTTCAATGTTATGGAGTACATGACACGCAGTGTAAGTTCAGTGAGACAATACCGATGACGAGTTCTTCAAGCTATGATGACGTAAAAACGATAGTATCATGCAATTTGTTAAAAGGCAAGAAAAAATTTTCAAGCTACGAAAATCTCGATTAAAACTCTTAGGTCACGAACGACCCCAAGGTGCCAGCTAAAGGTTAAGTCTATAGTAGCTCAAAAACACTTAAAAGTGTGAAAATAAGGATAACACAAGGATTGAAAATATAATAAATTTTTAAAACAACGTGAGAGAGAGAGAGAGCCTTTGGGCCTCGCCTTCATTCTACGATCTCGCAATTTACAATTCAGACTTCAACACCGAGGCTGATGCTTATTATTATTAAGTAACAGGTTCCGCCTCCATAATTTACGAGCTCTCCTTTATAGTACACAGAGAATCGATCCTCGGCACACGTCTCTCCAGGTTTGTCCCGATAGGCGAGAGATCCACCCTCGACAAAATCATCGTGCCCGGCTACGCGGTTTGGTTTTATCACTCGAAACGTGTAATTTGGGACCCTCACGGGATTCCGACTAATTTACAAGCAGCCTGCATTCTCGCCCGCTCGAGCTTCGAACTTGCGGGGTGTGTTCGAGGATGAAAGTCGGCGGCTTTTTCCTCGCCTCGACTTCGTGCAGATAAGGATTTAGTGACCGTGAATTAAAACGCCGCCACTGCACACACGACGCGGTTTCGTCCCGGAAACAATCCCCGGGGGCCAAAGTCGACGGTAAATAGTAATTTACAGGTGGGAAGAAGCCTCGAGGTGCCTGTTTTCAACTATAACTTCTTCTTTACTCTTTGTACCGAACCGCTGCAATTAGCATGCCGGGATGATGCTGCGCTCTGCCTCTTGGGCCTCGTCCCGGTACGTCGTCTGTATTTTTCATGCCGTGGGATTATCGTCGAGAATAAAACGAAGCGAATTATACCCCGCCTGATCGGAAATTGGAAAAGACAATTTTTGCGATTGGGAAAAGAATCGCGTCGTATATTTTCAACCCGTTTATGAAAAGATAGGCAAATAACATTTCCTGTTAGCGAAATTGAAATTATTCCTATTCGTTGGAACAGAACTGTGTTTTGTAATTAAACGAAATTAACAGAGCAAGTTGATTATTGAATATAGAATAAGAAAAAAAGATTTAGCTCGAATAATCAACATCCATCGATACGATCCATGGTGTGATAAACGTCAGTTTTTGTCCCGAGTTCAAGTGATTATTAGCGATGTAATTAATTGTATAAATAAAGTTAGTTCAAACACAGTCAATCGCGACATGATAGCTGAAGTACCTGTACTCGTTGTTGCCTTCGATACGAATTAACGTTTCTACGGTTCGAATTTATTCGTGAAATAAATGTTTGCCTCGTTAGTCCGAATGGAAAATTTTCTGTTTGACAAACAGCTCTCCGAAACTGGCGGTAATATATTTGTTGGCTAACGTATCGAGCCTGCCAATAATTATAATCGCGAAATTATCCGCGCAATCCAAATTTCAACATTGTTATTAATTTGAAAGTCGATGGCAACGATTGCATCATCGACGAAAAAAATGTACTTCTTGGTATTCGTTGCTGGGAAAGCAGTTCGAGACGTTTTGTGTCAAGTTGACAAGACGATATTCGAATGGGAGAGCTTGCGAAGCTTTAACTATACTTGCGTCGCCATTCCGCATTGTGAAACGGAGAGTGGTCTGACGGTGAATAGAGATTGCGGTGCAGCTTACGATACATACCAGACAACGCTACACGGAGTAGGCATCTGTTTTGTGTACACGGCGGCAAAACATGGGTAGGAAAATCTGGCGACGCAACGAGGAGGGCAGGGACGCAGTGACTAGTCAATTACGTCGGGAAAATCAATGGGCTAGACTCCAGGGCCTACCGTGAAAGGTAAATTACTAGTCGAGCAACATCGATCCCCAAACGCGAATGAATGTCGATGCAATTGTTCGCCCCGTGCCTCGCAGTTTCACGGAAAATCGGAGATCTATGTATGTATGTACACTGAGAGAAATTTTTAGTTCCGGTTACCGCTCGGTCCTTATCTATTTTCATTTTTTACTACGATCGAAAAATATAGTTTTAGGCAGAAAGTGAAAATTAGTTTTCTAGCTGTTACCGAAAAGTCTGGTATCCGTTACTATTCTTTCTCACGCCGATCGCTGTTACTGGATTTTTTTGTAACTGTTGCGAATATTTAATGCTTGTGCAACGATAAATTGACGTTAAAGCCTTGTTTGACTAGAAAAGTAGAGTAAACCGAACAAACTGATTTTCCGTTGCGATTACCAAAAAAGGATCGACGATAGCGCAGAATGGTTACGCGTACCTCGTTTTTCGTAATCCCACATTCACATTTCGAGTAAAATAGAAACGAGCTATCGTTCAATTCATATTACTTGATCAGAAAAAGAAAATAATCGAGAATGACAAACAACGAAACAATTTCGGCAGAAGAATGTGTTTAATGGGCTTCTTGTCACATTACAACGTTGTGCAGACTATGTTTGTTTTTCGTATAAAATGCTCATCTATCTTATAAACGTTAAAACATATCATACGTCGTTGCTAGATTTAAAAATGGTCGTGGCAAAAAAAAAAAAAAATGCTCTAAAACGTTTTTCATTTATCAAATTTGTTTCGACACCCTTTCCAACTTCGAGACAATAGAATTTTTTCGTAAATTTTTGATTAAAAAAGAAAAAAGTGAATCAAACGTTAAGTTTTCTTCTTTTTTACTCGAAAATTGAGTTTGTTTCCAGTTTCGAATTTTCAAATCAATCAATATGAATCGACCAAAATTTTCCTTTTTTTCTTACTCAAAAATTGAGATTGTTAATTTATGTTTTATTTTTAATTTCAAATCGATTTCGGCACCCTTTCCAATCGAGCTGAAAATCTCAAATAATTTACACATCGTTTTTTCGACATTATAAATTAACGATCGCCGTAACCTGTACACATGTATTTGACAGGATAATTTCGATCGAATGTCGGATGAGAGAGGAGAAGATCAGGAGCATGACCAAGTTGCTCCTAGTTTAATCCTGTAAGGGAATATGCATGGAATTCGGTCGCCGAATTTTTTATGAATAAGCTGTTCACCGCGTCGCGTCTGCGGAATGCCAATTTCATTTTTTCTCATCATTGGTATTTTAACCTCCGAGTGTATTGAAAAGTTTTTCCCTGCGGCGATCCGTGGGTAAAGAATATTAAACGAGGCTCGTTCCCAATTAACTAAGTGTGTACCGAAGATATCCGAATACTTCATTTTTTCTTTAATATCCCTTGGAAATTTGTTCTTTTTCATTCCTTGCACGAGACTAATTTCGCTTCTCCATTCACATTTTGACTCGTGGCACCGTCAAACGATTATTAAGGATGAATTAAAAGCTCGGCGAAGAGAGAAAAACTTGTGAAAATAATCTCCAGCGATGTTATTTTGAATCTGAGCAAACTCGCGTGTTCCTTCATTCCCGCTCATCGTCGTTGGCGCAAACAACATTACTTGACATTTTTCAAACGTTTTCATTTCTTCTTTCCTTTCATTGCCTAGCTTTTAATTCTGGGAGCGGGTCTCATTCGTCCTCGATCAAAGAAAGCTCTGTGTACCTAAATTTTATCTTAAATCGAAAGTAGGAAATGTTGGAAGCGGACACGCGTATTGAAATGACGAGCTTTCACGCCATTGAAGAAACTGGAGGGCTTAGGCGGCGTAAAAATCGTAAAAATCGTAAAAATCGGGCCGAGTGGATGACACGGCGCTCTTTAGGGTCGTTGCGTGCAGGTGAATCGCATGCTTGGCAGTCCTTCGAGGCGGGCTGTAAGGTAAGCGAGAAATGTGGGCGCCATTTTCGGCGAGAATTATGGCAAATATATAAGAAATAATAATAAATACGCGGAGGGTTTGCGGCCGCGATGAATATGGATGGGACCTTCGGTTCGGGGCTGGAGGGCCTAATCTGGCCCAGACACGACAACGCGAAGCGAGCCGAGTCGTAGAACAAAACGCGATCGTTACGATTCAGGTATGAAGTGATCGGAGAGGGGGGGGGGGGGGGGGGGGCGAAGGAGAAAAATTGAGGAAAAAAAGGGAAAGAGAGCCGAGGCCTGGCCTTTTATTTCGTGCCGTTAGAAAATTCCACCTGCCTAATCGCCCAGAATTCAAAACATTCCTATCGGCCACCGGGGTGGAAAATTTCGCAGATAAACGAACCCCGGTGGAGTAAAATTAAAAGTATTACACACACGCACGCACACATACGTTTATATATATATATACATATATATATATATATTTTCAAGCCGACAGAATTTAATCGCGGGCATTAAAAACCCGGAGTGAAAATTGCAAACGCGTTGCAGCGGCAGAATGAAAATAGCATCTCTGCGTGGGAAATAATTTATCAGGACGAGATGAATTGTGAAAAGAAGAGAGGGGGAGAAACGGAAAAGAAAAAGAAACGCCGATCTTCAGCCGGTCCTGCGGAACTTCCGCTCCGGTAATTTTACTCGAGGAACTGTTTGCCGCTTCTTCTTATTCTTCTTGTTCTACATTTTCTTCTTGGGGAGGAATACTCAGAGCTACTTATTTTATAACAAGCGATAATGTAGCGAGATAAGCTGAACGAAACGAACCACCCGAGTAAACGGATATGCCAATATTATACTTTATTAATTACAAACTTGGGCTGCTTCCCGTTTATCCGAGATACATTCGTCCGTGAGATTAACGTCGCGAAAGTAACTGTAATGTACAGCGATTCGGTTTTTAGAAAAATCGTTGTTCCACAAATTTTAGAATTGTTTGAAACTGAGTGAAGTTTCAGAGCACATTTAAACACGGATAATAATACTTTGTGAATTTGGCATCTTCGAAATGATTTCAAAGTTTCAAAATCGTCAGTTTCTTCAATACTTCGCGATATTATAAACGCGTCGCTGATATCCATTTTCATTATTACGCGTCCGAACGGAGAGGTTTTTTTTTTCGTACCTCAGTTTCATTCACGAAAACGTATATACATTTATTTTTCGGGCACTTTGTGAATGAGAGAGGAATAAATAGAGGAAGAGAGAGAGAGAGAGAAAGAGAGAGAGGAGAGATAGATGATGGTAAGAATGATTAAACTTCTTTCACCACTCTCCTGACCCAATTTTCCCACCTCTCAATTTACAATCTGAAATATTTTACCCGGTTTCTCGAGCCTCTTCAGAGCCCCGACTCACCGAGGGTGCTAAGTGAATTGAGTAGTCGAAGAATTCCCTCCTTAAGATTTTCACCGGATTTCTATGTCTGTCATAATATAACCTTATACCACCCTCTTGACGACGACTCCAAGCCCCGAGGGTCACCGTCTCGTGTCGCTTATCTATGAGAAGTTTGGCACAATGCGAAAAGAGTGAGAGAGAGAGAGAGAAATGGAGAGAAGGACTCGAGGCTTATGTACCGGGTGGATATTGAACCGGAAGAGAGGCAAAGCGAAAAAAAGCAAAGTCAAATTACACTCGCGTCGCTGTAGCGTTTATTCCGCACAAGTCAACTTAGTCCATCGATCATTTTTCGTTTCTCGCTCCCTCTTTATCCCTATTTTTTTTATTACCGTTTATTATATTTAAAGAAAATATTTTCACTATTTTTGTGAGGTGGGAAAAAGATCGCGAACTTTCGAAGGACGAAGAGGAAGAAGGTGGAAGGCGGTAAAAGCGTCGGAAAAAACGAAATCAAATTTATTATAGAAAGTAGGATTTTCGCGAAGGAAAAAATGGAATCAGAATTATCTGAGAAATCAAATTTTATTTCGACAACTACTTTACGAGACTTCATTTTCTCAACGCATGACGTATACGAGCCGTTTGTCTCTTTTTCGCCGTCGCGACGCTTTTTTCCTCTTTCACGTTGTCACTGCAATAGGGCTCGTTAAAGCTGAGCTGGGTTGCAGGGTCCGGATCTTTTGCTTCTCGTGTTTAACGCTGCTTGTTAGAGGATCTATCGTCGCAAATGATACTTAGGCGGCGATGGTTTTACCTTGTCAAAGGTATTAAGTTTCCATAAAAACCCATGAATTGCCAAATTTTTTATTCGTAAATATTCAGCCAAAAAACATGTTTCATAGACAAGGACTCGACGAAGCCTGCGGCTTTGGTCTCACGTGAAATTCTACTTTTGAACTTTCTTAAACTTTCGTACAAATTGAAGAGAAGTTTTTTATTTCTTCAAACGTAAAATGAGTTACTTATAATTTAATGGTCACGGAATCCGAATCGAAATACACGCATTAAAACTCTCCAAGAGGTTCAATATTTTTGACAGGCAGTTATTTGGCTGACTTTGATCGTCCAGCCTGAAAGAATTTCACGCTTGGCTGCGTTTCGAGGTCAGAGAATAATTTAAAAAAAAAAAATTTTCATCGTTATTTACATAATTACGAACCATTGGATTTGTAGATAACGCAGGTCATCAAAGAATTTGTTTGTTTTTTTTAGTTTATATTCAAATAACTAATATAAATAATAAATAAATAACACCGGTCAACACGATTTTTGACTCTAAGTTCTAGACGTCAAATTTTGATTTCTTGCACGCAACTATTAAAAGAAAAAAAAATTGTTGTATTAGATAAAGTTTGCTTTTGTAGAAATCAAAACGATATCTCGGATTTTAAGAAAAATTACCTATTTCCTCAAACATTTATTACGAATAACAACTAAACAAACTTCAGTTTCGCATTTAAAGTTTTGAATAGAAGTAATTTAATTTGAAAAGTTCAATTTGAAATTACGTCTTTGTTTTTTCTCTGTTTTTCCCCCTTTACTTTTTAACCATCTCGATAAACATTTTTTCAAGTTTTTAATTCAGTAAATTTTTTAAGACTCTGAAAATGAGTTGGTAAATATTTTTTACGGATCTAAAAAGTCCGCCAGACACGTCGATGAAAAGAGTAACGTTGTTTTTTTTTTATTCAACAAAAAAAATTCCGCGGTACTATTCAGGGTGTAAATTTTTCTTTATTACCGGAGTAATCGCTTCGTCTACAGCGTTCTTAAAAATTAACGACTGCTTGGTGTACAAAAGATTTGTAAACAAGATACTTTGATCCCTGTTCATTGCTCACGCTGATGTACGTTTATTAATCGATATATTACTACCATTTTTTACACAGTTCAATAAAAGAAACAAAAGTACCGGTGTGAATTTTTCACCGTGAATATAATCGCCGAGAACGAGACGCTTCGATGTTATTTAGCGAGAATTTCCCGTGTCTTCGTAACATCGGAGACGACATTTTAACTATGACGTTAACCAGTTAACTTTTAAAAACTTCTCCAAACTTTTCAAACTCTAGCGATATAAAATACTCGAAAGAAGAAGTGTATTTAAAACTTTTCCCCGCCCTTAACACTCGGTGCAGCGACAGTGACGATCCTTCGTCCTCGCGTCTCTTCGTCCCCGTAAATATTCACTATACCGGTGTTACAAAGAAACACGGCGCCGATCCGCGATGCAGGGAGACGACAGGCGTTCTTCCTTTCCCATCTTCTAATACCTGCCATACCTGCAGGGTGCAAAATATCAACTACATTCACCCTCTTCCCGCACCCTGAGCGACGAAACACGAAACCTGACACGAACTACTTCGAGATGTTTTCGGTTAACGATGTACCGAGTTGACTGTGCACAGCGAAAGACTTTTCTTTCCGGCGATTGGACACGTTCTTTTCATCCAAAACGTCGATTTTATTTTTTCTTGCTCGTAATTTCAATTCAAAAGTTGTTTCGTCGCGCGTGTGAAATTGAAACGGATTCAACAATTTCACAATTTTTCACGGTAACGTTTTTATGCGGAGAACGGAGTTTCGAATGAGTTTTTCTTTTTTTTTTTTTTTTTTTTTTTCTTCGTTTATTTGAAATTCTTATCGGATTTCTAGTCGGGGAGAACGATATTTTTTATATCGCGTGCAGATACGTCGGATAAAACGGACGAAAGAGGAAAATCTCACGGTATTGCGTCAAGTGAAAAAAAAAAAAAAAAATTTTCAGGGAACGTGCGACGTCCTGCGTATACGGTACATACCCTGCATATGTGTATTCGTACATATAGGTGTGTTGGAATACATATCCTGCAACGTAGAATCGTTCGCATCACAATTCACAATGTGGCGTGATGCAAATTGAAGTAAATGGACAAAGGAAGGGTGTATGAAAGGGGAAGCGATAAATTGAAATCCGTTCCCACAGCCGCTATTTTATCGCTACGTGTATACGTATATGTAACACACACACACACACACACATCTATACATCTGCATACAGCGAGGACGATATATTGGAATCATGTCAAAATGGCCCCTGTCGGTGGATTATATAGAAGCTCGATGTGATGTGCCAGGCACGTATAATACATTGTTTGTATATAATAATACATAAATCTCACAGGGGGTGCCTAAGTTCATGACATAATGCATCTGTCGTATTTGTAATAAATAATAGATTCAAGATATTCCACGAATTTTGAGTAAAAGTTGTCGGAGAAGTTTTACTTTGGGTCGGAAAATTTGAAAGTTCGCAAAAGTTCGTGGATAAAAATTTAAGGTGAAAGTGTAGAAAGGAAAGGTGGTTACACACATTATAAATTCATCTTGTGTTTAAAATTCCTGAGAATTGAAAAATTGAAAAAACTTACCCTGGGGATCAGCGAAGTTCGATCAAGATACATTCTGTAAAAGCTCCACGCCCAAGACGATGAAAATTGATAATTTTTACAACTTTCGAGTGGTTCCCGACTTTTTTTTTTTTCGAACACAGCCTTACGTGGCCTCGCCATTTCTTGAGGTTAAAAAACACGCGGATTTAAAAACCAACGATAAACTATTTTCAACTGCTTACTGATTCATTTTTGGTCATTTTTCTATCTTCGTTTCACTTGCAATTTTACTTTGCAGCGTCGAATGAAAAAGAAAAAAAAAAAAAAAATGATAAGTTTGTAATAAAAAAAAAAAAAACAAAAAAAATTCGGCATTCTTCCTTGACCGAGAGTAGAAAATCAATCCGAAGATACAGTAACGCGCGCTTTCGAGCGAAAAACTGTTCTGGAAACGATCAAAGTTTGAGATAAACTTTGCAGGACGCTCGACGAATGTAAACAGAAGACTGTTATTACGCAGGGACGTGTTTATGGAGGGGGGAAAAAGTGTCGCTACGACTATGCCAGAAGTATTTGGCAACAGAATCTCCAGCGATTACGATGAAATCTAATCACTGAGTTGTAAATTTCGTTGAAACGTTGTACATTTTACTGAAAACAAGTGTCGACAAAATATTTATCACAACCGATATAAGATGTGAAGTTCACTTTTCGCTCTGTGTGTGTGTTTTGAAACGGTGCTTGTAACGCGAAGGTTTGAATTTTACTCCTAACAAAAAAATTGTGACAAGTTTTTCAAAGGCGAAAAACTGTGATCAACATAAATTTTAAACCACAAAATACTTCCATAAAATTATTACCGATCCTGTTGCGTCTGTTCGAGTAAATTACTCCGATTTTATATCGCCCGATGCACGGTACAAACAAATACCCGCGTAAATGGTAGAAGAAAAAAGAAGATCGCGAAGTGAGTCAAGTGCGCGAAGCGTCGAAGGAGGACGGCTCAATGATACGCAGAACGGATCGACGAGATCGACGACATAGTAAAATCGCGAGTCTAATCGTGAAAGGTAAGACGAATTTAGTACCGTCGAGTTTCGGAGTTCCAAATTTCGACTGACGGAATTTAAATGAGCCCGGTACGTCGAGCACGCGAAACGGCCAAGTTTATAAATCGCATTTGCACGATCCTTTGTGTTAACTGTTTGCTTCCGCGAGCTCTTTCCCCAGAACAACGTTTCTCTCGATTCTCGCGAGTCGGTGTTACCATAAACCGTGTCTCGAAGCTGACGCTCAGCTTCTCGGTTCGAGTAAACGAAGCGTCTCGGTTCTGTCAACGGCGAAGAGTGTACAAAGGCAACCTTCGCGAAGGCAATCCAATATCATTGAGCGTAGAGAAACGCAACGAGGCATCGATGGATATCGTTTTTCGGTTTTTCCCGTGTCGCCTACGACGAGTGGCTTTCGAGCTTGAGCTTTCGCTGCTTTTGACTCGACGCGAGTCGGAGAAACGCCGGCGTTTTTTCAGCCGTCTGAGGTGGGCGCTCTGCTCCGGTACCTGATCCAGACGCCTTCAAAAAACCCCGCGGGAGACATCGGGTGGTCTGCCGTTTTTTCCGCAGAGCTTTTCTTTCCCGACGTCGCAAGGCGGCACTTCGTACCTACAAGGTAAGGCAAGGTACAAGGTATACGTATAGATCGCGTGTCTTGCATGCTGTACGGATTCCAACCGCGACACATACTTATTTATAGGCACGGGAAGACAGGGCGAAAGTCTACGCGTGGTGGTTGATTTATTCGAAATCAACGAACCAGAAATATTGCGAATTTGAATATTGAATAACAATATAGTGTCTCGGACCGCGACCCGAATCGTGAAATATTTATACGTATGAATTTTCAATCGGAATATCAACGTTTCTGATCTCTGGACTTTTGTTCGATTTCTTTTTTCCAGTCGTTTCTTTTTGTTTCGTTCCAGCCAGACGGCGAGGCTTTTTTTTTATTTTTTTTTTCCATGATCGATATACACGCTCCGCGTAAGTATTCGTGGGAACAACGTTGTAACAATTTGCGAAAAGCTCTCCGAGCAGACGGAATGCGACCCAGTTTAACAAGCGGTGTAATTATAACAGGTTGAATAAATTTTTACCCGTATTAAATTGCGTTAGCTTCTCCTCGTTTAACGTTTAGAATCGCGCGCGGCGTTAGCTCGTCTTCTGTCCCGTGTAGCTCCGTTCCAACACAGCTCGGTGTATGCATATTTTTAAAAACCGAGGAATTGAAAACGGCACTAACCTCGTCAAACCGATCCTCGGCGCTTATTATATGAATGAATGAATTTCACGTAGGTACCTTCGCATACCGCATATGCTCCTCGCGAGTTACACACGCGAATGCCGGTTATTGCGAAAACGGGAACCGACTCGATGCCGAGGCTTGAACTCACTCATGTGCAAAAACATCTCTTACCGCGAATGGTTTCCCTGGGCTCGCTCATCCGATGCCGAAATTGCGAAATTTAGGACCCGAAATCTCACTGGAAGTGAAAATTGGGATGTTAAGTAGCTCGGTGAGCTAAGAATCCTTATCTTTTACACTGAGAAATATTTCATTTGTTATAGCAACTAGAAAAATTCAGTAAAACGGGTTCTGATTCGTTGAAGTATCGTATAAAATAGTTTTTTTTGGACCGCTCATTTCCCAATTTTTGAATAACCTCGAGAAACAAAAAAAAAAAAAGTTGTGTCTTTACTAAAAAAAAAAAATCCTCATTCGAGCTTTCTTTTTTATTGTATTCCAATCCAATCCGAGACTACGAAATTCATAGAATTCGTTGAAAACGTCGACAGGAAATTTCGGCAACACCGCCGCTTCAAGTTTCTGGCAAATCTGTTCAACAGAGCGATTTCCACGCACGTTGAATATATCAAAACGTCGTTAGATCAGTTTGCGCGATGACACGCCGAGTTTGAAGGTAGGTAGGTACAAGTAAACACACGGGTGTCTGCATGCTTGGTTAAGATTCTAAGCCGCGGCATGGCGAAGCTCAAACAAGTCGCGGTGGTAGGACAAGAAGCAACCGGATGTCGGTATGTATACACTGCCGTTAGATACCGTCTGGGCGGTAATTGATTCGCAGATGTAATAAACGGCGGGAGGTACCTACGTACCTACCTACGCTCTCTCTCTCTCTCTTTCTCTCTGATCTCATCCTCTCTCTCGCTCTTTCTCTACTCTCATCCTAAGCGGTGCCCGCGTCGCGTACACGCAAGCACAAGCACCTCGGTAAACTATGGCCAAAGTACTTCCCGAAAGCTGCGTCTGCTTAGCTTGTTCGCTCTCCGCGCCCCGAGCACACACCTCTCCTCCTCGCAAGCTCACATGCCTCGGTATCGGTAGAAGGACGAGATGTGCTTCCGCGCTTCCTGGGGCTTCCTGCTTTACACACACTACAAATATTATTTCTCGATTACACGGTACGTCGCTGCTGGGAGTCAGAGTTACACGAACGCCGGTGCCAGCTTTTTAAAGCTCTTATTAATTGCTGAACCTAGAGTCGTACGGCCCGACGTGATTTGTTGTAGAACATGTTCGTTGAACCCGACGGTGTTATCTTTACACGCGTGGTACGGTAATAATCATCCTACGACGCACGTATGAAGAAACGATTTAGCTCGAGGTCCCGGAGTTTTCTCATCGCGTCTGAAGCGGCGTTTTTTAGTCGCGCGAAGGGCGTGGGATTGATATTCTGAATTTGAAATGTTCCAACGGCGGTGAATTACGAATTTTTTTGTGGGGAGAATTAAAGTAACGAAACGTCAAAGTTTCGAAGCAAATGCCGGAAGGGCGTAACTCCGAGAAGTCAAAGTTCCGAAGGAGCGAAAATTTAAAAATCTGAAACATCGAAATTCAGAATGATCGAAGATTTTGAGCTATGCGAATTTGTGGTTTGGTGAGGTTTCAACCCTTTGATTTTTCTTTGTTTTGGATATTCGATTTCCACGTTTGGAATCCTGGTCATTCTGATTTTCAGTTATTCTCATTTTTGACACCCAATCGTTGAGTAAACTACGCTGTGTGAGCATATTTGAAATTTTCGGATTCTTACTTCGGAATCTTGCATTTCGGAAACTTGAGCCGCCGGGTTTCCAACCATTCGAAACTTTGTTGTTTCGTAAAAGTTCGATTTCTTCACTTCAAGTTTCTTCACCAAATAATTCGGAATTAGGCGCTTTCGGAATTTTTCAAACTCTGCACTTCAACCTTGCCCCAAACGAAGGACATATTTACCCCACCCAGACAAACGGCACGTTCTTTCAAATCCAACGCGAACATGAAATCGGATTCTAAGATCGTCCCGACCTCAGTTTCGAACATCTCGTGAAGCTTCGCTTCGAAGAGCGCGCGATTCTTTCTCACAGCTATCTGTATATTTTCACCGTTTGTCATTAAGCTCCGCTCACAAAGACGGGGGAATTTTTTGAGAGCGAGCCTCGGTGCGCGCGTAAACATTCAAAAGTAAATATACCGATGCAGCTGTGTGCAGGGGGAAGAAATTATATGGACGGGACTGACAGGGCGGCCGTTTTTAGACCAACTACCGAACTCGATTGAGACGCGCCGCTCCGAGTTCTCCTTCTCCACACGCCGAGTATCGGACTGTTAAATAATTCCCCGCCCCTAGCGATGGGGATGCTTTTTACCGAACGAGGGTCTCGGTGCAGGCGACTGCTGCAGTATCGCTTTACGTAATTGCTGTCACGGCAAAGAAAAGACGATCCATTTCGTCCCCCGATGCACCGAGATCCTGATCGCGATTCGGTGCAACTTTCCCGGCGGCTTCCGATTATCGGGATCAGAGTCCTGGAGGGAAGAGTCCTTCAGTTCGGGTCTCCGATTTATCCGAAATCGATAATCTACTTTTTGAACCACCTCGAGGAACTCTACGTCGGTCTATGCAGCTTTCTTATCAGTCTTCTTCTTCTTCTTCTTCTTCTTCTTCTTCTTGCGGATTTTCTATTCCAAGATTGCTCCGGAGTTTCCACATCCCACGGTGCCGCTGAAAGCTGTTATGTAAACAGAAATGCAGATGCGCAGTACGAATTCGGGGGTGAAAACATGTAGCGTCTGAATAAAAACAGCCCTTTTTTCCGAAGGATCGTAATCGTTTGAACGAAGCAAACATCGCCAGTTGTCGCTTTTCAATGTTTTAGTCGTTAAAGGTGTCGCGTGCGTCGGTAGATCGCTAAGATCGTTACTCCTCTCGTAAATAAAAAAGACGGATGAACTCGTATGAAAACGATATATATTTAAATGTTATCCAAGGCTGCACGTCGCACACTCAGCGCCTAGCGGTCAATTTCAGTTTTCGATTCTTCGCTGCGAGCGGCGAGTTATAGGTGTTATTTCAAGGGGAAGAAATATGGGAAATCGAAGCTGCGCCGGCGGGCAGAGAGCTGTGTAGCTTACTAGTAGCGAGGTCCGGTGGCGGAGGCTGTTAATTGAACCGTCGAGACTGTATTTCAAGAGTAAATCAATCGAGGATACATAAAGTATTTCTGTAGGAGTGTAGGTCGGGTCGGAGGATTCAACACTGAAAGAAATTTTTAGTTCCGGTTACCACTCAGTCCTCAACCATATTCATTTTTTACCACAATCGAAAAATATAGTTCTAGGTAGAAAATGAAGATTAGTTTTCTAGCTGTTACCGGAAAGTCTAGTATCCGCTACTATTCTTTCTCATTACGATCACTGTTACTAGATTTTCTTGCAACCGTTCCGAAAATTTAATGCTTGTGCAACGATAAATTGACGTTAAAGCCTTGTTTAACTAAAAAAGTAGAGTAAACCGAACAAACTGATTTTGCGTTGCAATTACCAAAAAAGGATCGACGATAGCGCAAAATGGTTACGCGTACCTCGTTTTTCATAATTCCAATAATATTCAAAAAGTTTTTTTTAATGATACCTGTCCTACCGTATTTTACTCATTACTATAACAAATGAAATCTTTCTCAGCGAAGGTTTTATTTGTAGGTTGTATTTGTACGAAATTTTAAACCGTTTAAAAATTAAAATCAACGCCATTCTTTGACACGTTTGAAAAGATACGTATTACAGGATTTTTCGTCACCCATACATACAGCTGTAAAAAAACTCCCAAAATAGCACGCTTCAAACTTTTGAATTCCAATCAGCCGTTGCTGCGAAAGAAATTCGGACAGATTGGAACGAATCTTCTGTTACATTTTTTGGGGCTTTTGGAAATAAACATTTGATTAGAATTCCCCACGTAACGGTAGCACGTAAAATTTTCGTACCAAGCAATAATAATACTGAAATTTTTTAGGTAATCGAAGTTTAATCCTGTTGACATTACGTTAAATACCTTCAGTGATTACAGGTCGATTTTAATAAAGTTGGAATTTTCACAAAGCTTATAAAATCCAGCCTATCTCGTGAAAGTAGGTAATCACCTAAATCCGTTGATTCTTTTCGTACTTGAGGCTGCTTGAAATCTAGAAGTTAGGGAAAAAATTTCGAAAGTGTTGAAAAACGACTTCCAGGGATTTTGTTTTAAGATTTTCCGTTACTTCGCTTTGATGGTTTGAAAAGGAAATTCAAACGGTGTGAAATTTAATCAGCGTATTAGTTGAATCTCGGTAAACAGGAGAGACGTGTACAATATCACATCTCGTAAAGGAGGGGATCGTGCAATAAAACGTTGCCGACTAGGCGCTCTCGGGGGTCCTTCGTTAATTTTGTTATCCTCGAAGAGCCGCCGCGACGCCGCTATCTTCCCGATCCTCCGCGTCCTCCGCGTCTTCAAAGCTACGTCCCGCTCTAAACTCCGGTAAACTTCCTCGGTCTACAACCGCAACCGTCAATAAGCACTAAAGAGATCATCTTCAGCGGTAAACGTGACGCGGGAACGTCGGTGCTGAGGCACTTCGTTAGCTAGTCGTACGAATCTACTAGCCGGGCCGGATTCACCGCTTTCACATCCCGAGGGAAGATAAGCGGTTCCTGGAAACAAACAATTACCTCCCCAATTTCAACGCTACACGCGTCTTCGGCTACATCGACAAGTCGATTGTTTCAACAAAAAAGCTCTCGTTCCGATTTGAAATTTCAATTTTAACTCGATGATTTTCAAAGACTTTTCAAACCGGATGTTCATGTAAGTCGTACAGAGTTTAACGGGAGAATCTGTTTTAGAAAGTTCAAAATTTTGCCTGTTTCGCGATCATTTGTCTCAATAACGATGAAACGCTTCTTTTTCAAACTTTCAGGGTGTTTTATTTCAAATTTATTTACCAAATATTCTGAACTGTTCAACGTCTTCGTGCCGAAGTTGCTCATCGGCGTACAATGTAGCGTGCGTAATTTTTGTCTGAATCAAAAAACCAAAGAATTTCTCATTTTCCATGTAATCACTGTCTATGTGGATTAAAAAAAAATCTCAAACATCAACAATCAAACAAATTGTGAAACTTTGAAGATAAGTTACCATTTTCGCCAAAAAATTTCACACTCAATTGTTTAAAAATCATCACATGCGGATTGTTTATACGTGAAACCTTACGGTATTCGATGTTTTTTTTTCTTGACAAACTTCACAGAATTAATCTGACAGAATTTCACATCTGTAATTTACAAGCATCGTTTTTACCGAATTTGATAACAGTTCAAAATTATAACAATCGCATAATCGTTCAGAGTAAAAAAAAAAAAAAAAAAACCATAATTTCTGTAAAATCGTCTCGATGCGTGAATAGATTTTCCGCAGTACTTGCCGACTTTTTACAAAGTGTTCACCAGTTCGGGGACTTTGGATTTCAA